>NW_024063296.1:2400000-3600000 GCF_006381635.1 Hibiscus syriacus
GTCGAAACTGGATGATGACCCGAAAGGAACTCCTATTGCTCCATATCCTTCCATGGCTGATCTCCTTCTTGAAGGTAATAATCTATGAATCTTTCAGCCGCTATAATTTATTTTTCTACGCTTAGTCAAATTTCATAGATTATATGCATATAGGATCTTCGAAGCTTATTGAGAATGATGATAGAGGAGTGGATAAATACCCGATGTTTAGAACTGAATTTGGTAACTCTGTGGCGTTGAAAGAATCTTCAATTGCAAAAGCAGTATCTATCCTCAATGAAGATGAAGTTGCCTCTACTGTTACTCCATGTAAACATTTATATCATCTATTTAAATTTAGTTTAATTTTTATTTAGTTCGCAAGCCACCTATAATCAAGTTTCATACTGTAGGTGAAAGGTCGCTATCTGTTTCAAGTGAAGCACTGAAGCGCGCAAGGACTCTTCTTGGTGAACCGGAGGTAAGAGATTTATTTGGTGAAATGGATGAAGAGTTTCTCCATATAGAGTTTACACGGAGGAAAAACTTAACAATACGTCGTCAAACAAGGAAAACAACTTTCCTACGTCCTTTCCCCACGAATGAGCACAACTAAATTTTACTGAACAATATGGTGAAGACTGTTTATGCATAACTTTAATGTTTCTAAATTGTAATGTATTTTTTTGCTAAGTATTTTTATGCATAACTTATGTCTTAATTAAAATGTATGGTTGTTGTTAATATGTAAAATCAACTAATGTTTCTCTATATACTGTTTATACATATATCAGTCAATTTAGTTGATGTACAGTAGAAATGAAATATGTAAAATCAACTAATATTATCTAAATAAAAGGTAATTAGCGGCGTTTGTATCCAGAAACGCCGCTATAGATCTGACATTTTGTGGCGTTTGTATCAAAAAACGCCGCTAAAGAGTAATACTTTAGTGGCGTTTTTGAAACAAACGCCATAAAATGGTTGTATATTTTCATTTATAGCGGCGTTTTTCCAATAAATGCCGTTATAGGTACGTACTTTAGTGGCATTTTTATACAAACGCCGCTATAGAATCGTAATTTAGTAGCATTTTTATGCAAACGCCGCTATATACTAGTACTTTAATGGCGTTTCTATACAAACGCCGCTAAATACTCATACTTTAGTGGCATTTTGAATCCAAACGCCGCTATAAACTCATACTTTAGTGGCGTTTTGAATGCAACCGCCGCTAAAGACTCGTACTTTAGTAGCATTTTTATATAAACGCCGCTATATACTAGTACTTTAGTGGCATTTTTATACAAATACCTCTATAGACTAGTACTTTAGTGGCATTTTGAATGTAAACGCCGCTATAGACTCGTACTTTTATGGCGTTTTGAATACAAACACCGCTAATAACTTGTACTTTAGTGGCATTTGTATTTATAAATGCCGCAGAAGTTTCATTAATCTCTGGCATTTTGTGGCGTTTGAATTTAAAAACGCCGCTAAAGTGATCTATTAACTCTTGTGATACCATTTCCCCCCTTTCACAGACATTTACGACCGAAAACAAATGCTGGTCGTTTCCATTCAAAGTCTTCATCAATTATACTAGTTCTCTGAACCTTTTACTGCCCCTAAACATTAAACCCCAGTCGATTAGTTTGTATAAAAGCCTAGCACGAGAGAAACCCTAGTTCTCTGATTATCTTGTAGAAGAATTAGGAGTATTTTAAAACCCTAGCTCAGAAGAATTAGGAGGGAAATTAAAACATCAAACGGATATTGGATATCGTTCAGGTTAGTATTTTGTATGATGGACACTCGTATATTGAATCATGTTTCTTCTTCTTCTTTTAATGATGGTTTTTAAGCTATCAATATCATGTGCTGTAATGAACATCATTTCCAGATATTTCTACATCTATACAGCGCATGTAGTGAAAACACATCATGATTAACCTTGGCAACACCGACACTATCAAAGAGTTTTACATGAACATCTAGAGAAATTGAAGTGGGGTTCTAGAATTTGATATTTTGTTCAATGATTCAATAGTTTTACATGTCAGAAACTCACATTGAAGTTGTGGTTATATTATATTATCATATGATGTAGTGGAAAACTATATACATCTGATGCATCTTATTCTGCTATATTTTTTAGGAAAAAAATGATGACTGGGGGGAAACAAACAAATCTTTTTTGTATGCCTTACTGTGTAGAATAAATGAGCCTTTCATTATTACAACATCTATGTCCGCTTCTCTGAATAATGAAAGGGTCTAACGGGTGGGTGGGCGGGTATCTAGCATGTATCATCCCTGTCCACCATTTCATTATAACACTGAGAGTCAGATTTGAATAAACAAAGCCAGTGGGTTTGATTAACAGAGAAGTCAAGTAATAATTAAATACCATTCATGGTGGATCCCAATTCCAAGGCCCCTCTGTATTTATCAACCCCCACCCTCTTCTGTTTGTTTTCCATTTGACCCTTTTGTCTTTTCTTTAAATATAGGTAGCCTAACCCTATTACTGTTAAAAAACAACAAGTTGTTACCATGTCACATGATATAGATAACTTAACAATGTTGTCTTATCCTTGTGCTGACACATAATTTGAAAAAAAGGCCTAATAGCCATAGATTGTATAGTTTGTACTTGTAAGTTTCCAACTATTTCTAGAAAAGCAGTTGATAATATAGAAAAAAATAAGAAACAACTTGCTGAAAACCTGTTATGATAGGGCCTCATGACTTTGAACTGATTGCATTTAGCATCCCCTCCTATTAGTAGACAAGACACCAAAAGTAATTCCCTATCATGTGAAAGATAAACAAAAAAGTAGATCCTAGAGTTTAATTATATTCACATGCTTGAAATTACCTTGCACCTTCCAACATGTTTATTTGATTGAATGATGAAAGATGTTTCATCATTTGATGTAATCTTTAAGATTTTGCACTGATCCTTCCACTATTAGGAGCAAAAAATAAAGACTGATTAGACGGATAACAGTGGGGGCAGCTGGTCAAGCTTTCATATAGCTAGATAGAGAATTTGAACACTGCATAAACACAGTTTCTTTCAACTCATTATATTATATATATGTATATTATTGACTGCAGAGAAAGCATGTTGGTGTCAAAATCATCTATATGGAGTTGTGATTTTTATAGGGACAAGAACTTTTGCACGGTCCATTCCATTATTGGTGGGCCAAAATCTTTGCCCTTGCCCTCTACATATGCATAGTGAATTGTCTATATGGATAGCACAATATGTTATTATCATGCATTTGTGAATTTGTGATGCTGGATAAATAGTACCATACATATTTTGGGATGACTGATTCTTTTGTAAGGTCATCTTCAACTCCATGCTCATGTCTTTGTCAATGTGTTGGGATGTACAACTTTGAAAGAAAGTGGGGGGAAAAGACAAAAGGAGACAGAAAATGAGGGGAATACAGATGAAAAGAACATAGTACAAACAATTTATCTTTTTTTCTTGAAACAAGTCATAGCATTTACATCAGGAAATCACTTCAACATTTTTAGGTGTTGTAGCTGTAGTCTGTCCATTCCAATGTTATTAAAGTACCCTATTTAATTCTTGTTAGGTAAATTAGTAAAGAGATTGATACCACTCAAGTAATATTTCTAATTCAAATATAGTGAATAAAAAACAAGCAAATTTTATCAAATTTACTCTCAAAACTGGATCTGACTGACTCAACTTGAGACATTTATAGTATTAGACATATGAAAATCTATGTATGTTAGGTATCATGTCTTCCAATTTTTCTTAACCCAACTAAACTACATGAATGATTTGTGGTTGGGTTTTTATAATGGTTGCCTAAGGTTGACAAGATGGAACTATTCATAAACACCTTTTAGACAAAGCTTTCACTCATGAATAATGATGAAGAGAGGATATATATATATAAGTGAAGCATAATGATTTTTACCCAAGGAGGAGGGAGTTTGGCTAGCATCCACAATTATCAAGAATGTAATCGAGAGTAGGAAGACACATAAACGCACATACACATGGAGCAATTAAGTGTTCAGAGAACAAGGACAGATGCATTAAAAGCCTGGGCTTAGATTTGTGATTGAGGGTTAAAACTTGAACAACAATCTTTTGCTGCAGATAACACATGCTGCAATCACTGTGCTCTCTCTGATTTTTGGATGCAATTATAAATTATTTATGAAGTATTTATTCACACTTGTTTCTTGCTTTTTGGAGCAATTATATGCGTTCACCTATGTTCCTGTTTGGCTACAACGTATGATTATCCCTTCTCATTTTATTATTTCTATTTTCTGTCTATAATTTCAGCTCATTTGCACTGTCACTCCATCATCAAGTAACATATAAGAGACACACAATACATTGAAGTTTTCTCACCGTGATAAAAACACAAAAATCCAAGCGGTAGAAAATAAGGTATGTTTGTATTTTAGATTTTTAATACTTTGTTGTTGTTTCCAGTTGCATGTGTGTCTGTTCTTTGTATATGAAGCACATGCTAGAAATACACATATGTATAAGCGTGCACATGCTATAAATTATTTCCGTATTGGCTATTGAACCTTTGTTAGTCCACATTAGAGACTCCACAGTTGTTTAAAACCCTATTTGACTTCTAAAAAAAGTTATTACATAAATATATTTAAAAGTCTAGCAATCATTGACAAATAAGGCAATTCAAATAATCAAAATTTCCTCTCATTTAATGGATTAAATGTAGACCATTGTTAAACATTTAGAATTTAGGTTTGGCTCATTCTTTACTGTGACTTTGTGGACCGGTGGTGGATGATGTGAGGGTGATTAGTATCCAAAAATAAAAGCATTTGTGAAACCGTTCGTGTTTATTCAAGTTTACCCATCTCGGAATTAGGAGGATGTAGGAGTTATCAAAGGTTTGAACTTTGAATTAGGTTTTAATTGAAAATTAAGTCTTTTACCACTGTACTGATGATTATTTTTTAATATATATATATATATATATATATATATATATATATATATATATATATATTGCTGAAGAAAAAAATCTCAATGGATTAAATGTAACATTTGAATTTGAAACTCCAGAAATACGAAATGGATAAGAGTTTGATGGATTTTTCAAGGGTAAACGTCGAATATCGAAATGGAGTCGAAAAATTTCTAAATTTAGCTTTTCTGAATGTAAGCCAAGAGAATATGATTCTTTGCCCTTGTAAGGACTGTGTTAACATTAACTGGCATATTCGTGAAGTTGTGTACGAGCATCTAGTTATTTTTGGATTTGTTAGGGGGTATAGAAAATGGATATTTCATGGAGAGTTTATATCAGATAGATCTGCTTCCACGAGTTATTCGACTTATCCTGCTCCTTCTCACCATCCAACTTTTAGAGAAGATGATATGGAAGAGATGTTATGAGATGCATTTAATAGGCACACTCATCAAATGTATGTTACAGAAAATTATTGTCAGAATGATGTTAATGATTTCATTGAGATGGGAAGAATTGGAAGTGTTGAAGAGCCAAATGGAGAAGCGGCAAAGTTTTACAAGTTGCTGAATGAAATGAATGAACAACTTTATGAGGGATCAAAGTTTTCAAAGCTTTCTTTCTGCATTCGTCTTTTTCACTTAAAATGCCTGGGAGGGTGGACTGGTAACTCCTTTACGCAATTGTTGGAGTTACTTGGAGAAGTGTTTCCTTTTGCAAAAATCCCTCAATCATGCAAATATATGAAGAAAATAATAAAAGATTTGGGTCTTGGATATGACAAAATTCACAGTTGTTCGAATGATTGTATGTTGTATTGGGGTGATCGAAAAAATCAGGACTCTTGCCATGTATGTGGAAAATCTTGATGGATGATTAGGGAGGCAGAAAATATTACTGAGGATGAAGCTCAAGCACGATCAAGAAAGAAACCGATTAAGATTCTGCGATATTTTCCTCTCATACCTAGGCTACAAAGATTGTTTATGTCCTCCATGACTACTGAGTCTATGAGCTGGCATCATGATGGCAGAACCAATGATGGATTATTACGGCATCCAGCGGATTCTTTAGCTTGGAAGTCATTTGATAACAAGTATCCAAGTTTTGCGAGAGATCCTCGAAATATCAGGCTCGGTCTTGCAACTGATGGGTTTAATCCATTCAAAATCATGATTACTTCGTATAGTACTTGGCATGTTGTACTTGTTCCATACAATTTGCCTCCCTGGATTTGCATGAAACAATCATCTTTCATCTTATCCATGATAATCCCCGACGAGAAAGGCCTCGGAAATGATATTGATATTTACATGCAGCCGCTAATTGCAGAGTTGAAACAGTTATGGGAAGGGGTCGAAACGTACGATGTGTTGACGAAGGAGAACTTTAATTTACTCGTGACTTTATTATAGACAATTAATGATTTTCATGCGTATGCAAATTTATCATGTTGGAGTACCAAAGGTCGTTACGCTTGTCCTTGTTGTGCTGTAGAAACATGTTCGAAGTGGTTGGTTAATATAAAGAAGTTCTCTTATATGGGACATCGTCGGTGGTTACCTGATAATCATAGATTTAGAAGTCAAAAGAATATGTTTAATGGTGATGAAGAGTTTCGAAATGCTCCTGACCAAACAACCGGCTCTCAAATATTCAGAATGTTGAAAAATATCAATTTTACTTATGGAAAGATGAATCAACCAAGTAGTGCACAATCAAAGAAAAAGGCAAAGCAAGTCAATGAAAAAGTTAAAGTTGACGAACAAACTGATGATGAGTCTGATGAAGAGGATGATCCAAACGAGGTAGACTTGTGGAAAAAGAAGAGTCTATTTTTCGAGTTGCCTTATTGGAAAAAGCAGATTTTGAGACATAATCTTTATGTAATGCATATTGAGAAGAATGTTTGTGAGAATATTATCGGGACCATTCTGAATGATGGCAGAAAATCTAAAGATAATCTTAAGAGTCGACTTGACTTAGTGGACATGGGAATTCGGCATGATCTTCATCCGCAATTACGTCCAAATGGAAGAAATTTCTTGCCGCATTTTATTTTTTCTATTTCGAAGAAAGAAAAAGAAGTGTTTTGCACGGTGTTGAAGTATATAAAAGTCCCATATGGGTATGCATCAAACTTTTCTCGATGTGTCAGTGTTAAAGATCGAAGACTTTATGGTTTAAAGTCACATGATTATCATATATTAATGTAAGATTTACTACCAGTAGCTGTTCGCGGTTGCATGTCGAGTAAGGTGACATCTTGTATCATTGAACTTTCTAATATAATGAAAGCCATCTGTGGGAAAGTTCTAATGGTTGAAGAACTTGATAAACTACAAGATCGAGTCGCTTTGACTTTATGCAACTTGGAGAAGATATTTCCACCTTCATTCTTCACAATTATGGTGCATCTGCTAATTCATCTTCCTCATGAAGCAAGAGTTGGTGGTCCAGTTTTCTATCGATGGATGTACCCTATAGAGAGGTGTTATTTGAATTACACGTTTCAAATTACTACTGATTATACCTCTCACTCAAATGTATTTACGTAGTATGTTGTTTTGTGTATAGGTTCTTGGGAAAGTTGAAGTTTTATTGTCGTAATAAGCGTTATCCAGAAGGATCAATTGCTGAAGGGTATTTGGTAGAGGAATGTATGACATTTTGCTCTAGATATTTGGAAGATATTGAAACAAGATGGAATAGACCAAATTGAAATGATGTGTTAAGTACTGATGACTTACCTCAACATTATTTCTTTGGAAGTTATGGTCAACCATTAGGGAAAGTTGAAATTGCACACTTAGATGACACGTCTTGGGTACAAGCACATCGTTATGTTCTTTTCCATCACGATTCAATAGATCCCTTTCGCACGTAAGTCTTTCGGACCCAATCCTAATGAAATCTCTTTATCTTTTATATTTATCAATTTTTAACAACATAATATTCTTTATAGTGAGTTTAAAGAAGTATTGAGATCTCGTGCACGCTCTCGAAGATTAAATCAGCGAGAGCTACATAAGTTATTCACATAAACTTTTCATGAATGGTTAGGCCAGATGGTAAGCAACTAAATCTTACAGAACACTTATAAATTATATACGTCTATTGACGTCAATGCAAATTAATTCACCATTCATGTGTAATAGGTTTGGAGTGGGAAAGAAGTTAGAGAATAAGTTAAATGGATTTCTCAAGGTCCGAATAGAATAGTTAAAAGATATAATGCCTTCCTCATTAATTGGTTCAGGTTCCACACGAAATCTCGTGAAAGATTAAGAAGGACACAAAATTGTGGAGTCGTAGTTACTTTGTCAACTACAAGTTATGCTACTATAAGGGACAATAATCCACAGGAGGGAGAGATCGATTATTATGGAAATCTTACGGACATTATTGAGTTATATTATTATGCAAAACGAAAGGTTGTGTTGTTTCGGTGTGACTGGGTTGATGTAAACAGATGTATAAAAAGAGATAAATTCGGGTTTACAATGGTGAATTTCTCTCGATTAATTCGTACGGGTCAACGTTTGATGGATGATTATTTTCTTCTCAAGTGAAACAAGTATTTTATTGTCACGATCCAATGGATGACGGTTGGTATGTTGTGCTTCGAAATACTCCCAGAGACTTGATAGACATCGGGGATGGAAGTAGAGACGACATTGAAACAAGATCAGAAAGTTTACCTCTACTACCACAAAACTTAGATGAAACAATCAGTAATACAACACAATTTCAATGGGTTCGGGAGGACGTTGATGAAGATATTTATGACAACTAACATTATATAAGACTTTTGTACGATTTTATATCTTAATTTATTTATTTATAATGTTATAACCTTTAACATGTTATTTTTCAATATATTCATTAATTAATTCATTTTTTATTACTCATGTTTGTTTATTATAGATATCATGCCGAGGAGAAAAATAAATGATTTACGGGTTGTTCGAGCTTCTGAAGACCATGAAGAAAGAAATAACGAGGAATCGAATGCACCTGAGTCTTCCGAAGTTCCGGAAACTGTTGAAGAAGACGTAGAAATTCAAAGTAATCTTTGAAACATTATTTACTACTTTGTTCATTTTCAAAACTGGCATTTAATAATTTCTTATATAGTTGAAAATGCTAGAACACGCAAGACTCGAGGACGTACAACTTTGAAAGAATTATACCAACTTCCTCCTGGGCATCGTGTCAAAGTATCATGAAACAATGCCAGTCAACCTATTGGCCCAGAATCACGTATTCTAGCGGGTTACTTAGGCATAGTTGGACGTAATGCGAATCTGTTACCGATCAATTACGAGTCATGGTGCGAAATGCCTAATAGTAACAAAAATCAAGTGTTGGATTTTGTTAAGGTAATAATGTCATTATAATACATACTCTATAGAAATTCAATACTAATTTATACTTACGGTGCACACTTATATGTTGTATAGGAGAAATTTTCTTTAGAGGTCTCTGATGATTATGTGAAGCAAACATTAGGGAAGAGATGGAGGGATCACAAGTGCTCCTTAAAGAAGAAATACTTCAAGAATGATCTCAGCCTTGAAGAGAAGTTGCAAACAATCCCACCAGGAATGCTCAGGTACTGATGGGAAGATGCAGTCAGATTTTGGAGTTCACAAAAAGGACAGATATGATGTATTTTTCAGAAATAATTGTAACGAATTGTAAATCATCATTAAAAGTGGTTGTTTGACATTGTAGGACCGAGAGCATATTGGTGTTGCTAGCAGGCAACAACAAAAGTTTATGCACACGGCTGGATCGAAGAGTTTTGCTTGTATAGCTCATGAGGAGGTATTATAGATTATTGAAATAGTTTTTGCGATATTTTCCATGTACATACTAACTCATAGTAATTATATTATGGTACATTGTAAGAAAATACATCCGGTTCTAAAGTTGGTCGAATCCAACTCTTCGACATGACACATACGAAGAAGGATGGCACTCCTATGACTGCTGACACTGCAGAAATTATGGTACGTTTTTTTGGTAGATGTTTTAAATTTACCTGACTTTATTTATATTTGCAGAATGACATTTTTTATTTTAATTAATTATTCACTTTATTAGCAAAAATTGAGGGAGAAAAAGGTGGAGTATCATGTTACTGCTTCGAGTCTTGGTATTGTTAATAATGATGACATTGAAAACCAAGGTAATAATGACGTTTTGGGTCCTGAAAGATATGGTCGGGTGCGCTGTCAAGGATCATTCATTACTCCCACCAAATATTTTGGATCCAGTTCATCACAGTACATGTCATCACAGTCTCGATCTTCCCACCAAGAAGTTTGTCGTTTAAAAGAAAAGTTGGCTGAGATGGATCAACAAATGGCTAACTTGAAAGCGGAAAATGAAGCAAGGGAAGTAGAGAGAGCAGCAGCAGAAGCATCCAGAGCAACAACGAAAGCAAAGAAAGAAGCAGCGGTAGCACAAAGAGAAGCAACGACAACACAGAGAGAAGCAGCGACAACACAAAGAGAAGCCACATATCAACAGAGATGTGAAGAATTTTAAAAACGACTCAATGATATGATGCTGATGATTCAGAAAACGCAACCTCAGAATCCACCATCGTAGTCTCATTTATGTTACGAGCATTCTACTGAACCTTGTTTAACTGAACTTATATTACGTTAATGAAAACTTTTATTTATTATATTGGATTTGATGTTGTTTGTTATGGATATAGAGTTTGATGTTATTATTGTTTTGTTTATTGGATAATGGAACAGGTTGAAAAAATAGTTTTGGGGTAATCAAGCATAATTTTTTAGGAATGTTAATTATGTGTTATTTAGCGGCATTTGTAACAAAAAAAATCGCAATATACCATACATTTAGTGACGTTTGTATCCTAGAAACGCCGCTATATACAGAACTTTACCGGTGTTTTTAGCAAAAACGCCTAATAAAATCAATACCTATTGCGACGTTTGTGAGAAAAACGCCACAAAACATCAAAACCTACTGTGTCATTTGTGGAATAAACGCCGCAAAACATCAACATCTACTACGGCGTTTGTGGGAAAATGTCGTAAAACTTCAACATCTACTGTGGCGTTTGTGGGAAAACGCCGCTAAATATCATTACCTATTGCGGCGTTTATCTAAAAAACACCGCTAAATATCAACACCTATTGCGGTATTTTTCTGACAAACGCCGCTAAATATCAACACCTATTGCGACGTTTGTCACACAAACACCGTTAAATATCAATACCTATTGCGGCGTTTTTTGTTTAAAAAAGCCGCGAACTTTAGCGACGCTATTTTTAATGGTGGTTTTCACGGCGTTTGTCTTAACGCCGCTTGTGTTTTTAGCGGCACTTATAAACGTCGCTAGAAAAAAAGCCACAAAAAACCTGTTTTGCTGTAGTGCATGTTCGATTCGATTATTGTTGTATTCATTATAATCTACAAATTCATTATTTCTGTTTCTATTTGAGATCTTCTTCAGAGAGTAATATCTCCACCCTGATTTTTGTTTCTATCTGGGATCCTCTTCAAATGTTAATTCCCCATCCATATTTTTGTTCGTGTTTGGGATCCTCTTCAAATGGTAAAATTTTTACACATTTAAAATGGTCTGGAGGATGAACTTGAATCGAATATTTCATATTAGAACACCTAGGTGATCCCAAAATCACAAAGCTCTGAAAATAAAACTTACTTAAAATTTTATAACCAATAATAAAAGGTACAAAAAATATAAATGTTTACAAAAGGCGAAGTTCCTTTATTTGAAAACCAAAATTTAAAAATAAATGATTTACAACATACTCAAATAAAATCACAACATCTACATGAACAAACAATTCCCCACCATTATACATTGGTATTCCCGTCAAGACTCATTCGATTATATCGTTGTCCTATCGTGATCCATAAAACCTATAACCTATAACTGTTATAGTTTAAAGAGGGTGAGTTAATAAGCTTAGTGAGTACACATTTATTCCATTGTATTTTGTAAGTCTCATAAAGATAAGAATGCTATCCATTTATGAACTTATAGCCATAAATCTTCCAATTTCATTTTTATAATCTCTTATTCATATTCACCATAATTCATACTAAGAGTCTTCCTAGATTTACCATACAAAAGTATTATAATCCTCTCAGTCTAAAAGACCACATTTATTCATAATCATAAGTACTATCTTGAAGCATGATAAGTAAATCATGCTTTAATATTAAATATATTAATCACATGAACGAGGTCAAACCACATATATAATCCATGCACATGTCATAATAAAAGTCATGTCATGTTTAAACAATATTATATCATAATCACAAAAGTGTCTGAAGTAACATAGAAGAGCTAGCTTAGTATACATGAGTTGGCGAAAAGGCATAAATGCCCAAAATGGACCAAAGTGCTACACAATGCACTGAATTGCAATAATGCACTAAAGTTCCACAATGCACAGAAGTGCTACAAAATGCACCGAAGTGCCAAAATGCAACAACTAGACTCTATGGCATGCCAACTATACCCTAATGCTCTTACAAAATTACATGGGTAATTTATATCCCAATGTATATATATCAATTCAATTGGTAAATAATGTCACAATGGTAAATCACACAATGTCGTGAATAATCTTACCTTACCCAAATAGGGACACACATACAGAATGACTTATCACAAGCCTCAAAAGTCATCATGTAACATATGAAATATTACAATATTAATTAATGCATTACAACACATATTTAGTCATTCTTAACTCTAGAGATTCATTTACTACACTTAATAATATTTTCATAATTTTCTTTACTTAAGAGTATTTTAGTCTTTTACCACTCAAATGGATTTTTAATTCAATTTTAACCATACATTGACATTATTAGTCATTAGACATTTAGTAGCTCATTAAACCCCTATGTTATGATCATTTAGGTACATAAGGACACTTTGGTTATTTTTACCTATAACGAGTCATTTAACCATTTTCTTGTAAAAAGGGTAGTTTAGAGGATCTCATGATTACAAATTTTATCCTTCTTATCACAATTTTATTACCTAATCTTTCAGCCTCTAAGGCATTTTAAAATCTCACATAATTAAATAGTTTCCACTTAAGGTTAGTTTGGTCATTTGGCCATAAAAGACATTTTAGTTATTTTCTTACACACATGCATTCGTGTGCCTGTAAGGGTAATTTGGATAGTTTATCCCACTCATAAACACATTAGGCTTATTAAAGCTTATGGAAGAGTACTTAATCATTTATCAGTGTCTTTATACTTTTTTTTACACTCTTAGGCCTTACTTAATATTTATTCTAATGTTTTACACATTTTCGATCCCATTTACTATCATACTATAGGTTCACAGCCTTCCGGGTAATATTTTGGGCCTAATTGACCATTTTTAGGCATGGGTTTCAAAACCACTGTACAAAACTCAAACTTTACACTCTGGTTTAAAGGTTTCAAAACTTGTTAGAGGGGTTTCGAAACCTCTACTATAGATTACCCAATTTTGGCTTTCTAGTGCATTGCAATCACCTCTAAACATCTTCTAATTGCTACCAATATGATCAAAAATATTTGGGACACTTTCCATAAATTTTATGGCTTTTATTACACTTCTCAATCATCCTTTCACCATCATTAACTCATACAAAATCTCTAACAACCATTAACAAAATATAACCTCACATTGGCTTATTTGATCACTTACCTTACTTAGCAATTTAATTCAACCTTCATCTTCATAATTAAAGTACACAAGTTTAGTTTACTCAACTCAAACAAGCATCTAATACCTTAATTAAGATTTTACCTTTTTCCCTTAGAAAAATCACCTTTCCGCTTTTCCCTTTGATCTTCCACAAGACTCCTAGCACACAATCAACCCAATGTCACTAAATATATTCTATTATCCTTAAATCACAAAGATATAACATGAATAAATAGAAAAGCATGGAGACTCTTAACCTTGGTCTCCAAACTCCAAGAATTATTTCTCCCATAACTTCATTTCTTCACTTTCCTTAGGAGAATGCTACCTTATCGGTGGAAGAAAATCATTCATCACTCTTCATTCCATCAAAATCTCTTAACCCCTAAATTCTCTCATTAGAACTTTCAGAAGGAAACCTTAGGATTTGACCAAAACACATTCTAACTCTTCATTTTTTACTCAGCTGAAATAAAATGAGGATATGAACATTTTTGTCTCTCACAACCTAACCTTAAATCTAACTAGAAATGGAGGAAATAAAGAAAAGATAAAAACCTTACCTCGTCTCTCTCTAACTCACGTTGGATTAAGAAAGAAGAAGATGAATGGTTCTTTTCATCTTTTTTTTTCTCTTTAACCCTATGCATATATAAACTCATTTTCTCATTTCTTTGCTCCAATAACTCCAATTAAAGATGAAACCCCTCATCCTATCTAATGGTCTATATTTAACAAAGCAAAAATATCTTATAACTTTTGGTGGTAATTAATTTTCTAACACTTACCTTGTTTTCACTTTCAAGATGAATAATTCTTTTATTTTAATCTAGTTACTAATTTTCCACAAACAAAATTCTAAGAATGAATTCTTCATTACATAATCCAAATTTAATCCTGCAACAATAGAAATTATCTAACTAATACTCGAAATAATTTTATTTACCAATTTAACCCTCAATGAAATTCGTCCATAAACTTTCCATCATATTCGAATAAACACACATGACATTTCACCTCATTGGTTTCTTTTCCATAACACAGTCCATAATTCCTTTTAATTATTGTACTGAAAGCTAATAATTAAATCTCTTCACCGTAGGTCGTATCATTTAAAATAGAAAGTAAACGATATTCTGGCACAATAAACTTATTAGCTTATAACTAAATCAAAATTTTTGTCTAAATCCTACTTTTATCATATAATTGACTGACTAATCTTCCCAGGAAGGTCCTTGAACAAAATGAGTAACCTTTATAGGTTCAAACGCTAAAACGAATTGTTTTCAAATCCCAAGCGAATTAACAATAAAGAATAATGATAGAGTGGCCAAAATTCTTAGAATTTCTACTATTCATGGCGTGAGTTCAAGAATTTAAAAAAAGATGTAGAGATTTTGATATAAATTTATCGAATTGAGACAAAGTAGAGTCTTCGAGTTACAGAGCATTTCTTTTTCAAAACACTTCAATGATACCTTTGATCAACCGTTAACTCAATAGATGCAAAAATGATTACCTATACAATTGTCAAATTAAGCATAGACAAGGGTACAATTATGGACGCAACTAAAGGTCAGATCGAACTCAAATCAAATAGAGCTCAAAATAAGATGCACATAGAATTCATAGAAAAAATATATTCTTTTCAATGGCACTCGAAGTGACATTCACCAAAATTTTTGAAACCTAAGACACGGATGATTTATTTAGACAAAATGAATTATTTGGAAACTCAAATGGAGAAGTCAGTGAAACATTTGAAGCATTGATAGAACATAGTTTACCAGACTAGAATTCATAACTCAAAATTTCCCACAATTTTGAACGTGCATTATTTTAAAATGATTGATTTCTCTCATGATACATATATGGATTATCACAATAAAGACTCAATCGAGAACCCGGTACATGTATTCAAAATTTAAATGGTACATATAAACAATTAATGAAACTCAAATCATAAATACGAGTTTCCATAATTTTGAATTATCATAATTTCGAATCAAATAATTCTCTCCTCTAAAGTATACACGATTCATTACGTCATGGGCTTTTACTAGAACTTCATACACAACTTTGAAATCTAACTCGATCGCCGAACTTCATCAAAAATTGATTAAGGAAGATCATTTTGAAAATCATGAGAAATGGTTTGTCTCAATCACAGAACATCAATATTCGATTGACTTGTCTGAATACATCAATCCATAATAGCTCGAATTGAAGGAATCCAATAGTGTATCAAAAGCCATGAAACGTAATTTGCAGAATTCAAATTCATGAATTTGAGTTTTTTTTTAAATGAACTATCAAAATCTCGAACTAACGAGTCCCTTTCTTTTTAATAATAACACGAATCATTACAATTAAAACACTTATAAGAACGTAACACATCTTTCAAAGTAAATACAACCACTTTTCATCATAAGTTATTCGATTAAGGAACATTATCTTGAAAATCAATGGCATCTATTTGACAAGGTTGATAAGATATTCGCTTATCAAAGTAAGAACAAAATCTATTAGATCACATAAAACATCATTTAGGAATCACATGTAGGTATTTGTCAAAACTAAGAAGACTTGAACTTATCAAATTAAGGAACATATCTAACTATCCAGTTTAGATATAGAGCAAACACAATCCTTATCGATGAAATCATTCATCAGAATCACGAGATCACATTAGAGTTTCGTATTTGTTACGCTCACGAAGACGTCTACCATAATTATCATCCTCAAGGGCATGACCTAAATCTTTTGATCGATCTAAATCAAGATAGGGAATCAATTCTTAATAACAGAGATGTCTTGTTGAATTACTTTCAGAGGTTAACAACTTAGTAATAAACGCTCACTTTTCTTCCACAATGATTTGATTGACTAATTGTGGATCAAATAGATAAATTTTTTAGAAATTATTCTTTCATTTTAAGGCTAATAAGAATATGTTGCCTTCATTGCACACTCTGATATTAAAAACAAGGCAAAAGGGGAACTTAGAACCTCACCTTGCATCCACGATACCAATTATAGAATAATTTATAGATTGAATCTTATTATTAAGAACCACTTGTCGCTTTATCGAAATTATAACTCTACAAGTATCTTATTACTGACTAACTTTTGTTTTTCATTCTAATCTCATGAAATCACTTTTAACAAGTTTTACTTAGCACTTTTATTCAATGACTCATAAAATATTTTCTTAGCTTATTAATGAAAAGGGATAGGTTCCTCACTTGAACCTTTCGAACACAATTCAATATTGATTTTAGATCGAATAAGAATAATATATTAACTTACTGATCAACAATTGACGAACGGTATCAAAGTCTCAGTCTACGAGTACACATTTTAACTTTTAAGAGCATGTAGGACTCAACTATGTTAATCTAGAATCGACTAAACTCTAGCTCTGATACCACTAAATATAACACCCTCATCCGAACCAAAGGACAAACCTAAACCGAATATGTAACATTAGACCACTGTTGTGATCCCACAATCACAAAACTCAAAAAATAAGACTTAAAATTTTAAAACTAATAATTCAAGGTACAAAAAATATAAATATTTATAAAAGACGAAGCTCTTGTATTTGAAAACCAAAATTCATAAATAAGTGATTTAAAAAAAACTCAAATAAAATATCACCTCTACATGCCCACTCAAGTCCTCATCATTTTTCTTCGAAACTCCCGCTGAGACTCATTCGATAATATCGTTGTCCCGTCATGATCCATAAAACATGTAACCGATAGATGTAATAGTTTAAAGATGGTGAGCTAATAAGATTAGTGAGTACATATTTATTCCATTGCATTTCATAAGTCTCATAAAGATAAACATGCTATTTAGTTATGAACTTATAGACACTAATCTTCCAATTTTGTTATCATAACCTTTTATTCAGATTAACCATAATTCGTATTAGGAGTCTTGCTAGATTCATTATAAACCAATGTTATAATCCTCTTGGTCTAAAAGGCTACATTTATTCATAATCATAAGTATCCTGAAGTATGATAGGTAAATCATGCTTTTATCTTAAATAAACAAATCCCATGCACCTGTTCAAACCACATGTATAATCCATGCATATGCTATAATAAAAGTCATGTCATTTTTACAAACTATTGAATCATAAACATAAAAGTACTCGAAGTAACATAAAAGAGCTAGCTTAGGATACACGATTCGACAAAATGTCATGAAATCCCATAGTGCACCAAAGTTCTACACAAACACTACATCAAAATAGGTTTTTTGCGGCGTTTTTTTACCTTTAGCGGCGTTTATAAGCGCCGCTAAAAACACATGCGACGTTAAGACAAACGCCGCAAAAACCGCCGTTGAAAATAGCGCCGCTAAAGTTCACGGCGTTTTTTCACAAAAAAAGCCGTAATTTGTATTGATATTTAGCAATAGGTGTTGATATTTAGCGGCTTTTTTCAGACAAACGCCGCAATAGGTGTTGATATTTAGCGGCGTTTGTTATAAAAACACCACAATAGGTGTTGATATTTAGCGACGTTTTTCATAAAAATGCTGAAATAGGTGTTAATATTTAATAGCGTTTCAAATACAAATGCCGCAATAGGTTATGATGTTTCGCGGCGTTTTTCGCTAAAACGCCGCAGTTGGTGTTGATGTTTTGCAGCGTTTTTTTCACAAACGTCGCAATAGGTATTGATGTTTTGCGGCGTTTCTGCTAAAAACGCTGGTACATGTCTGTATATAGCCACGTTTCTAGGATAAAAACGCCGCAAAATGTATGGTATATTGCAGCATTTTTTTACAAACGCCGCTAAATAACACATAATTTAACAATCCTAAAAATTATGCTTGATTACCCAAAACTGTTTTTTCAACCTGTTCCATTATCCAACAAACAAAACAATAATAATATCAAACTCTATATCCATAAAAAACAACATCAAATCCAATATAGTAAATAAGAGTTTTCATTAACGTAATATAAGTTCAGTTACAGAAGGTTCAGTAGAATGCTCATAACATAAATGAGACTACGATGATGGATTCTGAGGTTGCGTTTTCTGAATCATCAACATCATATCATTGAGTCGTTTTTCAAATTCTTCATATCTCTGCTGATATGTTGCTTCTCTCTGTGCTGCCGTTGCTTCTTTCTCTGCTTCCGCTGCTGCTTTGGCTGCTTCTGTTGCTGCTCTCTCTGCTTCCCTTGATTCATTTTCCGCTTTCAAGTTAGCCATTTGTTGATCCATCTCAGCCAACTTTTCTTTTAAACGATAAACTTCTTGGTGGGAAGATCGAGACTGTGATGACATGTACTGTGATGAACTGGATCCAAAATATTTGGTGGGAGTAACGAATGATCCTTGACAGTGCACCCGACCATATCTTTCAGGACCCAAAACATCATTAATAGCTTGGTTTTCAATGTCATCATCATTAACAATAACTTGACTCGAAGCAGTAACATGATACTCAGCCTTTTTCTCCCTCAATTTTTTCTAATAAAGTGAATAATTAATTAAAATAAAAAATGACATGGTATAAATATAAATAAAGTCAGGTAAATTTAAAACATCTACCCAAAAAACGTACCATAATTTCTGCAACGTCAGCAGTCATAGGAGTTCCATCCTTCTTCGTATGTATCATGTCGAAGAGTTGGATTCGACCAACTTTAGAACCGGATGTATTTTCCTACAATGTACCATAATATAATTACTATGAGTTAGTATGTACATGGAATACAAAAAAACTGTTTCAATAATCTATAATACCTCCTCATGAGCTATACAAGCAAAACTCTTCGATCCAGCTGTGTGCGTAAACTTTTGTTGTTGCCTGCTAGCAACACCAATATGCTCTCGGGTCTACAATGTCAAACAACCACTTTTAATGATGATTTACAATTCGTTACAATTATTTCTGAAAAATACATCATACCTGTCCTTTTTGTGAACTCTAAAATCTGACTGCATCTTCCCATTGGTACCTGAGCATTCCTGGTGGGACTGTTTGCAACTTCTCTTCAAGGCTGAGATCATTCTTGAAGTATTTCTTCTTTAAGGAGCTCTTGTGATCCCTCCATCTCTTCCCTAATGTTTTCTTCACATAATCGTCAGAGACCTCTAAAGAAAATTTCTCCTATACAACATATAAGTGTGCACCGTAAGTATAAATTAATATTGAATTTCTATAGAGTATGTATTATAATGTCATTATTACCTTAACAAAATCCAATGCTTGATTTTTGTTACTATTAGGCATTTCGCGCCATGACTCGTAATTGATCGGTAACAGATTCGCATTACGTCCAACTATGCCTAAGTAACCCGTTAGAAGACGTGATTCTGGGCCAATAGGTTGGCCGGCATCGTTTCTTGAAACTTTGACACGATGCCCAGGAGGAAGTTGGTATAATTCCTTCAAAGTTTTGAAAATGAACAAAGTAGTAAATAATGTTTCGAAGAATACTTTGAATTTCTACGTCTTCTTCAACAGTTTCTGGAACTTCGGAAGACTCAGGTGCATTTGATTCCTCGTTATTTATTTCTTCCTTGTCTTCATAAGCTCGAACAACCCGTAAATTATTTATTTTTCTCCTCGACATGATATCTATAATAAACAAACATGAGTAATAAAAAATGAATTAATTAATGAATATATTGAAAGATAACATGTTAAAGGTTATAACATTATAAATAAATAAATAAAGATATAAAATCATACAAAAGTCTTATAATGTCAGTTGTTATAAATATTTTCTTCACCATCCTCCTGAACCCATTGAAATTGTGTTGTATTACTGATAGTTTCATCTAAGTTTTGTGGTAGTAGAGGTAAACTTTCTGATATTGTTTTAATATCGTCTCTACTTCCATCTCCGATGTCTATCAAGTCTTTAGGAGTATTTCGAAGAACAACATACCAACGTCATCCATTGGATCGTGACAATAAAATACTTGTTTCACTTGAGAAGAAAATACATATGGTTCATCCATCAAACGTTGAACCGTGTGAATTAATCGAGAGAAATTCACCATTGTAAACTCGAATTTATCTCTTTTTATACATCTATTTACATCAACCCACTCACACCGAAACAACACAACCTTTCTTTTTCCATAATAATATAAATCAATAATGTCCGTAAGATTTCTATAATAATCGACCTCTCCCTCCTGCGGATTATTGTCCCTTACAGTAGCATAACTTGTAGTTGACAAAGTAACTATGACTCCACAATTTTGTGTCCTTCTTAATCTTTCACGAGATTTCGTGTGGAACCTGAACCCATTAATGAGGAAGGCATTATATCTTTTAACTATTCTATTCGGACCTTGAGAAAGCCATTTAACTTCTTAACTAACTTCTCTTCCACTCCAAACCTATTACACATGAATGGTGAATTAATTTGAATTGACGACGATATAAAAAGCAAGACGTATATAATTTATAAGTGTTCCATAAGATTTAGTTGCTTACCGTCTGGCCTAACCATTCATGAAAAGTTTCTGTGAATAACTTATGTAGCTCTCGCTGATTTAATCTTCGGGAGCGTGCTCAAGATCTCAATACTTCTTTAAACTCACTATAAAGAATATTATGTCGTTAAAATTGATAAATATAAAAGATAAAGAGATTTCATTAGGATTGGGTCCAAAAGAGTTACGTGCGAAAGGGATCTATTGAATCGTGATGGAAAAGAACATATCGGTGTGCTTGTACCCAAGACATGTCATCTAAGTGTGCAATTTCAACATTCCCTAATGGTTGACCATAACTTCCAAAGATATAATGTTGAGGTAAGTCATCAGTACCTAACACATCATTTCGATTTGGTCTATTCCATCTTGTTTCAACATCTTCCAAATATCTAGAGAAAAATGTCATACATTCCTCTGCCAAATACCCTTCAGCAATTGATCCTTCCGGATAACGCTTATTATGATAATAAGACTTCAACTTGCCCAAGAACCTATACACAAAACAACATACTACGTAAATACATTTGAGTGAGAGGTATAATCAGTAGTAATTTGAAACGTGATATTCAAATAACACCTCTCTATAGGGTACATCCATCGATAGAAAACTGGACCACCAACTCTTGCTTCATGAGGAAGATGAATTAGCAGATGCACCATAATTATGAAGAATGAAGGTGGAAATATCTTCTCCAAGTTGCATAAAGTCAAGGCGACTCGATCTTGTAGTTTATCAAGTTCTTCAACCATTAGAACTTTCCCACATATGGCTTTCATTATATTAGAAAGTTCAATGATACAAGACGTCACCTTACTCGACATACAACCACGAACAACTACTAGCAGTAAATCTTGCATTAATATATGATAATCATGTGACTTTAAACCATAAAGTCTTCGATCTTTAACCCTGACACATCGAGAAATGTTTGATGCATACCCATATGGGACTTTTATATCATTCAACACCGTGAAAAACACTTCTTTTTCTTTCCTCGAAAGAGAAAATATAGAAGGCGGCAAGAAATTTCTTCCATTTGAACGTAATTGCGGATGAAGATCATATCGAATTCCCATGTCCACTAAGTCAAGTCGACTCTTAAGATTATCTTTAGATTTTCTGCCATCATTCAGAATGGTCCCGATAATATTCTCACAAACATTCTTCTCAATATGCATTACATAAAGATTATGTCTCAAAATATGCTTTTTCCAATAAGGCAACTCGAAAAATATACACATCTTTTTCCACAAGTCTACCTCGTTTCGATCATCCTCTTCATCAGACTCATCATCAGTTTGTTCGTCAACTTCAACCTCTTTATTGACTTGCTTTGCCTTTTTCTTTGATCGTGCACTACTTGGTCGATTCATCTTTCCATAAGTAAAATTGATATTTTTCAACATTCTGAATATTTGAGAGCCGATTGTTTGGTCAGGAGCATTTCGAAACTCTTCATCACCATCAAATAAATTCTTTTGACTTCTAAATCTATGATTATCAGGTAACCACCGACGATGTCCCATATAAGAGAACTTCTTTCCATTAACCAACCACTTCGAACATGTTTCTACAACACAACATGGATAAGCGTAACGACCTTTGGTACTCCAACCCGATAAATTTGCATACGCGGGAAAATCATTAATTGCCCATAATAAAGTCACACGTAAATTAAAGTTCTCCTTTGTCAACACATCGTACGTTTCGACCCCTTCCCATAACTGTTTCAACTCTTAAATTAGTAGCTGCATATAAATATCAATATCATTTCCGGGGCCTTTCTCGCCAGGGATTATCATGGATAAGATGAAAGATAATTGTTTCATGCAAATCCAGGGAGGAAAATTGTATGGAACAAGTACAATAGGCCAAGTACAATACGAAGTACTTATGATTTTGAATGGATTAAACCCATCAGTTGCAAGACCAAGCCTGATATTTCGAGGATCTCTCACAAAACTTGGATACTTGTTGTCAAATGACTTCCAAGCTAAAGAATCCGCTGGATGCCGTAATAATCCATCATCGGTTCTGCCATCATCATGCCACCTCATAGACTCAGCAGTCTTGGAGGACATAAACAATCTTTGTAGCCTAGGTATGAGAGGAAAATATCGCAGAATCTTAATCGATTTCTTTCTTGATCGTGCTTGAGTTTCATCCTCATTAAACATTTTCTGCCTCCCTAATCATCCATCGAGATTTTCTACATACATGGCAAGAGTCCTGATTTTTTTGATCACCCCAATACAACATACAATCATTCGAACAACTATGAATTTTGTCATATCCAAGACCCAAATCTTTTATCATTTTCTTCATATCTTTGCATGATTGAGGGATTTTTGCAAAAGGAAACACTTCTCCAAGTAACTCCAACAATTGCGTAAAGGAGTTACCAGTCCACCCTCCCAGGCATTTTAAGTGGAAAAGACGAATGCAGAAAGAAAGCTTTGAAAACTTTGATCCCTCATAAAGTTGTTCATTCATTTCATTCAGCAACTTGTAAAACTTTGCCGCTTCTCCATTTGGCTCTTCAGCACTTCCAATTCTTCCCATCTCAATGAAATCATTAACATCATTCTGACAATAATTTTCTGTAACATACGGCTGATGAGTGTGCATATTAAATGCATCTCGTAACATCTCTTCCATGTAATCTTCTCTAAAAGTTAGATGGTGAGAAGGAGCAGGATAAGTCGAATAACTCGTGGAAGCAGATCTATCTGATACAAACTCTCCATGAAAGATCCATTTTCTATACCCCGGAACAAATCAAAAAATAACTAGACGCTCGTACACAACTTCACGAATGTGCCAGTTAATGTTAACACAGTTCTTACAAGGGCAAAGAATCATATTCTCTTGGCTTGCATTCAGAAAAGCTAAATTTAGAAATTTTTCGACTCCATTTCAATATTCGACGCTTACCCTTGAAAAATCCATCAAACTCTTATCCATTTCGTATTTCTGGAGTTTCAAATTCAAATGTTACATTTAATCCATTGAGATTTTTGAATAATATATATATATATATTAATGATTCCCATACACTAGTCCAAATCACAATTTAAGCTATATGAAAGTTAAGAGTTGTGATTATACCATGAAATAAATGCTTCCCCACTCCACTCGAATACTATCAGAAACGCCACAAAGATCTTGTGAAAATACATTGTATGCATATTTTTACATTTAACATAAAGCCAAACAAATGATTCACAAGCCAATAATTGGTTAAATTAATCGATTATTGCTTAATGGACTATAATGTTTAGGTAATAACTATACTCCATACAAATGTTCTGAAATCATGCAAAGATTTGTGATTTAAATCACAAGGATAAGCTTTGGGTGAAAGATTCTGAAATCCATGAAGATCGAGATATCACTGGTAGCTTCTCTCTCTCTCTTTTTTTTCCCCTCTTAATTGGATGTGATTTAAAAGAAACTAGCAAAACTGTTTTCTGTTTTAATGTCTTTAGCTTAATCCTTTTTTCAATCAGAGATTTGACAAATTTTTCATACATCATGTTGATTTCTACTATAGTTTAGTGCTCTAAAACTTCAACCAACATGAATACATTGTGCATAGGAACCTGACTTAGTTACATGAGAGTTCTTTTTATAGATTTTTTTTAATTTCAATGATATTAACAAAGAACAAGGAAAAATATAAGAGGAAACCTAAATATGTTAATTTTTCTCATTTTGAGAAGGTTAAAAAGCAAAAGCTTTATAGAAACTCTCTCACAGGTACCCAAGAGGATGGAAAAATAAGTCTAGTAGGCATGTGGAGTGATGCCGCTGTTTGATATTTAATTATGAAGAGTGAACATACAAAATATTGCTAGAAATAGATATGAGCTTCAGCTGTGTTAAATCTATCAAACTGAAAAGTATTTTGATTCTGGAATATTGTTTTCCAAAAAGGAAAATTATGTGGATGGACATCATTGTGGCTCTTGGCGTTTTAATTTCCCAATTTATATCTCTTGCTATATATTCTCGTATACAGTAGTTGGATTCCAGCCCCCACCCCTATCAAAATACACACACTAGTGGTAGGTTACATTGATTTGACATTAAACATTGTATGTGATTGTGACCGTATTCTATGTCAACATTTTATTGGTTATGAGTATACTAGTAATTACAACTTCACATGCCATTTGTATGGAGTATAGTTATTACCTAAACTACCGAGGCAAAATAACTTAGAAAGCTACAGGGTTATGATAAAATAACATGTTACAATTAACACTATCAACTTGTCCCACTAGCTCGTCTACAGTGAAGATCATTTCCAGGAATCTAACTCATGTACTCCACTAATGAATGTAACAAAAATATGAAGAACGAAGCACATAAAAAGGGGGCGATGTTCTTAAAAACCAAGGAAGTGAAAATATGATTGCTAGTTCTAGATAGCGGAAGAGCAGCTAAAAATCTAAAGAAAATGATATCAGGCAGAAACCGACATTAGAAATTCAGAACAAAAAGGTTTTCTTATTGAGAAAGATTCCAAAACCATTCCATCAAGAATACATGAATAACACAATCAAGTAATCGAAAATTAACCTTAATAAAAGAAAATTTCATAATTTATATCTTTTTAAAACAAAATACTATAATCCCGAGGAAATCAGAATGCATTGCGAAAAATCCAGAATAGCATCATGCAATTGCTAAAACGAATCAAAATACCAGATCCATTAACTGGCACTTGCATGCAATCGAAAGCCACATCCCAAAACCCGAATTTAGACAGGTATCAAAATAATTAGATAGCAGGATATGTATCAAAATTGAAGTAAACTATGAACTTGAAACATCTAAACTTGCAGTTTCATTAGAAAATTGAACTTATAAAACTAGATACCCCCTCTCATTTCCAGCAAAACTGAAAAATAAAATCCAAAGAATTACCACTTACCAGCCAATGCCAGCCGCCAAGTCCAACAGCCTTGTTAACGACGCCTTAAAGACCAACGAGCACTGATTTAGTACGGTTGTTTCCAGTGACGACCACCTTAGTATGACGCGGCAACACCGATTAAATTGTTTTAGCACTAGGCAACTACTGCAAGCTTAAAGTGAGATCAACGAATTAGACCTCTTCTCTGCAAGGAATTGTAACACCACCCAATTTAACGATTTTATGTTAGTGTTTGCTTAATTTTTCAAAATCAGAACTGAGAACCAGTGAAAAGGGGAAAACTCAATGAGGTATAATATGAATGATTTATACAACTAGTACGAGAATGATTCATGAAAATGAATAAAGTTATCTCTTCATTTCACAAAAAAACAAAATGGATAAAATCTACTACTTACTGATTATGAAGGGCAACGTATGAATTCAACTCCTTGATCTGCAAGAGACTACCATAAGCAAGCCCGATTTGCTGGATTGATGGCCATTCAACGGTGATAAACAAATTAGGGTTTAGGGTCGACGGCATTAATGGTGGCCAATGGAAGCCCGATTTACTGAAAAGTCGACTCAAACGGGCACCAAAACTATGGGAGGGTCGAAGGTGATAAACAAATTAGAGCTTGGGTGAATGACAGATTTTAGGGGTTTTATAATACTTTGCAGTGTTTGTAAACAAAACGCCACTACATGCCAAATATATTGCAACGTTTACGCCAAAACGCCACTACTGGCCAACTCTATAGCGCCGTTTGTATGACAAACGCCATAGAAGTGTTACTGTATTGGGGCGTTTACATAAAAACGTCACAAAATCCTATTTTTTGCGGTGAAACTCCACTAAATTTTTACTATTTTGCGGCGTTTTATATAAACGCCGCTAAAGTATTACTATTTGGCGGTGTTTATATAAAAACGCCGTTATATCCCCAAATATTACGGTGTTTGTTGCAAAAAGGCCACTAAATATTACATCTATTACGGCGTTTGTATAAAAATGCCACTATAGATCCGCCCTTTAGTGGCGTTTGTCCAAAAACGCCACTATAGATCCGTCCTTTAGTGGCGTTTGTTCAAAAACGCCACTACAGTATGACTCTTTAGCGGTGTTTTTGGATACAAACGCCGCAAAAGATCATATATAGAGGCGTTTTTTGATACAAACACCGCTAATTACCTTTATGTAGATAAGATTAGTTGATTTTACATATTTCATTTCTGCTCTACAACCACTAAATTGACTGATATGTGTAGCTTTATCTATTTAACAACAACCATACATTTTAATTAAGACATAAGTTATGCATAAAAATACTTAACAATAAAATACATTAAAATTTAGAAACATTAAAGTTATACATAAACAGTCTTCACCATATTGTTTCACTACAATTTAGTTGTGCTCCTTCGTGGGTAAAGGACGTAGGAAAGTTGTTTTTCTTGTTTGATGACGCATCGTTAAGTTTTTCCTCTGTGTAAACTCTATATGGAGAAAATCTTCATTTATTTCACCAAATAAATCCCCTACATCCGGTTCACCAAGAAGACTCCTTGCACGCTTCAGTGCTTCACTTGAAACAGATAATGACCTTCCACCTACAATATCAAACTTGATTGGAGGTGGCTTGGGAACTGAATCAAACATTAAAATAAATTTAAATAGATGATAGAAACGTTTAGTTGGAGTAACAGTAGAGCCAACGTCGTCTTCATTGAGGATAGATACCGCTTTTGCAATTGAAGATTCTTTCAACACCACAGAGTTACAAAATTCGGTTCTAAACATCGGGTATTTATCCACTCCTATATCATCGTTCTCAATAAGCTTCGAAGATCCTACATGCGTATGATCTATGAAATTTGACTGAGCATAGAAAAATAAATTATAGCGACTGAAAGATTCATAGATTATTACCTTCCAGAAGGAGATTGGCCATGGAAGGGTATGGAGCAATAGGAATTCCTTTCGGGTCATCATCCAGTTTTGACGGCGAGATCGAACCGATATTCTCCCAACGATAATTTGATCCATCATCAGAGCAAATACGCCACTTAGACATTCCGTCGACGATAATTTCTCTTACTCAAGGAAACACCTGCTCTCTTTTTCTCAAATAAATTAGCTTTTTGGGTTTTCCCCATTTTCAGAAGACCAAAAAAATGAAAAATATCATTAACGATAAGAGGGATCAAACCGTGCAGTTGTGTTATAGTTCGTCGGTGAGAGGCCCGATTTGGTCGTCGGGACATACAAACGACGACGTCGATAGGAATCGTTTGAGAGCTATTGTTGTTCCAGAGAAGAAGCTTTGAGGGAAAAAGAGTTTAAATGATTTTAGGGTTCGAGTAGTTGAAAAAGAGGACTATATATTTAATATTTTGCGTCGTTTATACAAAAAAACGCCACTATTGATTACACTATTGTGGCGTTTGATTAAAAATGCCACTATTAATTAACACTATTGCGGTGTTTATCTAAAAACGCACTATTTATTATCACTATTGAGGCTTTTTAAGAATAAATGCCACTATATGTGTAATCTATTACGGCATTTGTGGTATAAACGCCGCTAATTTACCGATCTATTGTGGCGTTTTGGCTAAAACGCCACTATATGTTAATCTATTGTGGCGTTTATGGTATAAACGTCACTAATTTACCATTCTATTGTGGCATTTTTACAAAAAAATGCCGTAAAAACGCCGCTAATTTACCAATATATTGTGGCGTTTTGCCTAAAACGGCACTATATGTTAATCTATTGTGACGTTTATGGTATAAACGCTGCTAATTTACCATTCTATTGCGGCGTTTGTTAAAAAACGCCGCAATAAACCACACTATTGTGGTGTTTTTTTGTAAAAACGCCGCTATATGTCAAATCTATTACAGCGTTTTTACAACAAACGCCGCGAAAGTATCAATTTGTGGCGCTACGATTGTAAACGCTGCTATATGTTTAACGTTTGTGGCGTTTTCTCTCCAAACGCCGCTACATATCAGTTTTGCTGTAGTGAAATATATCGACGTGCCACAATGCACTAAAGTGCTATAGAATGCACCGAAGAGCTAAAAAAATACATCAAAGTGTCGAAATACAACTATTAAACTATACGGTTCAGGCCAATTATACCCTAATACTCTTAAAAAATTACTTGGGCAATTTATATTACAATGTATATATATCGATGAACATGTTACATAAGGTCAAAATGGTATGTCACACAATAATATGAATAATCTTAACCTACTCAAATAGGAATCACACAAACAGATTGGCTTACCACAAGCCTCATAAGTTATCATGTAACATATGATATATTAAAATGTCCATAATGTATTATAACACACATTCAATCATTCTTAACTCTTAGATATTCATTTACTACACCTAAGGGTATTTTCATAATTTTTCCTACTCAAGGGTATTTTAGTATTTTACCCCTTAAATGAACTTTTAATCATATATCAATATTATTAGACATTCTAAATTTTTATATCATTAAACCACTATATTATGATTATTTAGGCACACAAGGGCATTTTGGTCATTCTGGCATATAATGAGCATTTTAACCTTTTTCTAATTAAAAGGGTAATTTAGACACTCTTATGATTACAAAATTTATTCTTCTTATCACAATGTTATTACTTAATTTTTTAGTCTCTAAGGCATTTCAAAATATCTCACAATTAACCAATTTACCACTTAAGGGTAATTTGGTCATTTGGCCTTAAAGGGTGTTTTTATAATTTTCTTATATAGATGGATACTTGTGCATTTTCAAACTTAATATAACTTACTTTTACCTTAGTAAAATTTATTCCATTCATTTAAGCCCATAAGGGTAATTTGGAAATTTTGACTCTCTAAGGGCATATCGATTATTTATCCCACTCACAAATGTATTAGGCTTACTAAAGCTTATTGAAGATTACTTAATCATTTATAGGTGTCTTAACACCTTTTTTGTACACTATTAGGCCTTACTTAACACTTATTCTAGTGTTTTATACATATTCAATCCAATTTACGATAATATTATATATTCATGGTCTTCTATGTAACATTTTAGGCCTAATTAGCCATTTTGGGCATGGGTTTTGAAAACACCTAAGGGGTTTTCGAAACCAGTGTGCAAAATTCTTAAATTTTACATTTGGAATAAAAGGTTTTGAAACCAGTTATAGAAGTTTCAAAACCTCTGTTGCAAATTACCCTATTTCGACTTTTTAGTGCATTGCAATCACATATAAAAATCTTTCAATTGCTACCAATATAATCAAATATATTTGGTACACTTTCCACACATTTTTGGCTTTCATTACACTTATAAATCATCCTTTCACCATCATTACTCAAACAAAATCTCTAACAACCATGAACAAAACATAACCTCACATTGGCTTATTTGTTCACTTACTTTAATTAGCCAATTAATTCAACCTTCATTTTCATAATTGAAGTACACAAGTTTAGTGTCCTCAAATCAGGCAAGCATCCAATACATTCATTAAAGATCTTACATTCTCCTTTAGAAGAATCACATTTCTTTTCTTCCCTTTGATCTTCAACAAGACTCCTAGCACAGAATCAAGCCAATATCACTAAATATATTCTATCATCCTTATATCACAAATATATAACATGAATAAATAGAGAATCATGGAGAATCTTACTCTTGCTCTCTAACCTCCAAAATTTACTTCTCATATAACTTTGTTTCTTCACATGCCTTCGGGGAATACAACCATTAAAGTGGAAAAATCACTCATAATGTTTTATTCTATCAAAACCTCTCAACCATTAAACTCTCTTATTAGAACATTCATGGTGAAACTTAGGGTTTAGCCAAAACTCTCTCCAAATCATCATTCTTTACGCACCTTAAAGAAATTGAGGAGATGAATATTATTGTCTTTCATAAGCTAACCTCAAATCTAACTAAAATAATGGAGAATTTGTAACCCCCTAGACCCGACCTATGCGTTTCGACTAAGTCTAGTGGATCACATTATGATTCTTAAAGACATTTTCTGAAACTGTTATTCAATCAATGTAAAATCACATTATAAATGTCATGAAATAAATTATACCATCAAAACCCAACTTCTAAATATAATACCAATAAGTAATAAATTAATTTAAAACAGGTCTTCAAAATCAAAATCACAATAAACTGAACAGTAATAGCAAAAGTGTCATCATCCTAAAATATGATACTTTAAAATAAGGTCTATGTCACCAAAATAAAGTCAACTAGCAAGATAAAACATTACAATCAGATATACCTCAAGAGATATGTTGATCCTCCAAGTACTCGAACTGATGTATCTAACCAACAGTATCTGAAAGGGGGAAAAACATTTTCGAAAGGTGAGCTAGGCTCAGTGTGTCCCAATATTACCTTAAAATTACAATAGGTACATTAAACAAATCATAGTCCAGTAAATCTCATAAATTCATAAAAGAGTTTAGCTTTTGAAAATCATAGTTTAAACTCTTTTCTTGTACACCATCAGTAATTTCCAAAACTATTTTCCATATAGCTTACTCTAAGCACACAGCAAAAAGAAAGCCAACTTAAGGATAAGCTTTAGAGCTTGTATCCTTAAGCCCGTAAGTCCAAGTCCATATAGCTTACCCTAAGCACACAACAAGGGAAGCCAACCTAATGTATCTTGGGGCCCCAAGAGTCACATTAGGCCCATTCTGTTTATTAGCTTGATCAGAGCTATACTATTGTAATTCAATCCAAAAGTTCAATTGCACAATGACACAAATTCCATAAATCATCACATTAAATTGGTGCATCAATAAAACAGTAACCAAAAAACTCAGTGTACCTCATATTAAAACCAATATAACAATTCAGTAATAATTAGGGAACACACCTCGATAATAGGTTCAAATAGTAGATCTACTGATTGCTGGTTTCACCACGCTCTGCTACAGTTTTCGAACCTATTTTATAATAACACTATATTACTTACGGGTAACATAAATAAATCTCTAAAATCATAAAATTTACGGGTCTTACGGGTGAATACTGGTACACATGGTTTAATTGATCTAGAAGAGCTGGGTCGAGCTGTCGAACGATCCAGAGAGTCTCTTGTACCTTCAAACAATAATAATTTATCAGCCCCAAATCTTACTTAATTGTTCAAAGCTAAATTCTTAAGTATATAAGCATTTTCAGGGTTTGACTATCAATTTGGAGGATTTCGGGTTTGAATTTGGCCAAACGGATTGCGGAATCGGAATCAGGACATCAAAAAACATAAAATATGTCTTTTCAAAAATTTAAATTCTTGGTCAAAGTCAAAGTCAACCACTTTGACCGTCAAGTTGGAGGCCTTCGAGTTCGAATTTGGTGAAACGGACTTCGGAAACGGATTTGGGACATCGAAAACTATCAGAATAGGTATACTCAGAAAATATTTACGGTCGTTTAAGGGTCAGTCAAAGCCATTTAAGGTTCTGGTCAAAGAAAGTCAATAGTCAATGGTCAACGGTCAACGGTCAACGGTCGGGTTGGGTCGGTTCAGACCGGTCAAATCGGTTCAAAATCGGACAAACCGGTTTTCAAGCTGCTCACTCTCCCTACGGCGGCGCGTGTGGCGCGTGAGATGTCCACCGGGGCTCTAAAAATCACGGAAAAATTTCTACAAATTATTTTGAGCGATTTCGAGATACTTACAACGATCGGTTCCAATTTTAAATTGGCCAAAATTTTGACTGCTCCACCTCCTCACGCGCCACTGTCGACGGAGACCAAGGTTGACACCGGCGGACTCGAAACGGCACAAGGAACACGATGGTGCAGGAGTTGTCGTAAACGGAGCAACGATCGGCGATGAATTTGAGATTTTCCCGGCGATCGAGCTAAATAAAACGCTGAGACTTTGACTGAAAATTCCCGACGTTTGGCAGCGTTTCGCTTCAATTAATTTAAAGGGTTTGTTCCTCGCTCGATGATGAACATAACGGTGGTTTCAAAACGACGATCGAAATTTAGACGGCATCGGAATCGAGGTTGGTAACTGGTGTAGGGGAAAGGGAATTTCTGAATTGGTTTTATGTGTTTTCACACAAAAACCAATTCATTTCCTTTAAAAGAAAAACCTGCCGACATTCAAAGGTATAACTCAGGGCTTGGTCATTGAATTTTCTTCAACTTCTAAAATGGACTTCAAATTTCCAAAACTTTCAATTTAGTCCTCATAATTTACCAATTTTCACAATTAACCTCCAATTTCAATTTAATATTATTCTAAATTTTTTCGGGTTATTACAATTCTCTCCCTCTACCAGAAATTTCATCCTCGAAATTTACCTTATGAAAATAGATGAGGAAATTGAGCCTCCATTGACTCCAATGTCTCCCAAGTAGCTTCTGAGGGGCCTCGATTACTCCACTGAACCTTGACCATTGGAATACGCCTATTCCCAAGAACTCGTTCATCTCTCTCTAAGATCTGAAAGAGCTCCTCCTCATATGACAAATCAGGTCTCAGCTCTACATCCTCAACCTGAATGATGTGATCTGGATCTGGATGATATCGCCTCAACATTGATACATGGAAGACATCATGAATACGACTGAGCTCAGAAGGCAACTCAAGTTGATATGCTACAGGTCCTACCCTCTTCAAGATACTAAATGGTCCAATAAATCTTGGACTCAATTTACCCTTACGCCCGAATCTCAATACTTTCTTCCAGGGTGAAACTTTTAAAAAGACCTGATCACCAACCTCAAATTGTATATCTTTCCTTCTCTGATCTGCATAAGACTTCTGCCTATCAAATGCCTCTTTGAGACGGTCACGGATCAATCTAACTGTGTCCTCCGTCTCACGCACTAACTCAGGTCCCAACGTCTTCCTATCACGCAACTCAGTCCAACAGATCGGAGTGCGACATTTACGCCCATAGAGTGCTTCGTAAGGTGCCATACAAATGCTGGTCTAATAACTGTTATTGTAAGCAAATTCAGCCAAAGGCAAAAAGTTCTCCCAGCTACCATGAAAATTGATTACGCAACCTCACAACATATCCTCCAGTATCTGAATCACTCTCTCAGATTGCCCATCAGTTTGTGGATGAAAGGATGTACTATAATCCAATCTTGTTCCCAAAGCCGTATGTAGCGCCTTCTAAAATCTCGAAGTAAATCTCGGATCTCGATCAGAAATAATAGACACTGGAACACCATGTAATCGGACAATCTCTGAAATATACAATCTCGCCAGCTTGTCCAAAGTATAATTTACCCGCACATGAATGAAGTGAGCTGACTTTGTAAGTCTGTCAACAATCACCCAAACTGAATCTTTTTTCGAAGGTGTCATAGGTAAACCAGTAACAAAATCCATAGTAATACGCTCCCATTTCCATTCCGGAATCTTGATAGGTTGTAACAAACCTGATGGATGTTGATGTTCTGCCTTAACTTGCTGACAAGTCAAACACCTAGCCATAAAATTCGAGATGTCATTCTTCATGCCGACCCAATGATACCTCTCTCTCAAATTCTGATACATCTTATCTCCACCGGGGTGCATAGCATATGGACTACTATGAGCCTCAATAAGGATAGTCTGCCTCAACTCAGCATCATCCGGCATAGAATACCGACCTTTAAAGCATAAAACTTCATCCCTATCAATTGCGTAATCTGAATTTGTCCCCTGCTCTACTTGTTCAAAGATGGGAAACAATGAGCTATCAAGGGGCTGCTTAGCCTTGATCTCATCAACCAAGGTCGGCTTAACTTGCAATTCTGCTAACAGAGTGACATCGTCATATAAATTCATCCTGGCCATTAAAGATCTCAACTCTGTTACCGCCTTTCGACTCAAAGCATTCGCTACAATGTTAGCTTTACCAGGGTGATAATCAATCACGCAATCATAATCCTTTAAAAGCTCTAACCAGCGTCGCTGTCTCAAATTAAGCTCCTTCTGGGTCAGAAGATACTTTAAGCTCTTATGATCCGTGAAAATGTAACACTTCTCTCCATAAAGATAGTGTCTCCAAATCTTCAAGGCAAAAATTATTGCTGCCAACTCCAAATCGCGAGTAGGATAATTACACTCATGCGGTCGCAGCTGACGGGATGCATAAGCCACCACCTTACTTTCTTGCATTAGAACACAGCCGAGTCCTGAGTGTGACGCATCACTATACACTGTAAAATCCTTCCCGGACTCTGGTTGAATCAATACTGGTGCTTGAGTCAATACCGCCTTTAATTTCTCAAAGCTCTCCTGTTGTGCCTCACCCCAGTCAAACGACACATTCTTCCTTAACAACTTTGTCAAATGAGAAGCAATGATCGAAAAGCCCTCAACAATACGTCGATAATAACCAGCCAAGCCCAAGAAATTGCGAATCTCAGAGATATTCTTGGGTCGTTTCCAATTCACAATAGCTTCAATCTTGCTTGGATCGACCTGAATACCTCGCCTTGAAATAATATGCGCCAGAAATGACACTTCTTGAAGCCAAAACTCACACTTGCTTAGTTTGGAATAAAGACGATGCTCTCTCAAAGTTCGCAGAACGATCTTTAAATGCTCGTCATGCTCTACCTCAGTACGAGAATAGATCAGAATATCATCAATGAAGACCACCACAAATTGATCCTAATATGGTCGGAACACCCGATTCATCAAATCCATGAAAGCTGTAGGAGCGTTCGTCAAACCAAAAGGCATCACTAAGAATTCATAATGACCATATCTAGAACGAATGGCCGTCTTTGTAACATCAGATCCTTTAACTTTCAATTGATAATACCCCGAACGAAGATCAATCTTAGAGAATATAATAGCTCCTCGCAATTGATCAAATAAGTCATCAATCCTGGGTAGTGGATATTTATTCTTGACCGTCATCTTGTTCAATTTCCGATAGTCAATACATAATCTTAGCGACCCATCCTTCTTTTTCACGAACAGAACTGGAGCTCCCTAGGGTGAAGTACTATGTCGGAAAAATCCTCGATCGAATAATTCTTGCAATTGGACCTTCAACTCCTTAAGTTATTTTGGAGCCATGCGATAAGGTGCCATAGAAATAGGTGCAGATCCCGGATAAGTCTCAATCTTGAACTCTACCTCTCTATCAGGAGGTAACCCAGGCAACTCCTCCGGAAAAACATCAGGAAACTCGCTAACTGTACGAATCTCCTCGATCGTGGACAATGCACCTTTGGTGTTCAAAATACAAGCAACGAAAGTCTCATATCCCTTCCGGATCATACGATCAATTTCCATCGCTGAAACTATATTGGAGACATAGCCACGACGTTCACCAATTAACACAACAGTCCGACCATCAGAAGTTTTCAGAGTAGCTCTCTTGTACTCGCAATCCAGATTTACCTTGTGTTTAGTCAACCAATCCATCCCAAGAATTAGATCAAACTCCTCTAAAGGAAGCTCCATAAGATCAGCGAGAAAAATTTCTCCCTTAACCTCCAGAGGACAACGCCGAAATACTTTATTCACTAATATCGCCTGTCTTACTGGACTCATAACCGTAACATTATTTTTAGTGTTCTCGATCAGAATCTGAAGGTTTTGAGATACCGAGCTCGATACATAGGAGTGAGTGGAGCCATTGTCCAGTAATGAAAAGTATGGAATGGAATATATAGTAAATGTACCTGCAATAACCTCAGGCTCATCTCTGTCATCCCGACGTCTAGTGGCATAAACCAAAGCTGGTTGTCTAGCCTCAGAAACTGTTGGCCCTCTATTTTACTGAGGTTGAGCTCTACTGTCTGTCCTGGATGCTGATCCTCGAGTCTTTCCTTGACTATGATCTCTAATTGGGGTCTATACTGTAGTCTGAGAATGCACAGGAGTCTGGGTAGCGGTCTGCTCAAACGAAGCTAGCTGAGGACAATCCCTCCGAAAATAACCACTAGATCCACATTGATAGCAAAGACCCATCTTCTTACGACACTCTCATGTGTGTTGTTTACCACAAAACTCATAGAGGAACCTATGATAATACGATGAGGAACCGCCTCGACTGCCAAATAACGGTGAGGATGCTGCATGCCTGAAACGTGTATTGCTTCTCTGAGGGACTGAAGTACGAGTCCTTTTCCCGGACTATGCTGATGAATCCATTGGGCCTGAAAATTTCTTAGATCGTTCCTGTTCAACACGCTCTCTACCAGAAGCTAAAACCTCCACCTCTTCAGCATCTTTGGCGCTGCCCACCAGCACATCAAATATCTCATCCTGATGGGTTACAACTTGCCTACGCAGCTCGTATCTGAGTCCAAGGGCAAATTTACGACATCGATCTCTCTCAGTAGGTACCACACTGAATCCATACTTCAGCAACTTCAAGAACTCGATCTCATACTCAGAAACAATCATGTCTCCCTAAACCAGGTCTTGAAACTGCTGATGTCTCTGAGCTAAGTAGCGCTCTCCCAGAAAACGACTCTGAAAGCGATCCTTAAAGAAATTCCAAGTCAAACGATCGATAGGAACACTACTGGTCACTGACTCCCACCAAGTGTAGGCATTGCCATCTAGCATAGCCACAATACCCTGATATCTCTTAGTTGAGTCTAAACCCAACTGATCCATGCGTCTCTCTGTATCCTGGAGCCAATCCTCAGCTTCAGTAGGAGCTCCACCAATCAGTCCCCCAAAAGTTCTAACTCCATTGGCAATCAAAGTCTGCAAAATATGAACCTCTGATACAACACCAGTAGCTCTGACTGCTCCCTGTATCAACTGCAGAAATTGTCTACCAAAATTCTCATCCAAAGCAACTCCGGTAGACTCTGACTCAATATCGATCGCTCCTATGATCGGTGTAGTCATGCCAATACCAGCGGCAGGAGGCAGATTCGTTGGGGTCGTAGGAGCAGGATCACCTATCGGAGGTGGGGGATCTACTCGTATCTCATCGATCGGGTCTGCAAATCTAGTCACTCAACCTCGTCTACGGCTAGTTCGATGACCACGTCTAGCACTCATTTTTTGGTGGATCTCGAGTTTACTATAGGAGATAAAACTTAGGGTTAGACAAGCACTTGGAGTCTCGAACACAGTTAAAATCTTAATAACTTGTGACATGGCCTTAGTAACTTGTTTTGTAAAATATTTCTAAAACCGTATTTTCAATGTGGACTCATACACAGTCCGCGGTTTAAAAAACCAAAAGCTCTGATACCAATGTATATAACCCCCTAGACCCGGCCTATGCGTTTCGACTAAGTCTAGTGGATCACATTATGATTCTTAAAGACATTTTCTGAAACTGTTATTCAATCAATGTAAAATCACATTATAAATATCATGAAATAAATTATACCATCAAAACCAAACTTGTAAATATAATACCAATAAGTAATAAATTAATTTAAAACATGTCTTCAAAATCAAAATCACAATAAACCGAACAGTAATAGGAAAAGTGTCATCATCCTAAAATACGATACTTTAAAATAAGGTCCATGTCACCAAAATAAAGTCAACTAGCAAGATAAAACATTACAATCAGATATACTTCAAGAGATATGTTGATCCTCCAAGTGCTCGAACCGATGTATCTAACCAACAATATCTGAAAGGGGGAAAAACATTTTCGAAAGGTGAGCTAGGCTCAGTGTGTCCCAATATTACCTTAAAATCACAATAGGTACATTAAACAAATCATAGTCCAGTAAATCTCATAAATTCATAAAAGAGTTTAGCTTTTGAAAATCATAGTTTAAACTCTTTTCTTGTACACCATCAGTAATTTCCAAAACTATTTTCCATATAGCTTACTCTAAGCACACAGCAAAAAGAAAGCCAACCTAAAGATAAGCTTTAGAGCTTGTATCCTTAAGCATGTAAGTCCAAGTCCATATAGCTTACCCTAAGCACACAGCAAGGGAAGCTAAATTAGGGAACACACCTCGATAATAGATTCAAATAGTAGATCTACTGATTACTGGTTTCACCACGCTCTGCTACAGTTTTCGAACCTATTTTATAATAACACTATATTACTTATGGGTAACATAAATAAATCTCTAAAATCATAAAATTTACGGGTCTTACGGGTGAATACTGGCACACGTGGTTTAATTGATCTAGAAGAGCTGGGTCGAGCTGTCGAATGATCCAGAAAGTCTCTTGTACCTTCAAACAATAATAATTTATCAGCCCCAAATCTTACTTAATTGTTCAAAGCTAAATTCTTAAGTATATAAGCATTTTTAGGGTTTAACTATCAATTTGGAGTATTTCGGGTTTGAATTTGGCCAAACAGATTGCGGAATCGGAATCAGGACGTCGAAAAACATAAAGTATGTCTTTTCGAAAATTTAAATTCTTGGTCAAAGTCAATGTCAACCACTTTGACCATCAATTTGGAGACCTTCGAGTTTGAATTTGGTGAAACGGACTTCGGAAACAGATTCGGGACGTCGAAATCTATCAGAATAGGTATACTCAGAAAATATTTACGGTCGTTTAAGGGTCGGTCAAAGCCATTTAAGGTTCTGGTCAAAGAAAGTCAACAGTCAACGGTCAACGGTCGGGTTGGGTCTTGTCAACGGTCGGGTCGGGTCGGGTCGGTCAGGTCGGTTCAGACCGGTTCAAAATCAATCAAACCGGTTTTCCAGCTGCTCAAAATCAATCAGACGCGTGTGGCGCGTGAGACGTCCTCCAGGGCTATAAAAATCACGAAAAAATTTCTACAAATTATTTTGAGCGATTTCGAGATACTTACAACGATCAGTTCCAATTTTTGAACGGTGGAGAGCTCGATTTTAAATTGGCCGAAACTTTAGCTGCTCCACCTCCTCACGCGCCGCCGTCGACGGAGACCAAATTTGACATCGGCGGACTCGAAACGGCACAAGGAACACGATGGTAAAGGAGGTGTCGTAAACGGAGCAACGATCGACGATGAATTTGAGATTTTCCCGGCGATCGAGCAAAATAAAATGCCGAGACTTTGACTGGAAAATTACTGACGTTTGGCAGCGTTTCGCTTCAATTAATTTGAAGGGTTTGTTCCTCGCTCGATGATGAACACAACGGTGGTTTCAAAACGACGATCGAAATTCGAACGGCGTCGAAATAAAGGTTGGTAACTGGTGTAGGGGAAAGGGAATTTCTGAATTGGTTTTCTGTGTTTTCACGCAGAAACCAATTCATTTCCTTTAAAAAAAAAACCTGCCGACACTCAAACGTATAAGTCAGGGCTTGGTCATTGAATTTTCTTCAACTTCTAAAATGGACTTCAAATTTTCAAAACTTTCAATTTAGTCCTCATAATTTACCAATTTTCCTCCAATTTCAATTTAATATTATTCTAAATTTTTCCGGGTTATTACACCTTAAAGAAAATGAGGAGATGAATATTGTTGTCTTTCACAAGCTAACCTCAAATCTAACTAAAATAATGGAGAAAATAAAGAAAAGATGTTGATCTTACCTTATCTTTTTCTATCTCATGTTGTCTTAAGAAAGAACATGATGAATAATTCTTTTCATTTTTTTCTTTTTTCAATCATAGACATATATAACCTTTTTTCTGATTTCTTTGACCTAATGGGTCCAATTATAGATGAAATCCCTCATCCACTCTAATGGTCTATATTCATTCAAGAAAAAATATCTAATAATTTTTTGGGATAATTAATTCATTAAAGAGTTTAAGTCTTCCCTTGTTTTTAATTTTGAGATGTGTAATTCTTTTATTTCAATATAGTTAATAATCTTAACAAACTAAATTCTAAGAATTACTTCTTCATTACATAATCCAAATTTAATCCCACAACACTTAGAAATCATCTAAATAGTCATTGAAATAATTTCATTTATCAATTTATTCTTCAATAAAATTTTGGGGCATTACAAAGGTTATCCTGACTTCCGTATTCTACCTTGGGTACATATTTGCATGGTAACATCCCCATTCTGATTATATGCGTTGAAAAGTAAGGTTGTGTGATGCTGATGTAACATTCTGATGATTGAATTTCCAATTTTTATTGTTTGCATGTTATTTTTTATGCTTGTTATGTCATATCTTTTTTTTCTTTGTTTAAGTACCAATAACTATTGTACGTAGGGGACACACTGAGCTTTATAGCTCCCTCTTCTAGTTTATGTCTTTGTAGACCTTTTGGCCTTTAGTTTTTCGACTGGTACTTGGAGGATTCACATGTTTTATTAGGTATCCTATGATCATATTCGAACTTTTAATTTTTATACAATCTTTGACTAGACTTTATTGTTTCTGGCGTATTTGAAACATTATATTTCATTCTTAGGGGTTTTATACTTTAATTCAACATATATTATCTTATACAAATTGAGTTTTATTATTTCAAATATATAACACATAGTTTTTATCGTTGTATGTTATAATATGAGATTGTTTTTAGGTTTTGTTAATTATCAATGAACCGAGAAAAGTTTACATTTTTTGTTAATTCAAACTATTGTGATCTCTAAGATTAAGCTGCAATGTTTATGCTGGGTTTAGGAGATTACTTTTAGTTGTATCAGAGCTCATGTTTAATTCTCTAACTGTGTTACTCGTATATCTTATACTATTCTGTAAAATAATTTTTGCATGAATTGAAAATGTTTTGGCTTTGAGGGATGTTTTTTGAAACCTGTTCTGATTTAACATATTTTTTAATACAAGCTATTTTTTGAGACTATAGTACCAGATATGACTTTAGTTTATATTTATTTTGATATTAGACTTGGTTGATTGTATACCTTCTAGTAGAGGTCGACGTCCTTCTGTATCGCCCCATAAAGGTGGTAGTGCTCGTGGTTGTAATGGCTAAGTGATTAGTGTTGATAGGGATCATCTAAATCCAAAGGTTCATGCGTCTATGGCTGAAGGTAACCAGTGTATTCGAGTGATTAATTCTTCTATTCTGACGAGGGTCTGCATGTCACTAAAGGTAGAGACACAAGTGATTTAGATAATGTCATTATTGGTTGAGTAGTGTTACGCTCAAAGGTCAGTTAGTGTAGACACTTATTTTCATCCGAACCTTAATATGAGTACCCATTTAAAATCAGGGTATTTTGGTTTCATTTAAGTTATTTCCTTTTAAGTTTAAAAGAAATCTAATATCATATATGTGTTTATGAATAATATTTTTATTTTTAAATCAGGTTATATATATATATATATATATATATATATATATATATATATATATATATATATATATTATTTCACAAATAAATGAAAAATGTACATACTAATATAATTTTTCCCTTTTGAAAGACTCGTTTACAAAATTTTGATTAAACCCAAATACAAACTTAACCCTAAAAGGAAACTATTAAGTTAAGGTTAGTTAACCCTAACTCTAACTTTCCTTTAGTAGTAGCTACTTCAAGCAACACCACCATCAGACGGTTTAGATCCCATTTGAAGATGTTGTCATCCAGAAAGGTAGTCACGTCGTTTCCCATGCCAGATTTATTCCCTCAACCTTTGTGGCACTTGTACGAGTCTCGCACACATGAGGAGGGACCATAACAATAGACATTGGGCAAGGATCAAGCCAAAAATATCAAGATGGCAAGGTTACTTATCATTCACCAAGCGTCAAATTTGTAAAGATCCTATCACCCATGTGCATCTGTATAAAACAAAGAGAATAGAGAGTTAAAAAAGGGGATTCTTTAGCAACCACGACCAAGAAAAGTTACAAAATGCAAGAAAAATGAAGGAAAAAAATAGAAAATTGAAAGAAATATTGTAAAGAAAAACAAAGTGGAAAACCCTAGAAAATGAAACCTTTCATGTAGTCATTATCGACTAGAGTCACAGAGTGTAACACCTAATCTAGTCTAACTCCAAGTTCGATGGATTACGATGTCACACGAGACCACCAAAGTGACTAACCAAAAATCTTTCTTTTAAAAAACCATTTTATAAAATGTCATAAATAACAATGCAAATAAAACATAATAAATATTTGTTACAAATATGGGGAAGCTCCCAAATATTCAAAATAAAACTATATGGATTTTAATACAAAAACAAAGTTACGAATGAATATAAAATGGGCCTACAATAGTAAATGCCCTTTAATACAAATCAACATGTACTTTGAGGATCTCTATTGAGCTAGAATATTGTTGAAAACATTTTGATGTTTTAATATAACAAATTAAGTGTTAATGAATTTTAAGATTTTATATTTTAAATTATATATTGGATTTAAATTATTCGAATATTACTACAAGTTTTCAAATGTCAAATCCTTACTTAAGTGTAAATTTGTGCTTTAATCTTAAAATATTTTTTGAAACAAATTTTATAAAGTATTTCGAGCCTTAATAGAGCCAAAAATATTTTCTTTATAAAAGGGCTTCAAGAAAAACCAGATTGCCCAGAGGGTACCGATACCCCTATGCAAGTTTTGGCTCCGAGAATAATAGAATGCTCTATGGGTACCGATACACCCCAGAGGTATTGATACCCCTAGTCAATTAACAGTCAAAATATTTGAATTTTACACTACAGGTACCGATACCCTGTGGAGGGGTACCGATACCCCCACGCTCCTAACCAGATTTTTACATGATAATTATACATTAATGGCTCTATTGACTTCACCAATGATCCCCTACGTTCAGAAATGATTCAAGGTGTATTTAAACAAGCTTAGAAGCCTTTGATCAAAACAAGAAACAAGAATTGAGAGAGAATCAAAGAGAAAGCATCAATCCTCAAGTTTGAGCATTTTTCAAGCCTATTTCATTCAATATTCATTTTTGCTTTCAAGAACACTTATTGTGCTCAATTGTATTATTCTTTAGTTTTCTTTCTTTGTTCTAGAATTGTGCAAACACTTTACCTTATGATGTTTTTCTGTAAGTTTGCGAAATTTGTAATGTTCTCTTTGGGAGAGAGTGTTATCAAGAATTTGTGGTATAATTCTTGAGGGATTTGTAAGGTTATTCTTTATCCTCAAAAGAAAGAAAAATTAGTAAATTTGTGGAAAATCCTTAGTGTGGATAGCTAAAGTAGTAGACGTAGACTTTGGTTGAGAAAGTCGAACCACTATAAATCGTTGTGCAATTATTTTTCTGCAATAGCTTCCACCAAATTTTTTTTTGGCAATTCACCCCCTCTTGGCTATTTCGTCGATCGATTAAGTGAACAATTGGTATCAGAGCCTCACTCATTTTAAGGTTTAATCTTCTCTTGAGTCGATTCGGGAAGAGTTATATCGATATTCAAGTCATCAATGGCTTTCACTTCAAACTCCGACTTCGGTCTTGATTTTATGCCCGTTAACAAGCCTCCTTTCTTCAATGGAGCTAATTTTGCTTATTGGATGAGTAGAATGAGGTATTTAATTCAAGCAAGTGACATGGGAGCATGCAATATCATAGAATATGGATACTTCATTCCTTCCACTCATTCAAGATTGTGGAGTGAAGTAGAGACAAGAATGTTCCAACTCAACTCAAAGGCTATCCATATTATATTTTGTGCTCTTGGACCAGATAAATACAAGAGAGTTTCATCTTGTACAACCGCCAAGAAGATATGAGATAAACTACAAGTCACTCATGAAGGAACATAAGAGGTAAAAGAATCTAAAATTAGTCTTATAACTCATAGCTATGAAAATTTCAAGATAAACCGGATGAAGATATCAAAGCTATGACGGATAGTTTTTCCACGATTGTCAATGGTCTCAAATCATATGGAGAGATCATTCTAAACGAAAATCTTGTGAGGAAGTTAGTTTACTCTCTTCCAAAATCTTGGCAATCAAAGAAGACGACAATCATCGAGGATAAAAACTTAAAGTCTTTAACTCTCGAAGAGTTAATTGGTTCTCTCCTCACTCATAAAATGATGCTACAAGATGAGGTATATATCGAGAAGATTGACGAGACAAAGAAGGAGAAGGAGAAAAAGAAGAATTGGGGGTTTCTCTTAAATCCACAAAAGATGAGAGTGATTCGGATGAAGATGACGATGACGAGGAAATGACATTATTTGCCAAACGGTTTAGAAAATTGATGAAGCCCAACCGAGGAAGAAAATTCAAATGAAATGAAGGCTTCAAAACTGAATCAAATGAGAAAGACCCAATCATTTGCTACGAATGCAAAAAGTCGAGTCATGACTGTTGAGTTAATCGATCTACGGAATCGGCCAAGAGGGGGTGAATTGGCAATTAAAAATTTCGTGGAAGCTTTTGCAGAAAATTTAAAGAAATTGCACAGCGATTTACAGTGGTTCGACTTTCTCAAACAAAGTCTACGTCCACTACCTTAGCTATCCACACTAAGGATTTTCCAACAAATTCACTAATTTGTTCTTTCTTTTGAGGCCAAAGAGATAACCTTACAAAATCCCTCAAGAGTATAACTCTTGAGAACACTCTTTTTCCCAAAGAGAAGATTACAAATTTGCAAACTTACAAGAAAACCTCACAAGGTAAGATGTTTGCACAATTCTAGAACAAAGAAAAGAACACTCAAGGATAAATACAATTGAGTACAAAAGTGTTCTTGAAAGCAAATGAATATTGGATGAAAAATAGGCTTGAAATACTCAAACTTGAGGTTTGATGCTTTCTCTTTGATTCTCTCTTGATTCTAGTTGATTGATGTTTCTTGTTCTTGATCAATGGCTCCAGAACTTGTTTAAATACCCCTTGAATCAATTCTAAATGTTGGTGATAATTAGTGGGGATAATAGAGCCGTTTAAGTGTGAAAACAATTAATTTTTCTAGGTGGAGCGTCTCATGCATCGATGCATGATCAAGTATGCATCGGTGCATTCGTGTAAAATTCAAATATTTTGACCGTTGGAACACTTGATGCATCGGTGCACCAAGTGTGCATCGATTCATGAAATGAATTCGATGTTTGAAAAATAGCCTGATGCATCGATGCATGGCTTGTGCATCGATGCATCAAATGCATTCGATGTTTTGAAAATATTCAGAGTGCATCGATGCATGGAGAGTGCATCGGTGCATGGAATGCATTCGATGTTCAATTAATTCATTGATGCATCGATGCATATACTGATGCATCGGTGCATGCCTTTGAATAATTGATTTAAGGCTTGTTTTTGGTTCAAAATACTTTGTGAAAATTGTTTCAAAAATAGTTTAAGTACAAATCACAATTTTACACATTTAGTAAGGATTAAAATTGATCTTGAAAAACTTGGAGTAATAATTTGATATTCGGTTAATTGAATCGAATATAAAATTGTAAAATCATTTGTAAAATCTTAAAATTCATTTAACTTAATTTGTTATATCGAAATATCAAAATGTTTTCAACAATGACAAATATGATTGCCCACAATTAAAGAAGAAGGGTAAATCGAAGAAAAACACAAGGCTCATGTGTCTACATGGAGGACGATGAAGGTTTCGATTATGAGGAACAATAAGTAGCAAACTAGTGCTTGATGGCCATCGGGGAAAGCTCTCAGGTAACCTCTAGATCATTTAATTTTGAAGATTATTCTTTTGATGAGCTTTTAGAGGAATATACTGGGTTGGCTTCGGATTAAGAGAAATTATTTTTAAAATACAAAAATGATATTTAAAAATTGAAAAACGAAAAATAATCTCATATCCAAGAGCAACAATGATCTTGAAAGTAAAATCAATGATTTGCAAATCAAACTAGAAGAGTTTGAAAGAAAAATTCTGATTTGCATAATTTACTTTCAAAGGTACACTATGATCATCAAAAAGAAATTTATGATCTTAAAACTTCTTTTAATAAAGTTAGACAAAACGTTTTGAAAATGGAGAAAGTTCAAAATCCAAGTTTGTTAGAAAAAGTTTTAAAAACTACAATCATAGAGGTCCCCAAAGAACCTCTAATGGAAAAATCGTTAGAAGTATATGGGTTCCTAAAGAACTCATTACTACTAAAGATAAGGATATCCTACACAAGTGGACACCCAAGAGGACTAGAATTTAAGAAAGTAATGAATATGGACCCAATAGAAATTGGGTACAAAAATTAAAAAATTAATCTATGTTTGTAGGAAAATGAGCATTGGTACAAGGCACGAGAAACAAGTTCAAACTCATGGTACCTTGATAGTGGATGCTCAAGACACATTTTCGGAGACAAGAGTCGGTTCATAGAGCTTAACGACAAAAATGGAGGAGAGGAGACTTTTGGTGATAATTCAAAATCACATTGAAGGTATAGGTACAATAGATAATACCTCTTACATACAAATTAAAAAATGTTTTATATTTGAATGGTTCAAAGCATAATCTATTGAGTATTAGTCAATTTTGCGATAAAGGATACAATGTCTTATTTGAAATAAATAGTTGTAAAGTCATTGACATTGCATCTAATCGGATTATGGTTATTGGTCATAGAATATGAAACATTTATATGGTGCATTTAGATTCTATTAATATGACTAATTTATGCCTAGTTGCTAAGGATAAGCATGATAGTTGAATATGACATAGGAGATTAGGACATATTAGCATGAGTGTTTTACAAAGACTAATTCAAGGAGATTTAGTAAGAGGGTTGCCAAAGCTAAAATTTGATAAAGATAAAATCTATGATGCTTGTGCTAAAGGAAAACATCAAAGAGCTTCCTTTAAGTCCATTAATTATGTATCAACTAGTAGAGTATTACAATTGATCCATATATATCTTTTTGGACCAATTAGGGCTGTTAGCTTGGGTGGAAAACAATATTGCTTTGTATTGGTAGATGACTATTCTAGATATACTTGGGTTCTATTTTTAAGTACTAAAGATGAAGCATTAGAAAAATTCATCACGTTTTCAAAAGTAATCCAAAATGAAAAAGGTTACTCCATAACTAGTGTTAGGAGTGATCATGGTACTGAATTTGAAAATCTTGGATTTACTGATTTTTATAATTCTAATGGTATTAGCCATAATTTTACAGCTCCGAGAACCCCTCAACAAAATGGAGTTATTGAGAGGAAAAATTGAACTTTAGAAGAAATGGTTAGAACCATGCTTTGTGAAAACAATTTGCCAAAATATATTTGGGCGGAAGCCACAAATACCGCTTGTTATGTTATAAACCGTGTAATGATTAGGCCAATTTTAAAGAAAACTCAATATGAACTTTTAAAAAATAAAAAGCCTAACATTAGTTATTTACATCCTTTTGGATGTAAATGTTTTGTTTTAAACAATGGTAAAGAAAATCTTTGCAAATTTGATGCTAAAAGTGATGAAGGAAAATTTCTAGGTTATTCCTTAAATTCTAAAGCTTATCGAATATTTAATAAAAGAACTTTTGTAGTAGAAGAATCTATACATGTTGTTTTCGATGATAATCCCCTTCTGAGGAAGGATTCTTGTATGAATGATGATGTAGGTATTGTAAACACAAATGACGTTAGACATGATATTGGAGAACCATCATCAAAGGAAGAAACGAAAGATGAGGAAACTCATGTGTTCTCCAGAATCCAACCATTGAAGAAAGGGAAGTTTCTTACCCAAGAGAATACAACTATGTCAATGATGGTGAGATAATAGGTGATCCATCCAAAGGGGTAACAACTCGATCTTCTCTTGGAAATATATGTAATTATGTTGCATTTATCTCATACATAGAGCCTAAGAATATTAAAGAAGCATTAAATGATGAACATTAGATTATGGCTATTCAAGAAGAGTTAAATCAATTTGAGAGAAGTAAAGTATGGACATTAGTTGAAAGGCATAGTAATAAATCTACTGTAGGTACTAGATGGGTGTTTAGGAATAAACTTGATGAAAGTGGTAATATAGTGAGAAACAAGGCTAGACTTGTTGCTCAATGCTATACTCAAGAAAAGGGCATAGACTATGATGAAACATATGCTCCCGTAGCTAGGATGGAAGCAATAAGAATGTTATTAGCATTTGCATGTTTTAATGAATTTAAATTATATCAAATGGATGTTAAAAGTGCATTTTTAAATGATTTTATAAAAGAACAAGTGTATGTGGAACAACCTCCTGGTTTTGAAGATTCGAAATTTCCATATCATGTTTTTAAATTGACAAAAGCGCTTTATGGTTTAAAATAAGCTCCTAGAGCTTGGTATTAAAGATTGCCAAACTTTTTAATTGAAAAGGGTTTTTCAAAAGGAAAGGTTGACACTACATTGTTTTTAAAGCATAAAGGTAAAGATTTATTAGTAGTTCAAATTTATGTTGATGATATAATATTTGGTTCTACTAATGATGCTTTTTGCCAAGAATTTTCTAAGCTAATGCAGAGTGAATTTGAGATGAGCATGATGGGGGAGCTCTCATTCTTCTTGTGACTCCAAATCAAGCAAATAAAAGATGGAATCTTCATCAATCAAGCAAAATACGTCAAAGATATGCTCAAAATATTTGGATTGGAAAATGGGAAACCTCATGCCACTCCAATGAGCTCATCAATAAAGCTTGACAAAGATGAAGGAGGTAAATGTGTGGATGTTAAATTATATAGATCCATGATTGGCTCATTGCTTTATCTAACTGCAAGTAGACTAGACATTATGTTTAGTGTTTACTTATGTGTTAGATTTCAATCATGCCTTAAGGAATCACATTTACTAGATGTTAAGAGAATCTTTAGATACCTTAAGGGCACTCCTAGTTTAGAACTTTGGTATCCTAGAGACTCTAGCTTTAGCTTGTATGCCTTCTCTGATGCAGATTATGGAGGATGCAAAATAGATAGGAAAAACACCTCAGGTACTTGTCAATTTCTAGGAAATATGCTGATTTCATGGTTTTCAAAGAAACAAAATTGTGTTGCATTATCTACCACTGAAGCGGAATACATTTCAGCCAGTAGTTGTTGTGCACAAGTTTTATGGATGAAACAATAACTTTTAGATTATGGAATTGAAGTAGGTATTATTCCTATCAAGTGTGACAATACTAGTGCTATTTTTCTCACTAAAAATCCTATCCAACACTTTAGAACTAAGCACATTGAAATTAGACATCATTTCATTAGAGATCAGTCACGAAAGAAGATGTAATTCTAGAATTTGTTGATACTTTTCACCAATTAGCGGGTATTTTTACAAAAGCTTTAGATAAAGAAAGATTTTGGACACTTAGGAGAGAATTAGGTTTAACTGACCTATCTTCACTTAGTGTTTAAAATAATTTTAGCACTTTTAAATTAGAATTGAAAAAATGTTTATAAAAATTATATTTTTGATTGCATTCTTTGCTATTAGTTAGGGGGAGTTTATGTTTCTTAGTGAAAATTAATTATATGTTCAAATAATGTTTAAGGATAGATTTGATTGATTGAACATAGTTAATTTTCGCAATATGAGTTGCCAATACCACTAGAGCTAATTAATTTAGCATTTTGAGTGTTTAAATACATATTTTTAACTTTTTTGTGCGCTATGTATCGATACCCCCTTTGAATAGGTACCGATACCCCCATGAGGGTATCGATACCCCCATCGGGTTTTGCCCTTTAATTTCCTAAAACCTCATTTTATGTTCAAAACCCTCTCCTTATCTCTCTCTCTCACCGTTCTTCCTCTCTATCACCCCTAATCTATACTTTGCTCAAAATCAACTTTTCAAGTCAAAATCTCTTAAGTTTTCAACTCCTAATTCTGCTAGCATCATTAATTTTGTGCAAACAACATCAAAATCCACTCAATCTTCATCTTTAAATGTAATTTTTTCTAAAACCAATATATTCTTGATTTTGAACATAAAACTAGTTTTAATTTTTTCTAGGTTGAAATAGTGATCGGGCATTGCTTAGATTTTGATTTAAAACAAGAATCTACAACTAATTTCATCAAAAATACAAGATTTTTAAAAAAATTATGAAATTTATGAAATAAAAAATGTTTTTATTTTAAAATTGTTGTTTTTGATTTAATTATGTTGTTTTGAAAACTACATTTTGATTTTCAAGCTTTGTTTTCAAACATAGTTTTCAAAGTTTTCCCATTAGGATTATTTTAGAGAACCTTGAAATATTGAGGACTCATTTGAGTTTTGGGATTGATTATATTGCATACATATGTTTTAAATTGCAGGTATATATGTCATATTCTGATTTCTTGAACTATGTCTCATAAACGTCATAGGCCATCATCTAGTCGTTCCAACCGACCACCAAACCCACCTCCAATTCCACCTCTTATCCAACAAAATCCTAATCCTGATGAACCCGAAATGACAATTCAGAACTCGTGCTTTAACGAACCTAGTCATAGGGATAATCTTTACCATATGTTTGTTTATATCTTCGAGTCTTACAAAAATCGGGAAGAACGTATCCCTTCTCTTCGAGCTATGGAAACAATGAACTTTAGATATCTTCCTACTCTTCAAGATTGGAAATTTGATAAACTTTTTCATCTGGAACCAATAGTTTACCAACAACTAGTTTGCATTTTCTATTCAAATGTCGTTTATATCCAAAACCGAACCAGAACTGAAACAATAGGAATTCAATCCTATCTTCTAGGTCAATTCATTTATATTGACTCGACTTATATTACTAACGTATTTGGATTAGATAATGATGGCTTAGATAATGAAAAGAAAACAGTAGGTTCTCCTTACAAGGTCAAATCTAGTGCGAGTGTGTTATATCACCAAGATCATTTTCTTTATCTGATGATCCCTTGGTGGTTTAGACCATCCAGAGGAAAATACTCCACTTTTAGAGCTTTAGACCTTTGGTGGATACATTGTATCCAAAATAATAAGAAAATAAACCTACCTCAGATTATCTTTGCCGAACTCGTTGAAACCGTAATCCTTGTCCCTAATAAGAAAGTTTGTGAAACTCTAGTTTATGGTTGTCTTCTGAGTAATTTGTTTATCAAAGCTGAGCTTAGATTAAGGCTTGATGTAGTCATCCCTCTCAAAAACCAAATCAACTTGACATCCTTAAAGAAATTGGGATGGAAGAAGGAAGGTGATCAATGGGTTCGAACCACCGAGCAAACTCCAGGAGCTAGTTTTTCACGAGCTCCACCTCCACCGACACTGGCAGCGCACGATGATCCAGAACTTCAACAACTTATGCAAGATATTGACAATGAAGTTCCTGACGATGAGCCGACATAACAAGAGGATCAAGTGCCTCCATACTTTCGATTATTTTTGGAGACATTTAATCTGAGGTTTGCATCCATAGAGTCCCACCTGACTACTATGGGGGCTTAACAACGGGAGATGAAAGAACGTTTAGATGTGCTTACACTCGAGATGCGGGCACGTTATCCTCCTCCTCCTACCAATCCTTCTATGGATTAGACCTTGCCTTGCTCTGCTCTATTTTTTTCTTGGATTGAACTTAGGTTTTATGTTTTGAATTGTTAAAACATGTGGATGTTTGGATATTTGAACTTATATGCTTATATTTATATATTTGGTTTGGTTGAATTTTCAATTTGAGCTTAATGTTTATTAGTTTTGCATCATTTACATATTAGTTGCAATATGACCAATTTACCATTGCACATTATTTATGAATATTGATTTATGAAACTAATGGCTAACCTTTCTCTTGATTGTGTTCTTAGTAGCTTAACCTTTAAATTTCTAAATATAAATTGGCTAAGTTTTTCAAAAACCTTGTTTAAAAACGTTTATAGAGTCTTTTTGATTTAACAAAAAGGGGGAGAAGTGTAATAGTAAGGGGGAGTAATTTTACAAAATTGATTTCAAAAATAATTTTCAAAGAAAATCTTAAAATTTCTTAAATGTTTTGTTATATCAAAAAGGTAGAGATTGTTGAAAACATTTTGATGTTTCGATATAACAAATTAAGTGTTAATTAATTTTAAGATTTTATATTTTAAATTATATATTTGATTTAAATTATTCGAATATTACTCCAAGTTTTCAAATGTCAAATCCTTACTTACGTGTAAAATTGTGTTTTAATCTTAAAATATTTTTTGAAACAAATTTTACAAAGTATTTGGAGCCTTAATTGAGCCAAAAATATTTTCTTTATAAAAGGGCTTCAAGAAAAACCAGATTGCCTAGAGGGTACCGATACCCCTATGCAAGTTTTGGCTCCGAGAAAAACATAATGCACTATGGGTACCGATACCCCCTGGAGGTACTAATACCCTTAGTCAATTAACGATCGAAATATTTGAATTTTACACTACAGGTACCGATACCCTATGGAGGGGTATCAATACCCCCACGCTCCCAACTAGATTTTTAAATGATAATTACACATTAACGGCTCTATTGACTTCACTAATGATCCCCAACATTCAGAAATGATTCAAGGTGTATTTAAACAAGCTTAGGAGCCTTTGATCAAAACAAGAAATAAGAATTGAGAGAGAATCAAAGAGAAAGCATCAAACCTCAAGTTTGAGCATTTTTCAAGCCTATTTCATCCAATATTCATTTTTCCTTTCAAGAACACTTATTGTGCTCAATTGTATTATTCTTGAGTGTTCTTTCTTTGTTCTAGAATTGTGCAAACACTTTGCCTTGTGAGTTTTTTTCTGTAAGTTTGTGAAATTTGTATTATTCTCTTTGGGAGAGAGTGTTATCAATAATTTGGGGTATAATTCTTGAGGGATTTGTAAGGTTACTCTTTGTCCTCAAAAGAAAGACAAATTAGTGAATTTGTAGAAAATTTTTAGTATGGATAGCTAAGGTAGTGGATGTATACTTTGGTTGAGAAAGTCGAACCACTCTAAATCGCTGTGCAATTATTTTTCTGCAAAAGCTTTCACCAAAAAAATTTATTGCCAATTCACCCCCTCTTGGCTATTTCGTCTAACGATTAACTCAATAAATATGTTAGAGTATGGCCAAAGACCAATCATATAATGATTATATTATCATAGATTATTTATCGTATTTATTGAATAAAGTCATTACCATTATTTTCGTTTATTATATTTCTATGCATTAAATAAGCTAAAAGATAACAATGTCCATATAATAATATGATTATTATTAAAAGATCCTTAGTCAATTATTATGATGGGAATGGACAGTAATAATATGCTTAAGACTAACATGTTATTGATTGATGACAATGAGTTTTCATTGACATAGAGATGTCAAAATTGATACATGAATATATTGTTAGAGAACAATGTATTGGATTGACCCGCCATGAGCTTATGTCTTGGATTATTATGTAATGTCACAATATTTCTCATGGTGACAACTATATGTATGATCCTTAGACTTGAGATCATTACTATCTCAACATATATTGTTGTATGTTTTGATACAATTAAACATGCTTCGTAATTGATTGTACTATAATGACTATTTTTTAATATACCTTGATATATGTAGTGGGATGTGAATGTTTAAGATAAGATTTGTCCTTCCTACATAACAAAAAATATATCATAGGCCACTTGATTGAGTGGGCCTAGAAATGCATGGCCATGCTCAAATAAGTTAATATGAGATATCACAAATTATTCATTAATTATAGTCTACTCTAGATATCAAGGAATAATAGATAGGCTATTCATGTATGACTATTCTAAGACTTGTTCCAACTCTAGATATAAAGGACAAAATGATGTAATACATAAAATAGTTAATTAGGAAGATGATATGTCAAATCATGATTTCTTGTAACTTAGGTGACAATGATATATTGCTAGATGTTACTCATTGTTTGTGATATTAGAATGGTTCTAATAATCACTACTAATGTTACAATAACCTACAAGGTCACACCCAAGGTTAAAATGAGTAAATATGTACAATTTGTTGTAAGTTATTAAAATATATATCTAGAGATAATATTTGTATATTTGATATACATATGATTTTAATTATCTCGAATATAGTAAGTAAAAGAATGTCATTATGATTACAACCTTTTTAATGGATATTTAATTCACAATAATTAAATAAGGATACAATAAACATTAAAATAATGTAATTCAAATTATAACTCTTTTAATGGATATTTAATTTGAATTAATTGATTATGAATTTAATTAATTTGAAATAACTAAACCCTAAACGTTAAGGTAACTCATGTATATAAAGATAAGTAAGGTCTAGCAGCCACTTTAATCTTTAGCCGAATTTCTCAAAATCGTTTTTGGGAAAAGTTAAAATTTTGCTCTCAACATGGTGAACTGAGTAGAGGCCGACGGTCCAACTTTGGTATGTATGAGATGCACGTTCATTTTACTGTTTATGTGATATGTATGAGATGTACGTTCATTTTACTGTTTTTGGCGAGTATGTGTTTCGATTGTGTTTGAATCAATGAGTGTCGCAATTAATCTGTTAATCCAATAAAAAAATAATTACAATCATTGATTAAATGTTAATCAAAAGTTTATTGTAGTATGATTTTGATGTTCATATGTTAATTGTTAATATGATAAAAAGTGGGTATGTGATAACAGATCACATTCGGCAGAGGAATAATGGTTGTTCCATTGTGAAAACTTCGGGTTTGAAAAATCCCAAAAAATACAATTTTATTGATAAATGTTATCAAATCGTGAGGTTTCCATAGAAAATAAGTACTACTTTTCAAAAACCCTTGACTCCACAACCTTCTCCCTTGACCCCTTGTAAGCAACAAAGATTGTAGGCCCATATTGGTTATCAATAATAAAATTGTAATCGCATATGTATGATATGTTTGATTTGAACGATGTTTCACATGCATGGTTATGACCTCTTTGCTTACAATGGTTGTAAATTTTTAAATACGACATGCTTGTTGTGCCTCTCTACATTTTTGTTGTATTTCTTTTCTCATCTTACTCAGTCGTATGTAAAACGAGTTTCAAAAATTATAATCATATGAAGATTCAAAGGAGCAGAAGATTATACTGACTAAAGGCGAAAAGATGCTTGAGAAGTAGTCCAAGTATTTAGTATTCTTGGTTCTTCCATTGGCTTGGGATGGGCCACCTTTGTATTTCTTTCAGGTTGTAACCATTGCATTTTATTTGATGCTTTATGTTTATGTTGTATGTGATGCAATGTTTGATATGGTAGATTGCTAAATGTATTGATGAAATCAATAAGGGCCTAATATTAAAATGAACATCGATGAGATAATTATGGAATCCCTCTAAATAATTTAAGTAAATTTTAACTGTCCAATATTTTCCCTCGTTAAGGTTTCGATCGATATTATGTGGGTTTTGCCTATACAACGACACATGTCCATCTTAGTTAAACGTGAAGAATAAACAAGTGATATTTACCAATTGAAATATTGGTAATAACTTAGCTAGGTTATTCTAATAGGATTAGTAAGGTGTTACTTACATAAATAATCATTCTCCTAAAAGAAAAGACAAAGCTGATTTAGGAAGAGGGTGCAATATGAATCCTCACTCACTAGAAAAACTTTTGAGATATTTTTCTGAAATTAAAATAAGAGGGTTTTTAATTTTGAATAAAATAGTGGGAGCAATTTGTAAATAAAGACCTATTTATAAATTTTAAATTTGGTAAATTACTTACTTTAAATATTTCCATTGTTGTAGATTTAATGGAAAACAACACACTATTATTGTGATCACTCCTTGAGAAGAAAAAATTGAATGACATAAACTTCCTTGACTGGTTTCGTAATTTGAAAATTGATCTTAAACAAGAAAGGAAAGAATATGTCATTGAAGAACTAGTTCCTAATGAACCGGAAGCTAATGCTTCTAGAGATGATAAAGACAAGTTTAAGAAACATATGAATGATTTGTTAGATGTCGGATATCTAATGCTTTCCACCATGACTCCTGTGCTTCAGAAGCAACATGAGGACATGGTTGCATATGAGATGATTCAAAATCTCAAGGAAATATATGAATGGAAAGCATGTAAAGAGAGGTGCAAGACCTCTAAAGCTCTATTTTAATACAAGATGGAAGAGGGATCTCCCGTAGGAGCTCATGTCATCAAGATGATGGGCTACATCCAACCGTTAGAAAAGCTAGGATTTTTTCTCAAAGATCAATTGGCTACCGATATTATCCTGTAATCGTTGTCGAATAGCTTCAATGAATTTATCCTTAATTTCAACATGAATGAAATTAACAAAACTTTGCCATAGTTACTTGGTATGTTACGAACTGCTGAAAGTAACATGAAAAGGTTGGACCTAAGCCCTTCTGATGGTCCACAAGTACAAAAGAAAGGGAAAGAAAAATATAGTGGCAAAGTCTAAGGGCAATGGTAAGGCCAAGTCCAAAGGAAATGATGAATTGAAACCCAATTGGGAGTTAGCAAGGAAGGAAAATGTTTCCATTGTGACAAGACTAGACACTAGAAGAGAAACTGCCCTGTTTACCTTGAAGAGGCCAAGAAGGCAAAAGCAAATGAAACATTTGTTTTAGGTATTTATGTTATTGATGTTAGTTTGTCAATATCTAATTTTTGGGTGTTAGATATCGATTATGGTTCTCATATTTGTACTTCTGTACAAGGACTCAAAAGAGATGGAATTTAGCTAAAGGAGATGTAAACATACGATTGGGAAATAGAGCAAGAGTTGCTGCATTAGCTATAAGGACATATGTTTGATCTTTGCCTAGTGGACTTGATTTAAATTTAGAAGATTGTTATTTTTTGCCTAGTTTGACTAAGAACATCATTTCTATTTCTTGTTTGGACAATATTGACTTTGAGATTATTATTAAGAATAATTGTTGTTCTTTTTATCCGAAAATGTTTTTATGGTTCAACACAATTATTTAATGGTCTCTATATTTTGGATCAAGAAAACATCATTTATAACATAAATACTAAAAGATAAAAAATGAAGAACACAAATAAAGCTTATCTTTGGCATTTTCTTTTAGGCCATATAAGTGAGAAATGTATATCAAAACTCCATGAAGATTGATTTTTAGATTCATTTGTTTTTGAGCAATATGATGCATGTGAATCTTTCTTGTTGGGAAAAATGAGTAAGCTTTTTTTAATAGTAAAGGTTAGAAAGCAAGTGATTTTTGGGGTTAATATATAGTGATTTATGTGGACCGATGAATACACAAGCTAGAGGTGGATTCCATTACTTCATTAGTTTCACTGATGACTTCAGTCGATATGGGTATTTTTATCTTATATGCCATAAATCATAAGCCCTTGAAAAGTTTAAGGAATTTAAAAATGAAGTACATAATCAACTAGGCAAGAGTATTAAGGAACTTTGATCAGATTAGGGTGGATAATATTTAAGCATAGAGTTTGATGAACTCCTAAAACAATGTGGGATCGTCTCATAGCTTACACCAACTGGTACACCATAGTGGAATAATGTTTCTTAAAAAAGGAATCCAACACTGTTAGACAAAGTTCGATCGATGATGAGTTATAGTGATCTTTTAACTTCTTTTTGGGAAATGCACTTTAAACAACCGCTTTCAAACTAAATCATGTTCCATATAAATAAGTTTAAAAGAACCATATGAGAAATAGAATGGGAAGTGTTTTAGTATGTATTTTATAAAGATTTAGGGTTGTGAAACTTATTCCAAACATCATATGTCTATAAAGCTTGAACTTAAATCTCATAAGTGTATATTTTTTGGATATCCTAAAGAAAGTAAGCGATACTATTTATTCAACTCGAACGAGAACAAAGTGTTTGTTGCTTGAACGAGAGTCTTTCTTAAAAGAGAATTTCTCTCAAAGAAAGGGAATGCCAAAAATATTGAACTTGGAGAAGTTCAAGAACAATAGATCAATAAACCTGAAGTAGAGCATGTTTCAACAGTTGTTAAGGAGTAATCATCATATTTAGAAACATAACCACTGCATCGATCCACAAGAGAATGCCATGTACCTGAGAGATTTAGATTTCTCGTTACCACATATGGAGATGTTATTCTTATGGATCAAGATAAGCCTAGAATTTATCAAGAGACAGTGTCTATCCTAGACTCTGAGAAATGGCTTGAAGCCATGAGATTTGAGATGGATTCCATGTTAGTAAACCAAGTGCGGACTTTGGTTGAACCACCTGAAGGGGTCAAACCTATAGATGTAAATGGGTTTTCAAGAAGAAAAAAGACATGGATGGTAATGTACAAACATACAAGGAGAGATTAGTAACTAAAGGTTTTTGACAAGTTCATGGTGTAGACTATGACGAAACTTTCTCCCTGTAGTTATGTTCAAGTCCATCCATATCTTGCTTGCAATAGCTACATTCCATGATTATGAAATCTAGAAAATGGACGTCAAAACTACTTTACTTAATGGAAAACTCGAAGATGATGTGTTTATGACTCAACCGAAAGGTTTTGTCACTTTACGAAATACTAGAAAGGTTTGTAAGCTACATAGGTCTATTTATGGACTAAAGCAACTTATCAAAGCTGGAATCTTCATTTCAATGATTTAATCAAAGTATTTGGTTTTATTAGAAATGAAGATGAACCTTGTGTTTATAAGAAGGCTAGTGGGAGCATTGTTTTTTTCCTAATCTTGTATGTAGATGACATACTCATCATAGGAAATTATATACCTACTTTACAGTTTGTTAAGACTTGGTTAGGTAGTTGTTTTTCTATTAAATATTTGGGTAAAGAAGTGTATAAATTAGGATTTAAGATCTATAGAGATAGACAAAATGTCTTATAGGTATGAGTCAAAGTGCATATATAGACAAAAAAGCTGAAAAGGCTCAGTATGGAAGAATCCAAGAAAGGATTTTTTCCTATGAGACATGTATTTCTCTTTCGAAGGAAATGTACCCTTCAAATCCACAAGAAATTGAAAGAAGGAATAAAATTCCGTATGCTTCAGATATTGGTTCTGTCATGTATGCCATGATATGTACATGACCAGATGTATCATATGCTTTAAGCAAGACGAGTCGATATCAGTCAAATCCTGGTGAAAATCACTAGGTTACAGTTAAAAATATCCTTACGTACTTAATAAGAACTAAGGATACATTTCTTGTATATGGAGGCAAAGAAGAGCTTACTATAAAGTTATACTGATGCCGACTTCCAAACTGATAAGGATGACTCATGATCGCAATCAGGTTTTGTATTTTGTCTTAACGGAGGTGGTGTGTGCTGAAAAAGTTCAAATTAAGACACATTAGCTGATTCTACAATAGAGGCTGAGTATATTGAAGCCAATGAAGCAACAAAAGAGGTTGTTTTGTTCAAGAAGTTCATATCTGAACTAAGGGTTGTGCCTAGCATATCAATTACTATAGAACTCTGTTGTGATAGCAATGGAGCCATTGCACAAGAAAAGGAACCCAAATCTCATCAATGGTCTAAACATGTTCTTAGGCGCTTCCATCTCATTCAAGAGATCAGAGATCAAGGAGATATGGAGATATTCAAAGTGCACATGGATAAAAACATTGATGATCCCCTGACAAAGCCTTTGACACAGTAGAAGCATGGTCGTCACATTGAGTTACTCGGTATTAGATATATGAGTGATTGATCTTAGTGCTAGTGGAAGAATGTTAGAGTATGCCCAAAGGTCAATCACATAATGATTGTATTGTCATAGATTATTTATCGTATTTATTGAATAAAGGCATTACCATTATTTTCTTTTATTTTATTTCTATGCATTAAATAATCTAAAAGATAATAATGTCCATATAATAATATGGTTATTATTAAAAAAATCCTTAGTTAAGTATTATTATTGAATGGACAATAATAATATGGATATTTAATTTGAACTAATTGATTAAGAATTTAATTAATTTAAAATAACTAAACCCTAAAGTTTAGGGTAACTTGGGTATATAAAGATAAGTAAGGTATAGCTGTCAGTTTAATCTATAACCGATTTTCTCAAAACCATTTTTGGGAAAGTTAAACTTTTGCTCTCAACCGGGTGAACTAAGTAGAGGCCGAGGTGTTTTCATGGAGGCTTAAGATTCAAATCATTCATGATCACCATTATCCGCTGTTGTCTCTACTATTTTTTTCAAGGAACCTAATGTAAGTAATCACATACCTTCCTCTCAATTTCAGATAAACGTACATGGATTGCTGGTGAGACTGTTGCGTTTTGTTTTCACTGTACCATGGGGTGCACTGACGATCCCAACAGAATATTTGGTGATGATAATGCTCCACGGACGATCTACTAAGAACATGTGCATAGAAACACATTCTAATCGTTGAGCTTACGAGCTCAGTGCTACACTAATTATTATACTATACTACATCCATTCACTAAATGCACATTCTGGTGTCATATGAATGAAGACATATAATACTAATATGACATGCTGAGGTGGGCATCATGGTGTGTCTGAGGGTTCTGTATCTCAGAGCATAAACCCCTCTAACCTTCCTAAAATACCCTCGGGTATCTAAGGTGAGATCCGAAACTACATCAGAAACATACACTCGACCAACTTAATATGTTGAGTCTTGGGGCATCTGCTTACAGCTGGCATATAAAGCTCCTGGAAACTGATTGAGATATATCTGAACTATAAGATCGTCCTTTTCTTAAAGTGACTTGGGTTTCCTGACTATTTACCGAGCAACAGAAAAAACTAGTTTTATGTTAACGTAGATGTTATTGCTTCTAGTTGTTTCGAGTTTATTACTGTTCTCACTTGTAGTTTTATTTTAATGGTTTTGGCATTGTTGGGTCCCTCAAATATATCTCTTAAAACCCTTGGATTTCTTTCCCAAAACTATTTGTGGTTACCAATACTAAGTCACTTAGTATCGATACTAACCTCTGAGTATCGATACTACTGACTTATTGAAGACTGAAAGCAAAAGGGCTTGTATTGATACTATAATTTGAGTATCAATATCCTTGGTTTGTGGTATTAATACTTTCATGAGTATCGATACCAAATTTGGCTTCAATGTTTTGAAATTTGGCTATTGAAATCTGCTAAGTGAACTTGGTATTGATACTACCCTATGAGTATCGATATCTTACCTATAATATTGATACCCATTATATGAGTATGAATACTTGTAGCACAAAATACCTTTGTTTTCAGTATCTGAAGAACAATATCGATACTATTCTTCTAATACCAATTCCCACACCAAGAAATACCATGTTTTGTGCACGAAATGACCCTCTAATTCACTCAAACGTTATTAGAATGTTATGTTTAATAATATGGGTCATAATAGGTTCATAAACATGTTGAAAAACACTAAATGTGAAATCTATCATGAACATGTTCCATAATTCATGCAAGCTAACCAAACACACCTAGTAATCTACATTGTAGTAAAGACAAGTTATAAGTGAGTTGTCTTGAGTCCTATGTTGCTGGGAGTTCCTTCGACTTAACCAAGGGTGAGTTTTTTCTTTCCCTTGCACTTGGAGCTTTCTCCAACTTATCTCACTAGATAAGAATTAAACATATGGATTACTAATGTATTTGGGAGCTTGGAAAGGTATTAAAAACACTTACTAAGACTGAAATCCTTAAAAAATAGGTTGGATAACTAATATTCTCTTAAACCTCCATAAAACCCATATTTGGCTACCATAACCAAAACTTACAAAAGAGAGCTTGAAATGAATCTTAGAAAGAGGAGATTAAGTTTTTTACCTTGATATTTATGCGTAAGGCTTAAAAGGTCTCAAAGCTTTAACCTTTTTAGTTATCTTGGCGATGAAGAAGATGTAGAAGAGAGAATGAAACAAAAGAGTGGGAAAAGGTGGGGGAGTTGAATGGCCTATTTTGGTTCAAATGAGGTATTATTCACACTTTTATTCCTTCATCTTTTGTTCTATGGTTAAAAATGTCCCTTTTATGCCTTATTGCGCCCTACCAAGCCCAAATCCAAACCCTACTTGGTTCATGACTTCCTACAATGCTAATGGATTTTTCCTAAGGCCTTATCGGGTTAGCCCGAAATTACTAACCCACGATTTAGGGTATTACAACTCTCCCCTACTAATTGAAATTTCATCCTCAAAATTTACCTAGATAGAAGAGGTGAGGGTACTAAAGCTTTATATCCTCCTTGGTCTCCCAAGTTGCATCCTCAACACCAAGGATCCTCCACAACACCTTCACTAAATAAATCCTTTTTTTCTTTAGCTCATTTACGTCTCTTTCCAATATTCTGATTGTCACTTCCTTATAGGACATGTCTAGGCTACTTTGATATGCTCTAGGAGTATGACGTGAGAAAGATCATAATGATATCTCCTAAGCATGGATACTATCACACTCCAAATTAGGGCTTATATTTTTCTTAATTTTAATTTAAAGGACTAAATTGAATTTATGTTAAATTTGGTGACAAAAATGAACTTTTAACCAAAATTGGATTCAAATAAAAAATAAAACTTAAAGGACCTATTGCATATTTTGCCATTTTTTATTTTTGGATGAGTTTTAAGGCTTCTAAAATCTGAAATTTTCATTCCTGGAAAATCAAAAACTTCTTTCTCTTTAATATTCTTTTTTGGGAAACTTTTGGCCAAAATCATTTAATGTCATTTCACCATCGATCGTTGTTCTGATTTCGTCACCGCCATCATCATCGGATTTTTTGCGTTGTTTTGAGTCATTCAGTGTTCATTTCATCATGAAAGTCACTGGCATGTGAAAGGGTGAGAATAAACAAGTTTCTGATGAAACCAAATTGGGCTCTCCACTGTCCACCATGGTGAATAGAGCTAGGTAAGTGCCTTAAAATGATTAAAAATAATTTATAGAAAATTTTGTTTTTCCATTGCCAAATGGCTCCCCACATCCCGTCGCTGCGCTTGGGTATTGTCTACTGCCTGAAAGTTGGTCAAACCGAGCCACTGACCTAATATGACCCGTACCTGCATCCGACCAGATTTGTGTATCGTCTAGCCCAAACCCAAAATCCAAATGGACTCATTTCTGAACCGAACCAAACTGGATTGAGTTGAGCCAAGTCACGTCGAGCCGTCTTGAGCCATCGACTGATGTTGACTTTGATCATTATCCACCGTTGACTTTTTCAAGAACATCTATCCTACCAATTTTTGGATGTCCTGAGTCTGATTTTACGGTATGTTTCATCAAATTTTGACTTGAAAGCCCTAAATCGAGCCCCTTAATCCAAAAATACTTAGTATTTTTAGCTTTCTTTGATTATTTATTTGGGATTTGATTATAGAATTAATCTGATATTATATTTTTCATGAAGGTACTTATGATTCCCCTGATCGAGGTTTGACTAGATCTGATGCATCCCATCCGATTAATCAATATAGTTCACTTTCTTCGAGAGCTACTAGTAGGCTTCCGTAAATGGTTTAAGCAAAAATTATTATTTATTTTACTAGGATGCTAATTTAGTTATTCCGATTCATAGGACCTAGCACTGTCGTTGATCGAGATAAGCAGAAATGATGGTAGGTTCTTGTCCCATACTTTTTAAATCGGTTCAGGTGTGCTCCTACTTAGGGGTGTGCATTATCATATATTGAATAGTATCCAATCCGAATTTTCGGATATTCGAAAATTTTGGATACCTGAAGTAATGATCCGTATCCGATCTGAAAAGTTCAGATATCCAAAAATTCGGATATCCGAATATCTAGATCTAAATCCGGGTTTTTTGTTTTGCAAAATAATTCAAAAACAAATCAACATAATAAAAGCATTAATCCATTTTTTATACAAATTCTCTTGAAATTTGAGTACGAAGAAAAAGACATTTTTTTTTTGTTTTAATGTAGTGTGGAAGTTGATTGCCTCAATTGTGAAGCAACCTAAGGTCATGAACAATAAGGACTCGGTGCAACAGACAAACTCCCCATGATTTTGTTTTGTAGTTGAAAATTTTCACCACATTTTCATTGGTTATTTCTTCATTCTTTCCCCATTTTTTGTTGGTTGCCTTTACTTGTCCGACTTGTGTTTCAAGCTATGTAAAATCATTATTCGTATCAGCTAACCATAAAGACATATTGACAGTAAAATCATTATTTTCACTAATCAAAATCCATTAAACAAGGAGCTCTGGAAATATAAAAGATTTCTAACACAATTAGTTAAACCAATACCAAATTAAGAATTATTGCAGCCTCCACCGACAGTATATTAGCACATGTGCTATTAGAAAACAATGTAGCATGAAATTAAAATTATGTGATGTGTCGTCCCCACAAAAAGTAAGTTTTTTTCTTTATTAATTTCAATTAAAAATAAAACATACAAACAAATAAAACTTATTTCCTTATTATTTTCGTTGTCCTATTTTTTAATTATCTTAAAGTCATTCGAATTAAATAACCCCAATAATTTAATAATTAAAAATAAAACATATTTTCTTTTTCTATTTAAATTGAAAAATATATCTTTTTGTAATAATAAATACAAAATAAGAGTTTGTTTTTTGGCAAGACAATATGTAAAAAATTCTAAAAAAAACTCAAGTGAGTTGAATGCCCTTGAGGCACAAGTGAGTTTTGGATTTTCTTTCTCCTCTCAGCAACAGCTTGCCAGTTTCCAGATTAATATTCTGCTTTGTAGGTTACCAAGTTGAAGAGGAAGCAAGATGCCCAAGCTCAACTTTTGAGGCAGAAACAAAAAAGTGATGAAGCAGCAAGGAGACTTCAAGATGAGATTCACATAATCAAATCTTAGAAGGTGAATCTCAATCTTAAGATCTCATATTTTCATTTTAAATACTGAAATTGGTTATGCTTAGGATTCTTGCAACTAATACCAATGCAAACGTCTATTTTTTAGGTTCAACTACAACATAAGATCAAGCAAGAATCTGAGCAGTTTAGGTTACCCCAAATTTTTTCGGGTATTGGATAATCCGAAATTGGATTTTGATCGATCCGTATCCAATCCGAAAATCTGAAAAATATTTTGGATACCCGATCCGAACTATTCGAAAATTGAAAAACGAACTAGATATCCAAATTTTCAGATTGGATCAACGGATCGGATCGGATCGGATCGGGTTTTTTGCACACCCCTACTCCTACTGGCGTTACAATGTTGTTTTAAAATATTTTTCTGAACCATTTTTAAATTCTTGATCTTATTAAATATTTTGACTGCATGATATTTGTTTCACTGCATGCTTTGACCCCTCATATCTGATTTGCCGTATATTTTTGACATGATCTTTGGTTACCGTATTTCTGTATCTAATTCTGAAAATTGTAATATTTTCATGTTTTAAAGGATTAAACCACTATTTTCATCGAGATACATGCATGTTTACTATCATTGGGGGACATGATTGGATGAAATAATTTAGGATTAGTCTATAACTTGTAAAACCTTACCACGTGTATTATTCACAGGGTAGGTCCTTACTACATGCCCTTATGCTAACAGTATAAGGTTCTTCTTGAGTGTATGGTTCAAGGGAACCTAAATATTCTGGTGTTCAGATGGGGGTAGTGTTCAAGTTTTTAAAACCTATTTCTACTTCACTTTTACTGAATAATTTTATCTTTCAAGGTTTTATACACCACAAGGAGCACAATGAGATTTTTAGCTCATTCTTTAATATTTACTTTTCAAATAATATCTGACAGTAGACTAGCAGACTTGGCATCATGAAGATCAATCATTGTCCATTTTTGTAATACTGTACATTTTCTTACACCTATCTTTGTTATATTTTGGTAACACGTGTTTTACTACTACTTATATATATATAATACCAATATTTTGTTCTAAACATGTTTTATGTGTTTCACTCGTATATTTTCACCCGTATATATTTCTATGTTTCAACGTTATTCGTATTTTATTCACCAAAATGAATTTCAAGTGCATTTTGAATCTGGAAATGATTTATGTATACGATATGTGAGCGTCTAGATTCGATCAAGACTTCCAGGCCAAGTCTAGGGGGTTACAAATGCGCACTAGCTCTAGAAGTAAGGCTAACCAGTAAGCCATTAGTTTAACTCTCTATAGTACCTTATAAGGTCCTATGAAGCAGGGAGTCAACTTTCCTTGCTCCCAAAATGAAGCACTTTATTCCATGGAGAAACCTTGATGAACACATTGTCTCCCTCTACGAACTCAATATCCTTACGTATCAGGTTTATGTAAGACCTCTACCTATCTGAGGCTTTTCTCAAATGGCTTTTAATTAACTGAACCTTCTCATTGGTTTCTCTGAAAAAGTTAGGACCCACAAGTTTACCCTCGTTGAGCTTTGTCCAACAAAGTGGAGTCCTACACTTGTGCACATACAAAACCTCATACAGAGTCATTTGAATGCTTGGCTAAAAACTGTAATTGTAAGGAAACTCCACTAATGATAGGTGGTCCTCCTAACTATCCTCGAGGTCTATGATGGTACACTTAAGCATCTCCTCTAAGATCTGGATGACACGTTCTGAATGGTCATCTGTCTGAGGGTGGAAAGTGGTACTGAAATTTAGTTTGGTTCCTAGGGAATCATAAACGGATTTCCAGAATCGGGAAGTAAATTGAGGATCTCTTTCAGATACGATAGAATTTGATACCCCGTACAACCTCACAATCTTATGGATGTACAATTGAGCTAACCACTCTAAGGTATAATCCATCCTGATTAGTAGGAAATGGGTTGATTTGGTCAAACGATTTACTATGACCACTACATCGTGTATTTGTTTGGTCATGGATAACCCAGTTACAAAGTCCATGGTTACTCTATCCCATTTCAATAGAGGAATTTGGATAGGTTGAAGTAATCGTGAGGGAACCTGTTGACACACTAAGCATCTAGCACTTCCATTTTCATACCCGACCACCAGAATAATTGTTGAAGCTCATAATACATCTTATTACTACCTGGGTGAATTGAGAGTGGAATACAATAAGCCTCATGAAGAATTCTACTATGTAATTGAGTTTTTGTAGGTACGCACAAACGACCCATGAAGTACAACATATTCCCATCATACAACATCAAACCCGATGCTTCACCTAGGCAAACCGGCTCAACCAAGCCCTTAATTGATCGTCTAAAATTTGTAATCTCTTGGTCTCACCTAATTACTTTGGCTCTACTAGAAACTCAGCTAACAACCCACCATTACTAGTTAAGCTCAAACATGCTATGAGAGCTCATAACTCTAATATCGTCTTCCTATTCAAGACGTTCACCATATTGTTAGCTTTACCAGAATGATAGTCTATCAAAAATTTGTAGTACATGAGTAGCATGACCCATCTACGTTGTCTTGAGTTCAACTTTTTCTAAGTGAGTAAATACTTAAGACTTTTGTGATTGAAGAAATTGTGAGATTTCTCACTAAACAAGTAATGTCGCCAAATCTTTAATACAAAAACCACTGCTGCTAAGTCATGGTTGAGTAATTACGCTTGTGTGGTTTAAGCTGAAGGGATGCGTAAGCTAAAACCTTACCTTCTTGCATCAAGGTGCATCCAACACCATTCAACAAAGCTCACTAAACGTTGTGAATTCCTTACCAGACTTCAGTTGAGTCAATAATGGGGCCTGAGTTGAGATAGCTTTCAACTGCTTGAAGCTTTTATTTCTCTTTTCATCCCACAAAAGGAGGACTCACTTTTGAAGCAATTTGGTTAATGGTGTAGTTATCATTGAGAAACATTGAATGAATCAATAATAGTACCCGACTAAACCCAAGAAACTATATACATTTTACACATTCTTAGGTGGCTCCCACTCAACTATAGCTTGAATCTTTTGAGGGTCAAATCAGATGTCGTCTACTAACACGACATAACCCATAACTAAAATCTATAGCAACCAAAACTCAAACTTCATAAACTTAGCATACATCTAATGGTCTCGAAGCATCTACAAGACAATGTAAATGTTTTGATCATGTTCCTCTTTTGATCGAGAGTACGAAAGGATGTCGTCCATAAACACCACTATGAATTGATCTAGGTAGAGGTGAAAGACTTGGTTCATCAAGTCTATGAATGCCATTGGGGAATTGTTGAGTCCCAATGGTATTACCAAGAACTCATAATGACCGTATCCCATCCTGAAAGATTTCTTTGACATATCTGCATCATTCACTTTTAATTGATAATAACTTGACCACATGTCGATTTTAAAGAACACACATGCTTCCCTTAGCTAGTTGAAGAGTTCATCTATCCTAGGAAGTGGGTAAAGGTTCTTGATGGTTAATTGCTTATAGTCGATACACAAACTCATAGACCCATCCTTCTTCTTAACAAACAAGACCGGTGGTCTCCATAAAGAGATGCTTGGTCAGATGAAGTAATTTTCTAAAAACTCCTGAATATGGGCCTTTAACTCTTTCAGCTCTGTCGGCATAATGTGATATGGAAAAATGGATAATGGAGTTGAACCTGACATTACATCGATGCCAAACTCTAATTAATAGTCGAACAGTAAACCTTACAATTCTTTTAAGAACACATCGAGGAAATCTTACATTGCCCGAATATTCTCGAGTGCTAGAACTGAAATTTGGGTGTCGACCATATTAGTGAAGAAAGCCTCACATTCTCGATTGATCATCCGTTGAGCTTTCATAGCTAACACGATCCTTGATTTTCCTAACTTCTCACAAGTCAATACCAACTTGGTATTATCGTCTACCCTGAGTTTATATTATCTGGCCTTGTACTTCAAATTGGCGTCGTACTCGGTTAACCAATCCACACCCAAGATCATGTTGAACTCTCTGAAAGGTAACTCCATCAAGTCTGCTGGGAAGTTCTGACCTTGAATTTCTACTAGGCATCATCGATGAATCTTATCTACTAGGACATCTAGACCTAGGGGGATCGATACTCAAACTCCTACCTCAATGTCTTTGTTGGGATTTCTATTTCTTGATATAGGTCAGAGCATATGTAGGAGTAGGTGGAACTTAGATATATCAATGTAGTAATTGGAATGAAAAATACAGTGAATGTACCTTATATCACGTCTGATGTATCACACTCCTCATGACTCTCACCACATACAATCTAGAGGCTACCCTCATCTTTACACCAACCACTGATGTGGCTATCTCTCTACTCTACTATCCATTTGTAGTACTACTACCGCTCACTGGCCCCCAGTCTCTCTGGACGAACGGTGTTGAAATATAGGTCGACGCTGGTGATAACTCCGTAAAAGATCACATTTTGGGACTTATTCACTTAAGTTATTGAATGTCTAAGAGCTCATTTAGGACCATGTAGATGCATTTAGAAGCATTTAGTTGCATGTGGTGGAATTTGGTTTGTCGCGGCATTTTATTTTTAAAGCGGTGATGCCTTATAGGAAAGGTGCTTGTTTAATAATGTGCAGGAATTGAGAGCAAGGATAAGATAAAAAGAAATGCCGTGACATAAGGAGACTACTAAGAAAAATGAAAATGCCAAGTTGGACTGGCATTTCGAGAGTGAACAAAGTTAAAGAATATATTTTTGAAGCCAGCTATCCCCTATTTTTCGAGATCTCTGCCTGAGAAATCTGCCTCAAAGATCCGCCTTGAGGGATCGGCGCTGCTACAGTCGATCCTGTTGACCACGCCGCCTGCTCTACATATCCTATCTGTCCTTGGGCATCTGCAACGAGATTATGCCGGGTACTCAGCCAGCAACCCAGGTTGGATCACAACATGCTCTGCCTGACCCCCAAGTAATTTAACCATGGTTTTGGGGTATCCTAGAAAAGTCAATACCAAGTTCTAGGGTTAATCTTCCCCTATAAATAGAGGATGAATCCACAATGAAGAAGACTTTGGTTCCACGACATTTTGAGCTTAAATAGAGAGAGAAAAAGGTCTATCATTTTCTCTTTCAATCCTAATTGCCATGGCATTTCTCCGTGACAAGCTTGAGGGAGTGGCGTTCTAGGCATCCGAGAGGAGCTAGTTCACTGGGGGCAGTTCGTGGTGGCCAAGGGAAGCTCTGGTAGTGCACGTTGAAGGCTTTTCTTCACTCCCTTAGTTCTTTGTTGTCATATTTTGTTATTGGGTTGTAAGGAACGAATGAAACTTGCTTTGTGCTTGTTTATTTCGAACCCCACCATGAACTAATCCTATTTGGTGGGAGTTCACTCAGATGTTTAAGTTTTATTTCAATGAATGGTTGTTTTTTATATGCTATAATCTATTTTGTTTATGAAACTTAATGCCTTAAGGTTGTAGGAGCTACGAGAGTAGCCTTTCATTAGGAGATTCTTAGGGTTCGAGAGAATACCTAGGTAAAATATCCTTAGTGTTCAAGAGAAACTAGGGATTAACCACATAAGCAAGGGGTTCTACATAGTAACTAGGCCTAATCCACCTTAGAGATAAGGCTATGATTTCATTCGACTAAAGAAAGTTGTGCTTAAACGATAAGTTAGATGTTAATCCTGCCACAAAAAGGTATTGCCGAGACATATCATGTTATTAGGATCAATAGGATCACTGCAGGGGTTTACGCCAACCGGTTTTGCCAGGGCATCTTCAATCTGTCGAGTCCCTTACTGGAGATAGCATAGGGCACTTTAGGAGACTCTGTCAGGCAGAAAAGGAATAGAGATTAGACCATTTGGAGAAATAGACTTAGATTATCTTAGTGACTCCTATAACTCATTCCCATAGTAGCTTGTCGTGTGAGAAAGCTAAAGTCCTATACATTAAATCCAGTATTTATATTTTATTTTACCTTGATATATCCATTTGTTTTCACTTATCATAATTGAATTTGCCATGACATTTCCTTCCACCTTGCCACGACATATTCAATTGCGACCACACTACCACCATTCCATTTACACATCAGTTAATGCATTTTTCCATAGCATTATCATTTGTATATACCATCACTAACTTTACTCAGGTGACAGAGTAAATTGCCTTGACAAACTTATTTGATTTCCTCCAATCCCTGTGGAGACGGTACTAACTTATCAATGTATTACTTATTCGATTGTGTATACTTGCACATATATCCGCATCCATTTATACTACTCACAAAGAGTGAACAACTGGATAATATCTAGATAAAGTGGTCTAAGGATTCATAACTGAAGTAACCACTAGATCTCTACTAATATGTCTATGGGGTTCTCCTCCTACATTGACCGTATATCGGATGAATGAAGATTCTCTACTGTATTGATAAGGGTCTGTATGAACCCTAACTATCTCTATCCCTCTTAGACAGAGTCTGTGATAGCCTTACTGACTCATTCTCGACTATCGGGCCCTTCTACTTAAGACCCTCTCGACCGCCTTTGCGTAGTGGGATAACTCAACGAAGACCCTGGGAGGGGCGACTGCAAGGTATGACATGATGTCAAGGTGTAGGCCCTCATTGAATCCACAAAAGTAGTGCTCCTTTGTCGAGACCAGCTATAGAGCATACATACTCAGTCTGAAGAACTCCTTCTCATAATCCATCACGGTATGATCCCCCTAAGCTGGGTGTATAAATTTCTCCCTCATATCATCAGTATGAGCATCTCCAATGTATTTTTGTGAAACTCGAATAAGAGCATATTCTAGGATGACCTCTCTGGCTCTAATGTAATCTCTATCACCTCTCACCAATCAATGGTGTCACCCTTGAGCAGAGAAGTGACGCACTCGAGCTTATACTTGGGGGTAAAGGGCAGCTATTGGAGGGTATGAAAAGTCTCATTTAGCCACTGGTCAGCTGTTATGGGGTCATCATCCCCAAAACCATGAAAGTATATGGTATTATATATACATAAAGGCTCTACAAGGGACTCTTATTGCGCTGTTGTGGGTTGGGCTTATGGTGCTTGTAACACCCCAAACATCGGGCTAGTGATTAAAGTGTAATTTTTAAAAACTTCATGATCAATTTTGATAAATTGAAAAGTTCAAGGATTTATTTGGAATTTCTTTGTGTAGGATTGATTACCAAAGATTGAAAGATATAAGAGCATTATGGTCTTTAGGCAAGGAATGAATTTAAAATTTCCCTTACTTATGTATTATATACAAGTGGAGAAGAAGAAAATAAAACCTATAATTCTTTCTCTTCATCCTTTCTTCCTCATCTTCATCGTGAGTTTCTAAGCTAAGGCAAGGAATCTTTAATTTAGTTATTTCTTGAAATTTTTTATTGGTTTTGATTCTTGGGGTATTATGGAAGCTTGAGAAAGCTGAAAGAGAAGTAGAAACTGAAAGATTGATAAGTTATTAGTGATTGAGTAAAGAGGATTTTTGAGAGAATTGATGAGAAGTTGTTAATAAATGGATTTTGAAGTTATATGTAACTTGTCATAAGCTAGAATAAAAAGTTTAAGGTGTTGGAAAAGGATTTGGGATATGTTGATGAATTGGTATGATTTTTAGTTTTAATTGTTCTAGTGGGATTTTGGATGTTAGGAGTGTTAAAGTGATATAAGATTGGTTTTGATAAGTGTAGTTGACTTTAAATGTTTGAAAGGAGATAAAAATGGAAGATTTAGGTGAGTTTTGGTAAATTTTTAAGTTAAAATGAGTTATTTTTGGGCAAGGGTATTGGTACTGGATGAACAATATCGATACTTCAAAGCAAAAATAGGTGAAATATGGGTTATAGTATCGATACTAGAAGAACAATATTGATACATAAGGTGAAATTATATAAATTAGTAGAACAATATCGATACCGAAGGAGTTGTATCGATAGTGAGGGTATCAATACTAATGGATAAGTATCGGTAGCATTTTTAGAGACGAATTCTAGAATGTAGATTGGGTATCGATACCATGATGAGGAAGTATCGGTATTGGGCATGGAGTACTGATACTATTCAGCTGAAATTATAAATTAGGTGTTTTTTTAGCTTAAGTTATTGATAATTGATTATAGTAATACGAACTTCGATATTCATATTAATCATATTATTGTGTAGATATTGAACGAAGGCAAGTTCCAGACGATTCGACGTTATACGATATCGGCCAAAAGTGATCAGGATTTTTGCTTTGACCAAGTGAGGCAAAAAGGTGAGTGCATACTTCTATAATATATGGTTATATGGAAAGAAGACTTGTGATGAGTCTATTTCCAATGTTTTGAATAAACGATATTTTGAAAGTTTATTAAATATGTTGAATACATGTTTACATGAGTATAACCATGGTTTTGATTCCATTATTATGTGTACATGCACTGTTTATTTTTCATAGTATGTTTTATTGATCTATGTGATTATATGAATATATGATATAAGCTATGAGAAATGTATAAATGGTAAAGCCCAAAAGTATGTGATATGAGAGCTAAAGGTATAATTAGCATGCCAAGAATCGAGGGTTCTACGCAGTCCTTCGAGATAATTGTATGTGGTCCTTTGAAACATTTATACGTGGTCTTTCGGGACATTTCTATGTGGCACTTCAGTGCATATTCTACGCGATGCTTCAGTGCAATTCTATGTGGTAGCTTTGACTGCAACCTAGTGCATAACCTCAATATACTCACATACCTTAAGTTCTCAGTGATATACCGTGGGCTATTCAAACAAAATGACATGAATGAACAATGCATGATAATGTATGTTTTTGTTTTATGAAATGTACTATGGCTTCTTTATCCTATGATTTTTACAAAAGGCTAAGAATAAGATTAAATGTTTTAATGTTTTATTATGCATATTATGCCTCACTAAGTCAAAGACTTAGCGTGGCAATGTTTTCACATGTAGGTTCAAAAAATTTAGGAGAACAAATCTAGGTCGGGCAGGACAACATATCTCTTCTGAAGATCATATCAGAAACGATTTAAATATTATGTTATTTTGTTATATTGAATTTTATTGGCATGTAATTAAATATTTAAATCTCATGTGCTTTGATAAGTTTTTGTAAAAATATTGTATATTTAAAATGGTTAACGTACCAATTGTAGAGACCCCCTACAATTAGGTTCGTTAAAGCATGAATTGAGAATAGTCATTTCGGGTTCATTTGGATTGGGATTTGAAGGTGGAATAGGAGGTGGGTTTTGTGGTTGATTTGATTGACTAGACGAGGACCTAGGATGTTTATGAGACATGGTTTGAATCGGAATAGGATGGAATACCTGCAATTTAAAACAACATATGTATACAACAATTATTCCCAAAACTCAATAAGAGTCCTCAAATTCAAGGTTCTCTAACACTAGTGTCTAATGGGAAAAATGGAAAACTATTTTGAAAACGAAGTTTGAAAAATGATAATATGTATAGTTTTCATGAAAACAATGTAATTAAATCAAAAACAGTAATTAAATCAAAAACATTTTTTTAATTTCGAAATTTCTAAAAATATTTAAAAAATTGTGTTTTTGATTAAATTAGTTGTAGATTCTAGTGTAAAAATATAATCTACGAAATGCTCATTCACTGATTTGATCTAAAACTAACTAAAAATAGTCCTAGATTCAAAAATCAATAAAACAGTGTTTTAGAAAAATTCACCTTGAAAATTTGGAATTGAGAGGGATGTGTTGTTGATTGCACGAAATTAATGATCTTGGCAGGATTTAGAGATGAAAAACAGTTGAATTCTGACTTGTAGATGTTGGAATGGAGTAATGTGGAAGATATGAGTTGAGGGAGTGTTGAATGGTGGGTGTGTTTATATATTAGGGGTTTTGGAAAAATGTGGTATTTGTAGGGATTTATAGCCTAAACTCGACAGGTAGTATCAGTACTCCTCGAGGAGTATCGATACTTCAAGGCATTTTTCGAATAGTATTGATACTTGGGTATCGATACCTATTCAAGTAGTATCGGTATTGTATGAATAATATCGATACTTATTCAAGTAATATTGATACTATGCTAGTAGTATCGATACCTAGTAAGAGTAGTATCGGTACTGGGTGACCAGTATTGATTCCAAATGCACAAAATGGTCAAAAATCTTTACTTAAACACTTTGCATTCAAAATTTATCAGCTCTAGTGATATTGGCAACTCATATTATGAAAATTAATTATGTTCAATCAATAAAAGCACACTTAAACCTAATTTGAACATATTTTTAATTTTCACTAAAGTTCATAAACTCCCCCTAACTATTAGCATAGAAAGCATTTAAAATTTTCATTTTACAAGCATTTTTCTTTAATCATTAAAAGTGTTGAATTTATTTTAAACACTAAATTAAGGTAGGTTGATTAAACCTAATTCTCTTCTAAGTGTCCAAAATCTTTCTTTATCCAAAGGTTTTGTAAAAATATCCGCTAATTGATGAAAAATATCTACATATTCTAGAACTACATATTCCTTTGTGACATGATCTCTAATGAAATGATGTATAATTTCAATGTGCTTAGTTCTAGAGTGTTGGATGGGATTTTTAGTGAGACAAATAGCACTAGTATTGTCACACTTGATAGGAATGGTACCTACTTTAATTCCATAGTCCAAAAGTTATTGTTTTATCCATAAAACTTGTGCGCAACAACTACCGGCTGAAATGTATTCCACTTCAGTGGTAGATAATGCAACATAATTTTGTTTCTTTGAAAACCAAAAAATTAGCATGTTTCCTAGGAATTGACAAGTACCGGAGGTGCTTTTCCTATCTAATTTGCATCCTCCATAATCTGCATCTGAGAAGGCATGCAAGTTAAAGCTAGAGTCTCTCGGATACCAAAGTCCTATACTATGAGTCTCCTTAAGGTATCTAAAGATTCTCTTAATGGTTTATAGATGTTATTCCTTAGGGCATGATTGAAATCTAGCACATAAGCAAACACTAAGCATAATGTCGGGTCTACTTGCGGTTAGATAAAGCAAAGAGCTAATCATTGACCTATAGAGTTTAACATCTACACATTTACCTCCTTCATCTTTGTCAAGCTTTGTAGAAGGACTCATTGGAGTGGCTTGGGGTTTCACATTCTCCAATCCAAACTTTTTGAGCATATATTGAATGTACTTTGCTTGATTGATGAAGATGTCATCTTTCCTTTGCTTGATTTGGAGCCCCAAGAAAAACTAAAGCTCCCCCATCATGGTCATCTCAAATTTACCTTGCATTAGCTTTAAAAATTCTTGGCAAAGAGAATCATTAGTAGAACCAAATATTATATCATCAACATAAATTTGACCTACTAATAAATCTTTACCTTTTCGTTTTAAAAACAATGTAGTGTCAATCTTCCCTTTTGAAAAACCTTTTTCAATTAAAAAATTTGACAATCTTTCATATCAAGCTCTAGGAGCTTGTTTTAAACCATATAATACTTTTTTCAATTTAAAAACATGATTAGGAACTTTTGAATCTTCAAAACCGGGAGGTTGTTCCACATACACTTCTTATTTTATAAAATCGTTTAAAAATGCACTTTTAACATCCATTTGGTATAATTTAAATTCATTGAAACATGCAAATGCCAACAACATTCTAATTGCTTCCATCTTAGCTACAAGAGCATATGTTTCATCAAAATATATTCCTTCTTCTTGAGCATACCCTTGAGCAACAAGTCTAGCCTTATTCCTCACTATGTTACCACTTTCATCTAGCTTATTCCTAAACACCCATTTAGTACCTATAGTAGATTTATTACTAGGCCTTTCAAGTAATATTCATACTTTACTTCTCTCAAATTGATTTAACTCTTTTTGCATAGTCATAATCCAATTTTCATCATTTAATGCTTGTTTGACATTCTTAGGCTCTATGCATGAGATAAATGCAACATAATTACAAATATTCCTAAGAGAAGATCGAGTAGTTACCTCTTTCGATGGATCGCCTAAAATCTCACCGTCCTTGACATAGTTGTACTCCCTTGGGTATGTGACGTCCCTTTCTTCAATGATTATATTCTTAAAGGCATCTTGAGTTTCCTCATCATTCATTTCTTCCTTTGATGATGATTCTCCCACTTCATTTGCATTTAATATACCTACGTCATCATCAACACAATAATCCTTCCTCGGAAGGGGATTATCATCGAAAATAACATATATAGACTCTTCTACCACTAAAGTTCTTTTATTAAATACACGGTAAGCTTTAGAATTTAAGTTATAAACCAAAAAAATCCTTCATCACTTTTAGCATCAATTTGCCAAGATTGTCTTTACCGTTGTTTAAAACAAACATTTGCATCCAAAAGAATGAAAATAACTAATGTTAGGCTTTTTATTTTTGAAAATTTCATATGGAGTTTTCTTTAAAATAGGCATAATGGTATTTGTGGCTTCTGCCCAAAAATATTTTGGCAAACTGTTTTCACAAATCATGGTTCTAGCCATTTCCTCTAAAGTTCTATTTTTCCTCTCAATAACTCTATTTTGTTGGGGAGTTCTAGGTGCTGAAAAATTATTGCTAATCCCATTTGAATTACAAAAATTAGTAAATCCAAGATTTTCAAATTCAGTACCATGATTACTCCTAACACTTGAAATGGAGTAACCTTTTTCATTTTGGATTACTTTTGAAAAATTGATAAAATTTTCTAATGCTTCATCTTTAGTACTTAAAAATAGAACCCAAGTAAATCTAGAATAGTTATCAACCAATACAAAAGAATATTGTTTTCCACCCAAGCTAGTTGTTCTAATTGGCCCAAAAAGATCTACGTGGATCAATTTTAATACTCTACTAGTTGATACATCATTAATGGATTTAAAGGAAGCTTTCTTATGTTTTCCTTTTGCACATGCATCATATATTTTATCAAGATTAAATTTCAGTTTTGGCAAGCCTCTTACTAAATTGCCTTGATTAAGTCTTTGCAAAACACTCATGCTTGTATGTCCTAGTCTCCTATGTCATAACCAACTATCATGCTCATCTTTGGAAACTAGGCATAAATTAGTCATGTTGATAGAATCTAAATGTACCATGTATATGTTCCCTATTCTATGACCAATAAGCATAATCCTATTAGATGCAATGTCAACAACTTTACAACTGTTTGATTCAAACAAGACAGTGTATCCTTTGTCACACAATTGACTAATACTTAATAGATTATACTTTAACCCTTTCATATATAAAACATTTTCTATTTGTATGGAAGATGTATTACCTATAGTACATATACCTTCAATTTAACCTTTTGTGCTGTCACCAAAGGTTACTACTCCACCGTTTTTGTCGTTAAGTTCTGTAAATCGGCTCTTGTCTCCTGTCATGTGTCTCGAGCATCCACTATCAAGGTACCATGAATTTGAGCTTGAATTTCGTGCCTTGAAGCAATGCTCCTTTTCCTACAAACATAGATTAATTTTTTATTTTTGGTACCCAAATTCTTTTGGGTTCATATTCATTAGTCCCTAAAAGCTTAATCCCCTTGGGTATTCATTTACTTAGGATATCCTTATCTTTAGTAGCATTGAATCCTTTAGGAATTAATATACTCCTAATGATCTTACCATTCGAGGTTCATTGGGGATCTTAATGATTTAAGTTTTAAAATTCTTTCTAATATAGTTGGATTTTGGACTTTCTCCTTTTTCAAAATGTTTTTATCTAACTCTATCGAAAGAAGCTTTAAGATCATCAATTTTCTTTTGATGATAATCATTAACTCTAGAAAGTAAGTTTTGCAAATCAAAATTTTTCTTTTTAAAATCTTCTATTTTGACTTGCAATTCTTTAAATCTTACTTTCGAGTTCACTGTTGGTCTTGGATATGAGATCTTTTTCATCTTTCAATTTTGAAGTACTTTTCTTTTATTTTGAAAATAACTTCTCATAATCCGAAGCCAACTCATAATATTCCACTAATAACTCATCAAAAGAATAATCTTCTAAATTAGATGAGTTATAGGTTACCTGATAATCCTCCTCAATGGCCATTAAGCACAAGTTTGCTACTTCTTATTCCTCTTCATCGGATGATTCATCATCGCTCCAAGTAGCCACGTGTGCTTTATGCTTCTTTTTTGAAAGACCCTTCTTCTTCAATTGTGGGCAATCGTATTTAACATGTCCAGGCTTTTGCACTCATAGCAAATGATTGGATCATTCTCCTTCGACACATTTTTAAATCCTTCATTACGTTGGAATTTTCTTCCTCTATTGGGCTTCATTAATTTTCTGAGTCTTTTGGCAAGCAATGATATTTCTTCATCCTCGTCGTCATCAGAGTTACTCTCATCTTTGGTGGATTTGAGAGTAACACCAACATTCTTCTTTTTCTACATCTCCTTCTTTGTATCGTGCTTGTTCTCATGATCTACCTCATCTTGAATCATCATTTTGTGAGTGAGGAGAGAACCAATGAGCTCATCGAGAGTTAAAGACTTTAGGTCTTTAAATTTGATAATTATAGTCTTTTTTGATCGTCAAGCTTTTAGAAGAAAATAAATTATCTTCCTTACAAGCTTCTTATTAGGGATTATTTCTCCGAATCGCTTGAGGCCATTGACAATTACGAAAAATCTATCTGTCATAGCTTTGATATCTTCATTTGGTTTCATCCTAAAATTTTCATAGCTATGATTAAGAAGACTAATTTTGGTTTCTTTTACCTCGTCGGTTCCTTCATGTGTGACTTGAAGCTTGTCCCATATCGCCTTGGTGGTTGAATAAGATGATATTCTCTCGTATACATCTGGTCCAAGTGCACAAAATAGAATATGGATTTCTTTTTAATTTAGCTGGCATTGCCTCGTCTCTTTTTCACTCCACAAATCCATGTCTTAGGATTGTGCAGAGTAACCTTTCATCATGATGTTCCATGTTCCCATGTCACTTGCTTTAATGAAGAACTTCATTTTATTCTTCCAATAGGAGTAGTTAGCTCCATTGAAGAAAGGAGGGTTGTTGACGGGCTGAGAATCAATAATGGAGTCGAAGTTTGATGTAGAGGCCATGGATGAATTAGATAACGATTAAACTCTTCAATTATTGAGTCAATCAATCCAGTGAATTAGCCAAGAGGGGGTGAATTGGAAATTAAAATTTTTTGTGGAAGCTTTGACAGAAAATATAAATAATTTGCACAACCATTTAGAGTGGTTCGACTTTCTCAACCAAAGTCTACGTCCACTACCTTAGTTATCCACACTAAGGATTTTCCACAAATTCATTAATTTGTCTTTCTTTTGAGGACAAAGAGTAACCTTACAACTCCCTCAAGAATTATACCCTAAATTCTTGAGACAATCTCTTCTCAAAGAGAAAATTACAAACTTGCAAACTTAGAAGAAAAACCTCACAAGGTAAGATGTTTGCACAATTCTAGAATAAAGAAAGAACACTAAAAAATGAATACAATTGAGCACAAATTGTGTTCTTGAAAGCAAAATGAATATTGAATGGATGTTGGCTTGAATTGCTCAAACTTGTTGTTTAAGGCTTTCCCTTTTGTTTTTCTAATTTATCTTCTTGTCACCAATGGCTTCAAGACTTTTTTAAATACTCCTCAGATCAATTATAATTGTTGGGGATGATCATGGAGTCAATAGAGCCTTTGTATTGTTAAATCCACTTGAAAAAACCGCGGGGAGCGTATGGGTATCGGTACTCTACTAAGGGGTATCGATACTACCTGTATAAAATTCAAATATTTTGACCGTTGCAACTCAACGGTATAGATAATGTCCAAGGAATATTGATATTACTATGTGCAGTAGTATCGATACCGTTTTGCATTCTATTAATATTCGGAGTCAATATCAAAGAGGTAGTATCGGTACCATGATCGTGGTATCGGTACTACTATATGTAAGGCTATCGATACTGTGTAGGGTATCAGTACTCATTTTCCATTCGATGTTTGGGGGAATCGATACTGCTAAAGGAAGTATTGGTACTACCCTATTTAAATCTCAATTTTGACTCGATTATGGTTCGAAATACTTTGTAAAAATTATTTCAAAAATATTTTAAGTGTAAATCTCAAATTTTCATTTAGTAAGGAGTAAAAATTGATATTTGAAAACTTAGAGTAATATTTGTAATATTCGAATAATTGAATCGAATATACTACTTAAATCGAATATAAAATCTTAAAATTAATTAACACTTTATTTGTTATATCGAAATATCAAAATGTTTTCAACATTATGGTAATAACGTTCTATGTTTTGACCTTGAGAGTTAAATGCTTCCGAAACACTTTGAGAGTTTTGAGTGAAACTTTATGAGGGTATTAAGTCTTGTTGCACTTGATATTGGTGGGCTAATGAGATGTCATGATTTCGTTTCAAGTTTATCTTATTTGTGCTCATTCTCTTAATTGTAATTATGGTTTAAATCTTTGATGTGTGCTTAACTTTATTTATATTTTGGGATATTAAATAAGATGAAAAGAAGGTAGATTGATGAGTTGGTATGTTGAATTGAGGTATGCTTGAGGACAATCATGGTTTAGGTGTGGGGGAATTTGATAAGTTATAATTAGATACATCCTATGTTTAATTCCTTCATATCCATATTATAATTTGAACTTAATTGTGGAAATTATGCTTGTTTTGATTTAGGAGGTGAAATATGGATGCAATGGCGAAAATCGACTCAAAATCATGTTTTTAGACTTCTATGTAAGAATCAAGTCTTTTAGGAGAATGTGGAATTGAGCAGAAGACTATCTTCGATAAGGCATGACAACGCCTTATTAAGACATGCAATTGATGTCTGATATGCAACTGAGCAGAAGACCATTTTCGATAAGGCGTCACTATTGTGTGATATGAAGAATCTGACTTTTTGGAATTAAATTCGGGATGAAACTCAATTTCATAGATATTTCCAATATTTTGAAAGTATCTAGCTAATAATCAATCTTTTTTCTATTAGGACTTTATTTATTTTGGGTTACCTTTATTTTATCTGTTTCCTTTTTTATTTAAACTTTATTAAAGGAGATTGATCTTTTTTTTAGGGTTTTACGTCTCTATATAAAGAGCCCATTAGCCTCCTTAAGAATTATCCATCATTCTACATCACAACTTCTTCTTCTATCATGTATTTCTATTCTACCATGATTGGCTAAGCTTTTATTTTCGGTTCAAGGGTACGATTCCGCTATAATTTTGTGAGAATTGTGCTAAACTAGTATTTCTCTTTTAATCCAAGTAATCTTTATTTATTGTTCTTATTTTATGAATTCTTGATATTGATTAAATTGACAACTTAATTCGATATTGAGTTGTCTATCACTAATCACAAGTAGCAAGGGTAAGTCTCGGGATTTGTGCTTGTTACGGTTTATTATCCGAACTTTGTATCGGCATGATAGTATCTATGGAAATAAAGGTATGAAATTAATTGATTTTGTTTTAGTCATTCCCACGATTCTTAATGATATCATTAATGGTAAGATTTGATTTGAATGCTCGTTGCAAATGTGTAGGCCAACCAATTATAAAAAGAGAACCATACTTGTTACAGTTCTGAGCAAGTGACTAATTACTTGGATATTGAAAAATCGATCTTTTCAGCCTATTATCAAAATTATAGCCGGATGAGAAACACACCTTTGAATTGGAAGTTTGGTAAGAATTGATTTTCATTATTTTAATTTTAGCTTTAATTCTCAATTTTAGTTTCATAAACCAAACCCCCCTAATTTTACTTTTATTGCTTTAACATTGAGACTCTAATTTCAGCTCTCTTCGAATTCGACGTGATCTCGCAATTACTACAAGTTAGTTTAGTAAAATAATTTTTTTTATTTTATTTTGCAGGACTTTGGCAATCCTGTCACTAAGTTAATTAAGGCTTTATCTAACCAAGTACCAAATTATGAAATTTAAAGGAACATAATAAAATTGAAACTAAAATGTAGGCTCTAATATTAAAACCTAACAAATTTTAACAATTTATTAAACCGAATAATTAATTTGGAAACTTGAGAAAAGGTAAGGACCATTTTAAATATTCTCTTAAATTTAAGGACAAAAATGAAAAGTAAACCTAAAGTTTAGGCTATAATAATAAACCCTAAAAAGTTTTAACAAGTTATTAAAATGAATAATTAAAATCTTGAGAAAATGTGAAGACTAGTTAAATATTATCCTAAATTTAATGACTAAAGTGAAATTAAACCCAAGTGAAGGATCTAATATTAGAACTTAACAAATTTTAACAATTTATTGAATAAAATAATTAAAATAGAATCTTAAGCAATGGTGTAGACCATTTGAAAAAAAAATTCTAAATTTAAGAACCAAAACGAAAATTAAACATAAAGTTTAGGCTCTAATATTAAACCCTAATAAATTTTAACAATTTATTAAAAAAGTAATTAAAATGGAAGAGGAATATCATTTTAAATATTCTACTAAATTTAAGGAATAAAATAAAAAATAAACCTAAGGTTTAGGCTCTAATATTAAATCCTAGTAAATTTTAACAATTTATTGAATCAAATAATTAAAATGAAACCTCAAGCATAAGCGATGACCCTTTTAAAAATTCACTTAAATTAAACTAAGTTTAGATGCTAACTTAAAAGAAACCCAATTCTAAATACGCAAAATAAAGAAAAGTAGTAAATCTATGACTAAATTAAAAGAATGTAAAATTCATAAACTTAATTTAAAGTAATGAAAACATGCATTGAGGATTAAATTAAAGTAATTCTTAATTAGAAACAAAAATTAAAAGCAATTAGAGCATGCATAGTGACTAAATTGAAACAATTTAAAATATAAAGTTGAAATTAAATTAAAATTTGAATCTAATGCTACGAGACCACAAAAATTAGGTACAGGGAAGTGTGGACCATAAGTGGGGAAGCGCTGGCCTCTAAGCTCGAGATTACACATATTTAAGGCTTTTTCGTATTCAATTTTGACCTTTCATTGTCATTTTCATTTTCAATTTTAATTTTAATTTCTCTCTCTAAAACCCTCTCAAGAGAAATACTCTTAATTCTCTCTACAAAAACACCCAAAAACTTATAGAACTTGAACTTTCTCGATCAAAACCTTTAGTTTGTCTCGTGTTCTTCACAAGTTCATCATCCAAACCCTATTTAATCTATAAAAACATCAGAACTCTTCTTAAAACTTATTTTTTTCAAATCAAACTCATTAAAACCCTCAAGAACACCTAAGTGTTCTTCACATCTTTTCTTCTTTGATCTGGATTAATACCCAAATTGCTTTTTGGAATCGTTTGGTGAATTTTTGGTGATGGAAGAGTGGTGTAAGAACCCTTAAATTGCTTTTTAGGTTGCTAGGAGTTGCGGTAACACACTACAACTCTTCCTTACTACTTGTTTGTCATTTACACGAGTTTGCTTGCTTGTATGAGGTGGAAAAACATATAGGGTCTTGGGTGCTAGATTTGTTGTTATGTAATTTTTAGATGTATTCTAGTGTAAAAATGATGTATAGTGACCCCTAATAACTTCCATAAGCTTTAATAATCAACTTAGATTTTAAAACAAGTGTTTGGGTTGAGCTTAGGGTGTTTGTCGTGTTAAACAGTGTATTGTTGGGTGATAGTATAGATATTGTTTAAAAAGTATCGAAACTATTCATATTATGGGTGAAATTAGGCTATTTTATAAGGGGTGTCGATATTGTAGAGGGGAGTATCGATACACCTCATTTGAAAAATAAAAAGGGTGATTTTTGGGTCGTTCGGAAAATATTTTTGGTACTAACACTCAATGGAGTATCGATACTACCTGAAAATCATTGATATTAAATATATGATGTCGATACTATGGGTATTTTGGGGATCCCTCGGGTTATTTTTGGTATGGATACTCATGGAGAGTATCGATACCCTAGGGTAGGTATCGATACCTATATAAATGTACTGATATCATCTTTGATGATTGGTTAAAGGAATTTGAGATGTTGAATAAAATCAAGAGTAAGGAGTTTAATAATGGTTTAGATCAAGCATATAACTTTACAATGTGAGAAATTACTAAAATGCCCTTAAAAGGATGAAATTATCAAATTGTCATAGTTACGAACAATGCCCTTACGAAATGATGTAAGATATTAGTGGTTGCTCATCAAACTTTAGAGGAAACCTAAAATACCCTTGAATGGATAAAATGAAAAAAAATACCCCTAAGTCATAATAAGTGATACAGAAAGCCTGAGAGTGCTCGAAAAAAAGGTTTTATGAATCTGATAATTTATTAAGTGCTCTTTCCATAAGCCTTAAACATATGATATACTTGTGAGTGGGGTAAATTATTAGACTACCCTTAGGGGGATGAAATTACTAAATTACTCTTATGGGCCTCAGTGAATGAAATAACTTATACAAGTAAAAGTTTGAGTTGCATATTAATTGAATAACTGTATGAGATGTTTAGCTCTATACGAGAGGGTATCTATGAAGACTCGGTAACAATAGTTTAAATTAATATCAGGGTTTTGGCTTAGTAGTATTGGTACTATATAGATAGAATATCGATATTAATTTTTGAGTATCGATACTAAAGGGTGAGGTATTGACACCATCATTAAGTCACAAATCCAGTAGCCATACTTAGTATCAATACCTAGGATGGTATTGATATCCTAGTAGAGAAGTATTGATACTCCAAGTAAGGTGTCGATATTGCAAGGCCTCCTTATATCACAAAATACAAATTTGGTATCGGTATCAAGGGTAGGTGTCGATACTGAAGGGCTTAGTATCAGTACCATCACAATAAATTGGGAAAGAAACTTAGTTTTGAGTTAATGACTCGGAAAAGGGTTAAAGACACCAAAACCTTAATAATAAAATCTTACAAGTAAAAACCCTGAGTAATTATGTGAGAAGTATAAGAACATTATAAGGTAATATTTCATAAGATGTATGCCTTCGTTTGACACTCAGGAAAGGATGAAGACACCCGAGCTACTTGCATGTATGACAATCGTCTAATGTATTTATATGTATATATATATGAAAAATATCTGAATATACTCCAATCAGTATTAAGGCAAATTAGTATTAATGCTAATGCACTTGTGTATTAAGTGCTAATACACTTCCATATCAGTGTTGAGGCACTTTAGTATCAGTGCTAAGGCACTTCAATTATTCGATGATATATATATATATATATATATATATATATATATATATATATATATATATATATACACACCAGAAACTATATCGTGATACTTTTGATGTGACTTTATGTTTGATGCATTTCGTTGTTGTGTGATTAGTACCTGAAAGCTGTGTACTAGTATTTTGTTTGTGTGATTATGTGTGGCATAGGATGATGCATAGTAGCATGGTATTGTGGTTTGGGTTTTGTTATGAACTAAGGGAATCATGAGACTCATATCATTGTGATAGTGGACGTACCTTGGATAGATGGTTTGGCAGTACTGATGAGATAGTTGTATTGGTTCTCTGACTGTACTTATTAGCATGCTAATGTTATGGAATGCATGTAGTACTGTAGAGGTATTGTGTGGCGTGGGGCTTGCGAGCTCAGCATTTGGAATGTGTTTTCGTTCGTAGGTTTAAGGTTTCTTGGAGTATAATAGGACAACAATATCATCAGAAGAGTCTTAGCAAAGTACTAGAGAACAATGATGGCATCTTTATGGACATGTAGATGTCATGATTTAAAATGGATCATATTGTAATATTTTAATTATTTATTTTACTTTTTGAGTTTTTAAATTAGGGGCTGCTTTTGGAATTGGTTATGGTTCATACTTTGTATAAACATTTTAAAAGTAAGAATGGTTTTAAAGGAAACAAATGGTAGTCACTTGTGATTCTGTGTGATACTCGAATATTGGGATTCAAGTGTTACATAAACAACTTTCTACCTTTGTTCTTCATCTATAATCACTCTTGATCCAAAAATCTTTAAACTTCTTTCATTTTTGTTTTTCAAAAATAAAACATATAACACAAGCAGGATTGAATAAAATCTTCCCAACTTCCCTAAATTCTAAACACTACCCAAATCCAAGCAACCTCTCATCTTCAAACTCAAAAAACCTCTTCGATCCTTCGACTTATCTCTCCCTCTTTCAAAACCAACCAAAGCCAAAAGAAACACCAAAAACAAAGGGTTTACTTTAATGATGCTTTGACAAAACCTCGAGTTTCCTGATTACTATGACAACGACGACGACGATGGTAAAGTTTTTTCTTTCATTCTCTTACCTTTTGCATGTATTATTTATATGTGTCTCTAATAATTGTCGTAATAAATGCGACTATTTATACTTTGCAAAATGATGATGTGTTGTTGGCGTTCGCCCTAGAATCCGACGATCATGTGCTTTTGGTTTTAGCTTTTTCCTTGCGTGTTCATATTAGGATTTTTCCCATTTTTCTTTATTGATGCTTTCTATTTTTGTGTATACATGATGACGAGGAGATCAGTGATTGGAGACAATACACACGTATTCTTCTTATTGGTTGAGGTGACGCGCGATTGAAAGCCATGCGCGGTGGGCACTTGTGAATCTAATTGAGCATTCTGGAACCTTGTCTCATGACTGTTGAATCAATCTTGATCTAATGATTGGCATACATTTAGTTTTTCTCATACGAATTGATGACATGATGTGTAAATGGAACATCAAATCCTATGCATCTCACCAATAGCCCTTGATGGTTTTCAAGACATATTAAATGGCTTCCCACCCACCGACCATTATTAATCACATCTTCAAACTCTCAAAATTCATAAATCCAAATTCGTAAATCCCAACAAACATCCATTTCAATCGTTGGATGAGTGGCCGACAGATGATTGACGAGCCGGTGGCCGACAGTTGAGTCGTGGATCACTGACTATGGTGATGGTCGGGACTAAAATTGAAGGTATTGGGGTATTTTATGAAAAATAAAAAAATTTGATTTTTTTTAAAAAAACAATAAATTTAAAAAAATTAAAAGAAATAAAAACTCAAGCTTTGTGTAAAATATTATTTGGTTAACTGATTTTTAATAATTTTTTAACTATCGTTATTGTGTATAAACTTAAATGATAGCTTTGAAAATATAACACACCTAAATTGATAAAAAAAATACTTAAATAGAAAATGAGGTACAATTTAAATATTTTTTATATTAAGCCTTGAAAATATTTAATATTAAATGATGGTTTGGTTCGGTCGATATGGGCATGGGCAGAGAAATTTTAGCCCGGCACATGGCAGCAGGGTCTGGGGTTTATGTGAGAGAGAAAAGAGATTATGAACTTGGGAAAGGCTATTTAGGTAATTAAGGTTATTCCAAGCAGCATCAGTGTGAAACCCTAATTCCGTGTGAAACCCTAAGGCCGCAAAAGAAGAAATCAATCTCTGCTGCAGAAATCAAAGAGAAAAAAGAAATGGAGGCAGCGAGAACAGTTAAGGATGTTTCCCCCCCCCCCCACGACTTTGTCAAGGCTTACGCCGCCCATCTCAAGCGCTCCGGCAAGGTTTCTCTTTTCTTCTCCTGGGTTCCTCATAAATTCTACTCCCTATTTCATTGTTAGAGATGCAGTGACGGTTTTGAAATTCAACATTTCTTATTTTTTTCATTATAATTAACAATAAGTTTTCTTTTTTATCTGCTTGGATTGAGCTTCCTTCATGGACTGATATCGTCAAGACTGTCAAACTCAAGGAGCTTCCTCCCTATGATCCCGATTGGTACTATATCAGAGCTGGTGTGTACATTTTATTAAAAAAACTTATGAATAATGCTTCATTTTAATACTTGTTGTTGTTCTTATGAGCGCCTCATTCCTTTGGTTTTGTAGCTTCCATGGCAAGGAAAATATACTTGAGGGTAGGTCTTGGTGTTGGTGCCTTTAGGAGGATTTACGGATGGGCTAAGAGAAATGGAAGTTGCCCTCGCCATTTCTGCAAGAGCAGTGGATCTGTGGCTCGTCACATTCTTCAACAATTGCAGAATGTTAACATCATTGATATTGATCCTAAAGGGTTAGTTTTTATTTTCTTTGATTATTTCTGTTTGTTAAATTCATATTTCTACTCACATTTGTGTTTTGTTGGTATTAAGATAGTTGGATATCTCCATCACAGAAACTAAACTATATAAAAAATTGCTAATGTCGTCTAACTCGTAGACTTAGGATGTGTTTAGCATTGCTTGGCAATCCAAAAACATGTTTTGATAGTATAAGTTCTACAAACCAATGGGGTTTTCCTTTCCAAAATAAATATCTTTAGAACATGATTGACTAAACTGTAATTTAGTTACCTATTTTTAACCTTGATTTTATTTTGGTCGGACAACTATTTTTTTCCAAAATCATAGCTAATGATATGTTTTTGTTCCATTTTGGTCACTGGTCATTAAAAATTAAACAGAACTGATGTGACAAATTTTTAAATCTTTTTACGATGATGATATGACATTATTTTATGGTGACATATAAAAATCATCGTTAAATTTTTTAATAGCGGGTTACCAAACTGGAACTAAAATGTAACTTTAAGTATGATTTTGAAAAAAAATAATAGTTTGGTGACCAAAACTGAACAGAAGTGATATTTGGGTGACTGTATGCATAGTTTACCCAGAATGCTTTTGGAACTAAACCAAGAAACCATCTGCTAGGTAACTTTCACAAATACTTTCAACTAAATCAGTAATGGTAAACTAACACTTGAGGCTACAAGCTATTTTTCAATGCAAAAACAATAATAAACGTGTAAAGTATTTTGGCTCTTGTTAAGATCATGATTTGACAAACCAAATAGGAAAAAAACCAAGGTCATGGTACTTTTGGCTTTTGAAAGTTGATTTTGAGATTAAATAACTTTATTGTCGTCATATCTTTACATTTTTATTATTTTTGAAACCTTTGTTTTGAAATTTCAATTCCTAACAACACTTTTTTCGCAGCAATGTCAAAACAGAAATTTCTTAACCATATTTTTTCACCAAACCAAGGTTTTTCAAATTAATTTATTTTAATTAAGTAATAAATATTATAAAAATATAAGAATGTGTTTGGATGAATGAGATAACATTTGACATAGATAAAAGGGGTTAAAGGTTTAATGTAGTGCAACTCATCTTATCTCATCTGTAAATGTCAAGTGAAATGTTTTGGTGTGCGTTAGTGGTAGGAGAATCACATCCAATGGACAACGCGACCTCGACCAAGTAGCTGGGAGGATAGCAGTTGCCATGTGATTGTTGCTTTCTTCTTTATGAAATTTAATCAATAGACATTAATATTTTATTTTTGAGTTGCTGACCCTATCTTCATCATTTTTTACTTATGTTTGTTGTTTAAGATAACTCGTGTCTTAAAAATTGTACTATCTGCTTCTTTGCTCTGCATACTCGTTTTATTGAATCCTTTGATTTAAATTGTGTTTATTTTGAGTTTCAACATATCATGCATTATTCTATTTTTTAACTAATTGATTTTTGACTTAAGTGGCTTTCATATTTGAACAGATTTTTGGAACTTGTGAAAGGGTTGTCTTTTGTCATGTTTTAAAGGTTTGTGACTTTATCCTCATACACAACACAACCATTTACATACCACAAGCTCACTTATGAGCTTTTTCCCTTTTAAGTTGAGGTGAAAGCTTAATCTACATGAGATAATTTGTTTCTCTGCATGGGTTTTAGCAAGTAATCTTTGGGGTTCATATACCTTATGTCTACGTGACATAAATTCTTTCTCCGCATTTACATAAAGGAATGTATCCTCTCAAATTGAACTTGATCCGCATGAACTTGTAATGAGCCAAGATTGAAGGTTTGGCAGCCTAAGGAGGCACCAACATGGACAATTCGAGTACCTTTTTCTTATAACCCAATACCGCATATAGTGAGCCCTAGTAACCCACCCCAATAAAATTCATTCAAAAACTTTGTCTGTTGTTAGGTATCTGAACAAGTGTACACAAAGTAGAAACGATGCTAAAACTCTTTTCTTTACTTGTATTATATTATTTTCTGAATAAAGCACGTAAACTTGAAAAACATGTGTTTAGGTTTTACTTTCGAATAAAGCATTGGGTATAAATCATGTTTTGGGTAGGATTTAACCTAATAAGGGTAGAAAAGCATGTGGGAGGATGTCGCAATTATCTTTCAATAATATTTGCTTGATATTTGAATTCTTCTATACTAACACATTTTCTATGTTTGATTGATTATTGTTTGGCATTTGCATGATCATCATAAATAAAAGAAAGATGTTGATTAACCGAGTAATCATCAGAGTAGGAGAGCGATCATTAAGATAGAAAAGAGTTTGGTCTGAAGAAACACAGAAAGTGAAAGGAGACAATTTACCTGGGGATTATGTATCGCAAATGTTCACAGATGTCAATGTCAATTTCAAGAAAAACGATTTACATGAGCTGATAGAGATTTGGGAGAGCTGGAGAGTAGCTACTAAGGAGAAATTCCAGGAGAAGTATGACGACATATCACATCTCCTCTATGTAAATATAGATGAACAATTTGCTTAAAGATCTAGTCCGATTCTGGAATCCTACTTACAACTATTTTACATTCAATAGACAAGATTTGACACCAACAATAGAAGAGTATACAACCCTATTTAACTTCGAGAGCCTCCACGTGGATAGAATTTATTCCAGACCTCCAAAAGTCCAATCCTTCAAAAGTAAACTTGTGAAGATTATTGGTAGAGGTGAAAATTGGATAGTAGAGTACATCTAACAAAAGGGAGAAAAATAATGTTTTCCGTGACATTGTCTCAATAAGGTGATACTCGAGAACATAGATGAAGATAAGAGATTAGACACCTTTGTTCTGGTTATATATGGTCTAGTGATATTCCTTAAGACCTTGTTCCATGTCGAGGCTACTATTGCAAAGTTCTTTGACAGATTAGAGAAATGTATAAATTCAGCGTCGACTGTCTTGGCAGAAACCTTTTGATCCTTAAATAATTTTCGTAGACTGGAGGGAGGTCGACTCATAGGTTGAGCTCAACTACTCACCATCTGGATTCATAGTCATTTTTGGAAGGAAGATAAAATGTCTTATCAACGTTTCTTCACCATGTACTTACATTTGAAAGAATTTCTTATCAATGAGTGGTCAGAGGGGTTGCTAAGGAGATGGATATCAGCATTCAATAATCTACAAGATCGAGACATCGCTTGGTGTGTTCCTTGGCTAGGATATACAAGAATTTTATTCAGATGTGGAGATCTCGACTACGTCCCATTGTTGGGTTATGGGGAGGAGTTAGCTATGCCCTGTTAATGGTCCTTAGATAGTATAGAGCGCATTAATTTGTCCCGGTTACGAGTGGCTTGAGTAAGTCTGAAATCACATACCATGGAGACCATTACAAAAAGAGAGCATGTGATTCATCTCTTTACTGGAGAAAGACCTTCCGAACGAGAGTTATGGTCGGGGATGTTATGTACACACCTGATTATAAGGCTTGGAGATTTGCAAGAAAGAATGAAAATTACCTTTGCCAGATCAGGGAGAATATATCCCTTGGGAAGAGCATATCAGGGTGGTACCCTCTCAAGCAGAGATTCTCACCGCTGAGTTTGAAGCTGAAAAGAAGAAATGGGACAAGGCAATGGAAGAGGCTAAACGATACACTTCATGTTAGATCTCGATATAGATTTCCATGCCAAACAATGTGAGTTGTTAAGAAAAATAAAGAGAAGGTTGATCTTGAGCTGGCTAACCTGAGAAAGGATTACTGTAACCTACAAAAGGCAAAGAAAGTGTTTGGATCTGGCAAGACATCACAATAATGGGATAAAGAGTTGGTATCGAGAAGCAGCGTGTTCAAAGTCTGGAGGCTGAGAACAAATGCCAACTTAAAAGTATTAAAGCTGAGAAAAAATTACGGGACATATATAAAGCTGAAAAAAGAAGCGACTAAGCAACTTAATATTGAAAGTCGTAGAGCTGAGAAATAGAAAGCTAAGAAGGAAGATAGCTTGAAGGAGTTGGAAGCAGAAAAGCATCGAGTCCATGGTTTGAAAATAAAATGAAAAGTGTGCTAGAAGAACTCGAGGCAAGAGACCAGAGGATTCATGAACTAGAGGAAACAAGAGAGCAAAAGAAATATGAAGTATGGGCTGAAAGGTAGAGGTGAAACCGAATTTTCGAAATGAAGCAAGCCGAAATTGGGTCTTGGATGCAATGATTCCGAACAAAGAACAGGTGAGTGGAACAATTAACCAAGGAAATTGAAGATTTGCAGCCCAGTTTTGAAGAAGAGTTGAACCAGTCTCGAGTAATTCATAGTGAGCTCAATGATCATGTCACGTATCTCGAGGATTCCTTACTTCAAGTGCAAGTATCACCGAGGTCGATGAACTTAAAGCTTTCTCGTGAGGAGAATAAATCTTTGCGAGATCAAGTCAGAGGACTAGAGAGTGAGCTTCAACGTTGTCGAATACACATCACCAACCTTGAAAGGGAAATCACTAGTATCAATGTTGGATGGAAGGATACGTATGAACATCATCGGATGTTGGTTGTGGAACGTCAGCGGATGATGGGCGAAGCAATAGCACAAATGAGCGAGGTGGCCCACTACATACAAGAGCTAGCCAATAGGGCTGAAGCCATTATACTTCGCACTAGTTTATCCTTCGAGTATGGGGAGAAAGTTGTTGGGATCATGACTGAGATCATGGAGCTAAATAAAAGGGTCAAGTCGTATTTTTAGATTGGTCTCTATTATAATGATGAAAACTCTTTTAGAATAATGTAACTTTTTCTAAGAATGGTCACTTTTGGAAATCGATACCTTTTGCATTTGCATTCTACATTTTTCATTATTGTATTTTTTGCATCCTCATATTAATTTCCAAAACATCTCATGTGCATAGAAGACAACCATAATAATAAGGATATTAATTTATGAACATTTCTTTTGAAGAAAGATACCCTGGGAACTGATAAAAACTAGTCCAAAACCACAGACCCGTATGAGACTAGAAGTAAGACCAAGAAAATGTATCCTAAACTCGAGCAAATGTAAAAGGAGCTTCAAGAGAGGCTATTGAAGATGGAACAAGAATGGGAGGCCAAGATGGAGCAGTCATAGAGATCCTCTATTGATCGAATAATTTAAAGCCAATCCAACATGATAAATTACATCGTGGCCAAATTATCCAGACTGAGCGGCATGGAAGGGAAAGAACAAAATATTGCAGTAGCTGAGACTTTTGAATATGCACTAGTACAGTCTGGTCCTAGATTGGTCATCTCACCTGAAAAGCTCACTGGGCATTCCACAAGTTCCTGTGTTGCTAAAGCTCAAACGGTTGTTACAAACCCTCAGAACAATCCGAACGAATATAATGTACCAGATTTTGATGAAATCGGAAAAATGAAGAATGAAGTGCCTGAGCATCTGAATTATTAGTACAAAGACTTTTTTAAAGAGATGGGGGACGACCACTAAGATGGGATAGATGCGGTAGAGCTGAGTTTGGTACCCAACTTGGTTTTACCACCTAAGTTTAAGATGCATGAGTTTGAGAAGTATGAAGGAAAAACATCTCCTATTACACACTTAATAATGTTATGTAGAAGGTTGACCGGCTTCGTAAGAGATGACAGGCTCCTGATACACTATTTTTAGGCAAGTCTGACAGGATCCATCGCAAGGTGGTATAACCAGTTGACCCGGGTTAAAATAGGGTCTTGGAAAGATTTAGCAAATGCCTTCAAGTAGCAATATCAATATGTCACCAACATAATGCCCGATAGGGTTAGTCTCCAGAACATGGAGATGAGGAACAATGATACTTTTCGTCAATATGCGCAATGCTAGATTGATTTTGCTACCCAAGTCCACCCCCATTGGTCAAAAGAGAGTTCATAACCATGTTCATTGACACGTTAAAATCCCCTTATATTGATCATATGCTAAGGGTAACTACGAAAAGTTTTTCGATATATTTGTGTGGGGAAATGATCGAGAGGGCATTGAAGAAAGGCTAAATTATTGATGGCTAAACCTCAATGAAGCCTTCTTGAAAAAGAAGGAAGAAGAGGTAAACAATGTGAAATTCTCAGTAAATAAACCGAAAGCTGGAAATCCTGCACCTTAAGGAACAACCAAGCACGAGAACAATGATGCAAGAATGACTTTCACACCTATCCCGGTGACATACAATGAACTTTTCCAAGGATTGTTCAAATCAAATGTGGTGTCGCCGAGGTATGTGGATCCGTTCGAACCATCTTTCTCTAAGTGGTATAAGGAGAACGAAACCTGTGAATATCATGCTAATATCCAGGGACACACAATTGAAAAATGCCTTACCTTCAAAAGGGTGTCGAAGACTTGATCAAGAGAAAGGTTGTATCCTTTAATGACTAAGAGAAACCATGCGTTGCTGCGAACCCACTCCCAAATCATCAAAATCAGGGTGATAATACTATCAATGAAGGTCGTAGGGTCAAAACAAAAATTGAAGAAGTAAAAACACCGCTAAGATGGGTGTATGAACAAATTGAACAAAGGATCAATAGGTCAAAAATTGAAAAACTAATGCGAATACCACTGTGAAGGTGGTCATCAAATCTAAGATTGCCACGAATTTAATAATATAATATAGAAACTTATGGATGAGAAAGAAATGCAATTCTTTGAAGAAAAACTAGCAAAGAATAATGGAGATGTTTATGCATCTGAGTACAATTTAGAAAAGATTGATGCAAAGATGAAAAAGTTGATTCTGGTTATATCCAGATTGACTCGATCTCCTCAACGTGAAGGAGCAGTGTCATTCTTAGACAATCAGACTTCCCCAACACGAAGGAACCATATTGTCTCTAAATTATTTCCAAATTGACTCGATATCCTTAACGCGAAGAAGCAGTGTCATTCTCAGACAATCAGACTTTCTCAACGTGAAAGAACATTGTTGTCTCTAAATTATCTCCAGATTGACCCGATTTCCTCAATGAGAAGGAATAGTGTCATCTCCAGCAAACAATTTACTTGAAAACGATTAGATCTCATCAACATGGATGAGCAGTATCGTCTTCAACATCAAATTATCTCCAAATTAACTTGATCTCATCAACGCGAAGGAGCAATGTCATTCTCAGAGAATCACTTCCTCAACACGAATGAACTCTGTTGTCTCCAAATTATCTCCAAATTAACCTGATTTCCTCAACGAGAATGAACAATGTCATCTCCAGCAAACAATTTACCTGAAAACGATCAGATATCTTCAAGATAGATGAGCAGTATTTTCTTCAACATCAAATTATCTCTAGATTGACCCGATCTCCTCAACGCAAAGGAGCAGTGCCATTCTAAGACAATCAGACTTCCTCAACACGAATGAGCCATGTTGTCTCCAAATTATCTTTAGATTGACCCGATTTCCTCAACAAGCAGGATTAATGTCATCTTCAACAAACAATTTACCTGAAAACAATCAGAAATTGATGTAATCCTATATAGCTTAAATTTTCTCCATGACTTAATCACACCATGGACATTTTTCATTGCTATTTCTAAGGGAGTTTTTCCTTACCTTACCTTATATTATATCATTTATATATTGTATTCTATCATAAGCATGCATTCATATGTTAGTGTAAATTATCATATCATTCATACCATCCTATGTTTAGTTCATCATATTTTTCATATCATTCAAATATATGCTATGATTACATATCATTTCTTAGGATACTATTATTACATGTTTCCATTTATCATTTACTACCATGTTATATGATATTCACGCATACAACCACATCTTTATATTATTTGGTGCACATTGTTATTTAAATATGTTAAGTATCATATGGTAATCAGAGCAAAGGTTTGAAACAAGTAAGAAATTCATCTTGAAAGTAAAAAAAATTTGAAAAAAAAAACAAAATTCCAAAAATTTAAAAGAAAGAAAGAAAAGTTCAATGATCCTGTGTTCTTCAACATTGAAATGCTTAGATTCAACCCAAAATGCAACATCTTTGTTTGTTTTTTGTGACAGTCTCATTGTAAGCATTTCTTTGTAGTAAGGTTTACTGATTTCTTTTTTATCTCTTCTTTCTTATTTTTTTTCCTTTAAATTTTAGACTTTCCTTTCATTATTTTCAAATTTCCATTAATTTTTTTTGTTTTTCTTTTAGTTGACACATTTGAAAGATTCTGAAAGATCGAAATTAGTTCGTAAAAGAACTGATTATGAGGGAACGAGTGGAAAAGACATATTGAGCGGGTGAGATCAGAAGGAGAGACAGAAAAGAGCCATTAAAAGTTTCTCCGGAGTGAAACACGAGTGTCGAGTGATTGAGTGTCAATTCTGATTTCTTTGGAGCGAAATTGTGAGAATCTTTGTATGTGTGTTGTGAGGTACTATATACATTAATTATATTTTTTGTTGCCTTGTTTTATTTTACTAATATGGTAGGTTCTAGTGATAGCAATCCAGGTGACCAACCACCAAACTTACAAATACAAGCCATTACTCGTGAGATACAGAGGATGTTAAGGGCTGAACTTGAGGTTTTACATTCTAGTATTGATAAAATCGATTGAGGATCACAATCTCATCATAATGAAGAGATTAATGATGAAAACAAAATTGATCAGCCTGTGAGACTGAATCAGAGGGGCGTGCATTTGATGATAATTTGGCTAACATAAAAGTTGACATTCCATCTTTTCAGCGACGAGCAGATCCTGATGTATATTTGGCATGGGAGAGTAAAGTTGATCACATTTTTTAGTGCTATAATTACTCAGAATAATATAAGGTTCGTTTGGCAGCAATGAAGTTTGTTGATTAGGCTCTCATTTGGTGGGATCAATTGTTGATCAGTAGATGAAGAACCGATGAGGGTCCAGTGAACACGTGGGCAGAAATGAAGCAAATCATGAGAAAATGGTTTTTTCCATCTCACTATAAACGTGATTTATTTCAGAAGTTACAAAACTTGAAACAGGGTAATCGAAGTGTTGAAGATTACTTCAAGGAGATGAAAATGGCCATGATGCGTGCAAATATCGAGGAAAATAAAGAAGCAACTAGGGCACGTTTTCTTGCAGGTATGAATTTTGAAGTTTCTAATGTTGTTGAGTTGCAGCATTATGTCGAGTTGGATGACATGGTGCATGTGGCGATCAAAATATAAATGCAGCAACGTAGAAAGTCTTCTTACCGAGGTAATACTCCTTCTAAAGTTTTCTCTAATCCATTAGTTACTCCTAACAATGCCAAGAAGCAAACACCACTTAAGATTAAGAAAAGAACAGAAGCGAGTAGTCCAAAACCTTCCGTTGTTGAAGTTGGACGTGGAAAACAACATATTATGATCAATCAAATTGAGAGTTATTCTCTTGCTTAAGTCCTTGTGAATTTTATCGACTTATCAAGTAACTTGTTACTTGTGGCGTCAATTCCTTTCATTTTGATACTTGTGGTTCCTATCTCTATATAGATAGTGGGTCAAAGTCCTCGTTTACCACCCCTTAGAGAGGATTTGTAAGGCTGGGTATTTGCTCTCAATAGCACTGGTTCTTCCTTGGTCATTTCTAAGATACTATCTTATTTAACATTCCATTATTTCATCAACCATACCATAACCATAACAATCATCTTTCGCTACCATTTTTAATATCATAAATTAGCCTACCATCTCACATTTACATCTACCACCTAAACCATCTATTTGAGCCTTTCACTTATACAGGTTGTTTTGTTTCCTTCCTAGATCCATAATCAATAGATATGGTCAGACCCTATCGTATCATATGGTATCAGAGCTTTGGTAGAAGAAGCAATATATACAACCAAAACGCACAAGAGACAACCAATGTTTCAAATGCCTTGGCAGAGGGCATATTCCAAGTTAGTGTCCTAACCGAAAGACAATGTTGAAGCTTGTGAATGGGATATAGAGTCCAAATCTGAAGATAATGAGTAAGACACCCCTTTAGTGGACGATGATGAAGATGATGACCAATTACAGACTTGTGCAAAAGGTGAAGCACTTGTGGGTAAGAGAAGTTTGAATGCATAAACGATTTAAGATGAGCAGCAACAAGTAGAACAAATGGAAAATCAAATTGATACGAGAAACATTGGAAATGAAAGGGAGAATGGAGAATGGAGAATGGAGAACATGAATCGCCTAACAACTCTTTTCCTCCAATTATTTCTTTTGTTTTGCAGGACAATTCAAGAGACATATCACTTCAAATTGAAGACTCAAAGAACATTTCTTTTGAAGAATCAATAGGCGCGACTTGTGGTGATCCACAAGACATGTCCTTTGAGTTTCCAATAATTACGTATCTAGAATTTCAGAAAGATGTATCACTTGAAGTGCCACAACTTGTGATTATTGAGGCTCCAAGTACAGTACAATTATTGAATAGAATTCAACGATCAATGTAGTTTTCCATTATCAAGAAACCGATGCCCATTAAACATCCACCTTATTTTGCTATTTCCATTAATCTTGTTCATTTATTTTCTAACTTTGGTCCATTTTGCAGTGAAAATATTCATATATATGGAGTTATTTTCACTTGTGTTGAACAACTTGAAGAGATGAATCGAGCACTATCCACCAGCTCAAAAGCCATCATTTGGAAAGGTACAAAGCTTAAAGGAGTAATCCAAAAGTTAAATATTCATAAAAGGGCACATGATGGTTCAAAGGAAAACTTTAAACGATTATGTCCTATCACCAAGGGTGAAGGTTCGTTTGGCAGCAATGGAGTTTATTGATTAGACTCTCATTAGGTGGGATCAATTGTTGACCAGTAGACAAAGAATCGGTGAGAGTCCAATGAACATGTGGGCAGAAATGAAACGAATCATGAGAAAACGGTGTGTTCCATCTCATTATCAACGTGATTTATTTCATAAGTTATAAAACTTGAAACAGGGTAATCGAAGTGTTGAAGATTACTTCAAGGAGATGGAAATGGCCATGATGCGTGCAAATATCGAGGAAGATAAAGAAGCAACTATGGCACGTTTTCTTGCAGGTTTGAATTTTGAAGTTGCTAATGTTGTTGAGTTGCATCATTATGTGGAGTTGGATGACATGGTGCATATGGCGATCAAAATAGAAAGACAACAACGTAGAAAATCTTCTTACCGAGGTAATACTCCTTCTAAAGTTTCTCTAATCCATTAGTTACTCTTAACAATGTCAGGAAGCAAGCACCACTTAAGATTAAGGAAAAAACAAAAGCGAGTAATCCAAAACCTTCTGTTGTTGAAGTTGGACGTGGAAAATAACATATTGTGATCAATCAAATTGAGAGTTATTCTTTTGCTTAAGTCCTTGTGACTTTTATTGACTTATCAAGTAACTTGTTACTTGTGGCGTCAATTTCTTTAACTTTGATACTTGTGGTTCCTATCTCTATATAGATAGTGGGTCAAAGTCCTTATTACCACCCCTTATAACTGATTTATAAGGCTGGGTCTTTGCTCTCTATAGCACTAGTTCTTCATTGGTTATTTCTAAGATATTGTCCTCATCAACAATCTATCGTTCATCAACCATACCAGTGCTATAAAGAGCAAAGACCCAACCTTCCTCTCTAAGGGGTGGTAAACGAGGATTTTGACACACTATCTATATAGAGATAGGAACTACAAGTATCAAAGTGAAAGGAATTGACGCCACAAGTAACAAGTTACTTGATAAGTCGATAAAAGTCACAAGGACTTAAGCAAGAGAATAACTCTCAATTTGATTGATCACAATATGTTGTTTTCCACGTCCAACTTCAACAACGGAAGGTTTTGGACTACTCGCTTATGTTCTTTCCTTAATCTTAAGTGGTGTTTGCTTCCTGACATTATTAGGAGTAACTAATGGATTAGAGAAAACTTTAGGAGTATTACCTCGGTAAGAAGATTTTATACGTTGTTGCCTTTCTATTTTGATCGCAATATGCACCATGTCATCCAACTCGACATAATGATGCTACTCAACAACATTAGCAACTTCAAAATTCAAACCTGCAAGAAAATGTGCCATAGTTGCTTCTTTATCTTCCTCGATATTTGCACGCATCATGGCCATTTCCATCTCTTTGAAGTAATATTCAACACTTCAATTACCCTGTTTCAAGTTTTGTAACTTCTGAAATAAATCACGTTGATAATGAGATGGAACAAACCGTTTTCTCATGATTCGCTTTATTTTTGTCCGCGTGTTCATTGGACCTCACCAGTTCTTCGTCTACTGATCAACAATTGATTCCACCAAATGAGAGCGTAATCAACAAACTCTATTACTGCCAAACGAACCTTCTTTTGTTCTGAGTAATTATAGCACTAAAAATATGATCAACTTTACTCTCCCACGCCAAATATGCATCAAGATCTGTTTGTCCCTGAAAAGATGGAATTGTAATTTTTATGTTAGCTAAATTATCATCAAATGCACGCCTATGTCTCTAATTCAGTCTCAGAGGCTGATCAATTTTTTTTCATCATTAATCTCTTCATTATGATGAGATTGCGATCCTCAATCGATTTTATCAATTCTAGAATGTAAAACCTAAAGTTCAGCCCTTAACATCATCTGCATCTCACGGGTAATGGCTTGCATTTGCAAGTTTGGTGGTTGGTCACCCTGATTGATATCACTATAACTTGCCATATTAGTAAAATAAAACAAGGCAACAAAAAAATAATTAATGTATATAGAACCTCACAACATACAAAGATTCTCACAATTTCGCTCCAAAGAAATCAGAATTGACATTCAATCACTCAACACTCGTGTTTCACTCGGGATAAACTTTTAATGGCTATTTTCTGTCTACCCTTCTGATCTCACACGCTCAATATGCTTTTTCCACTCATTCCCTCGTAATCAGTTCTTTTACGAACGAATTTCGATCTTTTAGAATCTGTCAAATGTGTCAGCTAAAAGAAAAACAATCAGTAAAACTTACTACAAAGAAATGCGTACAACGAGACTGTCACAAAAAACAATCAAAGATGCTGCATTTTAGGTTGAATCAAAGCATTTCAATGTTAAAGAACACAAGATTATTACACTTTTTTTTTAATTTTTGGAATTTTGTTTTTTACTTTCAAGATGAATTTCTTACTTGGTTCAAACCTTTACTCTGATACCATATGATGCTTAACATATTTAAATAACAATGTGCACCAAATAATATAAAGATGTGGTTGTATGTGTGAATATCATATAACATGGTAGTAAATGATAAATGAAAACATGTAATAATAGTATCCTAAGAAATGATATGTAATCATAGCATATATTTGAATGATATGAAAAACATGATGAACTAAACATAGGATGGTATGAATGATATGATAATTTATACTAATATGTGAATGCATGCTTATAATATAATACAATGTATAAATGATATAATATAAGATAAGGTTAGGAAAAACTCCCTTAGAAACAACAATGAAAACCGTCCATGGTGTGATTATGTCATGGAGAAAATTGGAGCTATACAAGATCCATCAGATCTCTTCAACATGGATGAACAGTATCGACTTCAACATCAAATTATGTCCATATTAACCCGATCTCCTCAACGCGAAGGAGCAGTGTCATTCTCAAACAATCAAACTTCCTCAACGCGAATGAACTATTTGTCTCCAAATTATCTCTAGATTGACCCGATTTCCTCAATGGGAAGGAACAACGTCATCTTCAACAAACAATTTACCCGAAAGAGACCATATCTCTTCAACACGAATGAGCAATGTCGTCTTCAACACTAAATATTTCCAGATTGACTCGATCTCCTCAACGCGAAAGAGCAATGTCATTCTCAGACAATCAGACTTTCCCAACACGAAGGAACCGTGTTATCCTCAAATTATTTCCAGATTGACCCGATCTCCTCAATGCGAAGGAGTATTGTCATCCTAAGACAATTAGATTTTCTCAACGCGAAGGAACCATGTTGTCTCCAAATTATCTCCAGATTGACCTGATTTCCACAAAGAGAAGGAGCAGTATCATCTTCAACAAATGATTTGTCTCAAAATACATCCAAACTCCTCAACATGAATCAAGAATATCACTTTTTGGCAAATGACTTGATCTTCAAAGTCAAAACAGTTAGAAAGGCCGGATAAAATAAGTGTCTTTGATCTTTGTCCTATTCCCGTTATACGACAAATATTTTACCCAGGTTATATAACCCGAAATAAAGCCCAATCGCCTTAGCCCGAAATAGTCCAAGCCCAAGTGTAAGGACCCAGACATTAGGTTTTCCTCTTAAACCCCAGTGTCGCCTGTTCCCAGCCCTCAGATCCATACCCATTTCAACGGTCTAGATCAAAACAGATAAGTCATATAGGGTTTCCTTTAACCCTAGTGACCAGTGTCGTCGTCGCCTCTGAAGGATCTCAACCGTTGGATCTGCCGAGTCCTATCCAAGCGCGTCTTTTTCCTGATGTTACAGCCATACGAGATTCGTGTCGTTCACCAAATCGGGGCTCATGCATCCACACTCGATTTTCCCGAATCAACCCTGATTTTTGCCCAAAAATAAGTCTTTCTTCTCTCAGCCATGCAACAAAAAGCAAGCAAAAAAAAACTTTTTTTTACTTCTTTTATGTAAACACAATCGGGTTATAAACCCCCCAATGAACAATGTAATCTTCGCCTTGAAACATTTGAAAATATCAATAGAATATCCAAAAAAAAATCAGATTCGAAAAGCAAAACAAATCAACCAATTTCAAGGTATTTTCCACTTTTTTAGCATGCATTTTTCTTATTTCTTTCGATAATAGTGAAATGATGTAAAAAAAAATAAGTTTTTTGTTACCTTTGTTTTGGGTCTCTAGTCGGGTAGAGGTGTCGTCGCCGGCGTTCGAGAGTGGAGAGTCATTCGACCGATAAAGGGTATTTTAGGTTTAGGTTTAGGTTTAGTAGGTTTTCTTTTTTAGTTTTGGGGTTGAGGATAAAGGAAAGTTAAAGCCTTTTAGGTGTTTAGGGTGATTTTAGGGTTGGTCGACCATAGTTGGTGGTAGTCGAGAAGGGAAAAACCACCAATCTACGATGGCGTTTAGGGTGCTTGGGTTTCGGTCGAATGGTTTAAAGAGGGGGGAAATGTTTTTTTGGGTTCCTTTAAGCTTTGGTTTAAAGTTTAGGTGGAAGATGAAGGCTTAGTGGTCTTGTCGAAGTAGGATTTGGCCACCGATCCACAGGACTGATCGAAGTTTTAGCTTTGGAGGAGCTCGGCCGGAGTAGAAAATTTGAGTTTTTCTAAAAAAAATAAATTTTAAAAATTAAAAGAACTAAAAAAATCAAGCTTTGTCTCAAATATTATTTGCTATGATTATTTCTGTTTGTTAAATTCAGATTTCTACTCACATTTGTTGGTATTAAGATAGTTGGATATGTCCATCACAGAAACTAAACTATATAAAAATTGCTAATGTCGTCTAACTCGTAGACTTAGGATGTGTTTAGCATTGCTTGGCTATCCAAAAGCATGTTTTGATATTATAAGTTCTACAAACCAATGGGTTTTTCCTTTCCAAAATAAATATCTTTAGAACATGATTGACTAAACTATAATTTAGTTACCTATTTTTAACCTTGATTTTGTTTTGGTCGGACAACTATTTTTTTCCAAAATCATAGCTAATGATACATTTTTGTTCCATTTTGGTCACTAGTCATTAAAAATTAAACATAATTGATGTGACAAATTTTTAAATCTTTTTACGATGATTATATGATATTATCTTATGGTGACATATCAAAATCATCATTAATTTTTTTAATAACGGATGAACAAAATAGAACTAAAATGTAATTTTAAGTATGCTTTTGAAAAAATAATAGTTGGGTGACCAAAACTGAACCGAAGTGATAGTTGGGTGATTGAATGCATAGTTTACCCAGAATGCTTTTGGAACTAAACCAAGAAACCATATGTTATGTAACTTTCACAAATATTTTCAACTAAATGAACAATGGTAAACTAACACTTGAGGCTACAAGCTGTTTTTCAATGCCAAAACAATAATAAACGGGTAAAGTATTTTGGCTCTTGTTAAGATCATGGTTTGACAAACCAAATAGGAAAAACCAAGATCATGGTATTTTTGGCTTTTGAAAGTTGATTTTGAGAATAAATAACTTTATTGTCCTCATATCTTTACATTTTTATTGTTTTGAAATTTCAATTCCTAGCAGCACTTTTTTCGCAGCAATGTCAAAACACAAATTTCTTAACCATATTTTTTCACCAAACCAAGGTTTTTCAAAGTAATTTATTTTAATTAAGTAATAAATATTATGAAAAATGATAAGAATGTGTTTGGATGAATGAGATAACATTTGACTTAGATAAAAGGGGTTAAAGGTTTAATGTAGTGTAACTCATCTTATCTCATCTGTAAATGTCGAGTGAAATGTTTTGGTGTGCGTCAGTGGTAGGAGAACCACATCCAATGGCCACGCGACCTCGACCAAGTAGCTGGGAGGATAGCAGTTGCCATGTGAGTGCTGCTTTCTTGTTTATGAAATTTAATCAATAGACATTAATATTTTATTTTTGAGTTGTTGACCCTATCTTCATCAGTTTTGACTTCTGTGTTTAAGATAACTCGTGTCTTAAAAATTGTCCTATCTGCTTCTTTGCTCTGCATACTCGTTTTATTGAATCCTTTGATTTAAATTATGTTTATTGGTATTTTCTTCAAAATTCGTTTATGTGTCTGCAAATGTAAGACTATATTGGATATAATCCTTCAAAACTTGGTTTGGATCAGGTTATTTTACATTATACATAGGAATGTAAAATTCCATTCTCTGATGGTTCAACGACTTTCCTTTGAATATTTGATAAGATTAAAGTGATGTTAATATCTTATGTCTCTCAGCTAATCTTTCATTAGTTTGATAAGTTTTTTTATATAAAGATAAAAACAATTAATTTTATAATATTTTCTCATAATCATTAACACAAGAAACTAGCCTCTTAAATTCATATAAGGACCATACAATGAAAATGTGAAAATTTCATCTAGAAAACTTGAACAATACGTAAATACAAACAGATTTGATTTCTATGATAATAAATCACAAGAGGAAATTTAACTTCTGAAATACCACATGTACACGCAAATCAGAGTCAAGTAGGATAAAATCATCTATGAAAGTATGTTGCGTATTTAGATTCAAATTGATGGCCAAAATAGGGTGTATACCCTATATTTTGTTCGGGCTACATAACCTGAAATAAAGCCCGATCCCCTAGCCCGAAATAGTACAGGGCTAACGTTGCTTGTTCCCAGCTCTCAGATCTGGACCCATTTCAACGGTCCAGATCAAAGTAGATAAGTCATGTAGGGTTCCTTTAACCCTAGTGACCAGTGCCGTTGCCGCCTCTGAAGGATCTCAACCGTCGTATCTGTCGAGTCCAATCATCGCACGTCTGTTGCCTGATGTCACCACCCGATGAGATTCGTGTCGGTCACCAAATATGGGCTCATGTATGCACACTCGATTTGCCCAAATCAGGCCCGATTTCTGCTGAAAAATGAGCCTTTCCTCTCTTGGTCATGCAACAAAAAGCATGCAGAAAAACAAGTTATTTTTTACTTCTTTTATGTAACCCCCCAATGAACAGTGTAATCTTCACCTTGAAGCATTTTGAAAATATCAATAGAATATAAAAAAATTCAGATTCAAAAAGTAAAACAAACCAACCAATTTCAAGGTATTTCCACTTTTTTATCATGCATTTTTCTTCCTCCTTTCGAAAACATTGAAATAATGTGAAAAAAATACGTTTTTTTGTTACCTTTGTTTCGGGTCTCTAATAGGGCAGAGGTCTCGTCGCCGGCTTTTGAGAGTGGAGAGTTGTTCGGACGATAAAGGGTATTTTGGTTTTAGGTTTAGTAAAAAATAAACTTTCTTTTTTAGTGTTAGGGTTAAGGACGAAGGAAAGTTGAAGCCTTTTAGGCGTTTAGGGTGATTTTGAGGTTGGTTGGTCATCGCTGGTGGTTGCCAAGAAGGGAAAAGCCATCGATCTATGATGGCATTTAGGGTTTTTGGGTTTCGATCGAATGATTTAAAGAGTGGGAAAATATTTTTTTGGGTTCCTTTAAGCTTTGGTTTAAAGTTTAGGTGGAAGATGAAGGCTTAGGGGTCTTGTCGGAGTAGGATTCAGCCATCGAACCACGGTGGCCAGTCGAAGTTTTGTCCTTGGAGGAGCTCGGCCGGCGAGGGTTGTAAGAGGGAGGTTGAGAGGAAAAGAGAGAATGGGAAGATGATATCAAATGTGGTTAGGATTTTTTAACGCAAAATGGTAAAAAAATGATATTTATAAACCTAAAATTGGGCAAATCACGTTAAAGCTCTCATACTTTTGGCACTTTGTACATAGTGATCATTAAACATGTGTGTTTAATCACACTTAAGCCCTCATAGATTTAGTGCATTTTTATAAATTGGCCACTAAATATCTACATAAAATTACGTTAAACCCCCTATAATATTGTCATATTTTTATATTTAGATCCTCGAATCCATGCTTTTTATTTATTTTATTTTTGGCATTTTAGTTTCATTACTTCCAGTTTAGTCACTAATCAGTTTTATTTCTGTTTTGATTTCAGCTCTTTATTTTGTTTACTTTATTTTAATCACCGACTTACTAACATCCTAACATTTATTTTATTGTTCGAACTAACATACTAATCTTTATCTATTTGTTCTTATTAACATACTATCTTTTATTTTGACTGTTATCACTAACTTACTAACCCTTTATTTTATCTCTCAAACTAACCCCCTAACGTTTAAATGTATGCAATTTGTTTCTTTTTTCTTTTATTTATTTTTCAGCACTTTAAATTTCAGTATTTATTTCTTGTACGCTTTAATTTTCCAGCATTTAATTTCAGTCATTTAATTTCCAGTACTTTATTTGTAGCACTTGCATATAGGCATCTTAACTTTTATTTCCTTTTATTTTAGTCACTGATCTTCTTTGTGGTATATTCACATTTAGTGCCTATACTTCTCATTATTTATGTTTCAACCTATTTATTTACCCCCTTATTTGGCGTGTATTTGGTTTAGAAAGCTTGCATGTTGGTCCCGTGTTTACGCTAGTAGGATGTTTAACTCGCATTTTAGATTCACAATCGAATTTGGTTATCTTTTGCTACTTTTTCCTCGCATATATATATATATATATATATATATATATATTGTTTACACCTTGTTTTTATATAAATCAACTTTTTTTATATGTAAATAAGAAAATTTTATTGTGAGGTAAATATATGAAGACATCTCCAAACTACAAGGGAAAGTGTATTTTCGAAGATTTTTTGCACAAAGTTTTTTTTGTATTCGATAGTCTTCTTTGTTTTACATTTTTTATTTTGATTATTTTCACCTCGTTTTATTTTATTTTATTTTTATCTTTGATATGAGAAAAACATGAGGTAATGCCTTTTTGTGAGGAGAATCTATTGAAAAGTCTCCTAACTACAAAGGAAGTGCATTCTCAATGATTGTTCACACAAAAAATACATTCTTTTATCTTAACATTTATAAAAATTTAATATAATACTATACTTATATCATCCATAAAATTAAAGAAACACCGTTCTGTGAGGGGAATTTATGGGAAAGTCTCCTAACTGTAAAGGAAGTGATTTACGGGGATTGTTCGTACAAAATGATATGATTTCTCTTATAAAAATAATTATATTTTTTTGGGTTAAATAAATAGCTTTATTTTATAAAAATATATTTTGAGCTCTTTAATCTTTTTGTTACCCGCTGCATATTTTATTTTTCATCAAATTTTTATTTCCTTATTTACAAAAGTAACATTTTTTATTTTTTCTAAATTGACATCTTATAAATAAATTCAAATAAATAGAAGGATTGTAATTTAAATATATTTTTGAGTTTTTAATTTCCCAACATTTAAACATTATATAATCATTTAGGTACTAAACTTGGACGAGAAGGTGTTCATCATTCCTCACAACTAATCGACTCTCGAACTCTTAAAAAAGAATATTTGGTAAAACACATCATTTTTCGTCTTTTAATGATTTTTTTGAAATCATTAAAATGATGTTTAAGGTTTTCAACTTACCTAACTTAAAGGTTGGCGACGACTCCAAAATCAAATTGTTTTTTTAAAATTATATTTCTTCACCTCCCCAAATTGAATTAATTCTTTAAAGTCTAACGGATCTCTGAGGGAGACGTTATGACACAAGAAATATCAGCGAGATAACAAATGAGTGTCTTTTTTATTTGTCGTAGCTGAAAGAATGTAATTTCATGCCTTTATCATTACCAAAAGGGTTCAATATATACACAGTTATTAGTAGATACAATCTTGACAATTAGGCTATAATTTAGGCAACTAAATATACAACAGTAAATACAAAATATTTGAAGAATATTTCGTAGTCTATCACTCCCCCGCAATCGAAACGGGTGGATCTCGAACATTAAGACTGGTCCAGAAATCGTCAAACAATATAAGGGGCAACCCCTTAGTGAAAATATTCGCAATCTGGTACCTAGACGGCACATGACTAACACGAACCTCACCCCGTGCAACTTTTTCTCGAACAAAATGAATATCCATTTCAATGTGCTTCGTATGCTGGTGTTGAATGGGATTTCCAGAAAGATAGATAGCACTCACATTGTCGCAGTAAACCATTGTTTCTTTACGGATGGGATAATTGAGTTCGAGAAGAAGATTACAAAGCCAACAAGACTCCGAGACAACATTGGCAACTCCCTTACATTTTGCCTCGGCACTAGATCGGGAAAGTGTAGACTGTCGTTTGGACGACCATGAGATCAAATTGTCACCCAAAAAGACACAATACCCGGAGGTGGATCGTCGAGTATCGGGACAACCTCCCCAATCCGCACCAGTATAAGAGACAAGATCGGTAATGGAGGAATGAGAAATATGTAAACCAAGATGAAGAGTACCTTGGATATAGCGGATGATACATTTGAAAGCTTTCATATGTTCATCCCGAGTGTCATGCATATAGAGACAAATCTGTTGAACTGTATAGGAAATATCCGGCCGCGTAAAAGTGAGATATTGCAGGGCACCTGCAAGGCTGTGTTACTGCGTTGGATCAGCATATCATGCACTGCTGGTGACACTCACCTTCGGCTTGGTATCAACTGGAGTCTGACTAGGCTTACAAGAATGCATGCCTGCTCGATCAATGACGTCCTCAGCGTATTTTTGTTGTGATAAAAACAACCCACCCTTGTGTCGAGTCACACGGATGCCGAAAAAATAGTTCAAGAAACCCAAATCCTTCATAGGAAACTCAGAGTTGAGATGATCCATTATAGACTTGTGGAGATGCTTAGAAGACACCGTCAAAATAATTTCATCAACGTAAAGCAGTAGGTATGCCATATCCAACCCGTGTTTGTAAAAAAATAAAGAAGTATCCGATTTACTATTAGAGAAACCAATGGAAGAAACAAAATCAGCAAACCTCTTGTACCACGCTCGAGGGGCTTGTTTGAACCCATAGAGAGATTTACGCAGTAAACAAACATAATCAGGATGCACTTGATCTCGAAATCCCATAGGCTGATGCATATAAACCGTTTCTTTGAGGTCACCATGCAAAAAAGCATTGCTTATATCTAACTGATGAATCGACCATTATTTCGATAGGGCAAGACTAAGCACGGTACAAATTGTTGCTGGCTTCAGAACCGGACTGAAAGTCTTTCAACAATCAATACCAACACGCTGAGTTTTACCATCACCTACAAGACGGGCCTTATGTCTCTCAAACGAACCATCAGACTTTATTTTATGAGTAAAAATCCATATAGAAAAAATGACATTAACTCTAGGAGGGCGAGGTACCAAATCCCACGTCTTATTTTTATTAAAAGCATCATATTCGTCAGTCATAGCCAACTTCCGATTCGGGTCACGAAGTGTAGCCACAGGGTTATGGGGGAGAGGAGATCTCGTAACCGTGATAGTATGGGCCTCAGATGGGTCAAATATAGTTTTTAACGTAAAGATACCATGCTGGCTGCGGGTGACAAGGCATTCGAATGGAACAGGAGGCGGTCTGGGCCGAATTGGTGAGGAGTCTGGAGGAGATGAGACCATGAACACTCTGCTCACAGGTGAGTGAGATGTTGGAGAAGACATGATTGGCTGGGCCGTATGAGAAGAAAGTGGAGGCTGTTGTGGTTGGTTTTGATGAATAAGATACGTCGACACACCATCATTCAAAAAATCATAATCACCGGTACTAGGTTGATAGACTTTGGCAAAAGGGAAGACAGTTTCATAAATTGTACATGTCGGCAGAATATAATTTTATTATTGGATAAATCAAAACACTTATAGCCTCGATGATTATCGGGATAACCTAAGAAAACACAGGGAGTGGATCGAGCTTGTAATTTGTGAATAGTCGTGGATGAAATAAGAGGATAACACAAGCACTCGAAAACCCGAATATGAGAATAAGAGGGAACCCGGTGATATAAAATTTGTAGAGGAGACGCATCGACTAGTAGTGTACTAGGAAGAATATTCAAAAGATGGGTTACCATATGAAGCGCATGATGCCAAAAAGAGTGTGGCAAAGAGGCATAAATAAGTAGTGTGCGTATGATATTATTAATGGATTTTATTTTTCGTTCGGCCTTCCCGTTATGTAAGGAGGTATAAGGGCAGGAGAAATGAAAAGAACTGTCATGGAACTCACAGAATTGCCGAAAAAGAGGTATTATCAAACTCTCCCTCATTATCACATTGTATGGTTTTGATATCTCGTTCAAACTGGGTACGAATATGAGCTTGGAATTTAGTAAAAATGGAGAATACTTGTGATTTATTAGCAATGGGAAAAGTCCACAAGAATTTTGAATAATCATCCAAAAACAACACATAATAATGATGTCCCGAAGAACTCAAAACCGGAGAGGTCCAAAGATCACTATGAATAATATCAAAAGGCATGAAAGTTTGAGAAGTTGAAAGAACAAAAGGCAACTGAATATGTTTTCCAAGTACACAAGATTGACAAGTAGTAGACTTAGATGGACTATTACAAGCAATCAGTTTATTTTGCTGAAGAATAGATAAAATGGAGTCGCCCGGGTGACCTAAACGGTCATGCCAAAGTGTTGAAGCAAGCAAGGCTGTAGGAGAGGAGGCTGGATGCGGCCTGGTGGGAGTGATTGGGTAGAGAGAGCTAATACTATCACATCTTATTAGACATCTCCTCGTCTGTAAATCATGCACAGAAAACCTACAAGGATCAAACACCACTGACACATATTATCAGTTGTAAATTTCCTATCATACACTAAATTTTTAATAAGATTCGGAGTATGCAATACATGTTTGAGAGACAAAGGTGGGTTCATATAAGGTAATAAGGTATGACTGTACCCACGAATTAGAATTGACTGACCACTACCAACAATAACATTATTATCTTTTCTCATATTAACATAAGACGAGAGATTACCTTGTGTTGATGTCATATGAGACGTCGCCCCGGTATCCATATACCTGTTTGGATCCGGTTGAGAGAGAGACATGGTGTGCATGGCGGACTCAATATCCGTCAGAGCCCACTGAGACGCTGTAGCATAGGCTTGCTGCTGCTGGGGTCGTGCTCCCAGAATACTAGGCTGCCGTGGTCCAAATTTCCTACCCCAAGGTTGAGTTAGATATGGACAAGGAGGCAGGGCCCAAGGTGGTTGCATCCATGTGCACCAAGGAGGCATAACCAATGGTGGTTGCATCGGACCCTGCTGACCACCATCCAAGTTCGGACCACCTCCACGGTTGCCACCACGTCCATCACCAGGCGTCTGACCTCCACTACTAGTAGGTTTGCGGTTTTTGTTGTTGTTGCGGTGCTTGTTCAGTTTCCCATGTGCGTGACCTGGAGGAGGATGATTAGAAATCTCATCAGTATCACGATTAGTCACCACCATCGCATCATCAGTCGTCGCCTCCTTCATGCTAGTTTCTTCTAAGGCCAACATCGATCAAACTTCATAAAAAGGTGGTAGTACCTTTTTGTGGCGATTAACAGAAGCAACTCCCTTGTAAGCCGGTGTGAGACTACCCACCATGCGAAGAACAAGACGATTGTTCGAAACCGGAGCACCCACATTCTTGAGTTGGTCGGAAAGTGTTTTGAGGTATTGGCAATATGCAGAAACCCAGGAGAAATCCTTCAAGTAGGTGTTGTTGAACTCGTGTTCCAAGGAAACGGCACGAGAGTTGTCATTATCCTGAAACAAATCGCGAAGATGATTCCATAGAGTCATGGTAGAAACATCGGCTTCAATAACGGTGTTCAAGAGATCTGTCGAAATCGTGGAATAAATCCACTGAACCAAAACAGCATCCAACGTATCCCACAGCTCTTGTTCTTCCTGACTAAGGGTGGTCGGCTCTGTGGCCTTCTCGTCCTTAGATTTCGGTGGGATAATATGATGAAGAACCTTGTGAGATCAACAATGGACCTTGAATAACTCCGCCCAATTTGTATACTGCACGTTCTCCATCTCAAGAGTGATGGGAACATGTGTCTTGATTTTAGAAACAAGAAGAGCAGGGTGAAAGGATGAGGAAGATGATGTGGGAGTCATGTTAGACGGAATGACAGAAGATAAAGAAGAAGATGAAGAAAAAAATAGGGTTACAGAAGCTAGAATAGATCAACCGTAGCTGATACCATGAAAGAATGTAATTCCGTGCCTTTCTCATTACCACAGGGGTTCAATATATACACAGTCATTAGTAGATACAATCCTAACAATTAGGCTATAATTTAGACAACTAAATATACAACAGTAAATACAAAATATTTGGAGAATATTTCGTAGTCTATCAGTAGCAACGTCAAATCATGTTATAATGATAGACTTATTAGAAACATGATAGACTTATTCAAAACAAAAAAGATAAAATACGAGATAAAAAATAAAAAAATATTAACTACGGCAATCAACAGTTAACAATGATTTAGAGAGAAAAACGGCTGCATTAGTTTGATAAATTTAACCTTTTATAATGACTTTGATTTTTTTTCATTAAAGCATAAAGAAATGATATTAGAAGCTAAATGAAATTGATCAATTTTGATTATTTGAATAAATTGTCTAATTTATAGGCTGAAGTGAATCTCGTATAGGTGATTTTACCCAAAACAAAATCCTCCTGACATGAAATAATTACCTATCAGGCACCGTTTCGTCAAATTTTACCAATCTAGCACCCTTTCTGATGATCCGCGCCTTTACAGGGTTTCGTCCAAGCTGACACCACATCATGAAAGGCATGAACGATCATCCGCGCCGACACCACGTAGGGACAGGTGTGGATCAACATCCGCGCCTTCACAGGGTTTTATCCGAGGTAGCACCACGTAAAGGATCGGATCGTCATCCGCACCTTAGCATTTTAAAAAAATATGCTATAAAAAATTTAAAAAATAAAACTATAGGGGCTAACATTAAAATTTAATACATATTAGTTCCATGAGTTGAAGAGTTTAATGGGGTTAGCTTATATAGACATATTGGAGTGTTTATGTTATTTTTTTTGACAATGTGGGATATTGGGGTTAGCTTAATGGCTGTTAAAGATCTTGTGATAACTCCAAATGTACTCTTGTTGTTTCGAAATTAAATGAAGCTCAGAAAACAATTTTGCCATAATTTTCACTTTTTTTTTTTGTCATTTGCTTATCGTTGTGGCTATTTTTTTTATGCAAATAGAAGCGATTAGTTTTATTTTTTTTTTAAATATAGGTAGAACTGAATAGTATTAAATTGGCAACTTAACATAAATCTGGTATCATAATGGTTTTCAAGGTTATTGTTACACTGCAAATTTACGATGTAACATGTATTAAAGTTGGTCGAGCAGGCTTGGCAAGAGACAGTAACCGAATCAAATTTGGGTAATGTGAAGGAAATCCTTGAAGCAGAACCACCGAAGTGGTTGGCAGACAGTGTTGATTTTTCTTGTATGCTATGTGGTGTGAGGTTTTACCCAATCATGTGCTTTAGACACCAATGCAGGTTTTGTGGGGGAACATTTTGTGGTGAGTGTTCTAAAGGTAGGAGTTTAATGCCGGGGAGTTTCATGTTGCTGATCCACAACGTGTCTGCGATGTATGCTGCCTGCGACTCGAGTCTGTCCGGCCATGTAGTTAGCAATTCTGCTCAGCTGCCGGCTCATGACGCGACTGACTCGACTACATTGAGATCTTGGGTCCTGGGAGGGTCCATGGAACATGAAACGAATGTGGGACGTAATGAGCAATATTGTTAAATTAAGTTGTTTTCCATTTTTTTCCCCTCACTATTAAGGGCTACGTCTGCCAGGAACAAAAGATGTCAAAATTTTTACTAGAAATGCACATCTTTCTTTCTAAGATGGTCTGAGCGCGGTCGTAGCCATTGTAGGACGGACTGCAGAAGTTGATTTACGAGCTGGTGATGGTGGTTATACATATAGCTGCAGCAAAGGTATCCATTATTATTCCCGGCAAGCGGCAGCTGCTGCTCCTGATTACAACCAGGATAATATGTTTATGTCCTCTTTGCATTATTATCTTGTTTAGGGTCAATGCCTCGTCCACCTGCCGCTGCCTGAAGGTCCAAATCCAACTGAACGTGAATCTTATGTACATGAACGGTTTACAATTCCATACCATCATTCTTTGCCTGTGTAAACTTACAGTCCATATTGTTCAACAACATTCAAAATCATAAAGAAAAAAAATAAAGATATGTACTTTCATTTGTGTTCCTGGCCAAGATATTCTTTTGAATGCTGCATCCGTCGAGGTCGGAATTCCAGCCTAAAGGGCAAAACTAGCTTAACGTAAGGGATCCATCCAAGTGCTCCTCATCTATCCTTGGCCTTAGCAAAAAAGTTTAAAAAAAAGGGAAAAAAAAGGAAATATTGATTATTCTGTGCGGCTGCAGAACAATAATTCACAAGGCAGCACCATAATTTCATTACCACTGTCAGACCTTTGCCAATTTAATACATATTCTTTTTTTTAAATAAAATTAATTGCTTCTATTTATATAAAAAAAATTAGCTACAACAATAAACAAATGACATAAAAAACAGTGAAAATTATGGTAAAATTATTTTGTGATTCATAGAATTTCAAAACAATAAGAGTAAATTTGGAGTTATCACAAGATCTCTAACAGGTCCATTAAGCTAACCCTATTATCTCACATTATCAAAAAAATCATAACATAAACACTCCAATTTATCTATATAAGCTAATCACATCAAGTTATTCAACTCATGGAGTTAATATGTACTAAATTATAATATTAGTCCTTATAATTTTATATTATTTTTATTTTTAAAGCATTTTTTTAAATGCTAAGGCATTGATGATTATATGCGCATTCCCTTATGTGGTGTCAGCTCGGATAAAACTCCGCGAAGGCGCGGATGGTGATTCGCGCCCGTCTCTACATGGTGCCAGCTCGGATAAGGTACGGATGACCATTTGTGCCTTTCATGACGTGGTATCAGCTCAAACAAAACTCCGTAAAGGTGCAAATAATGATTTGCGTCTTGTTAGAAAGGGAGCTAAATCGGTAAAATTTGATAAAACGATGATTATAAGATAATCATTTTCTATCATAGTGAATTTTGGGTAAAATCGCCAAGTGAGTCTCGTATAATGGTAAACTAATCTGGGACTGCAAATTGGGTTGGTACTTGGGAGTAACTTCAGCTTAGATTCTGACATGAAGGTGACCGGCCGGCTTTATTGAATCAAATGGGAATTGGATCATGCTTCACACCATTAACTTCAACCTCAAATTGTGGACCAAATATCCCCGACCATCACCCTTATCGTCACATCAAATCTCTAAACTTAAATCCTTAAAATATTAAAAACTCAAATCCTTAAATTCTAATTACTAATCACCGTCGGACGCCCACAAAATATTAAATTCAACGTCGGCCGCCTTCAAGCTTTGCTTTACTGTGATGCGCTGTTGCTGTGGAGTCGGTTATGCAAGATAGAGTTTGCAAACAGAGGCTTAGAGTGTGCAAGCCATGATGTATGGATAGAGGTGCTGAATGGGTCATACTGAAACTAGATTCAGTCAAATCACAATTAGAGCACATATCAGTACCAAATCACAAAAAAATTCACCAAGCTAGATTTTGAATCACGAGTAAGCAGATATTAATTACCAAATTGCATAAACATTCTCGGAATACCAAAATTATGTTCGACTAGTACATAATACTAAATCCAAAAGATGAAAAAAAAAACTGTTTATGAAATAAACACAGTAAAAACCCTAACCCGATCATCAATCCTCGTCAGGATCGACACCTTCATACACCCATTCGTATTGTGCCCTCAACTCGGCTTCTTCCTCTGGCGTATAATCATTCTCTATTCCGAAAAACTTCCTCACATACTCCACGCTCTTATTCTTAATCCTGTCAGCTGCTCCCTGATTCAGCATATCAAGCATATCCTTAATATTCAGATAATTAACTGACAAAATCAACTCGATCAGCGACTCATTGTCTTGAGCCTTGACCAACTCTTCATCATAGGCCTTGCCTTCATCCACCACCGAAGAGGAGCTATCACGGGCGCGGAGTGCTAGATGGAATTTACAGTACTCGATGATTGTCGAGAGACACTTGGAAGAGACGTTGGGGAGCGGAATGGGTTCATCGGAGGCGTCGGGATTTTCGTCAAAGAATGTTTTCACGGTGCCGAACTCCATGGCCACTGCTTCATCCACTTCGAATTCGTGATTATCGGCGGTTCGGAGGGTTATTTTGTTGTTGACGGGAACCGTTGACATTGTGAGGGTGGGTGTGTAGGCAAAAGGGGATAATTAGGGTTAGGGATTCGGATGGGAGTCGAAGATTTTGAGAAATTTGTAGGTAGAATTCGTTGGGACTGAGAGAATATATATAGCGGCCCATTGACTTGGGAAATAAGTAAATTATTAGAGTACTAATTCGATGTAGTTTAGAATTTGTATTTCTAACTCTAGAGTAGTATCTTAAAATATTTAAATATTAAATAAATTTATTAAATCATCTCAATAGGTAAAGGAGTGTTAGCTTCTCTTACAATATTGAATTTGAATAATTGTGTTTGTATAATTTATTGTCGTTGTTAATATATACTACATTATTTTCATCACAAATTATTAAAAATGACATTAATTTCAGTAACATTGGATAAAGGTATGCTTAATTAGATGCACTTTATTAAATTCACCTCTAATTGGAAGTACGTTTATCATATATGTCAGAATAGATTTTTTTTTATTAGATGATAGAAAAAGACACAGATTATGATATGTGCCTTTCAAAGAAATGTTATTTTAATTATTTTAATTTGTGAAAAAAATTAAATATATGTTTTTTTGTATTTTAGTGAATTATTTTATTTTATAATCTTAATTTATGCAAAATAATTATAGGTGAAATAATTTATGTCTAAATAATTGATAATAAATTAATTCATCTTAATAAGTATTTGAACTTGTGGTTAAATACTTGAAATACTTATATTATTCAATATAAATACAATTTTTTACATTAAATTAATGAGATTAATTTTTATACTAAAACAATAAATCTCTTACAATAATTTCTTTGTGAATCAATTATACAATGAATTCTTAGTCGATTATGCATTTGATTTCTTTGTATCAGACGATCTTCAACAAGATCATCATCGTCAGCTATAGTTTGTCCAACATCACCATGTATTAATAGGGTAAATTAGTCAATTGATGTGTCTGAGTCATAAAATGATGGATGATGACATAAGAATAATATTTGTGGATGTTGAGTTAATCGATCGACGGAATAGGCCAATAGGGGGTTAATTGACAATAAAAATATCGGTGGAAGCTTTTGTAGAAAATTGAAAATATTTGCACAACGATTTAGAATGGTTCGACTTTCTCAACCAAAGTCTACGTCCACTACCTTAGCTATCCACACTAAGGATTTTTCCACAAATTCACTAATTTGTCTTTCTTTTGAGGACAAAGAGTAACCTTACAAATCTCTCAAGAATTATACCCCAAATTCTTGAGAACACTCTCTCCCAAAGAGAACAGTACAAATTTTGCAAACTTACAAGAAAATCCTCACAAGGAAAGATGTTTGCACAATTCTAGAACAAAGAAAGAACACTCAAGAATAATGCAATTGAACACAATAAGTGTTCTTGAAAGCAAAAATGAATATTGAATGAAATAGGCTTGAAAATGCTCAAACTTGAGGTTTGATGCTTTCTCTTTGATTCTCTCTTGATTCTTGATAATTGTTGTTGATCAATGGCTCTTAAGCTTGTTTAAATACACCTTGGATTACTTCTGAACGTTGGGGGATCATTAGTGGAGTCAATAGAGCCGTTATTGTGTGAAAACAATTAATAAAACAGTTGGGAGCGTATGGTGCATCGATGCATAGGCAATGTGCATCGGTACACTATGTGTAAAATTCAAATATTTCGACCGTTGGAAGACTTAGTGCAATAGTACACTAGGGCTGCATCGATGCATAAAATACATTCGATGTTTCAAATAAGCCTGGAGTGCATCGATGCATGGTCTGTGCATCGATGCATAAAATGCATTCGATGTTCAAATTATTTAGGAGTGCATCGAAGCATGCCTTGTGCATCGGTACACAAAATGCATTCGAAATTCAATTTATTCAAGGGTGCATCGATGCATTATATAGTGCATCGGTACATTACTCTGAAAAATTGATATTTGGCTCGTTTTTGGTTCAAAATACTTTGTGAAAATTGTTTCAAAAATATTTTAAGATTAAAACACAATTTTATACTTTAGTAAGGATTTGAAATTGACCTTTTAAAGACTTGAAGTAATATCTTGAAATTCGAGTAAATTGATTCGAATATACTTCGAAAATGATTTGTAAAATCTTAAAATTTATTTATACTTATTTTGTTATATCGAAACATCAAAAATGTTTTCAACAATCTTCCCCTTTTGATATAACAAAATATTTGATTAATTTTAAGATTTTTCAAGAAAATCATTTTCGAGATCAATTTTGAAAATTTACTCCCCCTTACTATAACACATCTTCTCCCCCTTTTTGTTAAATCAAAAAGACTCCTAAAACATTTTGAAACAAGGGTTTTGAAAACTCAACCAATTGATATTTAGAAATTTAAAACCATAAGCTGCTAAGATCACAATCAAGAGAAACGTTAGCCATAAGTTTCATAATCAATATTCATAAACAATGTGTAATGGTAAAATTGGTCATATTGCAACTAATATGTAAATGATGCAAAAACGAAATAAACATTTAGCTTATAAATTCAAGCAAACCAAATATATATATTAAGTTCAAACATCCATAATATCCAAACATTCAATCCAAACACATCAAAAGTTTGAACAATTTAAGGCAAGAAAATCCAAATATTAATCAAAAGTTTAATTCAGGCAAACTAAAGCAAGATAGGTCTAGTCGTCCATAGGAGGATCGAGAGGAGGAGGATAATGTGCTCGCACTTCAAGTGTGAGAGGATCCATACTTTCACGTATCTCCCGTTGAAACTCAGTCAGTTGAGACTCCATGGAAGCAAACCGTAGATCAAATGACTCCATAAATGATCGAAAATATGGAGGCATTTGTTCCTCTTGTTGTGCGGGTGTCGGCTCATCGTCTGGTACGTGATCGTCTATATGTTGAAAAAGTTCTTGAAGTTCGAGATCATCGCCTGCTGCTGGTGCCGGAGGAGGCAGAGCTCGTGAAGAGCTAGCTCCCGGAGTTGGGTCAGTGGGTTTATATTCCCATTGACCCGTTTCCTTATCATTTTTCCATCCCGATTTCTTTAAGGAAGTGAGATTCATTTGGTTTTGGAGAGGGATGTGAATGTCAACCGAGACCTTAAGCCCTAGTTTGATAAAAAGATTAGAAAGAAGACAACCGTAAACTAAAGTTTCTATATTTTTGGAAGGGAGCAAATTAATTTTCTTATTATGTTGGATACAATGTATCCACCATAAATCGATGACTCTAAGAGTGTAGTACCTACCTCCAGAATTGTCTAAACCACCAAGAGATCATTAAATGAAGAAATCAGTCATGATGTGTTTGTAAGGTACTAACACTATCCTTAGACTTATATGGTGTGTCCATAATGTCTCTTTCATTATCTATACTGGCATCGTCTAAACCAAAAGCATTAGCGATAGTTTCCGAATTGATGAAAATGAATTCTCCTAAGAGATATGATCGTATGCCTATGGTTTCGGTTTTACTTGCATTTTGGACACAAACTGCATTAGAGTATAAAATGTGGACTAATTGTTGATAGACAATGGGCTTAATTTGGCACAATTTATCTAACTTCCAGGAACGAAGGACAGGAAGATATTTGAAGTTAATATCCTCCATTGTTTGAATGGAATGAATATGTTCCTCTCGGATTTTGTAAGATTGAAAATAACTAACCAACCTATCATATAATTCATCTCGACGATGACTGGGTTGGTTGAAGCAAGAATTAAGAATGGTTAATTCGAGCTCATTTGGGTTTGGATTTTGTGGTGGAGAAGGGATAGGAGGTCGATTTTGACTTGAGCGACTAGACGATGTCCTAGGTCATTTAAGATTAGACATTGTTAAAGAATCGGAATGGGATATGTAACTTGCAAATTTAAAACACATTTATGCAATAAAATCAATCCCAAAACTCAATTGAGTCTATAATAGTCAAGGTTCTCTAAACCGAATCCTAATGGGCAAAGTTTGGAAAACTATTTTGAAAATAATGTTTGAAGATCATAATATGTATAGTTTTCATGAAAACAACATAAGTGAATCAGAAACATCAATTAAAACAATAATTTTAGAATTTTTTATTTTCAAAAATAATTTTAAGAAATTTAGTGTTTTTGATGAAATTGGTTGTAAAATCTAGTTTCTAAACACTAAACAATCAATGCCCAATAATTTGTTCAACCTAGAACTAATCAAAACTAATCCTAAGTTCAAAAATTAATAAAACATGGGTTTTAGAAAATATTACCTTAGAAATTTTGATTTGAGTGAGAATGTGATGATGTTTTGCATGATTTAATAATAGTAGCAAGATTAGGAGATAAGAAACAAGTAATTTCTTACTTGAAATGAAGTTTTTGAGAAAAATTTTGAGAGTAGGGTGAGAGAGGGACGAACGGTGGCAAAGAGAGCTTTGAAAGGTTTTTAGAGAATGAAGAAGAAATAGGGATTTAATACCCAAAACCCGATGAGTATATCAATGCACAACAGAGTGCATCAATGCACATTCAAGAGTGCATCGGTGCACCTTCAAGGTGTATCGATGCATATTCAAAGGATGCATCGATGCACTGTAATATCCCAAAAGCCGGGTCAGTGACTAAAATGTAAATTTTGGAAACTTTGTGCTCAATTCTGAAATAAGCTAAAAGTTCATGGACTTAAGTAAAGGATTTTGGATTAAATAGTAAATATGGATAAACTAAAGGGGTAAAATGGTCTTTTTATAGGAAAGATTTTTATCTTCCCTTTGAGTAATATAAAACGTAGAAAATGTGAGAAACTTTCCAGACTTCTCTTCTTCTCCTTTATTCTTCATGTGGAAGCCAAGAGTAAAGGTAAGATTTCTTATTGGCTGATATTTAGCTGAATTTAAGATTGAGTTATGATCATTAGATGATAGAAAAGCTTAAGGAATGCGTAAGTTAGCTTTTAAACAAGGAATGAAAGAGTTATAAGAGATTAAAGGTTTGGAGTTTTTGAATGAAATATTGGAAAAGAGTTAGTAATTGAAGTTGGAAGTAAAATTTGACTTGTCATCAGTCAAAATAAGAAATTCAAAGTATTGGAAACAAATTTAGAACATGTTAAGAAACTGGTAAGATTCTTGGTTTTCATATTCAAGAAGGAATATTGAATGTTAAGGTGAGTTCTAGTGATATAAGTTGTCTAGAAGAAGTGTAGTTAAGTTTAAAGGGTTAAAAGGAGGTTATATAAGAAGAATTAAGTAAGTTTGGGTGATTTTTCGTGCTTAAAATGTGAATTCTGGGCAAGGGGTATCGATACCCATTCAACAGGTATCAATACCCTCTCAAATGAAAATTTTACAGAATACAATGAGGGTACCGATACCCTATCGATACCCCCTAAAGGAAAAAGTGAATATTGGTTTATTAAGTTCGCTTAAGTTGTTAGTATCGAATTACAAGGTGTAGGCATCTAATAATTGCCTTAAAATGTGTAATTATGTAGATACCTAACCTAAACGAGTTCCAGAACCATGGGCAAGTAAGATCGATCAAGGGAAAGATAAAAGATCGAATTAACTAGTGATGCCAAGTGAGTGCATATTAGATATTATATGATGTTTAATGGAAATAAGACTTGCGACAAGTCTATTTCTGATAGTATTATGCATGAATTCATGAACTTCAATATGTGTTTGTTATGGGTGTATGAGTAATATGTTATTGTATGTGTGACATGATTTGTATGAATTTATGTTAGTGTGATAAGGTATAAGAACCGATATAAATAATATATATGTTTACATAAATTATATGATGATATAAGAATATATATGAGATTATGAGTATAAAGGATAAGTCATGTGATAAGATTTATGTAATTTATGGAAATGAAAATATATTAATATGAAGAGTTATAAGAGAACAAATATAAGTTATATGATAATGAAATACAAGACTATGTGAATATATGGTTATACGATAAAATATGTAATAATAGGAGAATATGATGAAAGTGAATTCATGATAAATATAGGAACTAGGTAAACATGTATAAAGGTTATATGAATAATGGAAACATGAATTATACAAATACATAGTGATATGATCAGTTATGAGAATTAGTGTATTAGATATTATATGATTTATGAGAATTTAAGAAAACTAGACAAGATTGAATTATAAAATGAACTGGGAATAATATATCACTTAGTAAACTTGTATATAAAGTGATGATATACACATCTAATATAAGATATATGTTTATAAATATGACATATGTCATGTAATATAAGTGCATACCAAGAAATAAAGAATAAGATAGATGATAAGATATAAATTATATTATGAATTAGTGATGTAAGAATACGATATAAATATACAATAAAAGTTATGTGTTATATGATAAATATAAACATATGAGAACAAGAGATAAATTATATGAGGAAGATTTATAGTCTTAAATGAAGCCATAGGAAGATGTTATAGGAGCTATTTGATGATAATTTATGAGAATACATGTATATGTGATAAACTATGTGAAACTAAACTAAGGCAATATATGAAATTAGTATATAAATGATGTAATTATAAATGTACAAACCATAAGTTATATGATATGCGATAAGTTATTATATGTACATGATGTATGTTATGAGATGTGATCTATGTTATTACAGGAGAAATGATATGATAAGAAGATATGTGTTTATGTGATGTATGAGAAACATATGTGAACAAAAGATGTCAATGATATATATGTTATATGAACACAAGAGAAGTATTATAAGCTAAGTGATATATGATTATGAAATCATATGAAAAGTGAAAATTACATGTGAATATATGAAATGATATGAAAGAGAATGCCCATGTAAGTGTCAGGAGAGCTAGAGGTATAGTTGGCATGCCAAGTATCAAGGGTCTACGTGGTCCTTCGGGACATACTCATAGGTCCTTCGGGACATACTCACAGGTCATTCGGGACATATTTCACATGCCACTCAATGAGACTTATACGAGCTGTGGTGATAGCATATGTGCACAACCTCAATGTACTCACATATCTTTAGTTCTCACTAGTATACATGGGCTAACAAAGAGATAACAATAAATATGTTACATGTAATGTATATACTTTGGTGATATGAATTGTATTATATGATTTATATGATGATGTGTGTTTTACTTGGTTAAATGAATCATATGTTGATTAAAGAATAGATATAAGAGGGCATGATTATAAAATATAAATGATAAGAATATTGATAGTGGAATAAGAATAAAGATGGAAATAGTGGGTGATATGTATATGTGTATATTACGTTGTATATAAATATATGTTATATTGTTTTGGTGTGGCATCATGAGATGATATGTTCATGCATTTTTAAATAATTACAGTTCTTTTATAAGTTTAATGCCTCACTAAGTCATAGACTTAGCGTGTGATTGTTTCACACGTAAGTTATAAAGCGAGAATATAAGTTAAGAGGAGCAAGACAGGTCAACATCTTCCTTACAAAGTTTCAGATCAGAAAAAAGATGATTTTGATGTATTTGGTTATTTTGAATATAGTTAGCATGTACTAATTGATTGAGTTGAACATGCTCTGATATGTTTTTTTAACCAATTGCTTTGATTAATGTAAAATATTTATTTTCATGAAATGTGAATTTGAACTTTTAAACAGTTTGTAAAAAGAAAATGCTTTGAAAAGTCAATGTGACACCTCGGACTCAGATCCGGGTCGGATACGGGTTTGGGTGTTACATGCACTGTCTAGTGTATCGATGCATTATGCACTAAAATGTCAAAAAATTCATTTTATGCTTTCAAAATGCTAAATTATTTAGCTCTAGTGGTATTGACAACTCATATATTGAAAATTAATTATGTTTAATCAATCAAATTTTCATTTGAACATGTATTTAATTTTCACTAAGAATCATAAACTCCCCCTAACTAATAAAATAGAATGCAATAAAAAATATTATTTCTATAAGTATTTTTCATTTCTAATTAAAAGTGCTAAATTATTTTAAACACTAAGTGAAGATAGGTCTGTTAAACCTAATTCTCTCCTAAGTGTCCAAAATCTTTCTTTATCTAAAGGTTTCGTAAAAAAATCTGCTAATTGATGCAAAGTATCAACATATTCTAGAACTATATCTTCTTTAGCGACATGATCTCTAATGAAATGATGTCTAATTTCAATATGCTTAGTTTTATAGTGTTGGATAGGATTTTTAGTGAGACAAATAGCACTAGTATTGTCACACTTGATAGGTATGATACCTACTTCAATTCCATAATCTAAAAGTTGTTGTTTCATCCATAAAACTTGTGCACAACAACTACTGGCTGAAATGTATTCCGCTTCAGTGGTAGATAATGCAACATAATTTTGTTTCTTTTGAAACCATGAAATCAGCATATTTTCTAGGAATTGGCAAGTACCAGAGGTGCTTTTTCTATCTATTTTGCATCCTCCATAATCCACATCAGAGAAGGCATGCAAGCTAAAATTAGAGTCTCTAGGATACCAAAGTCCTAAACTAGGAGTGTCCTTAAGGTATCTAAAGATCCTCTTAACGGCTAGTAAATGTGATTCCTTAGGGCATGATTGAAATCTATCACATAAGCAAACACTAAACATAATGTCCGGTCTACTTATGGTTTGATAAAGCAAAGAGCCAATCATTGACCTATATAATTTAACATCCACACATTTAACTCCTTCATCTTTGTCAAGCTTTGTTGATGAGCTCATTGGAGTGGCATGAGATTTCCCATTTTCTAGTCCAAACTTCTTGAGCATATCCTTGACGTACTTAGCTTGATTGATGAAGATGCCATCTTTTCTTTGCTTGATTTGGAGTCCCAAGAAAAATGAGAGCTCCCCCATCATGCTCATCCTGAATTCACTCTGTATTAGCTTAGAAAATTCTTGGCAAAGAACATCATTAGTAGAACCAAATATTATATCATCAAGATAAATTTTAACTACTAATAAATATTTACCTTTATGCTTTAAAAACAATGTAGTGTCAACCTTCCCTTTTAAAAAACCTTTTTCAATTAAAAATTTTGGCAATCTTTCATACCAAGCTCTAGGAGCTTGTTTTAAACTATAAAGCGCTTTTGTCAATTTAAAAACATGATCTTGAAATTTTGAATCTTCAAAACCAGGAGGTTGTTTCACATACACTTCTTCTTTTATAAAACCATTTAAAAATACACTTTTAACATCCATTTGATATAATTTAAATTCATTGAAACATGTAAATGCTAATAACATTCTAATTGCTTCCATCCTAGCTACAGGAGCGTATGTTTCATCATAGTCTTTGCCCTCTTCTTGAGTATACCCTTGAGCAACAAGTATAGCCTTGTTTCTCACTATATTACCACTTTCATCAAGCTTATTCCTAAATACCCATCTAGTACCTACAGTAGATTTATTACTAGGCCTTTCAACTAATGTCCATACTCTACTTCTCTCAAATTGATTTAATTCTTCTTGCATAGCCATAATCCAATGTTCATCATTTAATGCTTCTTTAATATTCTTAGGCTCTATGCATAAAATAAATGCAACATAATTACATATATTTCTAAGAGAAGATCGAGTTGTTACCCCTTTTGATGGATCACCCATTATCTCACCATCCTTGACATAGTTGTACTCTCTTGGGTAAGAGACTTTCCTTTCTTCAATGATTGGATTCTCGAGAGGATCTTGAGATTCCTCATATTTCGTTTCTTCCTTTGATGATGGTTCTCCAACATCATATCTAACATCATTTGTGTTTATAATACTTACATCATCATTCACACAAGAATCCTTCCTCGGAAGGGAATTATCATCGAAAAAAACATGTATAGACGCTTCTACAACTAAAGTTATTTTATTAAATACTCGATAAGCTTTAGAATTTAAGGAATAACCCATAAAAATTCCTTCATCACTTTTAGCATCAAATTTGCCAAGATTTTCTTTACCGTTGTTTAAAACAAAACATTTACATCCAAAAGGATGAAAATAGCTAATGTTAGGTTTTTTATTTTTGAAAAGTTCATATGGAGTTTTCTTCAAAATAGGCATAATCATTACTCGATTAATAACATAACAAGCGGTATTTGTGGCTTCTGCCCAAAAATATTTTGGCAAATTGTTTTCATAAAGCATGGTTCTAGCCATTTCTTCTAAAGTTCTATTTTTCCTCTCAACAACTCTATTTTGTTGAGGGGTTCTAGGTGCTGAAAAATTATGACTAATGCCATTAGAATTACAAAATTCAGTAAATCCAAGATTTTCAAATTCAGTTCCATGATCACTCCTAACACTAGTTATAGAGTAACCTTTTTCGTTTTGGATTACCTTTGAAAATGTGATGAATTTTTCTAATGCTTCATCTTTAGTACTTAAAAATAGAACCTAATTATATCTAGAATAGTCATCTACCAAGACAAATACATATTGTTTTCCACCCAAGCTAGTAGTCCTAGATGACCTAAAAAGATCTATATGGATCAATTGTAATACTCTACTAGTGGATACATTATTCATGGATTTAAAAGAAATTCACTTTTGTTTTCCTTTAGAACAAACATCACATATTTTATCATTATCAAATTTTAGTTTAGGCAACCCTCGAACTAAATCTCATTGAATTAACTGTTGCAGAACACTCATACTAGCATGCCCTAGTCTCCTATGCCATAACCAACTATGATGCTCGTCCTTAGCAACTAGGAATAAATTAGTCATATCAATAGAATCTAAATGCACCATGTATATGTTTCCTATTCTATGACCAACAAGCATAATCTGATTAAATCCAATGTGAATAACATTACAACCATTAGTTTCAAACATGAAATTGAATCCCTTATCAAATAATTGTCTAATACTCAATAGATTATGCTTTAATCCATTCACATATAAAACATTCTTAATTTGTATGGAAGAAGTATTACCTATAGTGCCTATACCTTCAATGTGACCTTTTGAATTATCTCTAAAAGTCACATTTCCTCCATTTTTAGCGTTAAGCTCAATGAACCGACTCTTGTCTCCGGTCATGTGTCTTGTGTATCCACTATCAAGGTACCATAAGTTTGGATTTGTTTCTCGTGCCTTGTAGCAATGCTCCTTTCCCTACAAACATAGAATAATTTTTTAATTTTGGTACCCAATTTTTTTTGGTTCATATTCATTAGTTTCCAAAATCCTAGTCCCCTTGGGTATCCATTTGTGTAGGATATCCTTATCTTTAGTAGTAATGAGTTCTTTGGGAACCCATATACTTCTAATGATTTTTTTTATTTGAGGTTCTTTGGAGACCTCTATGATTGTAATTTTTAAAGCTCTTTTTAACATAGTTGGATTTTGAATTTTCACCTTTTTTAAAACTTTTTGTTCCAACTTTATTAAATGAGGCTTTAAGATCATCAATTTTATTTTGATGATCATCATGAATTTTTGAAAGTAAGTTATTTAAATCAATATTTTTCTTTTCAAAATCATTAATTTTGATTTGCAATTCTTTAATCTTACTTTCAAGCTCATTGTTGGTCTTGGACATAAGACTATTTTCATTTTTCAATTTTGAAACATCATTTTTGTATTTTGAAATAGATTCTTATAATCCAAAGCCAACCCATTGTAATCCTCTAATAAATCATCATAAGATAATTCATCTGAATCAAATGAGTTAGAGGTTACCTGAGAGTTTTCCCCAATGGCCATCAAGCACAAGTTTGCCACTTCTTGTTCCTCTTCATTGGAACATTCTTTATCGATCCATGTAGCCACATGAGCCTTGTGCTTCTTCTTTGATTGAACTTTTTTCTTAAATAGAGGGAAATCATATTTGACATGCCCCCGGTTTTTTTGCACTCATAGCAAATGATAGGGTCTTTCTCCTTCGATTCATTTTTGAAGCCTTCATTGCGTTTGAATTTTCTTCCTCGGTTGGGCCTCATCAATTTTCTAAACCGTTTGGCAAATAATGTCATTTCCTCATCATTGTCATCTTCATCCGAATAACTCTCATCTTTTGTGGATTTGAGAGTTACTCCCACGTTCTTCTTCTTCTCTGTCTCTTTTTTTATCTCGTTCGTATTTTTGAGGTCTACCTTATCTTGAAGCACCATTTCATGAGTGAGGAGAGAACCAATTAGCTCATTTAGAGTTAAGGATTTTAAGTTCTTAGCCTCGATGATCGTCGTCTTCTTTGATTGCCAAGATTTTCGAAGAGAGTAAACTAACTTCCTCACAAGCTTCTCATTTGGAATGAACTCTCCAAATGATTTGAGACCATTGACAATCGTGGAAAATCTATCCGTCATAGCTTTGATATCTTCATCCGACTTCATCCTGAATTTTTCATAGCTATGAGTTAGAAGACTAATTTTGGATTCTTTTACCTGTTTGTGCCTTCATGAGTGACTTGTAGTTTATCCCATATTTCCTTGGCGGTTTTACAAGATGATACTCTCCCGTATTCATCTGGTCTAAGAGTTCAAAAGATAATATGGATAACTTTGGAGTTGAGCTGGAACATTATTGTCTCTCATTTACTCCACAATCTTGGATGAGTGAAAGGTTTGATGTATCCGTCTTCTATGATATTCCATGCTCCCATGTCACTTGCTTGAATGAAATACATCATTCTATTCTTCCAATAGACATAATTAGCTCCATTGAAGAAAGGAGGCTTGTTGACAGGCAATGAGTCAAGATCGAAGTCGTGGTTTGAAGTGGAGGCCATTGATGACTTGATTATCGATGTAACTCTTCCCGAATTAACTCAAGAGGTGATTAAACCTTCAAATGAGTGAGGCTCTGGTACCAATTTTTGAGTTAATCGATCGACAGAATAGACCAAGAGGGGGATGAATTGGCAATAAAAATTTCGGTGGAAGTTTTTCTAGAAAATTGAAAATATTTGCACAGCGATTTAGAGTGGTTCGATTTTCTCAACCAAAGTCTACGTCCATTACCTTAGCTATCCACACTAAGGATTTTCCACAAATTCACTATTTTGTCTTTCGTTTGAGGACAAAGAGTAACCTTATAAATCCCTCAAGAATTATACCCCAAATTCTTGAGAACACTCTCTCCCAAAGAGAACAATACAAATTTTGCAAACTTACAAGAAAATTCTCACAAGGAAAGATGTTTGCACAATTCTAGAACAAAAAAAGAACACTCACCAATAATGAAATTGAGCACAATAAGTTTTATTGAAAGCAAAAATGAATATTAAATGAAATAGGATTGAAAATGCTCAAACTTGAGGTTTGATACTTTCTCTTTGATTCTCTCTTGATTCTTGATAATTGTTGTTGATCAATGGCTCCTAAGCTTGTTTAAATACACCTTGGATTACTTCTGAACGTTGGGGGATCATTAGTGGAGTCAATAGAGCCATTATTGTGTGAAAACAATTAATAAAACAGTTGGGAGCGTATGGTGCATCGATGTATAGGCAATGTGCATCGGTACGCTATGTGTAAAATTCAAATATTTCGACCATTGGAAGACTTAGTGCATCGATACACTAGGGGTGCATCGATGCATAAAATACATTCGACGTTTCAAATAAGCCTGGAGTGCATCGATGCATGGTCTGTGCATCGATACATAAAATGCATTTGATGTTCAAATTATTTAGGTGTGCATCGATGCATGCCTTCTGCATCGATTCATGCCTTCTGCATCGGTACATAAAATGCATTCGAAATTCAATTTATTCAAGAGTCCATCGATGCATTATATAGTGCATCGGTACACTACTGTGAAAAATTGATATTTGGCTCGTTTTTGGTTCGAAATACTTTGTGAAAATTGTTTCAAAAATATTTTAAGATTAAAACACAATTTTATACTTTAATAAGGATTTGAAATTGATTTTTTAAAGAGTTAAAGTAATATCTTGAAATTCGAGTAAATTGATTAGAATATACTTAGAAAATTATTTGTAAAATCTTAAAATTTATTTATACTTAATTTGTTATATCAAAACATCAAAAATGTTTTCAACGGTGGAAGATTCTTATTATTAATCCTACTGCTAAATAAAATTGATGGCACGAGTAAAGGAACACTCATTCTCAATATCTTTGGAGATATAACATATGCTAGATTTTTTTAGAGAGGACATATATTGGGTTTGATAGTACTAGTGTTTAAACTCTCGCATTGGACTCAATCAGACTAGAAATATTGCATTGATGGTTTCTATAGTATCATTTTTGTAGGTTGTGATAGTGTTGATGAGGACAAGTTAAAATGGTTTCCTTTTTATTCCCTCTTCTTGGTTAATTGGGGTTGATGATATTGAATTATTAGAGGCTTTTTTTTGTTAATGATTTGAGTGAGTTTGATCTATCTCAGATAGTAAATACTGATTTTTTGTTTTGACCACCACTGGTTATCATCGTAAGAGGCCAATAACAAGTATTAAATTTGTCAAATAAAAATAATTCTTAATTCTCAAATAATAAATAAAGTAGTATATAAAAGTATGGTTAATCTACAGGGACTAAGGAAGTTTAATAATGTCATTTCTCGGATTGAATCAACTATAAAAAATAAAAGAGGGAGATTTTAAAACTAATGAAAATGAATAATAAAAAAATAAATATTAAATGAAAATAATGATAAAATAAATAAATAAAATAAAGTAAGTAAAGTAGAAGAATTCAATAGAGATGACATAGCCATAGATTTTATTTAGCCTCAATTTCGATAGATCATTGAAATAAAATTTTCCTTTCGTGATGTACGTCGATTATAGTCAACATGGCCTAACCCCTTCAGCAAACTCTTCTCCTCGGTTAACCAAAATTTCCAAGTCTATATCTAAAATCAAGTCCTTGCTATTTTAGACATGTCTATCTTCGTTAGATCCAAAATAGCTTTAAGTTATGGAAAAGTTTGACTCGAGTTATAGCGTCTCATTGAGAACAAAATAGCTAAGTTTGTTCACAGGAAGCCGAATTACGACAAACTGATCTGAATTTCCAATTGTTTCTTTTAAAGGCTTAGCACTAAATAAGTTATAAACGGAAAGAGGCATAATATTTATTAAAGCACTCAAATCATACATGGCTCGCTTTATACCTTCCTTACCAATTTTACAAGGAATAACAAACATACATTGATCCTTGTACATAGATGGAATTTTATGTTGAATGATGGTAGAAACATTTTCACCTAAGGTTACGTTTTCATTCCCAGTAATCTTTCTTTTGTTTGTGCAAAGATCCTTCAAAATTTTGGCATACCGTAAAACCTTTTTGATAACATCAAGGAGAGGTATATTAATTTCGACCTTCCGTAAAATGTCAAGTATCTCATTCTCCTCAGCTTGTTTGTCGTGTTTCACTAATCTTGTTGGAAAGAGAGGTGGGATGACATAGGGTGATCAAGTGGATGGTTTCATAGGTGATTCTAGATATTTCTTTTTCTTTTGGGACTATGCACCTACTTTCTCTAGAGTGTCAGTCTCAACGATATTACCACTTCGAAGGGTCGTGACACTGGTTCTTTGTCTCAGATTAGGCTCGGTTTATTATGATAACTTCCCCTGAGACTCTCAATCATCCCACAGTTTGAGCCAATTGATTTATCTGCTTATCTAGCTATTGTAAGTGAGTTTCAGTTCAATTTTGAAACTTCTCCTAAGATATCGCCAAACATTGTACAATCGGCTCCAATGTTGACTTATTTGCGATTGATATTGATAAGGAGATGGTCTCGATTGATATACTTGATTCGGTCTCAGATTCGATCCATAGTTGAAATTTGGATGATATCTTTACTCTAGATTATAGGTGTTTGCATAAGGATTGTTCGGTCCCTGAGGAGGTCTCAAAAAATTTCCCACAACATTCACGTGGTTATAGTATCTTCTTGAAGCATCGACCAATAGTCCGTGGGATGATGTGACATCGTGTGGATCTACATAATCTAGTTGATCCTATTTTACCTACGATAAGAGATTGAACCACATTAGTTAATTTATTAATTTATCTTCTAAGGAGGTAATACTTATCTCATGAACTCATCATGTGGGTTCACCAGGTGGGTGAAATTACTGAGAATTTGTGGCCATAGTTCAAATCGTATTTCTAGCCACAACGGGAGTCATGTTAACAAGAGCTCATTCACTTGTCGCATTGATCATTTTCATCTCCATGGGAAGTAGTCCTTTGTAGAAATATTGTAGGAGAGTTTGTTCTGATAAGCCATGTTGTGGACAACTTACACACAACTTCTTGAAGCATTCCAGTAATTGTATAATGATTCACTATCTTTCGTCAAATCCCTAAAATATTTCTCCTTAGTTTGCTCAATTCAGCTACAGGGAAAAACCCGTAAAGGAATAAATGAGACATATCAGCCCATGTATCAATTAAACTAGGAGGTAAATAAAATAATCAATCTTTTACCGAATATACCAAGGAAAAAAAGAAAAACACTGAGTTTTATTTGGTATTTGGATACTTCATGTTTCATACTGAGACAAACCATATAAAACTCTTTTAGATGTTTATATGGGTTCTCATTTTGTAAATCATGAAAGGTTGGAAAAAGATGGATCAAACCCGTCTTTAATTCGAATAGTATTTTGCCATTCGGGAACATAAAACAAAGCGTCTGTTGTTCATTAAGTGTCGTAACTAGCTTTCAGATTGTTGGATCAGACATATGTATTGATTCTTCTCAGTCGAATGTGAAAAAAGCTTTGGTGTAAGAGATTTCTTTTGAGTTGGATCAGACTTAAATTGAATTTGTTGTTGTTGTTGTTGTCTCTTTTGTCAAAGAGTTTCTCCAGGTAATCTCCGAGCAAGTGTTTTGATTTCAGGTTCATAATTTATTAATTATCTCGGATGCGACCTGGTCATATATCAAAAACAAGAAAAAATATTAGTAACTTTGCCAAATGCCTCGACAACAACACCAATTTGACAAACATCAAATTTTCTAAATAAAAATAATTCCTAATTTTCAAATAAATAAATAAATAAAGTAGTATAGAGAAGTAGGAGCGATCCACAAAGACTAAAGAAGTTTGATAATGTCGTTTCTTGGACTAAATCAACTACAAAAAATAAAAGAGGTGGATTTTAAAATTAATGAAAGTGAATAATAAAAAAATAAATACTTAATAAAAGAATAGTGAGAAAATAAATAAAATAAATAAAGTATAAGAATTCAATAGAGATGATACAGCCTTAGGTTTTTCGATCATCGAAATAAAATTTTTCTTTCGTGATATACGCTAGTTACAATCAACAAGGCCCAACCTCTGTAGCTAACTCTTCTCTTCGGTTAAGAAAACTTTCCAAATTTATCTCTGAAATCTGATCCTTGTTAGTCTAGCCATGTTTATTGCTATTAGATCCAAAATAACTTTAAGTTCCATTAAAGCCTGAATCAAGTTATAGCCTCTCACCGAGAATCAAACTTGATCTTGATTCTCCTTAACGGACTGTCGCTAAATTTATTCATAGGAAGTTGAATTACGATCAACCGATTTGAATTTCAAACTTTAAGCAAAATGGTCTTTAAATCAATGTGCACTTTTTGAGTTGAAGATGTAATAACTTATAAGGGACTGGGTAATTTCCAAATAATCGAAGAATACAATTTGAAGGTATAAAGATCAAGACTCAATTCTCATGATTAGAATTGAGTTTCGCAAAACCTTTGGCTGAGTGGAAGTTTATATAAGTATTGATTGGATCTTGCTTAGTATTGTGAAAAAAATAATGAAAGAAAATAAAGAAAGAAAATTGGAGATAAAAGAAAAACATAACTTCGATAATGAACCAAAGAAAAATAAACTCCAATATGTCTTTCAACTGTTAAACCTATGGGTTATTTATAACCTAAGAGTTCTAAGTAAATAAAATAACTAACCCCTAAATGAAATAATTATCACACCTTGAAATTTTTGGTTTAGATATTAATAATTTCAATTAATATATTTGACGGTCCATACTGTCATAATAAGGAAATTTTTTGTTTATTTCGTAAGCTTGTAGTTAGTTCAGAGGCTTGGACAGTGATTTACCCAACAGACTATAACTTTAAAAAAAATAATTGCGTGTTTCATGGGAATTAAATTTGTACCCTTTTAAAGCTTCCCCTAGGCCTTAGCCATACATTCTAGGCACCTGAAGCTGATGAGATTTGGTAAAAATATATTTTAATTATCACAAATCAAATCTAAATAGTTCAAAAGCCTATATATTTGAATCAAGAAAAATCCAAAGAAAATTTTCCTAGAACCCAAACTTTCCATTCTGGCCATTCCTCGTTCCTCTATCGTCGAACCCTTTCTTTAATTAGCGTGGCACACACCACAGCCTTTAACAGCTCTGTCATCATCTTGTGAATAAACCTCGACCCTAGAAATTCCAGAATTATCCACCGTTGACCACAAATTGGGAGAAACCATTTGACACCAAACTCAGTCACCGTTCGTTGGTAAACGTCATCGCCAATTCTAGTCACCACGTAGTCTCAAACCAATCAAATCCCTACCAAACATGGCCCTTGAACCACCGTCATTTGACATGGATAGCTTGTCAAAGTTCTATTGGAGAACTCAAAACCCAACACTATTTTTGAGATTTTCGACTGAACCAAATGTCTGTTCACCTCGCAGCCTGCATCGTCGATATCCTCGTTGAATTCTGACCAAAACCCAATCAGGCATGCCTCCTCGTTGTCATCCCTTCTCCGTTGTCCATTGGGTAAGTTTTGATTTTTTTTGTTTGGTTTTCTTTGATTATTGGCTAGATTTCTGAGTTATTTTGAGTTGATATTGATAAGTGTTGCATAATTAGTAATCATCCGACCTGAACTACCTTGTCGTAATCGCATATGCCGCAACACACCTTCGTTGCACATGGGGCTTGTCATCTAACCCAAAACCTTCTTGAAACTGGTTTGGTCAGACCAAATTGGCCCAAACTGGTCTGAATCAGGTGCTCTTGAACCAGCCGGTCGATCCAAACAGGAAGACCAAACCATTGACCCACTATATCATTGCCTTTGACATGACCGTTTACCGGACCTATTTACTTTGACTTTGATCAAAAAGTTAACTTTTTCTGAAAAGACATTTTTTTTTGTTTTTCGTGTCCTACGTCTTAATCTGAAGTCCGTTTTACCAGATTCTAACCAGAAATCTTTTAAATAGACCTTTGAAATCGAATATGTATAGTTATTTTAATTAATTTTGTTAAGAAAATTTAAATTATGAACAATAATTAATTTATGTTATTGGTTATATAAGATACCCATGATTCTCCTGATCGTACATCTTCCAGACCTAACTGTTCTCGATCCGTTCTTTCGTGTGAGCCCATGATTGTCCGTATGGTTCTGTAATCATGTTAAATACTTGATTTAGTATATTAGTCCAATAGTAACTCTGTTTTGATATGATTTAGGATCGTGAGCTACTGTAGACCATAGCGAGACCAGTGTTTAGTATATCTTCCAAAATGACTTGTTTTGTGAAGTATGTTCCTTATGTGCTACATACAAATTTAAATCTATGTTTTAAATTTTCATGTACACATGATTGTTTTTCAGATATGAAATATGATTGTCTGATCTGATTTGACTACTGAAAATATTATTTGATTTAAAAGCTTGATTTTGTTTTACTGATTTTCTGAATTCTTAATATCTATTTTACTGGTTTTAAATTTATGTACATTTGATTTGTGTTCTCTGGTTACCTATTTTTGCTAAAACATAAACGTCTGATATATGATTTCCTGATTTTACTGGTATTATCTGAAACTGTTTTATTTGGGTACTTCTAGGATGTATTCTATAGTTCTGCAAATTCAGCTCAGATCATGCTGACAATTTCTTATGGACCTAAGATGACTAATGGGTGGACTCTTTGGCCCAATGGGCCTAGTGGTAAAACCTTATGGACCCTAAGGCACTCCTTTAGGGTAGCTCCTTTGATTTGTGCATTGGGTAAGTCCTTTTGGACCTGAGGGCACTCCCCTTAAGTGGCTTATACACTACGTCTAGGGTAAGTCCTTATACACCCAAGGTGCTCCCTTAGGTTGGCTCCTAGGTCCAATGGACCTAAGGTAAGTCATTATGGATGGAGTTTTGGGGAACCGCATATGGTGTTCGATTTGAGGGTAACTCTGTGTTTTAAATAAAAACTATAATGCCATTTTTACTCCATGATTTCAAAAATCAGAATTGAAATGTATCTATATGTTTTATTTTGCGCTTGTTGGAACACATTGAGCTCCCTAGCTTAGTCCCCCAATCTTTTTTCCTTTAAGATACTTTTGGATGGGCACACAAGATAAGACACTTGGAGGATCGATACATTTTTGTAATATATCTTTTAGTTGTAATGTTTTTATCTTCCAAATTGCCCTTCTGATCGGTGACATGTGCCTATATTTTGTGATACACTAGTTTTATGACTTACTATATATCATTACTGATGTATAAAATTATTTTGTGATCGATTATTGGATATTTGGTTTTACTTGCGATATTTCCTGTTTAAATTTACTCGAACTGATTATTTTTATATAATTTTATTTATGATTTTACTCATGATGGTTCATAACTTAAATTAACTTAAATGGTTTAACCTTATGATTTTCATTACAATTTCAAAGATTTTAACTATTTTTAAAGTTTTGAAAGAAGTTATGAAATTTTTTATTGTAAACCGCTAGATCTGATCATATCGCATAGGCTGGATCTAAGGGGTTACAATTAGTGGTATCAGAGTTTTTAATTTTTAAACATCAGGTTGTGGATGAGTCCAAAATAAAAATACAATTTAAAATTATTTTACAAACCAAGTTACAAAGATCGTGCACCAAATTTTTACAAATTTATCTATTTTCAGGACTCCAAGTGTCAACTGTAATCCTAGGTTTTGTCTTATGTAGTGAACCTTGAGATTCTCTTAGATGAGCGTTAGGCGATGCCATCGACCTAGTCGTGGATGAGGTTGAGTGGTTAGGTTTACTAACTCATTAGATGATACTAGTATCGATCTCTTACCTTTGATAAACCCTTATGCCCCTCGAGCTCTTATGACTTCGATAGATTCCCCACCTACTCTTTGTCTAGACTTGCTTGCTTTGGTTAGAGGATCGTTTATTTCTGGGACTGAGCCTACGAGTGTCGTTTCAGATGAGAATCTTGGTAGGCAGTTTCTCCAGTTGATTTAGGGTGCAGTTTGAGTTGTAGGCATTACACCCGAAGTTCCCATTTCTCATACCTTATACCTAATTGAGTTAGGACTTTTTGAGGCCATATTATTGGAGCTATAACTGAGGCTGAGTACTCACTTTACGAAACTGAGAGACGCATAGACCAGTTAGGTTTAGATTCGTTGAAGAGATACTTGGAAGTTGTCTCTATGTTGGATGGGAACAACCACACTTGGTTGGAGTTTTTAGTGAGTAGTGTTCTAGCCAATTGTTTGCCATGAGATTTCTTTTAGGAGTGTTTTAGGAGTCATTACCTAGGAGAGCGATATCTGACGTAGAGATGACAGAAGTTTCAAGACCTAGATCAGGGGGTATGAATGTTTCTGAATATGAGATAATGTTTCTGAAGTTATTGAAATATGGTATTAGTTTGGTACTAATAAGATGGATAAGTGTCGTAAATTTTCTCAAAGACTTAGATACGAACTGCATAGGAAGGTAGTGACCCATCAGGACGATGTGTTTGATGTTTTGGTAGAAAGAGCGAAGGATGATGAGGAACTACCGATAGAGATATAATAGATCGAGAGTGGTATAGGAGAACTTTAGGCCTATCTGAGTCATCTACGCGTCATGAGAAGAAGACTCGTTTTGTTACTCCTTGGAGGAGTGATTATGGTTCGAGGCCTATTTCACCTCCACCTGTAGTAGTTAGTCAAGACGATTAATTAAGTTTCTCTCCTTTTTCGAGTTGTCAATATTATGGTAATCATCATAGAACGGAGCGTCAGAAAAAGATAGGTACTTGTTATCGTTATGGGTCTAGTGAGCATCTCCTTAGGAATTGTTTTTTATCTATCCTCTTCTAAGCATACATGCACTTTGACTCCTGCCCATTCTCAAGCCTCTGTTTAGACCACAGTTAGGAGTCATAATCAGGAAAGGACTTCTAGATCTATTTTTAGGACTAATGGTAGAGCTTGATCGCAGTAGAGAATGGGACTAGATTTATTTGAGGCGAGGCAGGCTTCCCTTATTTACGCTACTAGATGTTTTGATGATCGAGATGAGCCCAAGATTTTTGCATGTATATTTATTGTTATGTTTGTTCCTTATCATGCATTACTAGATAATAGCCCCATCTACCCTCTTAGTATTTTGAGTTTTGTGTTCTGAGACCTTCATATTTTAATCGAGTAAATCGCGATCTTTGTTATCGCTCCGAGTCTAGTGAGATAGCCTGTTATGGTGAATAGAGTACTTAGGTTGTCCTTTGAAGGAATCGTTATAGAATTAGCTCTGGATCTATTCAACTTAGGTGAATTTCGAGGATAAAATTCTTTTTAAGGGAAGAAGAGTTGTCACACCCTGAAATTTTAGGTTAGATATTAAAAATTTAAATGAATGTATTCGGGGGACCAAATTGTTATAATAAGAAAATTTTGAGTTTATTTCATAAGCTTCGAGTTGGTTTAAGGAATTACCCATCAATATATAACTTTGAAAAAAAATAATTATGTGGTTCAAAAGACTTAACCATTCAGGCTAGGAACCTGTAACTGACGGGATTTGGTAAAAATATATTTTAATTATCACAAATTAAATATAAATCGTTCAAAAGCCTATCTCTTTGAATCAAGCAAAACCCGAAGAAAATTTTCCTAAGACCCAAACTTTCCCTTCCAGCCATTTATCATTGCTCCACCGTCAAACCCCTATTTTAGTCGGGCGTGGCACACACCGCCACCTTCAACAACTCCATCATCATATTTAGAATAAACCCCAACCCTTGAAACACTTAAATCATCAACCATTGATCACAAATTGATAGAAACTATTCGAAACCATTTAACACCAAACTCGACCACCGCTCGTCAGTAGCCGTCATCGTTGGTTCCAGTTGATGTGTCATCTTAGCCCAATCAAATCCCTACCGATCATGCCCCGTAAATTACCATCGTTAGACGTCGAGAGCTTGTCGAAGTTCCATTGGAGAACTCAAAAAACTGACGCTATTTTCATTATTTTTGACCAAACTAAACATTTGTTCATCTCACCACCTCTGCCGTTGAGATCCTTATGGAAGTCCAACCAAAACCCAGTCATTCGTGCCTCATCCTCCTCGTCCCTTCACCGTCAGCCATTGCGTAAATTCCAATTTTATTATTCGTTTGGTTTTCTTCGATTATTGGATGGATTTCTGAGTTATTTTGAGTTGATATTGACAAGTGTTACATAATGAGTAATCAACCGATCTAAACTGCCCTATCACCATTGTACGCGTCGCCACGTACTTTCATCGCGCGTGAGGCTTGTTCTCCAGCCCAGAACCTTCTTAAAATCAGTCTGGTCAGATTAAATTGGTCTTAACCGATCTGCCTGAATCAACCGGTCCATCTAAACTGACATAGCAAACCGTTGACCCTTTAGACCTTTGACCTGATCGTTGACCTTTTACATGTTCGTTGACCAAACCGATTTTCTTTGACTTTGACCTTTAACCAGCATTAATTTTGATTAAAAAGTTAACTTTTTCTTAAAAGTTTTATTTTATGTTTTTCGATGTCATGTGTCTCAATTCAATGTATGCCTTGCTAAATTATAACTCGAAAGTCTCCGAATTGACCTTTGAACTTGAACATGTATATTTATTTTAATTTATTTGGCGAAGGAAATTTAAATTGTGGACAAGGACTGATTTATGTTATTTGTTATGTAAGGTAGGTACATGTGATTCTCCTGATCGTATGTCTGCTTGACTCAGCTCCTCTCAATCCATTTTTTCGTGTGAGCCCGCGATTGCCTGTATGGTTCTGTAACCCTGTTAAATACTAGATTTAGTATATTACTCTGATAGTAACTCTACTCTGATATGATTTAGGATCATGTACTATTGGAGAGTGTAGCCAGACCGATGCTTAGTAGATCTTTTAGATCGACCCATTTTGCGAGGTGTATTCCTTATACGCTACATACTGATTTTAAATATTTGTTTTAAATTTTCATGTACACATAACTGTTTTATCTAATCTAAAATGTGATTTTCTGATTTGTTTTGACTACTGAATAATTCATTTGATTTGAAAGCATGATTTTGTTTTACTGATGTTCTGAATTCTTGATATTTGTTTTATGACTTACTATATTTTGTGATACACTAGTGTTATGACTTACTATATATCATTACTGATGTATGGAATTATTTTGGGACCGATATTGGATATTTGGTTTTACTTGTGATATTTCTTGTTTTAATTTTCTCGAACTGATTATTTTTATATAATTTTATTTACGATTTTACTCGTGTTGGCTCGTACATGAAATTAACTTAAATGATTTAACCTTATAGTTTTCACTATAATTTCAAAGATGTTTAATATTTTTAAAGTGTTGAAAGAAGTTACGAAAATTTTTATTGTAATCCGCTAGATCTTGTCATATCGCATAGGCTGGATCTAGGGGTTACAATAATAAATAAAGTAATCAAACTAAAAATCCTAAATCTACAAGTTTCATTAGAAATGATAAAAATAAATATTTAAGTATTGTAGTCATGGTTGAATTATTCTTTATCTTTTGGATAACGTTGTCCTAGGTAAATTCCAAATTAAATATTGAAGATAATTTTGCTCGTCTTCTAGAAGATACTAATTGGACCATCAAAATCTGCTAGTTTTTGGGTTAATTAATCCAACGAAGCTCCTATACAAAATAAACCCAAAATAAAGATAAATAAATAATATTCAATCGAAAACAAGGAGTAAATAACAATAAATATATGCAATATTACGCACATATCGACCAAAACTTTCAAATTTTATCACCGAATGCATCTCATCATTTTGAATGCAAATTTTGTGTCCATTTAATTGGATAACACCCAAACTTAATCTATTGATTTTTCTCAAGCAATGGATAGTATTAAGAAAATAAAAATACCATGGAAAGTTTGGATGCATAATAGTTATATGGGATAGAATTTCAGCCCTCAGAATATTTGGCTTTAACACGCTAGACTAGTTTAAGAAATCAAGTACTGTCCCCTAGGGCAAGATCCTTTGTGTGAATGTGTGCGTGTGATTGTATCGAGTCCATGCTTAACAAACCTAGGAAATTTCTAAGCAAACTCTCTTGTTTTGCCACGACATTTACAATTATACTCCCACATTTTTTTTTGCTGCTACGAGGGAAGTCAGCCCATCACACATACCTTCCCACACTCTAGGTCAAAGGGAGCATACCTTCCACCCCAAGCTAGTCAGGTAGAGTCATCCTGTGACTACTTTCATTCACTCATATACCGTGGCTGCCATTTATTTAATTGTAGTCTCCAGGCAATGTCATGACATAACGGAGTGTCCCTATACAGATATGCCAAAGCATTTATTCGTAATTTTCATTCATTTTTTTAACATACAAGGTTTTCATCATTCAAGGACATTATCAAAGTTTTATGCTAAGACATGCAAGAGTTCTCTTATAAAAAATTTCTAAGTTCCTTAATAACGGAAAACATACAGTCGTGTATCCAAAGGTTCTAAAGAAGCAAGTCCTAGAGTTAGTTCTATCATCATCGACAGTCATATACATTCAATTCTAGCCATAAAGAGTTCATCATCATCAGACATCCTTAATTTATTCCAGAAAACTAATTCTAACACTTACTAATGTCATGGCATATTCATTATACTAATACTATCATGCAATAATGTGAGATACCCTACCTCCCCCAAACTTGACATAATCATTATCCTCAATGCTAAATAAAAACTAAGGTAAAACTAGACTACATACAATGCAATGCAATGCAATGCAATGCTATGCAAGGTACCTGGACTATTTATGTTGGTGGTGGTGCGGCGGTCGTGTGACATGGGTGCTTACGCAATTATGTGGGGCTTGAATATTCAGAATCTGATGCTGGTGCAACAGGGGTCCTAAGTCCTTCTGGGACTAGGGATAGCTAAGGCTCCTCATGCCTAGACACCTTCAACAACCGACATCTACTCCTTTGTAGAGGAATTTACTGTAGTATTTCTGATTGTTCATCCTTAAATGGCTCTATGGGTTGTGAGGATGCTGGTACGGTTGAAAGCTGGAGCTCAGCTTTTTGACATTCAGTTGTTGGTACGAAGTGGAATGGATCAGGATCAGATGGTTTCTCTTAATCAGCAGGCTGGTGAGCATCTTCTGATGCCTCAACATTTTCAGATGGTCGCAAGAGCGTAGCAGGGAATACTAGAATACCAAGATTAAAGTGTGAGAGAATTTCCATGAAATCATTTGTGATAAACTCATCTCGACACTTTACATACGCAAAGAAGGTCATCATATTGATGGTCAGCTGTTCTATGTGTTCTTGGGTTCGTTTAGTGACATCTTCTAGGGCATCTAGTATTGTTGTGGCATCTTAGGTTACTTCAGCACTAGAAATGTTCTCCTCTTTTTCTTTTCCCTTGTTTTCCTTGAATCCAAATAAAATATGAAGCTTTGCCTTTATAATATCGACAACCTAGGCAATATCTCATCAAACTGCTCCTCGGACACCTTCTTCTTACGGTAGAGAGTCGTAATGAGGTTTATAAATACCAAGGCACTGGCAGGTCACTTCAGACAAGTATGAACTTGTTCCACAATTATCTTGCCTATGTCAATGGAACACCCTACTAAAATAGAGTGCAACAGAAGCATCCACTGTAGTGAGATTGTGGTGCGGTGGGTAGTAAGGAGAAGCTTGTGCTTCATGAAATGATTCCACAATTTAGCCCTTGGTTGTAGCATCTCACAATCCACTGTTCGTCAGTTTACTTGTTATTCATTCCACTGTGAGTTTGAAAATAGAGGTCTTCCAATATGCCATGGTAAGTCTCATTATCTGCCTCTTTTGTGAAAGTGGTGTGGTTATTAAAAATATCATGCAAGTTAAAATAACGATTAATAGTTGAAGAGGTAAAACGAATAGAAATACCACGAATCACCATGATATGTTGATTTGGGTCGGTTAAGTTGGCATAAAATTCTTTCACCAGAGAGGCATTCATATTCTCTGGATGCTTGGAAAATTTTTGCCGCTGGTGCTGGTGAACAATGTTCATGACATCATTGCCAAGTTCGACATCTTCATTGTGGTTAGTTAAAAAAATAAACCCTAACTCAAAGAAAACCCTATGGTTTTTAGGCTTTGAAACCTTTCTTGATCTGCTTCATCAATGAAACGTGCTGGAGATGATGGAGCCATGCTTTAGGGACGTGAGTGCACCATGGTTAGTTGACAAACAAAGCAAAAATGAAAAAGCTTGAAGCTTTTTGGCTATGGCGTTCGGTGCTAAGGAGGAAAGAATAAGAAAAGATAAAAAACTAAGTGAGAGAGTAAAAAGAATGAGAACAAGATAAAAATGTAAAAATGAGGGGGTTATTTAACGTGTGGATAGGGTGTTAGTGGGGGAAAAGGAAAAAAATAATTAAAACAAACCCTAAAGAAAACTAAAAAAATCAAAAAGTGAAAAAGGTAAAAATATTTCCCTCCTATTTTGTCCTATTTCCTCCCATTCCTCTTTCTTTAACCGTACAGTCATCACGTGCATGTTGCGTGGACCATAAATTTGCAAAGAAAAATAAAATAATAAATTAAAAGGAAACTGAATAAAACAATAACAAAATAAACTTTTATTTATGCACAGGAGTAAATCCAAAATGCCACGGCATAATCAAGAAGCTTAACAAATTTCGACATTGTGCAAAAAGAGGGTTGATTTGTCACGCAAGGGCAGAGCTCCTTGATAAGCCTTCAGATGATGGCCATTAACTTTGAAAATGGAACCATCATCCATATTTTTGATATCAATAGTGCCATGAGGGTAGACACGGTGTGCTTCAAAAGGTTCGGAAAATCGTGACTTCAGTTTTCCAGGGAAGAGCTTCAACCTCGAGTTAAACAGGAGCACCTACTAGCCAATATGAAAATGTCATGGAAAAAACATTTGATCATGCCACTTCTTAGTTTTTTCTTTTTAAATCTTTCCATTTTCATATACTTGTTCCCGAAACTCTTTTATTTCATTCAGATCGAGTAATCTTTCTCCCCAGCTAGTTGTGCATCAAAATTCAGCTTCTTGATGGCCCAATATGCCTTATGCTCTAACTCCACAAGTAGGTGGCATGCTTTCCCATATACCATCTTGAAAGGTGACATTCCCAAAGGTGTTTTCAATGTAGTACGATAAGCCCAGAGAGCTTCATCCAGCTTCGGGGACCAGTCTTTCCTTCTAGAATTCACCACCTTCTCTAGGATTTGCATGATCTCCCGGTTGGACACTTCATCTTGCCCATTGGTTTGTGGGTGATATGTCATGGAAATTTTATGTCATACTTCATATTTTTATAATGCCTTGGCAATAAGCTTGTTATCAACATGAGTGTCCTCATCACTGAGGATGGCTCTTGCTGCTCCAAATCGAGTAAAGATGTTCTTGTAAAGGAACTTGAGCACGGTTTTAGATTCATTCCTCGGTGTGGAAATTGCTTCAACCCACTTAGATACGTAGTCTACAGCAAGTAAAATATACAAGTCTCCAAAAGAAGATGGGAACGCTCCCATGAAGTCAATGCCCCATACGTCAAAGAGCTTAATCTCCATAATGTTTTGCAATGGCATTTCATGTCGTCTAAAAATGTTCCAGTGCGCTGGCATCTATCACATGCTTTGCAAAACTTGTGAGCATTCTTGAATAGTGACAGCCAGTAAAAGCCTGACTGGAGGACCTTAGCAACAGTACTCGCACCTCCAAAATGTCCTCCACAGGGTGCTGTGTGCCAATAGTGTAGATTGTCTCTTCGCTTCTCCTATGGGACACAACGTCGACTCATTTGATCGGCGCATTGTTTGAATAAGTATGACTCGTCCCAGAAGTAGAACTTGGCATTATGCTTGAACTTCTTCCTGCCTTGGTTGTTCAATTCATAAGGCAAAATACCACTAACAAGAAAATTGACAATGTCAGCGTAACACGAGATTGTCGTGGCATATACAATTTTCTCATCAGGAAATCCTTTTTGAATATCTAAAATGTCATGGCACTCAGAATTTTTCTCTAGTCTAGATAAATGATCTGCAACTTGGTTTTTAGTACCTTTCCTATCTATTACCTCTAAGTCAAATTCCTGCAGTAGTAATATCCACCTAATGAGTCAAGGCTTGGCATCTTTCTTGTTCACTAAGTATTTTATAGTTGAGTGATCACTGTGAAAAATGACTTTGGTGCCTATCAAGTATGGCCTAAACTTTTCAAATGCAAATACCAAGACAAATAATTCTTTCTCAGTGGTAGTATAGTTCAGTTGTGCTTCATTCAAAGCACGACTAGCATAATAAATAACATGGAAAATTTTACCTCTGCATTACCCAAGCATAACTCCTACGGAAAAATCACTCGCATCACACGTCAACTTGAATGGTGACGTCTAATCGGGGGGAACCACATTAGGTGTAGAGATAAGTCATTATTTCCGCTCGGTGAATGCGCCATGACAATTTTTAACGAACACAAAGGGCTGATTTTGTTGAAGCAGGGTGCATTAGGTATTGGATATCATGGAGAAGTCCTTGATGAATCTTCTATAAACCCAGCATGTCCAAGGAAACTCCTAATGCCCTTGACAGAAGTTGGTGGGGGTAACTTCTCGATCACCTCAATTTTGGCTTTGTCCACTTCAATGCCCTTTTTAGAAATCTTATGGCCTAGAACAATGCCTTCGGTCACCATGAAGTGACATTTTTCCGAGATCGACCTCCTCACATCGCTTAAGTACCTTTTCCAAATTGCTGAGGTATTTCTCAAAGTCATCTCCAGAAACGGAAAAGTCATCCATAAAAATTTCTAGAAAATCCTCAACCATGTCAGAAAATATAGTTTGCATGCAACATTGAAAGGTTTACGGGGCATTACAGAGTCCAAAAGGCATCATTCAGAAAGCATAAGTGCCATAGAGACACATACGTAGTCTTCTCTTGGTCTTCTAGTACGATGGCAATTTGATTATACCCCGAATATCCGTCCAAGAAACAATAATATGCCTTGCCAACCAGTCGATCCAACATTTAATCAATGAAAGGAAAATGGACGTGGTTCTTCTTGGTGTCCTTGTTTAGTTTACGGTAGTCTATGCATATTCGCTACCCGGTGACAGTGCGTGTTGGTAACAACTCATTATCTTCACTTGTCACCACGGTCGTGTCTCCCTTCTTTGACATACATTGGATGGGACTCACCCAAGAACTATCAGAGATGGGGTAAATCACTGTAGCATCAAGCCATTTGAGAATTGGTTTCATCACGACTTGCTTTATGATTGGGTTTAATCTTCTTTATGGTTCTATGGATTTGCCATGACATTCTTCCAACAGGATTTTGTGCATGCAAATAGTGGGACTTATTCCTTTCAGATTTGCCAGAGTCTGTCCTAATGCTCTCTTATTCTATGACAAAACTCTTAACAAACTACATTCTTGGTTAGGGGTAAGGGCATAGGAAATAAAAACAGGTAAGGTTTCATTACTACCTAGATAAGCATATTTAAGATGTTGTGGCAAATTCTTTAATTCTAGGGTAGGTGCATGCTGTAATGAGAGCTTAAGAGGAACAAACTCTTTGAAATCAAGAGGTTCAAAATGCGTACCTGGGCTGGCTATGAGGAAGCTAGCCTTCTGCTCCTCCAAAGAAAAGTCATTGGGCTCTTCGACACTTTCTTCTTCAAATAGTCTCTCATTATTTTCCAGCTGAATGAAATTCTCATGGTAAAATGATCAACTTCTCTTGATATAAATGAATCCACTTTGAAAATGCTCTGGTATTCTTCATCCTCATCCATGTATTTGAGAGTACAGAAAACATTAACAATGACACATTAGTTAGCCACTCTCATGGTAAGCTCACCCTTCTCGTAGTCAATAAGAATATGCCCAGTACCTAGGAAGAGTCTTCCCAAGATTATGGGTATTGTGGCATCAACTTCGCAATCTAGTGTAAGAAAGTCTATTGAAAACACGAATATGTCCACCTTTACAATGACATCCTCGACTCGTCCCTTGGGATCAACATGGGATTGGTTGGCTAATTATAAGATAACCGAGGTGAGTCTCGCATTTCCTATTCCAACCTTCATGAAGATTGACTTAGGCATTAAGTTCACATTTGAGCCAAGGTCACATAATGCCTTCCTAACATAATTTTCTCCTATCAAACATGGAATGATGAAACTGCCTGGATCTTGTCTTTTTGGTGGCAGTTTGCTTAAGGCATATCAATATTTTTTTTGGTAATTGTCTCGTACTTCTTAGCTTTTCTTTTCTTGGTAACAATCTCCTTGAGGAATTTAGCATATGTTGGCATTTGTTCTATAGCTTCCAAAAAATGAACATTGATATGAAGTTTGTTCAAATTGTCAATGAACTTCTTGAATAGAATGTCATCATTATTCTTCTTCAGTACTTGTGGGAAATGAGGTGGGGGTCTGAATTCTTTTAATGAAGGGTCGGGGACAACAATTGCCTTAGCATTTTTGTTTGCTCGCTCAGTTACTTTACTCGATGAACCCTCATCCTTATCCCCTTCCACTTGCGTCTCTTCTAGTAATTCACGCTCAGCTTGCACGGTTACATGGGGTAATTCAATATTCAGTCATCCCCCAAACTTGTCTTCTATATTGATTTGGGTACCACTCCGTAGAGTGAGTACACTTCATTGCTCCTTGCCATGAGGTTTTCTAACTTCAGTGTCAGTTGACAGATGACCTGGTTGACGTTCTAGTAATGCCACGATAATTTGACCAACCTAACCCTCTAATGCCATCAGAGATGATTTATGGCTCTGAAGTAGTGCTCCTTGGTTTTTTTATGGAGGTCACATGGTCTTGCAGTATGGTTTGCGTGGTTGCTATAAACTCTTGCATTGTGGCCTCCAAAGAACTTGTGTTAGATGAAGATGGCCCTCCATTGTTAGAATTATGCCATGGCATATTCATTTGAAAACCTTGGGAGTCATTGAAATTCTAGTGCCGAACGGGTTGATTAACATTGTTGGTTCCTTGATTTCCCAACGAGAAGTTTGGATATTGATGTCATCCAGGATTATATGTGTTAGAATAGGGGTTGTTGTTGCTTCGATTGTAGTTTCCCACATAGTTGATGGATTCCTGATTGGTCAGGCACTTGCTCTCATGGTGATTGCCATGGTATAATAAACATGCTAAATTGGTTGTCTTCACTTCTTTCTCCTCACTTGGACTTGGCAAATTCTTTAGCATATTGGTGATACCAGCAAGTTGAGCGGACACCGAATCCTTAATGTCTAGCTCGAATGCTCCATTTGATTTTTCCCCAATTCCAAGCTTTGTAGATGGAAATTGTAATCAATGTTGGTAATCCTATCCAAAATGTCAAATGCCTATGCAGATGATTTATCGAGTAATGTCTCATTTGTTGAGGCATCTAACATCATCCTCGTAAGCGCATTTACTCCGTTATAGAACATTACCACTTGAGTCCAATCTTGAAAACCATGATTTGAACATTTACGAAGCAATCCTTTATACCGATCCCAACATTCATACATTGATTCATCATCATCTTGACGAAAAGAAGAAATGTATTTCCTCAGTTGGGTGTTCATGTTCGGAGGATTATATCTTAGAATTTTTTTTGTACAAATTAGTCTAAGACTCCATCAAACCCGCTGGAACGCCACTCAACCAAGCCCTTGCTCAGTCACGTAGATAAAATGGAAATAGCTTTAACTTTAATACATCTTCGTACACTCATTGTTGATGAAAAGAATCGCATACCTCCAAGAAGTTATGAATATGTTGTTTGGCATCTTCATTTGGCATGCCCCCAAATTGCCCTATGGAATTTAGCATATTAAACATGACAGGTCTGAGCTCAAAATGGGCTGCCTGAATCTTGGGTTCCACAATTCCTGGATTTAAGTTGTCCAAGATAGAATTTAAGTGATCATGAATGACACGAGGTCTGGCTGCATTCACAGCATTTGGAATTACCTCGGCATTTAAATCTTCTTCATGACCAATACCTTGATTTCCAATTTGATACATGTTTGCACATTGAACACGTCTTTTTTTGCCTAAATAGCCTCTTAATATCAGGTTCAATTGGTTCTAATGGCCCGTCAGAATGTCTTCTGGTCATACATCAAGAAATACTTGAAAAAGATAAGGAAAATAAAAAGTAAAACTATATAAAAATAAACAAGTAAAATACAAATTCTATGACAAAACTAATTAACTTCTAGTTGTCAATCCCCGACAAAGGCACAAAAAACTTTTCTGTTAATTGTGACTACTAAATATAGTCCCGAAAATATATGCAAGTATACACAATCGAACAAGTAATACAGTGATGAGAGAGTATCGTATCCATAGAGATTGAAGGAAATTTATAAGTTCAATCAAAGCAGTTAACTACTTTACCTAAGTATAGTTAGTGATGGTATGTACAAATGAGAATGTTGTGGCAAGATGAAATGGATGTTATGGAAATGGAATGATAGTAATATGGTAGAAAATTAATATGTTTTAGCAAAATGGATGGAAATTTTGTGACAAATTAAATTGTGTTTAGTGCAATCAAATAAAAATGTAAAGGCAAAATAAATTGTAAATATTGGATTTGATTATCAAGACTTTAGACTCCTCACACAACAAGATACTATGGGAATGAATGATAGAAGTCACTTAGGAAATTTAAGTCTACTTCTCAGGATGGTCTTACTTCTATGCCTTATATGTCCGATAGAGTTTACTAAGGGTGCCCTATGCTATCTCTAGTCACGAGACTCGACAAGTTCAAGATGCCATGGCAAACCTATTGGCGTTAGAAAGTGTAGGGATCCTATATGTCCAGATAACAGGATATGTCACATCAATACCTTTTAGCGGCAGCACTAACATCTAACCTATTAATCAAGCACTACTCTTTTTAGTCGATTGAAATCCTAGCCATATGACTAAGGTTGGATTAGGCCTTGTTACTTCCTAGAACCCCTTACTTATGTGGATCATCCCTAGTTTCTCTCGAACACTACTTAGTCATTTTCTCGAACACTAAGCAATCTCCTAAGGAATGGCTACTCTCATAGCTCCTACAACCTTAAGGCAATAAACACCATAAACAAAACAAATAAAAACATACAAAAACAACCATTCATTAAAGTAAAACTTAAATATCCAAAATGAACGCCCACAAAATAAGACTAGTTCATGGTGGGGTTCGAATGTTTCAAGCAACAAGGCAAGAAGTTAATTCGTTCTATATAACCCAAATAAGATAAAAGATAGAAAACAACAAAGGGAACGGGGAAAAGCCTTCGACGTGCACTATCAGAGCTTCCCTCTACCACAACGAACTATCTCAGTTCGCTAGCTCCTCTCGGACATCTAGCTCGCCACTCCCTCTAGCTTGTTATTGGAGGAATGCCATGGCAAATATGATTAACGAGAAAATGAAAGACATTTTTCTCTCTGAAAATAAGCTCAAGGCGACATGTGTAAAGTCCCTTTCTTATGGTTGCTTCATCTCCTATTTATAGGGGGAGAATAAACCTAGAAATTTGTGTTAAAATTCCTAGGATACCCCAAACATGCTTCATTCACGTGAGGGGGTGAACAGTTGTGGCAGTGGTCCTCTCTAGGCAGCTGGGCGAGTACCAGACAGGATCAGCTGCAGTTGGGTGTGGTACCCTCTAGGCAGCTAGGCGTGGTCCCCTCCAGGCAGCTAGGCATGATTCCGATAAGATCAGATGACCCAGGTGGCAGATGTCTCCTCTCAGGTGACTGGTGGTAGAAGGCACATGAAGACAAGGACAATTAGCTCTTAAAAATATATTCTTTTGTCTTGTTTTCTTCCGAAATGTCGTCTGGTTCGGCATTCGCATTCTACTCAGTAGTCTCATAATGTCACAACAATTCCTTTTTTGCTTATCCATGCTCTCAAATTCTGCACATCATCAAACAAAACACCTTCCCCATAACGCAGCACCATTTACGAAGTAAAATGCCGCGACAAAATACATTTCCACCACATGTAACAAAATGTTTCTAAGTACATCTATATGATCTTATATGAGCTCTTAGTCATTCAATAACTTAAGTGAAAAGGCCCTAAATATGGCCTTTTTATGGAGTTATCATCGTGCCTACAGTAATTGATATCCCGAGCAACTTCAATTCAATTCCACATCATCCACCCGCTCATTCCACGCCTGTTGCTCGTCCAAAAGGACAACGTGTGCAATAGCCTCACACATGAACACTCACTCCTAAGCTGATAGCGTCTTCATCCGTCACCTATTCTTCCACCGACTTTACAATGCCATTACACGGTTCTGTCGATTCATCTAGACCGTGGAAGAACTAAACCCCTTCATCGGCCGACCCAATATTCTACTTCATGCCTTTCACGTCGCATTAAATGCTAGGTGTCGCTCCATCATTCTCATCCCACTCGTCAGCCACCGAATAAGCCAAGGTAAATTTTGAACTTGCCGATATTGAACCATTACTAATGTGAAATCTTTTTTATGGCTTTTCAGACGATTTCACTTTTGGATTTCCAAATGATCCCCCGCCATAATCAAGCACTGAATGACTCTCTTCCTCTCGCTGAACCCGCGGCCAGCACCCTCGGTCACTATTTTTTTACGGTAAATTCAGAATAATTACCCTTGCACAATGCTCACAAGCTCGGACACATTCATTCATTTGAATGTCATCATCGTGGTCGAACTTATTTGATTCCGATCGAGGAAGTTCTTCAATGATATTTAGACTTATACAATGAGGAATTTTACAGTTTGATAGCATTCAACACTAATAAAATTCAGGTTTGCAAATACATTCCCAATCAAACTTTTGATATTTTACATTTACGTGAATCGGTTATGACATATTTTGATGTGATTGGCTGGAGATTATATTCTGAGATTAAGTGTAGAACTTATTATGAGTTAGTCTTTGAATTTTATGCTACATTTACAATTTTGCCTAATCATATTGTATCAAATGACACACAAAGTGTAATTTCTTTTAGATTCATTAGTGAATATTTTACTATTTCTTAATTGGATTTCAACTTATCTATGGGGTTCATGATGAATATCACGGACCATGATTTTATAAATGCTTTACGTGAGATTCCGCATGATTTAGATATAGGCATAGCTTATGAGGCACTCACTCGCTTGGCAGGTGGCACTTTTGATGCTTGTACCATCAAACAATGGTACATTCATGATTATGCTCTCCGCTACATACATCGGTTCCTAGCATACAACTACTCCGGACGTAATGACACTACGTCTTGCTTAAGTAAGGTCGAACTATTTTTCTTGTGGTGTATGAAAATCGGTGTGAAGCTAAATTTGTGTTTTTGGTTCGCCCTAACATTTTAGCATGTTGTCGCATTGATATCCCGCTCGTTCTTAGCTCTTATATTACTCATGTAGCATCTCATTTATTTCCATTAACATTTGATACTAACCAATTTACATATGTTTTTACAATGCACCCATTAGATGTTAGGTGCTTAGACTCGATGGTTCTCCTCACCGGTACTCCTGTTGCATCATACATTGTTCTTCCTTGCATGATTACCCCACTTAATGCGTGTGTATTTCTTCGGAGGGCTCCACAACCTACGACACCATAAGAAACCCTCGATCGGATGTGTGTAGTGAACTCCACGAAGTGCATAACCACCTTAATTCCATCGAAACCAACCTTGTCGAGATTCTCTTTTACATTCGGCTGGGACTTTCTCAACGTGGACGTGGTCGCGACCTCGGTCGTCATTAATCGGGGAGTATTTTCACCCTGTCTCTTTTTCATTATATTATTTTTTTCATGTTGGGATAATATGATTTAAGTGAGGGGTAGAATAAGTAATCAAATCTTGCTTATTCTTTGTGATTGAAATTTAGGTTTTTTTTATTTGAATTGTCGATAATCTTGATTGCCTATCTTTTGTTTGATATAATTTTCTTGTATTTCTTTATGAATTGATTCTTGTTCTTTTTGAATTTAGGATACATGATAGCATGGCATGACTGGTTTTGCAAATTGTTCTTGGTACTTTCATGAATTCAATAATTAAATCGATTTGCATGACTTAGTAGTTGAACCTTTCATGTGAGTATTTGAGCCTAACGAGCATATCTTTTATTCTTGATCTTTGTTTCAATTGATTTTGCTGAACAAGTTAATTGCATTCTAGAACTTGTAGCGTAATGCTTGTCAACTACATCGATTGATTATGATGCTTTAATGTGATAAGGGCGTTAGGATTAAACCAATTTCTCTTCCCAAAAAATAGCCTACCATTTCTTTATTTTTTCCCATTAGTTAACCAATTTGAGCCATATTCTTTTCTTTGTTCACCCAATTCTTAACCCAAGCCTATTTAATTTTTTTTTCTCTGTTTTGTCACCATTTTAGGTCAAGGTAAGGTTGTTTTGTAAAAATTGCAGAAAAAGGGAGTGTTAAAAAATCCTAAAAATTTAAATTGTTCGAACAGTTAAATTTGGTTCAAACAATACAACAGAAAATACATGTTTTATTTGAAAAAAAAAGAAAAAAATAGTGTATAAATTTTGAAACTATTCGAACATCAAAAGAAAAAGGAAAAGAAAAAAATAGAAAATCAAACAAGAGCGAAAAAAGAAAGAGAGAAGAAAAAAATTAGAGCTTAAATTGTTTCATCCTTCATTTTCTCTATTTTATTTGTATTTTCTTTATATTAGAATAATGAAAATATATGTACTTTGACTTGAATTTTTAACCGACTTTTAGCCTTTATCCTACCCGAACCTTAGCCCTGTTACAACCCGTTTAAAGACTCCTTGATTATTGCATCATATTCATACTTAGTAGTGGAGATTAGATTTAGCTACAAGCCAATGTTAATATGTTGATTAGTTTAGGCCTGAGTGATTCATTAACCCAAAACACTTGAGCGGAATGAGTGAACCAATGTGAGGTACTAAGTCTTGAATTCTTTGCAATTGAAGGATTATTGGAATTCCATGATTTGTTTACATTTAATTACTTGTTCCTTGGTTGATTGATCTTAAATTTCTTCATTGGTTTGATTTACTTTGTTTAGAAATATTGGAAATTTTATGAAGGAGGAGATGTCAACTTGAGCTTTTTGACATGAGAATTGAGAAATGCTTGAGGACAAGCATTGAATAAGTGAGGGGTAATTTGAATAGTGCTTTAATTAGTTAATATTTTTTTGATAATTACTCATTGATTAGTCGATTTAAGTTGCTAATTTGGGTACCTTCGTTCATTTTCTATGTGTGGTAGTAGATTCTAGAAATGGTGCCAAAGGAGATGAAATTCTGCAGTTTTTACATTTTCTGGAGTCAAGGATGGCTTAGTGGGCATGACTGCGTCTGATGTGTCGTCTATTCAGCATCTTCTAGAAGGTCCAGTCAGCATTTTCGGGAAGATGGGAGATTCAGCCGCGAATCGTAATTTGTAATTAGGATTATCTCTTGTTTTTAGGAATTGTCTTTTATTTTTAGGATTAAGTTTGAATATTTTTCAAGAATTATCTTTTGTTATTTCTTTCTATATTTTAAGGTTTTATGAGTATAAATACCAACCAGGGTAAGCTCAAAATGATCATCTCTCGAATTATTTTGTTCATTTATTTAGTTTTTATAAAATTACTTTTCTTTTTACTTTATCTTTTCTTTATTTTTCTTTACCAACTTTCTTTATTTTAAAATGCTAAGTATGGTTTCTACCATATTTAGCTAAGTTTTTCATAAGCCTAGGGTTGAAGCGATGACTCAACTCCGATCGTGAGAATTGAAAAGCACCTCATACCCTTCGGGTTACATTTTTAATTTTCTAGAATCAAGGATTGACAATCAACCATCCTTTCATAATAAAAAATGTTTTCTTTTCATAAAGTGCACGTTAAATTGATTATGCTTTAGATTAATAGTTGGGAGGATGGAACGACTTGTAGCGCATTCGACTTCCTGCGAACACACTTAGCGGCGGTTTGCTAAGGGAAACTGAAATCGTGTTCGATTCTCATTGAAGCGCTATAATCCTAGTCGGGTTTTTCCAAAACTAAAACGAAGTTGGGATTAACAAATGATTGTCGCAGTTAGTCTACATAAGGAATGAGATTCAAAGATTGATTTTGGATGATCGGTTAATTGAGACAAAAAAAGTTACAGGGGTTGGGCATTGTAGAATGTAAAAACCATGAATCTCAAGCTAAATCCTATTTAAGGATTGGTTAGAATTGAGGCAAAAGCTAAAGCATGAGGCTGATTTTTACCAATAGAATTTTCATCTTTACTTTCATTAAATCAATTTCTTTATTCTCTTTAGATTAAATCTTTCATTTTCTTTACAAATTTCTCAACAAACTCCCCTATTTTCTTTTCTTTACAATTCATGCCAGGATCAAAGATAAAGAACCAAATTGTCGGTAACTTTCTTAGTCCCTGCGAATCGACCCTTACTCTCTATATACTATCTTTTTCTATTTTATATCTTAAGATAGAAACGACGCGTGTCAATTTTCAAGATAGTTTGCACCAGGGGTTGACAATGGATTGATAATGTAATTCTTTCATATTCGTATGGCCGGATCGAGAACAGCTCCATCCTCGTGCGTCTCAACTTAAAACATTGGTCAAAGTGTACCAAATCAGTTTTTTAACTTCACATAGTTAATGGGGGTCAAGGGTAGAGCAATCATTTTGTTAAAAAAATGTATTTATTTTGTAACTTTTAAAATTAGGTGATAAAAGAAAGTTTACTCAAAACTTTAGTGACTGTTAATGTGGTTTACCTTTACAATAATAAGTTACAGAATCGCCACAATTTCTATCCTTACTAAAATCAGACTTATCGCTCATTCAAAGAGACTCATAATCTCTTAATAGGCTTATCAGGATGGTGAAACAAAAGTATCAATCTCGTGAGAAAAACAAAGTGAGGGACAACAGCGGCTAATTGATTGGAATTTCAAATATGTCTAACCTCTAATTATCTTTTAGATACTTTTTCCACAATAATAATAATCATATTAAAAATAATACAAGAGCAAGATGCCTCATCTTTGTATGAAAATATTGATTGGAACAAGTAGGGTTGTAAATGAGTCGAGTCGAGTCGAGTTTCAGTATTTTTGAATTCAATTTGATTTGAAAAGTTTAAAATTAAGTTCGACTCAATTCAAAAACTCATGAGTTTAAAACTGTCAAGTTTAACTCAAACTCAAAATAAAAAAATTGAAGTTCGATTCGACTCAAAATAAAAAATTGAAGCTCGACTTGAGCTCGAGAAAACTTAAATTTGAAACATTCTCAGATTAGCTCGATTGAAGCTCGAATTCGCATTTGAATTTTAACCTTAAGTATATGAAAGCCTCATATCATATTTTTTAAAAGAAACAATAACATATAAATGTTAATATTATTAATAATTTAATTTAAAAATTTAAAAATATAATATGTTTTTAAATTGCTCGTGAACTTTTCAATTTGAGTATAAAGTAGTTTATTTCGACTCGATAAGAACTCGAGTCGAATTCAAGTGAAATTCATTCAATTTGAACATTAACCGAACTTTGACATTATTAAATTTGAATAACTTGTGATATATCTTGTCTTATTTATAGCTTCAGACACAAGTACGATGGATCGTTGATGCCAGAGTTTTAAAATTTTATAAAGTTAAGTAAATCTCAATTAGTGTAAACCCAATCCATGTAAGTTCCTAAGTTGCGGCTACTATGACTCAATACTCAGATTTAGTTGATGACTTTTTATTATTCCAGTAATTGACAAGTCTATTTTTATCACATATTTAATTAAAATTGTTTATACAATATATATATATTTAAAATTGTATCCGTATACTTTATATGATTTATATTAGATTTAAGTTGATGTTTTAATATTCAGTAGAAAAATGATATTAATATGGTATTAAAACTTGAAAATTTCAGTTTAAAATGTTAAAAGTATTAAGAAGTTGAAAATTTTAAAATGTTTGAAAATTCAGTTAGCTCAAAGTCATATAGAAGAAGGAATATCATCACCAACCCAATTTTAGTGAAATCCTATTTTGTTTTGATAAGAAGAAGATGAGCTACCCACTTAAAAATGTTGAAATGCAGACAAATTTAGGTTTGGTTCAATCTACAATGTGTATATTGCTTAAACCCAAAGATGAGATGAACAGTTTATTTTATCCATCGTATATCTAAAAGAACCTAATTGAACAAGTTAGGTAAACCCTAAAGTATATTTATAGCCTGGTTAGGCCCTCTAAGAGTTACTTGGTTGAATTTGGTTCATATGGCTCAATTGTGTTGTGATAATGACCCATGCCCATTGCACCTTCTGCCCTCAGCACCATGTCATTCATCTCAGGAGCCAGTGGCTCAGCCTCACCACCATCCTCTGACTCTAGCCCTAGTTCATGTTCCAAGTAAACTAACCACTTGTTATTTTCAACTTCTCCATAATCCAAGCTCTGGGTGCCGTCATGTGATTCGATTCCATCAGGTTGGAAGGGACCTAAGCTATCTAACATATTCCAAAACTCCAAATCAGACTCGAATGGGATGTCGAGGGCAGTATCAAGGATATCCGGCTTGTTCACCTCCTCTGAAGTGTTGTTATTAGCATCAAAATAACCTCCCATGAAGTTGAACAATGAGCCTGCTTGGTCTTCTGGATTCGAAACTCCAACCTGACCTGAATTTGTGGTGTTGGAAGTGATGGAAGAACTCGACAATCCTTCCAGCTCCTCGGACGGGCTGCGGTTGCCATGGTTTGATAGATGATCAGTTTTGAAGTATTGAGCTTTGTCCGATACTGCCATCGCATGTTTCTCTTTAGAGTTTTTGCCAATTGATGAGATACATGAACTTGATGATGATGATGACGAGGCCATGGAAGATTCCTTGGGTTTAACATTTTGATGAGTATTTCCAATCTTTGAAGCCAATCTTTTTTTCAGATGAGTGTTCCACACATTCTTTATCTCATTGTCTGTTCTTCCAGGTAAATGCGATGCTATTTTAGACCACCTGAGATCCAATTTACTTGTAACATAAGATAACTTTGACAAAAGGCATATAGGTCCAATTATGATTTGGTACCTCTACTATGCTAGAATTGGGATTTAGTTTGTCTACTTTAATTTAGCATGATTTGGTCCCATGTAAGAAGAGTTTTTTTTTTAAGTGAAAGTGAAAATGACAAGTACTCGGAACAGAAACTCACTTGTTTCCCAAAGTTTCATGTAACCTTATTATTGTGTCTTCTTCATATTTGGTGAAGTTCCAACGCTTGACATCAGGCCTTAGGTAATTAATCCATCTTAAACGGCAACTCTTTCCACATCTCAATAGCCCTACACCCACACAATAAGTCTATTCAAAATTTTGAATGTTTGAAGACAACAATTTCTAAAATCCGACCATACAATTATACAAAATCAAGGATGAATCGAGAAAGAGTAGTTGAAAATTCTAAATGTTTAAAGATGATAATTCTTAAAATCTAACCATAATTTTTTAAGTTCACCATCTCTTATTAATTCACTCTCTTAACATAAAATTTTATGTCCGTTCCTATTTAAAACAAAGGTCACATTCATTGATTTTTGCCTTCACAATTCACTCTCTTAACATCACGATGTGATGTTGACCCTTAATTGTTTACCGGCCTTATTTTTTAGGTAGGAAATTTCTTCGACATATGACGGAGTTGCAGTTGAAAATTGACAAGTGTAAAAACAAAGGTAGATTCTTGAATGGACCTTTTTTTTTTTTTTTTGCATTTCACTAAAACTGGCCAAACCCCATCAATAAAGTACATTATAATGTCAAAGCAAAATTCCTACCAAAACACACCTGTTATCAACACTTCAAGCATTTTCCTTCAACTAACACGTATCAATTGTTCGTTGACTAATGTTTTCAAAATACTTTTAGAATATAATTTGATGATAAAAGAGAAAATATGTTTTGATAATGAATGTGGAGGACATATGTTAGGAGGGGTGAACCTATAAAAATTTTAGGTGTAAAAACAAATAATTAAAAAAAAATTAAAATATACGAGAAATTTTGAAGAGGGTCCATCTCCCTCAACTCATCATGAAAATGAACATTAAAATGATATCGGAAAGTGGGGAAAAAATCAGAATAATGAAATACATATTCTTATTATGGAATGGCCTTAAAGCCGGGATTATATTGGTAAGAACATTTAGAAGTTTGTAAGGTGACCATAAAGAGAAGAAATTCACTGTATCTGATCTGGATTCATTTATTTCAGGCTAAGGTTGACAAGTAATACAAAATGGGCAATATCTGCGCATTTTTCCAAGTAATAAAGAATAAGCGAACGTTTCAAACTTACCTTAGAGATAATTTCATTGGCATAGTATTAGACTACATAAATTTATAGATTAATCTGAATAGATATTATCTTCTAATTATATTAGAATATTCAAAAATAAAAAATTACAGATTAATCTGCAAAAATTGAGAAAACTGGAACAAAAAGTGGCTTAATAACCATTTATTCAAGGAGAAAAAAAAGCTGAAAAAGAGATCAAACGAAGAGAAAAGTAATGAACAATGGGTGATTACCAATGATTTTGTTGGTAGATTGTTGGAACGGGCGTATGATTTTATGTTAGCTCGTGAGCTTATAAAATTTTAAGGGAAGGTAAACTATATGGTCTCCTCAAACTGGATTCGATCTCCATCATCGAAAAAAAAAGGAAAAAAAGAAAGGAGAGAAAGAGGCTGACCAGCTTGTTTAGGAAGAGATCTCCAGTTGGAATGGCCATGTTTGTGAATAAAAGAGATGAGACTCAAATCCTCTGAAGGACTCCATGGACCTCTCTTCACTTTCTCCTTATCACAGCATGGAGCTCTGCCTTTCCCCATTCTCTTTTTCAGTGACCAAAAACCAGGGAAACACGATGAGAAGGGCAAAACAAAAAGCTATTGTTCTGTTTTGGATTTGATTTTGCTCTCTCTCTCTCTCTCTCTCTCTCTCTCTCTCTCTCTCTCTCTCTCTCTCTATCTCTCTCTCTCTCTCTCTCACTCACTCACACACACACGTATATATACATATGAGATTCTTCATTCAATCTCGTTACAAGAAATAAAAGGCCACAAGGAGAGACAGAGGGGGGGTTACCCTTTCCTTTATAAGTTGGTTTTTTAAAGATTTACGGGGGACCAACTTGATTGAAAAAATTATTGTTAATTGCACAAAAGGTTTCAAAACAATGATTCTATTTTAAAATGATCTCTAAGTATTAAAATATTCTATATCAACCCTCAAACTATAACTGAAACACCCCAATTTAGGGGCTAAAAATATTAGAAATTAAAAAGTGGTGAATTTAATTTGATATTTTGGAAGAAATTGAGAATTAAATTGTAAAAATCATAAAGTTGGTAGACCGTTTTATAAAGTGCAAGAAATTCAATGGCTAAACTCATAGTTTACCTATTTTTATATGATGAGATTATAAACCCCATTTCCCCGTTCCAAAATGCTTCCCCATTTTTCCCTTTCCCTCAACCCTCCTTTGAACTCCGATCTACTCACCGTCCGGCGTCCGTTTGACAAACTGAAACCACCATCGTGTTCGTTGTCGACCGATGAACAAAACACCTCAAACCTTTCGTCGTGAATCGTCGTCGTTCTTCGTTAATTTCAGTTGGAAGTATCATCGGTTTTAACTCGATTTCAGTTGGTTTTTCGTCGATTCACGACGATTAGGCCATCCGTTTTTGACACCTCCCACACCATCGTGTTCCTTGGATCGTTCCGAGTCCACCGGTGATCTCCGTGTCTCCTTCGTCGCCGGCGCGTGGAGGGGTGAGAAAGTCAAAGTTTTCGATGTTCGGAATCAAGCTCTCCGCCGTTCAAAATTGTGAACCGAGCTTGGTAAGTGTCTCAAAATGCCTTAAAATAATTTTTAAGAGTTTTTACGGGAATTTTTGGACCCTCCACGGCGTCGCACGCGCCGCCACTGCGTGTGGGTAAGTCCTAATTTGTAATTAATTTCTGCTATGGTGATATGTTGAGTTAATCGATTGACTGAATCGGCCAAGAGGGGGGTGAATTGGCAATAAAAATTTTGGTGGAAGCTTTTGCAGAAAATTGAAAGAAATTGAACAGCGATTTAGAGTGGTTCAACTTTATCAACCAAAGTCTACATCCACTACCTTAGCTATCCACACTAAGGATTTTCCAACAAACTCACTAATTTGTTCTTTCTTTTGAGGCCAAAGAGATAACCTTACAACTCCCTCAAGAATATACCCCAATTCTTGAGAACACTCTTTTCTCAAAGAGAAATACAAATTTTCAAACTTACAAGAAAAACCTCACAAGGAAAATATGTTTGCACAATTCTAGAACAAAGAATGAACACTCAAGAATAAATACAATTGAGCACAATAAGTGTTCTTGAAAGTAAAATGAATATTGAATGAAAAATAGGCTTGAAATGCTCAAACTTGAGGTTTGATGCTTTCTCTTTGATTCTCTCTTGATTCTAATTGCTTGATGTTTCTTGTTGTTGATCAATGGCTTCTAAGCTTGCTTAAATACACCTTGAATCACTTCTGAACGTTGGAGATGATTAGAGAAAATAATATAGCCGTTTTAGTGTGAAAACAATTAATAAAACAGTTTGAAGCGTGGGGGGAATCGGTACCCCCTATGGGGAATCGGTTCCCTAAGTGTAAAATTCAAATATTTCGGCCGTTATACAAGGGGGAATTGGTACCTCCTGGGGGGGAATCGGTTCCCTCCGAGCATACTGGAATTCTCTGAGCCAAACCATTCAGGGGGAATCGGTACCCCCTTGGGGGGGAATCGGTTCCCTCTGAGCAATCTGAAATTTTTGGCTTTGAAATTGTTCGAAATACTTTGTAAAATTATTTTTGAAATTGTTTTAAGATTAAAACTTAATTTTACACTTGAGTAAGGATTAAAAATGATCTTTAAAAGATTTGGAGTAATGTTTTGATATTCGAATAGTTATATCAAATATACTTAGAAAATCATTTGGAAAATCTTAAAATTCATTTAACTTAATTTGTTATATCGAAATATCAAAATGCTTTCAACAATCTCCCCCTTTTTGATATAACAAAACATTTTAGTAATTTTAAGATTTTGAAATCAAGTTTTGAAATTACTCCCCCTTACTTTAACACTTCTCCCATTTATCATTTAAAACACATTTAACACTTCTCCCCCTTTTTGTTAAATCAAAAAGACATTTTAAAGAATTTAAACAAGTTTTTGAAATTATTTAGCCAATTGAGTATATATAGTTTAAGCTGCTAAGATCACAAGCAATAGAAACGTTAGCCATTAGTTTCATAATCAATATTCATAGTTAATGTGAAATGGCAAAATTGGTCATATATCTAATCATGAAGTAAATGATGCAATAATGAATAAATTTAATCACATGAAATAGATAAGTTCTAACCATTCATAAATCCAAACAAATTCAAAGTCAATCAATCCACAAATTCAAACATTCCAAAATATTCAAAATGTTAAAACAATAAGTTTGGAGTTCAAAGCAAAACATAGAATCACATATCAAGATCAGGAGGAGGAAAACGAGCTCGCATAGCGGCCATTTCGTGAGTGAGTTCATTAATACGCGCGTTTGTTGCTTCGTTGTTTGCACGCATCTCCCGAAGAATTTCTAATTGTTGAGCTCCCATTGTGGATAAGTGGGACTCTATAGAAGTAAAGCGCGAATCCATGGTAGCATATCGGAAATCGAATGTCTCCATAAAGGTTAGAAAATATGGAGGCATTTGATGCGTTTGTTGTGCTTGCTCCTCGGGCTGTTCCTCGGGCTGCTCAGGCTCATCTTTGCCTTCATCGATGTCTCGCATTAATTGCTCAAGCTCGAGATCTTCGTCAGCTTCGGGTGGAGCTTGTGAAGAACTAGCTCCCGGAGTATTTGCATAAGATCGAACCCATTCACCGGTTTCCTTATCCTTAATCCATCCCGCTCTCGTTAAGGAAAGAAGGTTAATTTGTTTCTTAAGGGGAAAAAGGGCATCTAGACCGACTCTAAGCCCAGCTTTGGAAAACAGATTACTCAAAATGCAACCGTAAACAAGAGATGAATAGAGTTTCTTGTTAGGAACAAGATTTACGGTTTCAACAATTTCAGCAAAAATAATCTGAGGTAGAACAATGTAACCACCAAAGATCTAAGGCTCTAAGAGTAGAATAACAACCTCCGGATGGTCGAAACCACCAAGAAATCATTAGATGAAGAAAACATTCATGAAGGTCTAAGACACTTGCACTATCCCTTCTTTTATAACGAGATCCTAAAACATGTTTTTCATTTGAAATACCATCATTATCTAATCCGAATGTATTGGCTATGTAAGCCGAGTCAATATATAAGAATTGTCCTAGGAGGTAGGAATGAATTCATATGGTTTCGGTTTCAGTTTGAATTTTAACACAAACGACATTAGAATAGAAAATACGAACAAGTTGATGGTAAACGATGGGTTCAATGTCAAAGAGTTTATCAAATTTCCACTCTTGTAAAAGAGGAAGATATTTAAAATTGATAGCTAACATAGCTTGACGAGAAGGAATACGTTCTTCCCGGATTTTGTAAGAGTCGAAATATTGATAATACCAAAAAAGATGATTTCTAGAACCAGGATTATTGAAACACGAATTTTGGATAGTCAAGTTAGGATCAATGGGATTAGGATTAGAAATTGGAATAGGAGGAGGATTTGGTTGACGGTGTGAGCGACTAGATGATGACCTAGCACATTTAGGATTGGACATGGTTTAGGAAATCGTAATAGAATTGATAACCTGCAATTTAGAAAACACATGTATGCAATTCAATCAATCCCAAAACTCAATTGAGTCCTCAATATTTCAAGGTTCTCTAAATCAATCCTAATGGACAAAGTTTTTGAAAAACTTTTGAAAAATATGGTTTTGAGAAACAACATATGTATAGTTTTCATAACTAACAACATAATTTAATCAAAACACAATAATTTGAAAATTAACATTTTTTTTAATTTCGAAAATTTAAAAAAAATTGGAAAATTCTTGTTTTTTTGATGAAATTGGTTGTAATATCTAGTTTCTAATCACTAAACAATCAATGCCCGATCTAAAGTTCATCCTATAACTAATTAAAACTAGTCATATGTTCAAAATCAATAAAATAGTGAGTTTAGAAAATTTTACCTTGAAGGATGAGATTGAGTGGATTTTGATGTTGTTTGCACGATTTTCATGATGATTGCAAGTTTAGGAGATGATATTTGAAGTGAATTCCGATTAAAATCGATGATTTGAGGCAAGAATGGAGATAGGGAGAGAGTTGAGAGGGAACGACGGAAGAGAAAGGAGAGAATTTTTGAGGATTTTGAAGGGTTCTGCCGTGTATAACCAGAACCCCAGGGGGGTATCGATTCCCCTGTGGGGGGAATCGGTTCCCCTTTAAAGAGGGAATCGGTTCCCTCAAGGGGGGATCGATTCCCTTTGCACCAAAATGCTAAAATCCGATTTTAAACACCCAAAATGCTAAATTAATTTCCTCTAGTGGTATTGGCAACTCATATATTGAAAATTAATCATGTTCAAACAATTAAATTAATCTTTAAACGATATTTGAACATAAAATTAATTTTTCATCAAGAATCATAAACTCCCCCTAACTAATATCAATGAATGCAATCAAAAATTACTATTATAAGCATTTTTCATTTATTCTTAAAAGTGTCAAAATTATTTTAAACACTAAGTGAAGATAGGTTGGTCAAACCTAATTCTCTCCTAAGTCTCTAAAATCTTTCCTTGTCTAAGGGTTTTGTAAAGATATCCGCTAATTGGTGCAAAGTATCAACAAATTCTAGAACTACATCTTCCTTAGTGACATGGTCTCTAATGAAGTGATGTCTTATTTCAATGTGCTTAGTTCTAGAGTGTTGGATGGGATTTTTAGTGAGACAAATAACACTAGTATTGTCACACTTGATAGGAATGGTACCTACTTCAATTCCATAATCAAAAAGTTGTTGTTTCATCCATAAAACTTGTGCACAGCAACTACCAGCTGAAATGTATTCGGCTTCAGTGGTAGATAATGCAACACAATTTTGTTTCTTTGAAAACCAAGAAATTAGCATATTTCCAAGGAATTGGCAAGTACCGGAGGTGCTTTTCCTATCTAATTTGCATCCTCCATAATCCGCACCAGAAAAAGTATGCAAGCTAAAGCTAGAGTCTCTAGGATACCAAAGTCCTAAACTAGTGGTGTCCTTAAGGTATCTAAAGATTCTTTTAACAACTAGTAAATGTGATTCCTTAGGACATGATTGAAATCTAGCACATAAGCAAACACTAAACATAATGTCCGGTCTACTTACAGTTAGATAAAGCAAAGAGCCAATCATTGACCTATATAATTTGACATCTACATATTTACCTCCTTCACCTAAGTCAAGCTTTGTTGAAGAGCTCATTGGAGTGTCATGAGGTTTCCCATTTTCCAGTCCAAACTTCTTGAGCATATCTTTGACGTACTTAGCTTGATTGATGAAGATGCCATCTTTTCTTTGCTTGATTTGGAGTCCCAAGAAAAATGAGAGCTCCCCCATCATGCTCATTTCGAATTCACTTTGCATTAGCTTAGAAAATTCTTGACAAAGAACATCATTAGTAGAACTAAATATTATATCATCAACATAAATTTGAACTACTAATAATTCTTTACCTTTATGCTTTAGAAACAATGTAGTGTCAACCTTCCCTTTTAAAAAACCTTTTTCAATTAAAAAATTTGACAATCTTTCATACCAAGCTCTAGGATCTTGTTTTAAGCCATAAAGATCTTTTGTCAATTTAAGAACATGGTCTGGAAATTTTGAATCTTCAAAACCTGGAGGTTGTTCCACATAAACTTCTTCCTTTATAAAACCATTTAAAAATGCACTTTTAACATCCATTTGATATAATTTAAATTCATGAAAATATGTAAATGCTAGTAACATTCTAATTGCTTCCATCCTAGCTACGGGAGCGTATGTTTCATCATAGTCTATGCCCTCTTCTTGAGTATACCCTTGAGCAACAAGTCTAGCCTTGTTTCTCACTATATTACCACTCTCATCAAACTTATTCCTAAATACCCATCTAGTACCTACAGTAGATTTATTACTAGGCCTTTCAACTAATGTTCATACTTTACTTCTCTCAAATTGATTTAACTCTTCTTGCATAGCCATAATCCAATGTTCATCATTTAATGCTTCTTTAATATTCTTAGGCTCTATGCATGAGATAAACGCAACATAATTACAAATATTTCTAAGAGAAGATCGTGTTGTTACCCCTTTGGATGGATCACCTATAATTTCACCATCCTTGACATAGTTGTACTCTCTTGGATAAGATACTTCCTTTTCTTCAATGGTTGGATTCTCAAGAGGATCATGAGTTTCCTCATATTTCGTTTCTTCCTTTGATGATGGTTCTCCAACGTCATTTGTATTTATAACACCTACATCATCATTCACACAAGAATCCTTCCTAGGAAGGGGATTATCATCGAAAACAACATGTATAGACTCTTCTACAACTAAAGTTCTTTTATTAAATACACAATAAGCTTTAGAATTTAAGGAATAACCCAGAAAAATTCCTTCATCACTTTTAGCATCAAATTTGTCAAGGTTTTCTTTACCGTTGTTTAAAACAAAACATTTACATCCAAAAGGATGAAAATAACTAATGTTAGGCTTTTTATTTTTGAAAATTTCATATGGAGTTTTCTTTAAAATTGGCCTATTCATTACTCGATTTACAACATAACAAGCGGTATTTGTGGCTTCCACCCAAAAATATTTTGGCAAATTATTTTCATAAAGCATGGTTCTAGCCATTTCTTCTAAAATTCGATTTTTCCTCTCAACAGCTCCATTTTGTTGAGGGGTTCTAGGTGCTGAAAAATTATGGCTAATATCGTTAGAGTTACAAAATTCAGTAAATCCAAGATTTTCAAATTCAGTTCCATGATCACTCCTAACACTAGTTATAGAGTAACCTTTTTCATTTTTGATTACTTTTGAAAACGTGATGAATTATTCTAATGCTTCATCTTTAGTACTTAAAAATAGAATCCAAGTATATATAAAATAGTCATCTACCAAGACAAATGCATATTGTTTTTCATCCAAGCTAGTAGTTCTAGTTGGCCCAAAAAGATCTAAATGGATCAATTGTAAAACTCTACTAGTTGATACATTATTAATGGATTTAAAAGAAACTCGCTTTTGTTTTCCTTTAGCACAAGCATCACAAATTTTATCATTATCAAATTTAAGCTTAGGCAACCCTCTTACTAGGTCTCCTTGAATTAACCGTTGCAAAACACTCATGCTAGCATGTCCTAGTCTCCTATGCCATAACCAACTATCATGCTCATCCTTAGCAACTAGACATAAATTAGTCATATCAAAAGAATCTAAATGCACCATGTATATGTTTCCTATTATATGACCAACAAGCATAATCTGATTAGATGCAATGTCAATGACTTTACAACCATTAATTTCAAATAAGACATTGAATCCTTTATCGCATAATTGACTAATACTCAATAGAGTATGCTTTAATCCATTCACATATAAAACATTTTTAATTTGTATGGAAGAGGTATTACCTATTGTACCAATACCTTCAATGTGACCTTTTGAATTGTCTCCAAAAGTCACTTCTCCTCCATTTTTGGCGTTAAGCTCAATGAATCGGCTTTTGTCTCCGGTCATGTGTCTTGAGCATCCACTATCAAGGTACCATGAATTTGAATTTGTTTCCCGTGCCTTGTAGCAATGCTCCTTTCCCTACAAACATAGATTAATTTTTTATTTTTGGTACCCAAATTCTTTTGGGTCCATATTCATAAGTTTTCATTTTTCAATTTTGAAACATCATTTTTATATTTTAAAAATAATTTCTCATAATCCGAAGCCAACCCATTATATTCCTCTAATAACTCATCATAGGATAAATCATCAAAATTGGATGAGTTAGAGGTTACCTTAGAATCTTCCCCGAATGCCATCAAGCACAAGTTAGCTACTTCTTGTTTCTCTTCATCGGAACTTTCTTCATCGCTCCATGTAGCCACATGAGCCCTGTGCTTATTCTTTGATTGACCCTTTTTCTTCAATTATGGGCAATCATATTTGACATGCCTTGGCTTTTTGCATTCATAGCAAATGATTGGGTCCTTATCTTTCGGTTCATTTTTGAGGCCTTCATTTCGTTTGAATTTTCTTCCTCGATAAGGTCTCATCATTTTTCTGAACCGTTTGGCAAACAATGTCATTTCCTCGTCATCGTCATCATCATTCGAATCACTCTCATCTTTTGTGGATTTGAGAGCAACTCCAATGTTTTTCTTCTTCTCCTTCTCCTTTGGTGTCTCATCAATCTTGTCGAGCTCCACCTCATCTTCGAGCATCATTTCATGAGTGAGGAGTGACCCAATTAGCTCTTCAAGAGTTAATAGCTTTGATATCTTCATTTGGTTTCATCCTGAAATTTTCATAGCTATGCGTTAGAATACTAATTTTAGATTTCTTTACCTCATCGGTACCTTCATGAGTGACTTGAAGTTTGTCCCATATTTCTTTGGCAGTTGTACACGATGAAACTCTTCCGTATTCATCTGGTCCAAGAGCACAAAAAATGATATGGATGGCTTTGGAGTTGAGCTGGAACATTCTTGTCTCTTCTTCACTCCACAACCTTGGATGAGTGAGAGGTTTGATGTATCCTTCTTCTATGGCATTCCATGCTCCCATGTCACTTGCTTGAATGAAGTACATCATTCTATTCTTCCAATAGGCATAGTTAGCTCCATTGAAGAAATGAGGCTTGTTGACCGGCATCGAATCGAGACCGGAGTCGAAGTTTGAAGCGGAGGCCATTGATGACTTTGATTATCGATATAACTCTTCCCGAATCGACTCAAGAGGCGATTAAACCTTCAAATGAGTTAGTCTCTGATACCAATTGTTGAGTTAATTGAGTGACTGAATTGGCCAAGAGGGGGTGAATTGGCAATAAAAATTTTGGTGGAAGCTTTTGTAGAAAATTGAAAGAAATTACACAACGATTTAAAGTGGTTCTACTTTATCAACCAAAATCTACGTCCACTACCTTAGCTATCCACACTAAGGATTTTCCAACAAATTCACTAATTTGTTCTTTCTTTTGAGGCCAAAGAGATAACCTTACAACTCCCTCAAGAATATACCCCAATTCTTTAGAACACTCTTTTCTCAAAGAGAAATACAAATTTGCAAACTTACAAGAAAAGCCTCACAAGGCAAATATGTTTGTACAATTCTAGAACAAAGAAAGAACACTCAAGAATAAATACAATTGAGCACAATAAGTGTTCTTGAAAGAAAAATGAATATTGAATGAAAAATAGGCTTGAAATGCTCAAACTTGAGGTTTGATGCTTTCTCTTTGATTCTCTCTTGATTCTAATTGCTTGATGTTTCTTATTGTTGATCAATGGATTCTAAGCTTGCTTAAATACACCTTGAATCACTTCTGAACGTTGGGGATGATTAGAGAAAATAATATAGCCGTTTTAGTGTGAAAACAATTAATAAAACAATTTGGAGCGTGGGGGGGAATCGGTACCCCCTATGGGGAATCGGTTCCCTAAGTGTAAAATTCAAATATTTCGACCGTTATACAAGGGGGAATCTGTACCCCCTGGGGGGGAATCGGTTCCCTCCGAGCATACTGGAATTCTAGGAGCCAAACCATTCAGGGGGAATCTGTTCCCCCTTGGGGGGGAATCGGGTCCCTTTGAGCAATCTAGAATTTTTGGCTTTGAAATGGTTCGAAATACTTTGTAAAATTATTTTGAAATTGTTTTAAGATTAAAACTTAATTTTACACTTGAGTAAGGATTAAAAATGATCTGTAAAAGATTTGGAGTAATGTTTTGATATTCGAATAGTTATATCGAATATACTTAGAAAATCATTTGGAAAATCTTAAAATTCATTTAACTTAATTTGTTATATCGAAATATCAAAATGTTTTCAACATGATATTTATGTAAAACTCGGGTGTTAGTTTTGTAAATATTTTTAGAATATGCATAATTTTTAATTAATTTCTGTTAGGGTGATATTTGTGTAAAACTGTTGATCATTTACCGTTTACTGGGCATTGACTGACCATTGACTTTTTCCGTGTACACCTTTCCTAACGTTTTTGACGTCCGGAGTTCAATTCCGCAATCTATTTTTCAAAATTCATACCTGAAAGCCTCGAAATTGCCAGTCAAACCCGTTTACTTTGACTTTGACCAAAAAGTCAAAATTTTTGAAAAGTTATATTTTATGTTTTTTAATGTCCCGAATATGTTTTTGGGGTCCGTTTCACCAAATTTGAATCCGGTAAGCTGTTTTTGACTGAGTTATCACCCGATTCGATCCATTTTTCGGAATTAAGCTTCATTTTTTATGTAATTTCTGTTGATATGCATCTGAGGAATTATTGGAAGTTGAATTAAGGATCGATGATGTTCGAATGGAATTTAATGGTCGATGAGTATGGCACGAAAATTGAGGTAATACATTACTACCTCTTTATGTTTTATAAAACATGTTGATAATGGATAAATGCATGGATGTATATGATTGATATATTATATCTGTTAGATTATGGATGGATTCGAACTGAGTACGGTTTAAGTGATCAATTATGAGAATACCTCTATTAGGTAAAATTACAAAAATACCCTTATATTGTAATAAGGATAAGAATTGACTCTGGAAGTTGTATCAGAATTTTTAAAGACATATTGATATGATGAAACTACTGATGTGTACAGAAAATACTGGTTTTGCTTAGGAAAATCTGGATAACTGATTTCTAAATCAAAGATTGCTTGTACAATATACTAGAAGTTTTGTTAAGGAATAATTTAGAGTATAGAGATTATCTGGGAAAACGATTAACCTCATAATCTCTAAATTATAATTATCCTCGTTAGGAGTTAATACTGAAATTATTTTGTTAAGAAATTATGATATTACCCTTTGAGAGATAAAAGTATCCCAGTTGACCTGGAATGAGAAAGTACATGGGAAGTTATGCCTAAATCGTTGAATTATTGATTTAATTGTTAAGATTCTACTTTTGTTCAGAAAATTTCTGGTAATCCGTAAATCTCTGAGGGTTGAGTAAATACGTAAAGGATAATTTATGGAGGGTGCTCCTTTTTCAAAATTGGTTAAAAAGAATGAAATAGATGATAAGGGCAAATTAAATAATAAGATCGGGCAGAATGAAAGGATTGAAATATATTGTATCTATAAAATAGTCAAAATACCCCTGTAACGGAAATGACTCAAGAATATCACCAAGCCCAGGAATGAATGCATATCCTCAAGCTTTGAAACGAATGGAAAAATATTAAGCACCGAAAGGACCAAAATACCCTTATGGCCAAGAATAAGTAAATGTTTTGGATTCATTAAGGAATTCAAATAAGTATGGATGTGGCATTGCCTTAAAAAGTTATGGAAATCACCTTATGCGGGTCGATCAACGATAATACTATATCAATACTTGAATGACATAGATATCACTTGAATGCATGTTCATCTTCTCAAGTTTGGATCGATGATTATTTTGTAAGTACTTAGCTCAGCTCAACTCTACAGCGTATTCGGTACTAAGAAGTGGATATTCGTTAGACAAATCAACCACGAAGACCGTATTGAACTGAACGAAAGTACTATATGTATCCAAAATTTAGAAACGTCTGAATTACTTTGGAAAACTCTGAAGTAACCGAGATAACTTGACTGCTAAAGGAATTAAGTAATCTTTATGACTGAGGATTAAATAAGTGATTTGGATGAGTCTGAGAATGCTAATGAACTTGCATAATGTATTGTCATTATGGTAACAAACCATAAATCAAATACGTCAGCATTTCTTGATACCGTTGAAACGTGAAAATGAAATAGAGACTATTGGAGGATATATTGAGCTATGATTATGTAGATGATCTATGTATATGCATTTTGGTACTAAAGAGTTAATGCCATAGAAGGACAATGATTTGAGTAGTCGACAAGCATCAGTTCTGGGAGTTGTTTGATAATTCAATCGATTAATATAAATGGTAAATGTCCTGAATCTTCATTTCTTCTTTATCAACTCAAATCACTTCAGGCGTTCTTGAACACTTTCCTGATGCACATGAAAATATAGTGAGATTCTAAATATCAACTTTAAGTGTCCGACTAGATCGGTTAGTAATCGGTTCTCTCCAATAGAACCTCGTTCCTGTAATCCGATCAAATTGCATAAGCTTCATGTTATCCATACTGATAACTATAAAATACCTCTGAAAAATACATGGATACTCTAATATGTTCCACATGTACTACATGACAATTTTATATGTTTTGAAATGAGTTTTAACAAAACTATTGATTTACTGGTTTATGAACCATAGCAACATGGTATGTGATATCTGATTATGGTTTTCATCGAAAACTATGAATTTTTATTGATTTATGGACCATGAAGTATACTGGTTACTTATGGAACTATTTTATTGGGATATTATATGGGTAGACTGGAGATACAACTCTGATCAAGCTGGAAATTTCTTACGGACCTAAGGTGATCCTTGGGTAGGCTCTCAGGCCCCAAGGAACTCCCTTAGGTTAATCATTGGCCTACTTATGGTGTACAGGTGTAAATCAGCATATACGATTTATTTCATTATTACGATTATGACATATTACTGGATAACGGTCCATGTATTACATTTTATGGCTAAAATTGATTTCTACCGGATTTTTATATGGATAGGATTATGGAGTATGGAGGCACAACCCTGATCCAACTGATAAGACCTTACGGACCTAATGATACCCTTGGGTAGGCCCATAGGCCCCAAGGCATATTTTAGGTTGGCTCCCTTTGCTGTGTGCTTAGGGTAAGCCCTACGGATGCAGTTCTGGGGAACTGCATAATGGAGTTTGGTTGGAGGGTTCCACTATGGTTTTAAAAGATTTATATCTTTTCACTGGTTTTGATTGGAACACACTAGACATCTTATTCGATCTTCTGAAAACGTGATAGTATGGAATGTTTCTTATGAACTGAGATTCATGGCTTCTACTCGATGAACTACCAATGGTACCCCAGATTTTTCCGATAATTGGTATATGTCTGATTCGATAAGGAATTATATGGCTTTACATTTATCTACATGTCATGTAGCATCATCTGGTAGTATTGTATTACTGATCTTTTTGAAGCTCACTCTGTTACTCACCATTGCAGGTTAAAAGAATTGTACGAATGCAGTTATCGACTTCAGTAAGGGAGTTCTTCCGGCGTTGCTTGCAGAGTATAGTACATGTGATTAGGGGGCATGTAATTGCATGTTTTGTATTTGAGTCTGAAAATCTGTTTTATTTCTAAATATCAATAAATCATTTTATGACTTTACATGTTTTAATAAAAGTTTTAAATTTTCTGCTATTTTTACGGTGGGTCTGTCCAGTGACTCTAATGTGTGACACTCCAGATCGGATTGAGCTATCTGCATCGGTTTGAGGGGTTACAATAACTCCACTTTAAACTAATCTTCAAGCTTCAAAACATTTTATATACATAATCAAACTATCAATATCATTCTAATTTAATTCTTTATCTACTGGTTTTTAAGGTGACTGAAAAAGTTTTAACCTCTTTTTGCAGGTCTTGAAAATTGAATATGTGACCTTAAAATATAAATTTTTTAGTTAGTAGAGTTAAAGACACGTTAACAAAAAAAATCATTATAGAACGTTACTAATATTGATGTAGAATGTTTCAACGCATAGGGATTGATATAAAATATTTTACAAGTTTTTCATCAATTTAGAAGGAATTTTATAGTTTAGGGATATTTTGTACAATTATCTCAAAAGTTACCCAGAAAGTGAACTTTTGAAGAGGTAATTAATTTCATTATAATATCATTTATCATTTCATATTTTAATATATTTCTTAAATAAAATAATTAAAATATAATATGTAAGGATTAAACATAAAATTAATGAATTTATATATAATTTTTTATCACTGGAACGATCATACATTAATTATTTTTTTTATAAATATTTTATTTTAAAGGACACCGTATATAATTACCCTAATTGTATAAGCTAGGATAAGGTCACTGATGGATGGTTAAATTAATAGTGTTCAATTTGGGGATGTCACGTTTTCTTATTCTGTCAAACAACTCCATCACATAATACGTGCATCTAATTACTTTGCGAATTCATCCGATTTCAATGTAAACCATAAACCTAGTTTACTATTCACCAAAATATAGCAACACATACTAGTGATCTTCGATTAACTTTCAATATTTCAATCGAACTATTTATTTGGATTTATAACTTCACCAACATTAATAAGAAAATAACAAGTTGATTAATAACTTCACCATTTCCAAGGTTTTGTTTGATACAATTGGTTATTCAAAGGAAATGATGGCCGAATTAATTCTTACACAGTAAAGTGAATTTGGATTTAAGTTCTAAAATAGTATTTTAAGTGGCAATGACGTAAACTCCTATTACAACACAAAACTGTATATTAGTATGAACATTTTCGTACTTCGAGTTGATAATGAGAGATAACACGACAAATAGTTTGGTGAATTTAAAATTTTGCACATCATCGCATTTGTATTATAGATGTGTCAGCTTACTTATTTCGTGTACAATATGATTTGACCATAGACACAAAAAGACATTGTTAGATACAATGTCATTTATTATTAGTTTCAATTAATTATTGATATTCAATTTATTATTTGATTAATTCATATATAATTTTATAAAAATCTATCACGGAAACGATTTTCTTAATTTAATTTACTCTATTCACAATCACTCAATATTATTTACTTAATCATATGCTTATGAAACCACCCTATTATTGACCCATCAAGTACAAGGGTTTATTCCTTAAAAAAAAAAGAGTATAAGGGTTTATTTGCATACAGAAAAATAGACTTATTTAAGGAAGGAAAAATATTTTAAAGCTCTTTTAGTAGTTTAGATTTCCGCTGCCTCTCTCCGTGTGAAGTGTTTGAAAATGATCATTTACCCTATGCAATTTATTTATTTATATTGTTTATGCGTCGTATTCCGTTAACCATTTACTTAGAGGTGGTGTTTGTTTTTGCATAGGTAAAAGGTTTGCAGTCTGTGGATCACATCTGTAGGCATCTGCAGTAGAAGATGTGGACCAAAAGTCTGCAGTCTGCAAGAAGAAAACTGTTTGTTTTTTAACGTCTGCAGACTGCTAAAATGAACTGAAATATAAATAAACTGATTTTTTAAACTTAAAAGAGTTTTGCAATACTGATATTTAAATAATTTTAGTTTTACAATACTGAAATTTATAATCCATACAACTACAATAATAAATTATTTAAAATAAATCAATCCATACTAATAAATTATTTAAAACAAATCAATCCATACTAATAAATTATTTAAAATAAATCAATCCATATTTTAAAATAAATCAATCCATACTGATAAATTATTTAAAATAAATCAATCCATATTTTAAAATAAATCAATCCATACTAATAAATTATTTAAAATAAATCAATACATACAACTACAATAATAAATCAATCCATATTTTAAAATAAACCAATACATACTAATAAATTATTTAAAATAAATCAATCCATATTTTAAAATAAATCAATCCATACTAATAAATTATTTAAAATAAGTCAATCCATATTTTATAATAATTTATTTTAAAATAAATTATTTTATAATAAATTATTTTAAAATAAATAACCTTATTAAATTATTTAAAATTATTTTAATAAATAATTATATTTTATAATTGTTCTTGAAGAGGTTTGAAGACCTTTGAAGACATAAAACCATATCTGCACCAAGAATAGCTCGCGCAGACGTTAGAAGAGCTTTTGTCTTCTAAAAAACAAACGGTCTGCGAAGCCTTATGTCTGTGCGTGGTCTGCGCGGCGCAAACATAAGAGGTTTGAAGAGGTGGAACAGTAAAAACAAACACATTCTTAGTTTTTTTTTTCTTTTTGAAAAAGGGACTGATCATTTTATTTAAACTGGTTTCACATAGTCATAAATAAGCGATTTATACTAACTAGTTATTGATGTCGGGTATGCATGATTATTTTTTGAGATTTAATACTCACGTTACTTGGGTTGAATATTAAAATGTGTTAAACTTCAAATAATTTCAAGTTTTAGTTTTAGTTTGACTTTAAATTAACTTGAACATATCAAGTGATTTTAATGATTAAAATGGGTATTATTCTTTTAAAAGGTCTTCGGTTTGAGTAGTTGGTATGCATGCGTTGACAATGAGCAGTCTTCTGCTTGAGCCGATTATGTGCATCAAGTCGGATTTTCCTAACATTTGTCGTACGGAGAAGAAAAATATTATTCAGAATTTAACCAAAATTTAAAATCTAACACATGTCTTTTATCATTGTATTAATGGTTTAGTTGACCGTTAAGTTAAATAGCAATGGTTTTAGCAGATGTTTGGTGGAAAGCAGAGTTTAGATAGGTTTTGTTTTGGGTGCAGTTATAGACTTTGCGGAATTACAACGACGTTCTGACTTAATTTTTGGTCATTGAAGACTCATTCATTTCACACTGTGTGGCCTTTATTTACTCTTACATGAACCGTTGTCAAAGCAAACCACATCCCAAGGTATCTAATCTCTTTACATTTCTCATGATTTTGTTATTACCTACTTCAAAACAATATCAATATTTAATAATTTGCTATATATATATTAAGATTCGAATGTCAAGTCTTTTTATAAATAGTAAACGAGTTAATAAATTAATATTCCAATATTAAATTTTTGGGTAAAGTACATAAATGGTCCCCTGACTATAGAATGTTCATTTGTTGAGTCTCTCGAATATTAAAAGTTATAAAATAGCCCCCGACTATAGGACGTTGTTTTATTTTCCCTGACTATTAAAAGTTACAAAATAGTCACTCAACTATTCATATGTTCCAAACTCCTCATTTTCTGTGAAAGATTGACGATTTTCCGAGCTAGACGTTGACATATTGATTGAGATATGATAAAATCATATTTTAATGACATCTAGTGGCACCGTTGTTGCTTTCAAGCACGAGAAGATGATATAATATTTCAAGCACTAGCTCGAAGGCATAAAGTAATAGAGAGTTGATCTATAAAATACAACTCAAATCATTTTGTGATAAAATTTTATCATATCTCAGTTAACAATTTGAAATCTAACTCAGAAGATTATCAATTTTAATAGAGAATGACGAGTTTATAATATATGAATAGTTGAGTGACTATTATTTAACTTTCAATAGTAGGTGACTCAACAAAAATAATGTCCTATAATTGAAAGATTATTTTATAACCTTTAATAGTTAGGGGGACTCAATAAAGCAGTGTCCTATAGTCGAAGCACCATATGTGTATTTTACCCTAATTTTTTATATATATGCTCAGCGAGTAAAAGTTAGAGGATGTCACTCGGGAAAAAAAGATGCACCAAAGCAATCGAATATCTTGAATTATAACAATTAGAGTTGGTAAAGAAAAGCATATCTTTGAAGAAATCAATTAAAATGTGTACTATTTTACTATTATATTTGTTTAGTTCACAATTTCTGGCCCTCCAATCTCCATCTGATATGACCATATCAACATGAGTAGGTAGCACAATCCCTAAGATGTAACCTCAAATCTGTAGAATTCAATGTTTACAATCTTACACGGTGTAGCTGCAATTTTTTTTATTAATTAATTGAGAAATGGGGTTGCTTGCGAATAAGAAATTGAACTAAATTAGGAATTGAGTTGTTCTTTTATATCAGAAGCTAATGATTAACGAAGTCATAGTGTAGGACCATTTTGAGGCTAAAATATCTATTTCTACCTAAACATTTTTTTAATAGTCTTACCTAAACTTGGTTGTTGAGTTTGGAGCCGTATATTCTCTGGCCATTAACCCCATCAATACACTTATCATTCTTCCCACCAAAACGGGCTTAAAGGCATACAAATGTCAAGTATTTCGAGGCAAAATTTACTATACTTTATATTTTTTACCTAAATTATTTTACAAAAATAGTTAAATATAATAATGAAAATAACCCATCACATGACCTCCAATACTAAACGAAAATGTTATTCTTGTTAAAATTATAAACCTGATTTCTTTTTACTATGGATGTCAACAACACTAAAATGGCAACAACTAGAAAATGTTAAAAGAATAAAAATGTGACAATATTAAAATGATGAAGTAGACACCAATTATCAACATGTGGCAGTTGAAGATAATATGGTGAGTCGGTAAAGTTTGGAGAAAAAACGTGTAGCAGCAAATTGATGCTTTGGAAGCAATTTGTAAATTGCTTATCAATTAAGAATGGTTAACAATTAAGGTGACAAAAGATAATGGAGGCAGCAGCAAACAAATCCACCACGGAAAAGAAGTTTGAGGCCACAATTCTTAGTAAATTAGACGGCTCTACTCTCTATAAATATGTATGTCCTTAGCTTGAGATTATGTAATGCGAGTAAATAAAATGAGAGTAAGAGTAACTTTTATTAGCGGTGTTTGTAAATTAGTCGAAGATAGTGTTTATGTTGTACTCGTATTTTGTTTCGCAATAATGTAGTGAGAGTTATAAAATTTATCGAGTGCCCACTCATATTTCCAAAAAGTTGTATCAGAGTTTGGTTCAAGATTCACAACAGTGAAATTGACTAACATGATTAAACCACAAATTCAGAGACTAAAAAAGGCAAACTATGGCATTTGGAGTATCCAAACGAATGCATTACTTGGTTCCCAAGATTGCTAAGATATTGTCGAAGAATGTTACTTCGAGCCTGAAAATACCAAAGCATAAACAACCTTAACCAATGAAAAGAATAGGCATTAAAGAAATCTCCAAAAAAAAAAAGATAAGAATACATTATTTTTTTTATTTTTTCAAGGAGTAGAAGAATCTACTTTTGAACAAATCTCAGATGCGAAGATCGCAAAATATGCATAGGAGATTTTACTAAAGTATATTCAATGTGTCGAAAAAGTAAAAAAAGGTACATTTACAATCACTTAGAGCTGAATTTAGAATGCTAAAAATGAAAATTATAGAAAGTGTCAATGATTATGTTAGCTGTTTTAAAGTAGTGATAAACGAAATGAAAAGAAATTGTGAATCACTTGACGAGTTCAAAGTGATGGAAAATATATTATGGCCATTGACATGAAAAATCAACTATGTGGTTGTCCCAATAGAAGAATCGAAAGATATATCCCAAATATCGATCGATGAGCTTGTGGTTTTACTTCAAACTTAAGAAGATGAAACAAAATGAAGATTCTAAAAATTTAGAGCAATCTCTGGAAAACAAGATGAATGTCGATGAAGGTGAAGCCAACAACAACTACACACGAGGTCGAGAAAATCGCGGTAGTTATCGTGGAAGAAATAGAGGTGGACAATGAACATGCAGATGTTGTATTCGATCATATGACATAGTTCTAATAAGTGAAAATTTCTAGATACCAGGTCATGGACGAGGATTCAAAGGCCAAGATCCAGGTCAAGGTAGATATCAACAAGAAAATAAATTGCAGATATAATGTTACAACTGTAATAAACATGGCCACTATAGTTAAAAGTGTATATTAACTCTTAAACAAGAAGAAATAAATAATACAGTAGCAGCTGAAGAAGAAAAAATTAAAAATCTCATGTATTTCTCATTTACAAAGGAAATGAAGATTTTAAGAAAAATATTTGGTATCTTAACAATTTTGCGAACAATTGATGCTACAATAATCACGCAAGTAGACATATCATACTCAAGTAGTACAATGTATGCTACAAGAACATCAGATGTCAAACCCACAGAGAGCAAATGTCACAAAAGTGTTTTAATGGCGAGTATAAAAAAGATATATGGTTGAAATGGTTTGATAATAAAAAGATAGAAAAGTAATAAAATCAGGATGAAATTGTAAGGAAGTGCAACAACATTCAGAAGAGAAATAGATCAATGGTGTAATAATTGCACCTATCATTCGACAGTTTTTATTATGATAGTACAATGATAATGAATTTATGTGACATGCTATGATTAACAATACTTAATCATATGTAATCAATTTTCACTAACCCTGTTAATTAAATAATTAACACAACATGAGTATTAGGAGCATATATTTGCATATACTAACTCACTTTGCAAATACCAATGTTGTAAAAAATTGTAGTATGTAAAATTAATAATTTTTATTTCCAAAAATCATTGAAATCACATACATAAAGACAATTTCATTTCTAAAATTATTTTATTATAGTTACAACACATAAAAACAAGGTTTAAGCATAAAACATAATAAGAAACAGTTCAACAAACACATCACGTTCGGAACCAAATAACATCCAAAATGTAAAAATATTCAACTCAATATCCATCACTTCACTCTCTTAAACAAAGAGACAAAAATAAATTCGAGTCTTACTCGATTGCCACTGCTACATGGTAGTGCACCCCACTTGATGCTACATGTCCTGGCAGAGGGTTTAGGTGACCATGGCTTGGATTATAGAAACTTGTGGAATAAAATTAATTGGTGAAGAAAAAGGATTGTGAAAAGTGTGACTAAATCCTCCTTTTATAGGCTGAAATAATCAATCCTTAAGCCAATAAGAATAGTCTACAAATATCAAGATAATTTTAGCCAATTTACAGTTATCCTGACAGTTGTCCCAATTCCAAAAATTTCCATAACCATCTGATGGCTCAGCATTTATTGTCAGCTCTGCACAGTGATTTCTCGTAGCATCACTTCATAGAATCACCTACAACATGGAGAATTACCACATCATTAGTGTATCATATTCAATATAAAAACAACAAAAATAATCCAATTTCCATGAACTACTCCCATAATGAAAATGATGTAAAATATGATAAAATAAACCTAAAATAATCCTAATATGATCCTAATGATACCAAATTTCAAGCTTAACCTAGGTATAAAGATCCTAAAAGATAACTCTTTTGGAGAGTTATCACACCCCAAACCTAAATGATTGCTTGTACTTAAACAACGACATGCATGGAATGCAACTACTTCTAAACAACAATGTTGTAGGATATAATATTACCAAATCAAGTCAGAATTGAACTTACTTTTTCACCCCTCAACGTTTTATTGCTATAACAGTAAATACATCATATATTTGATCTCAAATTAGAGAATTTAATGCAACTTATTAAAATCAAGATCCACAAAGTGTAGTAGTGTCCAGGCTAAGTGTATCCAATCAATACTTAGTGAAATTAGAAAAATTGTTCATACTCAGTTTGTAACACCCTAAACATAGAGCTAGTAACTAAAGTGTAAGATTTTAAAAACTTAGTGATTAATTTTGATAAATTAAAAAGTTCATGGATTTAATTGGAAATTATTGGTTGTAGGTTTGATTAGAAAAGATTGAAAGATGAAAGGGTATAATGGGTTTTAGACAAGAATTGAATTTAAAATTCCTTAGTGGTGTATTATATACACGTGATGAAAGAAGAAAAAAAAATCTAGAATTCTCTTCATCCTTTATTCCTCCTCTCCACCATGAGATCATAGCTAAGGTGTGAAACCTTTCAGTTAGTTATTTCTTCTAATTTTTGTTTGGTTTTTATTCTTGGGGTATTAGGGAAGCTTGATAAAGCTTAAGGAGAAATAGAAACTAAAATATGGATAAGTTATTGGTGATTTAGTAAAAAGGGTTTTTGAGATAATTGATAAGAAATGATGAGTAAAAGTATTTTGAAGCTATATTTGACTTGTCATAAGTTAGAATAAGAAGTTTAAGTGTTGGAAATAAATATGAGATATGTTAATTATTTGGGAAGATTTTTAGTTTCAAGGGATTTAGGAGGATGTTGGATGTTAAGGAATGTTAAAGTGATATAAGTTGGTTTTAATAAGTGTAGTTGAGTTTAAAGGCATGAAATAAGTTTAAAGTGGGAGATTTAAATAAGTTTTGGTAAATTTTCGAGTTAAAATAAGTAATTTTGGTCTAGGGTATCGGTACCATAAGGTGAAATGGTATGAATCAGTAGAGCAGTATCGATACTGAATGAGTAGCATCGATACTAAGGGTATCTATGCTAATGGACAGGTATCAGTACCCTTTTTAGAAATGAATTCCAGAGATAGGTATCGATACTAAGTATAGTATCAATACCATAGTGAGGAAATATAGGTATTGGGCTTAGGGTACCAATATTATTCAGATTGAAATTTTGAATAAGGTGTTTCGTTTAGCTTAAGTTATTGATGATTGATTAATAGTAATATGAACTTCGATATTCATCTCGATCATATTATTTGTGTAGATATTGAATGAAGGCAAGTTTCAGACGATTAAAATTATAAGATCGACCAAGAGTGATAAGGGTTTTATTTTGACTAAGTGAGGCAAGGTGAGTGCATACTACTAGAATATATTACTATATGGAAAGAAGACTTGTGATGAGTCTATTTCCAATGTTTTAAATAAAACAATATTTTGAAAGTTTATTGAATAATATGATTATATGTTAACCTGACTACAAGAAAAGTTTTAATTTTTGTTGTTACTTGTACATGCACTATTTATATTTCATACTATGTGTTACTTATCTATGTGTTTATATGAATATGTGAGATAAGCTATGTGAAATATATAAATGGTAAAGCCCAAAAGTATTTGATATTAGAGCTAAAGGTATAATTCGCATGCCAAGGGTCGAGGGTTCTACGCAGTCCTTCGAGATATTTCTATGTGGCACTTCAGTGCATATTCTATGCGACACTTCGGTGCAATTGTATGTGGCAGTTTCGACTGCAACCCAATGTACAACCTCAATGTACTCACATACCTTGAGTTTTCAATGATGTACCATGGGCTATTAAAATAAATGTCATAAATGAACAATGCATGATAATATATGTTTTTGTCTTGTGAAATGTACTTTGATATTTTTATTCTATGATTTGTATAAAAGTTAATTATAATATTAAATGTTTTAATATTTTATTTTTCACTTTATTCCTCACTAAGTCAAAGACTTAGCGTGTGAGTGTTTCACTCATAGGTTTAAAGAAGTCGGAAGAGAAAAGCTAGGACAAGTCAAGACAAAATATCTTTACTGAAGATCAGATCAAAAATGATTTGAATAGTAGGTTATTTTGTTTTAATGAATTTTATTGGCATGTAATTAAATGTTTAAGTAGCATTTGCTCTGATAGGTTTTTGTAAACTTATTTGTTTCATTTATGTAAATTATTAAGTATTTATTTCCAATTTAATTTTAATTTTTTAATATTTACTTTAATTAAAGGGTTTCACCACTAAAATATTAATAAGAGTTTAAATTTTCAACAAGTTTTCAAAGAGTCAAAGTTTTGAAAAGTCAATGTGACACCTAGGATTCGTATATGGGTCAGATACGGGTTGGGGTGTTACATTTAATGGTATCAAAGCTAAGGTTTAGCCAATTCTAGGCTTAAATCAAAGTCAATTGTGTTTTAAAAAGCATACATACCAACAAAAAGTGAAAAAATTCTAATATGATAGTGTAATGAATATGTTGTCATTTCTAATAGAGCTAAATAGTAATATCTTATTAGATGACTGGCCACGAGGGCTCTCGAACTTAAGTGGGAGATGAATGACACGAAGGTAGTAACAATTCACATGCCCTGACCAGGCAAGGTGAAGAACATACGCCTCAGGGAGTGTCTGTCCAAGATCAGGGAGTGTTTTTCAGGGCATTAGACGCTATTCTAACGTGTTTCTACCTTCTTGCTTCCTCAACTCCTAGGATGAATGTAGCAAAAGAGCTGAAAGGGTTAGGAGCACCGAGTTCAAGGGTGAAGCTGATGAAGGTCCTGTTGCTGTGAACCTTTGGCTTAATGACGTAAAGATCATGTTGGAGGGTCTCCATTGTTCGAAAGTGGAGAAGTTAGATGGAGCAGTCTCGTTGCTACGAGGGTAAGCTCAGGTATGGTGGACTAATGTCTCCATGAGAATGTCAAGTGACCAAGTGATGTGGTCGTTGTTTCTAGAAGAGTTCAAGAACAAGTACGTTGGTGATTAGTTTATTAGGCAAATGAAGCAATAATTTATGAGTCTGAAGCAAGTGAATCACACCATGTATGAGTATGAGTGTGAGTTTAATAAGCTGAGTAGATTTGCTATCGAGCTAGTTCCGAATGAAAAGGATGCATGTGATTGGTTTGTATAGGGCTTGCGTTCCAGATTGAAAGAGTTGTTAATAGTTTTGAATCTATCATCGTTTCAAAAAGTGGTCAATTGTGCTAAAGCTCTAGAAAGAGCTCAGAATGAGAGGTTTGGAGAGCAAAAAGATCAGATGACTAAGAGACCTTGCTCTTCATCTAGTTCAGAACCATAAAATAGAGGCAGAGATTCCAATTTTTGATTTCAGACTAGATCTAAATCAGTTGCATTCTCGGGAAGATGATCAAGATAGGCTAAATCAGTGAGATCTAGAACTGGAATATCAAATCAAGGTCAATCGAGGCAGTGTCAGTATTATGGGAAGAATCATACCGGTATATGTCGAGTGGTCTCTAGAGCATATTTTAGATGTGGGGACATTAGACATTTTATTCTGGATTGTCCATTAATGACCGGAGAGATTGCATAGTCTAAGCTATCTGTTACGGTATCTCAAAGAGGTACAGGAAGAAGTAGAGTAAGAAATCAGTCTGAGTCAGCTATTCAACTTGAAATATGTTCAGCAGCTCGAGTCTACAATATTAAGACTAGTAAACATCACGATGATCCGAAGATCATTGCAGGTGCTTTTCAGTTATTTGATAAATTTGTTTTGGCTTTGATTGATCCAGGATCAACTTATTCTTATATTAGTAGCAAATCGGTGAGAGAATTAAAAATCCAATTAGAAGATATAAGTAACGATGTGATAGTGACTAACCCATTAGGGCATAGTGCTCAGGTGAATCAGTTGTATCGAGTGTGTCCTATAAGGATTCAGGGAATTGAATTCCATGCTAATATGATGGAATTACCATTTGACGAGTTTGAAGTCATTTTGAGAATAGATTGGTTGTATCATTATCATGCCAATGTAGATTATAGATTGAAGAGAGTAACTTTGATAAGTCCTGATGGATTAGAAGTGATTGTGATCACTGAAAGATTTAATCCATTAGCCAACGTTATATCGGTGACTTCGGCTAAGAAGTTTATTTTACAAGGATGCCCAACTTTTATTGCCAATGTGGTTGACACTCGAGTCAAGTAGAGAGGTATTTTCAGATGTATTTCCAGCTGAATTACCGAGATTACCTCTAGAAAGAGAGGTCAAGTTTCAAATTGAGGTAATGCCTGGAATGACTCCGATTTCAATTGATCATTATCGAATGGCTTCAAAGAAAATGAGTGAGTTAAAGATTCAGTTGCAAGAGTTATTGGATAAAGGATTCATCAGACCTAGCTTGTCACATTGGGGTGCCCCAGTGTTATTTGTAAAGAAGAATTATGGTTCGATGCGTCTCTGTATTGATTATCGACAAATCAATAAGGTGACAATAAAGAACAAGTATCCTCTCCGAAGAATCGATGACTTATTTAATCAACTTAAAAGAGCTTCGGTGTTCTCCAAGATTGATTTACGCTCTGCCTATCATCAGTTGAAGATTCAGTAAAGGGACATTCTAAAGACGACTTTTAGGACTAGATATGGTCATTATGAATTCGTAGTTATGTCGTTTGGGTTAACTAATACACCTGTAACTATAAAGATCTTGTACAAGAAATTTGTAACTATAAAGATTCTGAACAATATTGCTTACAACTTCGAGAATTGACACAGAAGATGAAAGAAAAAGGCAATGTCATGAAGGAAGTTACTGCTCAAGCAAGTAATGTGGCTAATAAAATTGGTTGATTTAGCTGGTTTTATGAGAGAATAAAAAAAGATTAACAACTCCACACTTGAGCATGAGTGGAAGTTCATAAAGAAGTTTTGAGTGAAATCTATCCCATATATGTAAAGTTTTGTTTGATGTATCGAAACTTTTGTGTTCAATGAAAGTTGTTTTAAGATTATCACTCTTGATTAATACCTTTTTCATACATGCATTTGCATTGTACAATTTGCATTTTTATATTTGCATTCCTGTATTTTTTACATTTTTCATTTTACATTAAATCTTTACATTTGCATTTGCATTTGCATCTTTGCATTTTTACGTTTGTATTTACATTTTCATTTTTACATAAGCATCTTTGCATAGTTACATTTATAGTTTCAAACTTATATCATGCATTTGCATTTTATTAGTTTCAAAATATTTTACATGCATTAAATCATGAAAATATGGGAATAATTTGTGGAGGATTCCATGACAGAATTTTTGAAATCAAATTGGAGCTAACTTGGTCTTCCTAGAGAAAGATAAGAACCATGAATGAGATTTTAGCAAGGGTTGGTAGAATTGAAAACTCCAAGTACAACTCATAAAGACTCAACAAGAGATGATCGATCAAGCAAAAAAGCTCCAAGATGATTTAAATGAACAAATGGATCAAGCAAAAAAATTCCAGGATGATTCAAAATAGCAAATGACCAAATTAATGGACATGGTAGATGTTGTAAGCCATGGAGAGAAACCCTTAGAGGATCCTATTGTAATATATTTGGATGGGATTATGAATGTTAGTGGTGTAACCAATGCAATGAAAGCAAATGACCAGGAACTTGTCAGGGAATGTGGAAATCCAATAAATCTCCAAAAATCGGGTATGATTTCGAAAACTACGACATAGATCATGTTGAAGAGAAACATGGAAGAAGTTCAAGTGCAATTGAAGATATCTAAACAAAGCAAAAATCTAGACGATCATACACAAAGTTTTCAAGATGATGGCAAAGAGAAAATTAGGTCAAAGGAATTCTACCCAATTTTCCTTCAGTTTCATGCAGTAAGTTATATTACAAGTTTCTCCAAGCTCAGATTATTGCTCCATGTCGGGCTAAGCCTTTGTTGCTTTCTTACCCGAAATAGTATAATGAGAAAGTTTCTTGTGAATATCATGCTGGAGCTCGAGGACACTCCATTGAGAATTGTGGTAATTTCAAACGGCGAGTTCAAAACTTTTTGGTTCAGGGAATTATAGAAATGGATGTTAATCAGTCTATTTTAGTCAAACAATTGGGAATTAAACCCCAAAATAGAGTTGATAGTACCAAAACAAGTGAAGTACATGCTGTAGAGGATAAGAGAAATAGGGTATTTGAGCCAAAGATAAAATATTTAACTCTCAATACCTCTTTGATTATAAATGATAAAAAAGAAATGAAAGAAGAGGTAATTCAAGACTGGCCCATAGGTTTAAAAAGGAATGGGGCAGATGTAATCCAGAAGAGACCTCAGACACCTATATCAGATTTCCTGAATACAAGTGGAGAATTAATTGGAAAAATAATCAACAAAAGACTAATCAATCAGCAAAATACCAATCAATCAAGAAGTGAAAGTTGATGATATGAATGAATGTCGCATCCAGAACCCCTTCAATTGCAAAAGAGCACTTAGTCGTTCAGAACGATCACATAAAATGAAAGTCTCTTGATTGAGAAAAACTCTGAAGGTATTTCAAGAATCTATCTCAGATTTGTACCCTCATTTGGTTAAAGTTCAATACATTACACCAAGATTGGAGAAAGTGTTACCAAAACCTTATGCCCATTGTTATGATCAAAATAGCTTCTATACTTTTCACTTGGGAGTATCTGGGCATTCAACGGGGAATTGTTAGTCACTATTAAAAGAAATAGAGACGGTCGTTGACAAGGAAGTCTTGACACAAGAAATGATCAAGAAATGGGGGGGAAATAAGGATGAAAATCCTGGGCCAATTACACACCCAACATTTGAGGAATGATAAACCATTCTAGATAAACAAGTGGAAGTTGTTATCTATCACTGTAGTACTTCCTATTTTCAGCATCTTATTTGAACTTTTTTTATCTTTTCTAAACCTTTTTAAGGTTATATAAATAAATTTGTGTTGCTTTTATGGTTATGAGCAAGGAATCAAATTTTAATCTTGGAGTTTTTGAGTATCATGTAAATTAAATATTTTTTTAATTTTTCAAGACTTATAGATCTTTGGCAAATGGTAAAATTAGACCTTTCATATCCCATACAATGCCAGAAATACAATTACATGATCTATTTTTGAACTTTACCAAAACCAAATCCTAACACTACATTATCTGAGACTCTGAAGTAATGCCTCTCTACCTGTTCTTAAGAAACCAAATCCGTATGGTAGAGATGGTTTGTTTATAACACTACCTTCCACTATATACATGGCTTCAAAAGTCAAACATTTTTCCTTCTAGATAAAAAACCATCATACTGGTGAAACCAAAAGTCCTCAAAAGTACCAAACTTTTAATTATCCATGAATCTTCTTGCATGAAGAGACGAGATGGGGCATCATAGATCAATTTGTCGAAGAGAATTTTGAGTAATTGGGGCAGGCTTGAAGCAAGAAGAAAGATGAGGGGGATAGGAGGAAAGTAAATGTCAATGTTTCTAAAATTAAGTCTCCCATCAGTTGGGTCTTCTAGCAACTCTCCCAAGCTGGTATGATTCATCAAGAGTTTAAGCCAAAACCTAATGATTGTGGAGATTGTTGATATCACTAGGAAAAAAGACATGAAATTCAGTTGTGTCTTGAATTTAGATGGACAATAAAGAGAATAGAATTGTTCGAGAAAGATGAAGGAAAAATAAAAAAGGATGCCTACACATCAGAAGATTCCAAGCCCATGCATAGAACAAGTGAGCCTGTGATTATCACTGTAAAACCATTTGCAATGAATCATGTGCCAGCAAAACCAAAAGTGGTTATCTCAATCCCTTTACCATTTCTATTTAAGGATACCTGCAAGGTACCTTGGAATTACACTGCTAATATTTCAATGGTATGAGGACCTGTTTCTTTGGAGAAATCATAAGAAAAAGAGGAAGCATAGGGAATTGATTTGACAACTGAAACAGTGAGTGAAGTAGGATTTTTCACAAGAAGTGGGAGGTGTTACTCTCTCGAAACATCGAAAGAAAAGGGAAAATATGCAGTGGTGCCACAGAAGGTATTTAATTATGAGCCCTCACTAACAATCAATGAGCCAATAACTGAAACATAAGCACAAGAGTTTTTGTAATTCTTGAAACATATTGAGTATAGTGTAATTGAGCAATTAAACAAGCAACAAGCACGAATTTCGATTATGGATTTGTTGATAAATTCGGAAGTACACCGAAATGATTTGATGTAGGTGCTTAATCAGATATTTATCCATGTGGATATATCTTTTTACAAAGATTTCTGTGTATGAAATGATGAACGACCTTTTTTCATTTATCCCTTCACAAAAGGAAAATATATATTTTGAGCCTGAATGATTTTTCTTCTGATTCAACCCTAACTAAAGATCACCATCGATATTGAGGCGTAAGGTGAAGGATATCTGCTCATAGGAATAAAGATCGTCAATCCAATTTTATTACGAAGACAAATCTCCATGAAGTAAAGAGAGTTTTAAACCACATGGTAGGTCAAATATGAAGTGGTTGAAGATCAAATCCAATCAAGAATAACAAATGCAAGAGGAAAAAGAGTTACTCAAAAGCAATTGAAGTTTTATACTCATCCATCAGAGAAAATAAGAAAAAAAAAGGAAAAAAGAAAAAAGAAAAAGAAAAAGAGAAAGAAAAAAGGAGAAAAAGAAAATAAAAGAAGAAAAAAGAAATTGAATCAAGATAGGTGACTCATTGAGCTTCAAGTTACAAGGTTGATCAAGTGTAATCAGTTCAAAGATTCATATTCAACAAGAAGCCCAAGAAATGCTGGAGATATAAGAAATTGGAAATGAACCCAAAAATTGGCAGCCTAGAGGGATCCATAAAAAGAAATGATGAAAGACAAGTAGAAAAGAAGATCCAAGTCAAACAAGGTAAGATTGAAGGCATCAGAATAAATTGATCCTTGGTTCAATTACCCTTAAACACTTGTTTGGGCCTTTATATCTATTTCTTTAGTAACCATGAGTCCTGGTCTATGTTACGTACCTGAAAAATCCATTCTAATCATACATGGATTTATAAGTAAAAGAGACTATCTTCAGATTTCATTCCGCCTCTCAGAATGATTTTCACTTGCAAAAATTGGTTTGCATGATATATAATAAAGGGGGTTCAAGATGTAAATTTTGAATAACATTTTGAAGCTAAAGGATGATTTGAGTTGAAAACTTGAAAAGGTGACTCGAGTATTGAATAGTACAACAACAACATAAGAGATGATCTTAAGCTCTTGATGAAGCACCGCACATCCCAAAGACGTTCTTGAGAGTCTGAAACCCAGAAGTATCTATATGAGATGAACATACCAACCATTTCTTCAAGATAAGTGGACACTCAAAGGGAAATATATGTTGTACCAACCTGAGAGACCTTACTTTTCCAAAATCATTCTACACCTTAAACCGGTCAATAATTTTGTCACTTTCCATAGGATTATGATTTTTGATTGATTTTAAAAAGTAGTTGATTTATTTGATATTCATTAAATTCATGTTTTATGATTTGATTCAATTGTGAACCTATAAGGGACAATATTTTACAAAATTCTTTCATTCTTTGATAAGAAAGGATAAAAATATTTTCAAACAGGACAGTCTCAAATACGGAAGGTCCTTGAAACAAGTTGATACCCGTTATGCCTCTATTTGAGGAAAAGATTGAGCAATGCCAAAATGATAAAGCACTTCAAATTTTTGAAAGCAAGTGGTCTGAAAGATCATAAGGGCTAAATGAGAGAATTTGTAATACTCTATTGTGACATTATCAACAACCTGATGAGAAGAGGATGATTGTTTCATTTGAAAAAAGGGTACATATCCCAGTGCATAGCAAAAAAGACAAGAATGTGAACAATCAATAAGATGATTACCTCATTCAGAAGAAACACATATCTCAGACATTTCTGTTAGAATGATTGATCACTTCTTAAGTTTGTGACAACATGAAGAGAATCTCTCAAGTTACTTAACAACATTGTTGTTTAGTAACAATGGAATGAGAGCATTCAAGATTAACAGATTTGTTCACGAAAAGAGCCACGAGTATTCACAATGAGGCATTATCAAAGTTGTCACTCATGGGAATCATGAGATTCAAATTCATTGGACATTGAGAGTGAACCTTTTGAGTTGAAGGTTGAATGTATTTTTGAAGGTTCATATTATTCACGTGGGTATCTTGAAGGCTCACATCAGTATGAAAAGATAGAAATGATCCATGTGGGGCATCTTGAAGGCTTACATCAGGATGAAAAAGACAGAAGTAATCCATGTGGTGCATCTTGAAGGCTCACATCAGCATGAAAAAGACAGAAGTAATCCATGTAGGGCATCTTGAAGACTCACACTAGCATGAAAAGGTTGAGATATTTTGAAAGTCTATTTCAACCAGAAATATATTGTTGGGAAATTTTGAAGGCCCATTTTAGACAGAAATGATCAATGTGTGGCATTTTGAAAGCTCATGTTGAGGCATTTTGAAGGCTCATATCAGCAAGAAACAATTTTGAATACATTTTGAATGCCCATATCAGCAAATGCTGGGGCATGCTAAAGACCCATATCATCATGTGTCAAATTCATTCCAATGAGACAAAAAGGTATTAAGAATGAAAATGGTGAAACAATGACAGTGGAGTTGACTATACATAACCACTTTGTTCATTAGGAAGTTACATTATTCTGGTAATTTGATACTGGCAGTTAAAGCATCCCACTTGTGGTCTCACTGAGCTTTGTTCTTAAGTGACGTCCTACAAAAGCTCTGAACACTATGCAAAGATCTTTACTGACAAAAATATGGGCAGAAGCCACTGGAAAGGATGAATGTGTTATCAAATGTTTTACGAAAATCTAGGCAGAAGCCATAGGAAATGATGAATGTGTTGTCAAATGTTTTACGAACCATTGATTATGGTGTTGAACCAATGTTACGATCATGTGGTGTTTCCATCCGAGATGAAGTTTGACTTCTTTAACCTGAGGGTTAGAAGTGAGATATGATGAAGATTTCTTTTCATGGGAAAGGGAGCTAAAATTTTAACAATAAAAAACTAGTGGAGCCAACTAAGGTTGAACAATAGGTTGTTGTTAAGCATCTCGATATGATATGGTCTAAATGGATTTGTTCGAGATCCAATTAGATGTGGAGACATGAAAGGAATTAGGATAAATCCTCAGTGTGATGTGTTTCAAGAGTTAAATCAGAACATATGCTACTCTCCTAATTAATCTCTATGAAGTTTGGAATATCTACATCTACATTCTTCAAATATGATATATTCTCTTTTCAAAGATAAGAGCTTTATTGGATTTCTACACAAGTCCAGGCGAAGAAAGCCGGTGTTATCAAATACAAAATGGGGCAACAAGGTCATAATTATAACTGCAACAAGAATTCCATAAAAGAAATATTTCTTTTGAGACTTTAATGAAGAAAAGAATACACAAATATGCAAGTGGATCAAATGGTTCTTCACAAATGCAAGCTTGATAGCATAAGTTGCTTCACTGATATTTGAAGTAAAACCCTGGAAATGAATGATCAAGTGGAAAAAGACTAAGTTAGCCTTTTTAAAGTCAAATAAAGATTGCATCAACATTTATGCATTCATAAGAACATCATTTGCATAATAGAAAATGCATTACATTGATATATTTGATTGCATTCAAACATGAGGTTTTTACAGATATTCAAAGAAGATTCATGACAACAAAATATCTTACAAGTGGAAGGTAGAATTCAAACCTCAAATGCAGGAATCATACAAACATCTAAAGAATAGATTAACGCAATTTACAAGAATGAGCATTATTTTGAAGTGGGGCATGTAACCCAATCAATAAGATATTTTGAAAAATGAGAAAACGATTTTCAAAGTTTCTCATTTAATATTTTCTGAAAATGAAATTGTTAAATAGTAAGAAAACAATTTCCAAAGTTTCTAACTTAGTAAACTATTTCCCATACTTGTAAGTCCTACGGGCCATCTATAAGACCTTAAGTGTAGGATGTTTTCAAATGAGATTTTAGAAACCAAGCCTTCAGGGGTTTACTAATTATCTCAAAAGAGCTGTTAAAGGAACCTAATCCTAACAAAGGGGTTCCTTGACAACTAAGAAACCAAGTCTTCGGGGGTTTCTTGATTTGTAAGTCCTACGGGTCATCCATAAGACCTTCAGTGCAAGATGTTTTCAAATGAAATTTTAGAAACCAAGCCTTTGGGGGTTTACTAATTATCTCAAAAGAGCTATTAAAGAAAGTTAAACCTAACAAAGGGGTTCCTTGACAACTAAGAAACTAAGCCTTCGGGGGTTTCTTGATTTGTAAGTCCTACGGGCCATCCATAAGACCTTCAGTGCAGGATGTTTTCAAATAAATTTTATCTCACTTGAGATTGTTTTTCTTAAAACATTTATAGACAGAGTTAGTAATAAGAAGAACTCATCTGAAGAGGAAGAAGAAGTTCATAGTCTGAAGAACTTATTCAACATTTTGCTTGACTCTATCGCAGAAGCAGATAGAGCAACAGACCCATTTCCAGACAGGAGTTCATAATCTGAAGAACTCATCTGAAGAGGAAGAAGAAGTTCATAGTCTGAAGAACTTATTCAACCTTTTTCTTGACTCTATCGTAGAAGGAGATAGAGCAACAGAGCCATTTCCAGACAGAGTTCATAATCTGAAGAACTCATCTGAAGAGGAAGAAGAAGTTCATAATCTGAAGAACATAATCAACCTTTTTCTCGATTTTATCGCAGAAGAAGATAGAGCACCATCAACATTTCCAGAAGGAGTTCGTAATAAGAAGAATTCATCTGAAGAGGAAGAAGAAGTTCATAATTTGAAGAACGTATTCAACCTTTTGGTCGATTCTATCGCAGAAGGAGATAGAGCAACATCAACGTTTCCAAAAGGAGTTTGTAATAAGAAGAACTCATTTGAAGAGGAAGAAGAAGTTTATAATCTAAATATCGTATTCAACCTTTTGCTTGACTCTGTCGCAGAAGGAGATAGAGCAGCATCAACGTTTCTAGAAGGAGTTCGTAACAAGAAGAACTCATCTGAAGAATAAGAATAAGTTCATAATAAGAAGAACTTGTTCAACATTTTCATCTTAATCAAGAAAAGTCAATTGGACAAAAAGTTATTATTTTTTCGTCTTTGCTCTATTTTTGTTAACACAAGAATGAGCAAAGAGGGGCAATTGTAAACATTAAGTTTTTGTCCCATTTATTATTATTATTATTTTATTGTTATTATTAAATGATAAATAATTACAAATATTACAAGCCCAATTGATAACAAAACCCGAAGGCCCAGTTCCTGAAGCCCAGATCCAGACCCGGTCCAGATAACCTAGTGAAGACCCAGCCCAAGACTCGATCCAGATGCTTATAGGGTTTCCACATCTCAGCTTTCAGTCGCCAGCTTCTCAACATCGTTGGATCTGGAGAGATCCAACGGTCTAGAATGAGCCCAGCAGAAACCATAGGGTTCACCAACCCTAGGGTGATTTCGGAGCCACCTTCACCTACTCCGCCGTTATGTTCCTCATCCAACTGCTTCCACGATGCCACTGCCCCACCAAAGCCTCTAGAAGGCTCAAGGAAAGCCGCATAGTTTGTTGTCCTACGGTGAGTCACCATCGCAGATTCGGTGACTCACCGAAGGATGCCTTATCACTTGGTCCAAGGAGAGCACTGTGGTGGCCTATAAAAGGCCACCGATCCTGTAAGAGAAGTGGGGGAGGAGGAAGCAACCAAGGAATACAGATGAAGAAAGAAACAGAAGGCAAGTAATAACAAGGAACCCACAACAACAGACCAAAAGAAAGAGAAGAAACCGAGAAGAAACATACCCTCGAAAAAGTCTATCGTTGCCGAAAATCGTCGGATATCGAAGGTAAAAACCTAGATATACTTAGATTAAAGAGCTTTTAGAATAAATAAAGGCCATATTTGGGTTTAGGTTGGCGAGATCTATATTTTAGGGGTAATTTCAAAATTCAGTAGTTATCGGTGCCGGAGCTCTGTGTCTGATGGTGGCCGGATCGCCTACGATGGGAGGATTTTAGAGAGAGGGGAGAGAGAATTTGAACTTCTCTCTCCTAGAGAGAGAAGTTAAACGGAAAAAATGAAGAGAGAATGACCCTTAGGGCCATTTTTCGGGTTTAAATACCCATTCCCAAATGACGTCGTTTAGGGGAGGGGTATTTGCGTATTTTCAAACGTGGGTAAATCCTTTACGTGGTCATCTGAATTTGTAACCTTTATAATTTAGTCACTAAGTTAATTTTCTAAGTATTTTAATTTGAATATTTAATTTTATTTTATTTATGTTTTTGTCTTTGCCTTTGCCTTATATTTATATATTTATGGTAAAATACTATATTTAGTCCCTCTAGTTTAATAATTTTAAGGTTAAATTACACTATTAGTACATATATTTTAATAATTAGAATTAAGGCCATAAGTTTTGATATTTTATTTTTTAATCTTATAATTTTAATTTTCTTTATTTTGGTCATTATTCAATTTTAATTACACTAGTACTTTAATTATTACTTTTTATTTTATTTTTAGTTTAGTCACATGAATATATGTATCCTAATAATATATACTAATATTTAAAATAAACTAAAAATAATGAATAATTAAAAATAATAATTATAATAAAGATACAAAGTGCTACAATTATGAAAAGTAATAATAAAGAAAATAGAAAGGTAGAGCACTACAATTGTGGATGCTCCACTTTAAAATGTATTGATTGAATATGTTCACATGTTCACTAACTTTTGCCCATGTTAACTAATTTTTATCATTTGAATTTCATGTATATGGTTTTTTATTTAATTATAATGTTGATCACTTTAATGTTTGTTTTTCTTGAAATATTTTCTTTAGTCTTTAACATATTTTAAGTAATCATAATACCTCATGCTATTTAATTTAACCAATTTTTTAATTTAATTAAATAATAACATTTATTTATTTTTAAATATTAAGAAAGAGCTGTCTTAAAGTAACTAGATGTCCTATTCTGGTATTTTAAAATAAATAAATATTTTGTTTATAAAAACCTAAAAAAATATTTATTTATGTTTTGGTTATATCAAATTATTTTAATATTGAATTCTTAGAATTTTCTATTAAATAAAATTATGCGATTGAATCTGAAATTAAAGGGTCATAAATTAAATTTATATTCGAATTCTTAAATTTATCAGAGACAATTTATAATCAACGAGTATCAATTTTAGGCGTTGTGGGGTGTTAATCATTCTCCAAACGTAACCGACCACGAATCCCTTTTATTTACTAAAAATAATGAATTTTTGGTTATACGCATACCGGTTTATCTTTTAAATAGTGTTTTCTTAAAAACTCTTTTAAAATATGATTTTTAGGTATTCGACCTACCTAACCCAAAAGGTTCGATGGCGACTCCAAAACATTTCCTTAAAAAATCATTTATTTATTCACTCGCTTTTCCACCAAGAAACATTTTTTCTCGGGCAAAAACCGGTTACGACACTTATGACATCTTGTATTAGTGATAATCAGGCAGCTTTTTTTACCAGGACGATAATTGTTTTACAATATTTTGGTGGCTCATGAACTTGTACATTATCTAAACTCATCAAAGAATGGCATAAACAAGGGCAAAACACTTAAACTTTATATAGAGAAAGCATATGATAGAGTCGAGTGAAAAATTCTCTAGAGTGTTATGTTAAAACTTGGATTCCATCAAAGTTTCGTTGAGCAAATAATGTCATGTGTTACGACTGTTTCATTTGTAGCTCGTGTAAATGGATCCTTGATGAGGTTGTTTAAGCAGAGGCCTTAGGCAAGGGACCCTTTATCTCCATTTATGTTCCTTTTCGTGACTCGAGGCTTATCTATTTTATTTCATAGTGCTTAACGTAATGGGACTATAAAGGGTGTACGAGCTTCAAAAAAAGGGCCTCGGGTTTCTCATCTACTTATTGCCGATGATAACCTTGTATTTCTTAAGAAATCAACGTCTGAAGTGAAGCACATTAAGGACATATTAAATTTATATGCTGCTTCCTCTGGGAAAAGGATTAATTTATCAAAATCTGTCATTTATTTTAGCCCACAGACATTGTTGAAGAATCGAGCGTTAATATCGAACATATTTGGGATACAATAAGTGAATAATATTGGACATTATTCAGGGTTACCGTTACACATTGGTAAGAACAAAGCACGAATATCTAGATATCTGAGAGAAAAAGTGTTAACAAGAGCAACAAGATGGACAACACGATTTTTATCATATGGAGGACGAGAGGTATTCTTGAAAGCGGTAGTTGAAGCGGTACCTCAATATGCCATGTCCTGCTATTTGTTGTCAGAGCATCTTTTGAATGAGATTACTGGGATTATGAGTCGCTTTTGGTGGACATGGAAGATGGATAAAAGAGGATGGTCTCTGGTTTCCTGACACAACATTTGTAAGCCGAAACGAGTGGATGGACTAGGTTTATGGATCTTAAATCTTTCAATTTAGCGATGTTAGGTAAACAATTGTGGCATCTTATTAAGGAACCAGATTCACTGTTTGCTCGTGTATTCCAAGCTAACCTGGGTCTTCTTCTTGGCTTAAAGACCTCAGATTGAATTTTGACTGTAAGGTAGTTCTTTATTGCTACCATACTGGCCAGAATGCTCAACAGTTGCTACATATTCCGATAGCACCTTATTTCAATGAATGTATTATTTGGGGAACCATGACTCCTGAGTATATTCCATAAGATCCACCTACTGATGACTCAAGAAGCCAACACATACTTCAGGATAGATTCCCAGAATTTGGAAGATTATCGCCAAACTGAAAGTGCTACCTAAGGTACAAATTTTCGCCTGGAGGGTGGCACATGAGGCTTTATCGGTCGGAGATAAAGTGCATACAATTGGATTAGGTGATGGGACTTGTCCTGTGTGTAAATTGGAGGCTGAAACAATTGTACTGAGTATAACATGTATCTCAGGTATGTTTCTTACTTCAAATTGCACATCTCCATTACTATGGTTGGATTCAACAGTTACTACGCTTGGTTTAGATGAATTTGCAGTTCTATTTGAAGGTCATGCCAGAATTGTGGGGCATTCCAAAAATGTTCACAAAAACCATGAAATCCTTATAAAACCAAACCAAATTACATTGCCTTCCTAGATCACCCATCGACCTCGACACTTGTTAAAGGTCTAAAATTTTTTAAATCAACATGTTTGATTTATTTATTTGATATTCAATGAACTGATATTTTACTTCAATTGCTCTGACATCATTTTCACACTGAACTTTTCGATACTTTGATAAAAGACATTTTTAAACAAGACATATTTTCTCAAAGATTATTTAAGTGGGACATTTCCAGAATCCCTACCTCTTCCATCATTGTGTTCCTCGATCTAATTTTGTAACTACTCCTAAAAAGTGGGCCTCACAACAATTAACCGATTGAAAAAGCTTTGCATGGGAAAAAGATGGAACCCCACTCCTGAGCCAAAATTTAATGATTCTACATCTTAATGCAAACTCTAATGGCTATGATGAGTATAAGATGAATCAAATAGAAAGAAACTTTTCTACAAAAGTTCTATGTGAGCAACTAAAGAGAAGTTTCCATTCAAAATCTTCCAGGAGTTTCCCTAGTTTGACATGGATCCACAACGGAATCATAACTTATCAAGAGAAGGTTGAGCGAGTGCTTTGGGATGTGAAGAAAAAGATTAACCCATTCAAACAAGAGTAGAAGATTTCTAAGAATAATGATTAGTTTATTTTCCAAGAAGTAGATTCATGTAATGAATGCGTCAGTATTAAGTCAAGATCGGCTCCGAGAAACATGAGATAAGATCAGGATTGACAGAGGAGGATCAAGACTTCTCTTTAACAATGAGATTGCCGAAAATGATACATTTACATTTTAGGCATACTTTAAGACATTACATTCATTACATTACATATACATATATAATTTTACATATTTCGAGCAAGATTCAGGATGAAGGATATCAAGCTTGACCTCTCATTTGACTTAGACCCATAAAGGGGGTCATCCAAAGAACTTAACATAAACCCACAAAGGGGAGTCATTCAAAGGATCAAGAATGATTTAAACCGCGAAGGAGAGTCATCTTATTTGACTTAGACCCACGAAGGGGAGTCATCCAAAGAATGAAGATTGGCTTAAACCATGAAGGAGTGTCATCTCACTTGACTTAGACCTGCGAAGGGGAGTTATCCAAAGAATCTAAACTGGCTTAAACCGTGGAGGGGAGTCTTCTTGTTTGGGCTTAAACCCGTGAAGGGGAGTCATCCAAAGAATCCTTCATTTGGAGTAATCATTTACAGCATAGCTTAAGTTGAGAAGAGCCATATGTCAACCAAATCTTTCAAGTTTAATTCCATTCAACTCAAAAGCACATTAACCTCATGGTAGCAATGAGGAATTATCTTTCTATCAAAATTCAAACTGAGGTCTTTAAGCCAAGAAGACTACCCAGGTTGGCTACGATTTAGCAATAATAAACCACTTCCCAGTTAGATTTCGACATAACTTAAATCAAGAAGAGTTATATGTCAACCAAAGCTTTCAAGTTTGATTCTACTCAACTCGAGAGCACACCAACCACATGGTAGCAATGAGGAGCTATCTTATGATAAAAATTCAAACTGATGTCTTTAAGCCAAAAAGAAGACCCATGTTGGCTTGCATTTGGCAATAAGGATCCAATTCTCAATTCAGATTTCAACATAGCTTAAGTCAAGAAGAGCTATATGTTGACCAAAGTTTTCAAGTTTGATTCCACTCAATTCGAGAGTAGATCGACCGCATGGTAGCAATAAAGAACTACCTTACGGTCAAAATTCAAACTGAGGTCTTTAAGCCAAGAAGAAGACTCGGGTTGGCTGCGATTTAGCAACAAGGAACCACTTTCTTGTCTAGATTTTGACATAGCTTAAGTTAATAAGATCTATCTATCAACCAAAGATTTCAAGTTCGATTCCACTTAACTCGAGAGCACATTGACCGCATGGTAGCAACGACAAACTACCTTCTAGTCAAAATTCAAACTAACGTCTTTAAGTATAAAAGAATACCCAAATCAATTGCAATTTAGCAACAAGCAACTACTTCCCAACCTAGATGTCGACGTAGCTTAAGTCAAGAAGAGCTATTTGACAACTAAAGCTTTCAAGTTTAACTCCATGACGGAGGATACCCAACCTGAAGAACCAATCATCCAAACTAACTTTAATATTCACATGCACACTAACTAATAATTTTGTTAACTTTTGCAGATTCAATTACTTTGGGACCAAGATGAACTACATGAACATTCTTAAACCCATATATTTAAAGATGTAGACAAACCCCCAAAATAGACTAAAAAATGCACAATCATTCTTGAAGATGTGTAAGAGCATATCAACTGGATATTAAAGAAAGTAATGACATCATTGAACGAAGCTATATCAAGTGAACAAAAATCGAATATTTTTTTTTATATTTGCTCTATTCGTGTTACGCACCAATAAGCACTGAGGGGCAGCTATAATACCCAAAAAAAATTGTCCGGCCTATTTTTCTTTCCCAGAGCCCAAACATTTTATTCAATCTAATTTTGAAGCCCAAGACATCAATCAACTTGCAACAAATTTTCAAGTAATATCCAAACGTTTCTAGAGTATAATATCTTCTTATGATATGGTCGGATTTTAGTTATCTTTCCAACGTATTTTGAAACGACCCAATCGTACGTCGGGAACTCAAGATATGCTTATTTTAGCAAAGACAGTATGTGTAGAAAATTAGATACGGGCCCAATACAAGAATCTTAATTTATTATGAATTTTCAATTAGTTTATTGATTATTTGTGAATAAATTCTGCTTTATACTTTCTTTTATTTATTTAGGACATAATCTTTTCATTATGTTAATATTACTTTTCTTAATTAGTGTACTTAACATTAATGAAAAGGTTATAGGTTTTTTTTTATTTTTAGGGTTTTTGGGAGCCTATAAATAGACACTCTTATTTTATAATGAAAGGAGAACTTTTTTGATTTGAAAAAGTGAGGAGAAAGGAGCCAATATTATTTCTTGAGAGAATTATTTCTTCATTCAATTTATTTTCTTTATTTCATTCTTATTTTAGATTCGCGCTTTATTTAATTACTTGGATTGACTGCTACATCCAATCTTGTAAGTTTATTTTGTTTTAGTTTTAACTTCTCATGTGGAATATTTATTCTTCTTCTAATTCTTATCCATTCTAATTTTTTTCTTATATATATATATATATTAATTATATTATATAACTTTTTACGTATTCATTATATATATATATATATATATATATTTAATTTTATGTGCAATTTTTCATTTTTTTGTTATGATTATTTATTATTGATATTTTTTATATGTAGTATATTTTAATTTTTATTAGTTTATTAATATATATATATATATATTATTACTTTTCGTAATCTTAATTTTTATATTTTTGTGTATTTAATTTTTATATCTTTTAGATTTACAATTTATAGCCATGCTTTTAATTATTTATTTATTCTATTTATAATTTTAATGTTGAACATCAATTTTTATTTAATATTTTATTCATATTGTACATTATTTATTATTTCTTTATTTTGGTACTCGTATTCTTTTTGTTTTACTTTTGCATATTATACCTAAATAATTTATTTTTTATTTCTTTTACGATCCTTATTTATTGTATTTAACATTAACAAAATCAAAGGTAAGTAATTTGGATCGATGCTTTAAATTTTTATCTAAAATTTAATTTTCGCAATTAAGACAACCGAGTAATCGTGTTGGTACCCAAAGGACAATATGAGGGGTGTTCGTCATTTCTCAATTGTAACCGACTCCCTAATTCGACATTTCTCTGGTAAGATATAGTTCCGATAAATGGGTAAAACTTAGGTGTCTAGTCTACCTAATTCAGAAACAATATGTGGCGACTCCAACAAATATTCCAAGTTGAGACAAGAATCCGGGACCACCCGAAGAACCTTTGCGAAAGGTTGCTTTAGAGCTTGCTAAGCGGGCCCTTGAATGTAATGCTTCATATTTTTTTGAGTCAGCTTTGTCCGAGTTGCATGCAAATGTTGTAAAAAAACGATTTGTTACCGGCTTGATGAATAAAATGATGGACACTCTTTTCCCCTTATATGACCCAACTTAGTGTTGGTAGAATGAGATTTTAACGAGGCCCTCTTATCTTTTAAAAAAATGTCTACAATAATGTAGATGCAATTTTATGACTTCTATCTTATTATTTTTTTTATTAGTCTGAGCGAATATAAGATAATATATGTTCAAAGACTCTTGATTTTTTAATATTGAACACTCAGACACTCTTGCATATGTGTACTTGAACTCAAGACCTTAAAAATTAACAATAATTCATTAACCACGTAGATTATTTGATTCATGCTTCTACCTTATCATTTAATGCACATATGTAAACATAATTTTCATGTTGTATCAAATATGTTTTTAAGATGATTTTCGTTTGAAATGCCTCTATGGGGGAAAATAGTTTGCAAAGCATAGCTGCCAATCAGAGTATGATCGTCTTCATGAAAGTTCCACTCATGTATCTTAATAAAAAGGCAAAGTGAAATTTTAGAAACGTATTTAGTTATATGTTTTTTTAACATATTCATTAATATTAAATGAACGGTACTCATAATTTTAAATAAACTATATAAATTATATTTTAAAATTATTATTTTTTAATAATTTTAGGTGATTACAAATAATAGTAGCTATTCTAAAGACTCATCAATTTTACAATAAATGCTCAAATAACTTGCAGTTGATGGTGCTCGAATTTAGGACTTCTCGAAAAAAATAATCATCCCTTTAACTACTAAGGTAGCTTAGTTCTTGTATAATATTTTAAAATTATTAATGAATATAAATTAAATATAAATATATTTAAAAAATATTGGTTGAGGTTTTTCTTTGAATCTCGATTTTGATCCTAAGAGATTTAAGATTGGAGTTGTTTGGCTTCTAATTATAAAGAGAGAAATACGTCCTTAAACTATAATCAAGTTTTAAATTAGTCCTAAACTTTTAAATATTTCAATTTCATCCATATAACTATGACTATTATTCTAAATTATTCCTAAAAGTTTTTAACATTTTAGATTCATCCCCAAACTATGTCATTCATTGTACATTGGTCTTCAAACTTTTCAACGCTTTAATTTTATCTCAATCTATATCTATAATCTAATCGCATCCTATGTTAATGAAATCATTAGGCTAATATATACCATTATATGTTTGAAAAATAAAATTTAGATTAAACTATGGTTGAAACTAATTACATATTTAGATGAAATTGGGAGATTTAAAAGTCTGTGAACTAATTGAGAATGAGAGTCGTAGTTTGAGGATGAAATCGGATTGTTCAAAAGTTTAAGGGCTAATTTAGAATAGAGTCATAATTTGAGGATGAAAATAAAATATTTAAAACTTTTAGGACCAATTTGAGACGTGGTTAATAGTTTAGGGACATGAGATGCAATAATTCAAAATACAAAGTACATGTGTAGTTGAAGAAGTTTTAAGTTTGGGGTTTGGGCCTACAGCCTCCTCAAATATTCGAAAGCCTTTATCCGTTAACGTGAATAAAACTGACCCCTTTGGTTTTTCAGTAAAAGCGAATCACTAATAACTCTTATTGGGACATATCCACATAGTTTTAATTAGACATGTAATTAAAATACTCATGTAATCAATATTGTGGTTATTGCGTTCAACAATCTTGGCACTCGATGTGAAGGATATGACATCGGTTTTTCCATTGCTAATGTCCTCCTCGGACAGCAGGTATCACATTCTTTCAGCTATTAATAAACTGGGAATATTCGCCACCTTGAATAAAAATTAACAAGACGCTTTGTTAAACAAGTTTTTGCACCTTAAATATGGTAATATATAAAAACGATGGAATATGCAAACGTTTAGGTCGTGGGTTCGACCCCCACGGTGGCCGCATTAATCTTTTTTCTAGAATCCTAGATTATACAAATGATATATAAATTTAAGGACTATTAGTATTTATCAGTGTCAAGCTTTGTCGGGGTTTCGAGCCTCACCGTGATATCTAGTTTAATTTTAAATAATATTTTTTGCATCATCAAAGGGGTTTGGGGATTCATATCCGCCGAATCAAATGAAAGTTCTTCAATTCCAGATGAGAACAATCTCATATTTTCACAAAATCCCATCCCCTTTAGGAAATTATTGATGTTTTTATTTAAAAGATAATTAATGTTTAATCCTTGCAATATATCATATATAAAACACTCGTTCGATAAATAAATTACATATCTCAGTCAAGATATTAACATCAAATTCAGACATCCATTAATTATTACTATTAATATAAATAAATTTGAAATAAACGAATAGTTGGGTGATCATTTTGTAACATTTGATAGTCGAAGAAGTCAAAAAATAATGAACCAATTTTTAAATATATTCTATATAAAATTAGGGCGTTATTAGTTTAAAAAACCCCCAACAAATAATTTATTGGAATAGTACCCCCAAACAGAATTAATTGCCCCCCAAACTGCATATGTAGGTCTACCTCGCGTCCTACAAAACGCGTTTAAAGGCCTCGCGTTCTGTAGAGCCCATATCTCCTCCAACGTGGAAATATTTTTCAAAGAATATAATTTAATGTTTTCAATAAATGACCTCGCATTCTACAAAACGAGAGGTGCCCGAGTTATTGAAACGTTTCGGTAATTTATCACGTCCTTAAAAATTTGAAATTTGAAATTAGATTTCACAACCTCGCGGCCTACAAATCGCAAGTTCGTTATGTATACACCTATTTTCACCAGACACTGTTTCTTGTAGAACGTGAGGTTCCTTAAATCTCATTTCGGATGAGGTGTCAGGACTCTAACAAATCATTTATAAGTTTAAACCCCCAACAAATCATTTATTGGAATAATAACCCAAACAGAACTAATTGGAAAAATACCTTCAAACTACACACGTAGGACTACATCCCGTCCTACAAAACGCGTTTAAAGGTCTCACATTCTATAGAGCGTGAGTCTCCTCCAACGTGGAAATATTTTTCAAAAATTATAAATTAATATTTAAATAAATGACCTCACGTTCTACAATCGTGAGGTGTCTGAGATATTGAAATGTTTCGACATTTTATCGCGCCCTTAACAAATTGAAATTTGAAATTAGATTCCACGACCTCGCGACCTACAAAGCGTAACTTTGCTCTAAATTCACGTCTTTTCACCGGACCTCACTTCTTATAGAACATGAGATTCCTTTAATCTCACTTCAGGGGGTGTGAGGACTCCTATAAATAGGGCCCACTTCAACCAAAGTCATCACACCTTACTCCCCAAAATCTCTCTCTATATCTTTCTCTTATCTATTTTGTTATTCGATTATTATGACGGTATTACTGAGTCTTGATCGAAGGCATATATTTGATTATTGGTGGATAAATTTGGAGGTAATTTTTATTTATTTATTTGAAAGGGTATGAACGTTCGTTGACGTGTTAAGTTTCGGTTAGTTGAAATGAATAGAAGATGAGACTAATTATATTTCTTCATAGTCTGAAGAAATGTCTGATGTTAAGTTTAGTTCCTTAATTATTTAGTTCCTTAATTAGTAGAAATGCAAGATGATGATGTTGAAACAGTGATGGCTTATCTTTATGGAAAGCAAGAACTTGATCCATTATTTAGAATAATTCAAATTAGCCCAAAGCATCTCACCACAATGTCGTAGAATAATTCAAGTTAGCAAGTTAGTGGTTAGAGGTTAGTAAGTTAGAAATAAGTAATGCTATTAAAGCTAGGACCAAAATGCAATAAAGTTAAAAAACACTATCCAATTTGAAATAAAAATAAATAAAAATCAATGACAAAAATGGAAAAAACCAAAATAAGCAGGCCAAATTTGAAATGAATAAACTAAAAATAGTGACCAAAATGAATAATTAGATAAACAATGCATCCATTCGAATAAATAAAAAAGAAAAACATGGGGATTGAAATGTAAATTTGACTAAACATTTGAGGGCACGAGTGTGATTAACCCAAAACTTATTGCTATAACCTATCTTTTTTTCTTGTTTTGAGTTCATTTCCAACCTAACCTAGAAAAAAATCTCCCACTTCTCTCAACTTCCCTCTCTTCTTTCTTTCGACCATAAGCTTTTCTACTCTCATCCAAGGTCACCGACCTCTATTTTTCAACAGCGATCCACTACTCCAAGAGCCCCCAAATCTAACTAGGGATCTCAACTGACTACACAAATTGACCCAAAGCTAGTGTTTTCTCTAACCTCTCATTTCTCTTAGATCAAGACAGACGAGAACCCTATATGACATTATTGAAACTATTTTTCGAAAGTGTAATATCCCAAACTTTGGGTCAGTGATTGAATTGTAAGGATTTAAAATTTATGGTTAAATTTAAATAAATTGAAAAGTTCAAGGACTGATTTGGGAAAATGTTGTCTAGGATTTATTATCAAAGATGGAAGGGAATTATGGTCTTTTAGCAGGAAAAGAATTTAAAATTCATTTTAAAGGGTTATATATAACATGAGGGGAAAATAGGAAAAGAAAAAGAAAAGTCAGGAAGCTTAGCTTTCTCTTCTTCTCTTCCACCGTATGCTTCCATGGCTAAGGTAAGTTAATTCTTTCATTTTTGACTTGTTTTGGTTATTTGGGTAATATAGAAGCTTAATAAAGCTTAAAGATGAGTTGAAACTAAGAGATAGATGAATTAATGGTGAATTAGTAAAATGAGTTTTTAAGGGAATTGTTAGAAATTGATGGATATTTGAATTCTAAAGGAATATTTGACTTGTCATAGGTGTAAATAAGAAATTTGAAGTGTTAGAAAGGCTTGAGAACTGGTTTGAAAAATTGGTATGATTTTTAGTTTCAAGAGTTCTATGGAGAAATTAAGGTGTTAAAGGGGTTTTAATGGATATAAGTTAATGGTAATAAGTGTAAATAAGTTTAAAGGCATGAATGGAGTCTAAGTAGAAGATTTAAGTGAAATTGGGTAAATTTTCGAAGTAAAATAGATGAATTATGGGTAAGGGTATCGATAATGGAAGAACATTACCGATACTATAAGGTTAAAATTTAAGGAAAGAGTATGAATACGATGAACAATATCGATACTATTTGAAGTAGTATCGATATTGATGTGAACGTATCAATACCAAAAGGAAGGTATTGCTACTGTAATTGAAATTTGATTTATAGAATGTGAAAATGATATCGATACCGAAGTGGGTATCGATACCACAGAAGAGATGTTTCGGTATTGTATGAGGGGTACCGATATTATTCAGTCTGAAATGTTAAAAAGAGGTTTCATTTCGATTATGTAAGTGCTAATTGATTAGATGATAATTGAGCTCCGATATTCATATTGATCATGTAATGTGTAGAGTCAATCGAAAACAAATGCTGAATGAAGTGGAAAAGAGTTACTTAGGGCTTATGTGAGACAAAATGTGAGTGCAACTTACTTATTTTATATACGATTGGAGGGCGGCTTGCGATAAGCCAACCTTGAATGTTTCTAAATAAATGATTTATATTATGTTATAAAATATATTTTTTATATTGATTTATTAAACAATTTTGTTATAATTTTTGGGTATGAATTACCCCAAACTATTTTTATATGATCAGTTGCATAATGCTACATGAAATACTATAAGTATATGATCTATGAGTATATGTTTATATGAATAAATAATAATTTGAATAGTGCTATGGTAAATGCTATGAGTAAATGTTCTACGTGAGATGTTCTATGTAAATAAATGATAAGTTCATAAAGGCTAGTTGAAATGCAATAAGCATATGGTATCTGGATTTAAACTTAATACCATGTGAAATACTACGTAAATATTTTCTAAGTGAAAAGGTTATGTGAATATGTGTAGGAGAATATGTTCTTTGAAACATAATTGATAAGTGGGAAATGTTATAAGAACTGCTATGGGTAAATCATGTATGTGGATAAAAGATACTTGAATAATAAATGTGAAAATATACTATGTGCATAAAAGTTATTTGGAATAAAGTATTGAAATTAATTATAAAACTAAAGCCCAAAGTATATTTTATGAGAATTAGGGGTATGGTTGGCATGCCAAGAGTCGAGGGTTCTATGTGGTCCTTCGGGACAAATCTATGTGGTCCTTCGGGACAAACCTATGTGGTTCTTCAGTACAAATATGTGACACTTCGGTGCAAATTATGTGAGCAGAGGTGACTGCATTAGTGCACAACCTCAATGTACTCGTATGCCTCGAGTTCTCAGCGATATACGTTGGGCTAATAAAACAAACTTGATATAATTTGAACAATGAGTAATAATATAAAATGTTAATGAAGTGTCCATGGATTTTATACGAAATGTTTCAAAGAATTGTATAAGCAAGTATCAAAGGTACATATATAATTAATCAATGGGTAATAGTATATGTTATAAGTTATGAATAATATGATGTTATAAAATTTAATGATTCTTTTGGAAACATCTATATAACATTTTTAGTATTTTATTATACATAATATTGTCTCACTAAGTCATATACTTAGCATGTGATTGTTTTCACACGTAGGTCCAAATAGATTTGAGGTGTAAGCTGAATAAGCAAGGAAAGGCCAGCATACTGGTGAAGAATATTAGATCAGAGAGAATTGAATTGTATGTGCTTTTGTTATGGTAAATTATAGATGTTCTAATATGTTTTGTAAATGTGTTTTCATTTTCCAATAAAAGTTAAATTTTAGTCAAGTTTTCAAATAGATAAAGAGTTGAAAAGTAAATGTAACACCTCAGAGTCATATATGGGTCAGGTACGGGTCAACGGTGTTATAGAAAGGGAAAAGAAGGTCTTGTTTTGAAAAAAAATTATGATCGGTTAATGATAAAACGTGGTTTGAGAAGTCACCACCAATCTTTGGTTAGGGTGTGATTGGGCACCCAAAAAGTATTTGTCATTTAAAAAAGAATTCATTTTAATTAAAATAATAAATTCGTGGTTTGCATTACCAAAATTTGAGTTCATGAGTCAGTTACGTGCGGGGAATGATTAACACCCCCACAACGCCCTAAATCGATACCTAGTCATTTAATTAGTTGTCTTTGAAATGAAATTTATGAGTTCGAGTCTAATTTAATTTAAGATCCCCAACAAGTAATATCCTTTTGAATTTTAGGATGAAATTAATTATTTCATATCGAGAAGAATCGACCTCTCATACCTTAAAGCAATCGATTTTTACTCCAACTGAAATAAAGAAATATTAAAATATCATTCTAAAGTTCATTAATATTTCAATATAACAACACCCAAAATAATTTTAATAGAGAAAACAATAATATCTAATTATTTCCAATAGAGAATATATGACCTTTCATGCCTTAAAACAATCATTTATTACCCCAATTGAAATGAATAGATATCACTATTTCGCCTTAAAATTGAATATTGATTCGAGTGAAAATGATAATATCTAATGATTTCCAATCAAGAATAAATGACCTCTCATGCCTTAAAGCAATCATTTACTACTCCAATTGAATTGAAGAGATATCACTATTCCGTCTTAAAAATCAATATTAACTCGAGAAAAATGATAATATCTGATTATTTCCAATCGAGAATAAATGACCTATCATGCCTTAAAGTAGTCATTTATTACTCCAATCGAAATGAAGAGATATCACTATTCCGTCTTAAAAATCAATATTAACTCGAGAGAAAACGGTAATATATAATTATTTCCAATCGAGAATAAATGACCTCTTATGCCTTAAAGTAGTCATTTATTACTTCAACCGAAATGTGGAGATATTACTATTTTCATTATCAGTTTGGGTGTTACTATTTTGAAATCCTATTGAAAAACACATGCAAAAATAAAACAAATAGAAAGCATATATCAAGCAAGTATAATTATTTATTTATTTTACCAGTATTTAATGAGAATAAGAATGTTCAATTATTTAAATACCTCGAAACGAGACCTTATATTCAATCTAACAATCTTTTCTTGGTTAGTTTAATTAAAAGAACATGATTTTTCCCAATCCCCGAATTTTAAAATGGATTCGATTTAATTCGTGTCACTAAATGGGATAGACTTTCATTTTAAAATTATCGAAAGTAACATTCTAATACGTCAAGATAGTCACTATACGACAATATTAAAATGAACGAATATTACCCTTAGTCAATTTATTTCGATTCGAGTCAAGAGATGCTTATGAGGGTATCATGCAAAATTAATTAATGACTAAAATGAACTAACATGCAAGCAACATGCAAAAAATTAAAATAAAATAAAATAAAAATAGGACTAAAATATAAATAATCAAACCATCAATTGAAATAAAATAAAGTATAAAAGTTTCTAAAATTAGCGTTTTTAATATTGAGTGCTAAAATTACAAAGAATAAAAATAAATAAAACATGAGGACTACATTAAAATAAACTAAAATTACATGGCCAAATTAAAATAAATAAAAAATAGATTCTTGTTCAAAATATAAACATGCAGAAACTACAAGGGTTATTTCCTAATTATTCCCTTTTTCTAGCCTCAAAACAAGCATTCAAATAAAAAGGGTAAATTACTAGATCAATCCAAAACATTTTTAAAAAATTAAACAGTCACTACATATGACTAAACTGTAAAAACACGCTAACCATACAGGGATTAAAACACAAATAACCCTAAAAATATATAACATGCACAAAAAGGGTAAACTACATAATCGGTCCATACAGATGACTAATATGCAAAAACAGGCTAAAGTTAGGGGACTAAACAATAATTGTACCAAAAATTTATAACTTGCATAAAAAATAGGTAAATTACAAAATTAGTCACTATATATGACTATTTTGTAAAAACGCGCTTAGGCGTAATTTCACCCAAAATTCCTTCTGTAAATAACACTTAATCTTTTTTTTCATTTTAAACTGATTTTTAAAAAAATCTCAAAGCTATCTCTTCTTTCTCTTCCTCTCTTCTGTCGGCCACCTTTTTCCACCCCGACCACCATTCTGACCACCGCATACGGTGGCTGCAGCTCCAAAACTTACCCTAAAAACTCCTAAATGCTCAGATCTAGACCCCTAAGCCTAGATCTAAGGCTAAAATTGCCTGAAAACTCCCTAAAAGCCCGAGAAGCCCCCTCGACCCTTAGACTTTCTCACCCTCTCACGACCTCTGACGAAGAACTAGTCCCCAGTTTGACTCCCCTACTCAAGTATCACTCGATCTCTTTAGTGTTTACTACTTGTAAATTAGGTTTTGGTTACTTGGTTACTTTTTTGTTTTCTATTTGCACTTCGAAACTGAAGAAAAAAACAAAAAAATACCTTTAATCTTTCTTTTGCTCTTTTTATTGGTCTTTTTGAAACTAGAAAAATGGAACATTTTTTATATAGCTCATTCGGGGTTTTATAACCCCAGTTTTACAACTTTTTTCCTCTTTCTTTTTTTAATAAAATGAAATGATTACAAAGAAAAATGATTGTGATTTTGCATGGAGGTTTGCATGTTGCTTGCTGATTTGGGTTTTGTTGTGCAGGGGACTTGGTTCATGATTGGTGGCTCTGATGGTGGTCGAGGATTGGTGGAAATGACGGTGGATCTAATTGGCTTGATTCGGACCGTTGGATGGGTCTAGATCGGACGACCCATGATGAGTTATGACGGCAACTGGTGAAAACATAGGGTACAAACCCTAATTTTGGGTAATCTGGACTGTTGGATCTAACACCATATAAAATGGTCGTGGACTGGTGGCATCTAACCTAATCGGGTTTAAGATTCCACATATAGGTTGTGGCATTGGGTCATAGGTTGTTGGGCTAGAACTTATATTTTAGGCTTGTATTGGGTTTTCTATAAGCCTAGAAAAATTTAAAATATATTAATAAAAATAATAATATTAATATTATCGGGACAAAATCGAGTGTCGACAGCTACCCCTTTTTGCCCAGTCTTGTGTCAACAAGAGTAGGGCAAAGATGAAGAAACAATGAGTTTTCGTCCGGTCGGCTCAATGCTTTTAAATTTGATGAGGGATCTTCTCCAATGTTTCTTCAGGGTATATCAGATTAAGAAACATTGATTCATTCTACTGTTCTTCAGGGAAGATTGAATCGAGGCAAACTTGTTCCACTACTGCTCAGGGAAGATCAAATCTAGAAAGAAAGAAGGATTTGTTCCGCTGTTTCTTGAGGGAAAATCAGATTTGAAAATGTTGATTCATTCCACTGTTCTTTAAGGAATATTGAACCGAGCTAGACTTGTTCCACTGTTCCTCAAGGAAGATAAAATATAGAAAAAGGGGGATCTATTTTGCTGTTTATTGAGGGAAATCAGATATGGGGACGTTGATTCATTCCACTATTCTTCAAGAAAGATTGAATTGAGGAAGGCTTGTTCCACTGTTTCTCAGGGAAGATCAAATCTAGAAAAGAAGGTATTTGTTCCTCTGCTTCTTGAGGGAAAATCAGATATCGAGACATTGATTCATTCCACTGTTCTTCAGGGGAGATTGAATCGAGGTAGACTTATTCCACTGTTCCTCAGGGAAGATCAAATATGGAAAAAGAGGGGATCTATTCTACTGCTTCTTGAGGGAAAATCAGATCTAGGGACATTGATTCGTTCCACTATTCTGCGGAGAAAATTGAACTGAGTTAGATTTGTTCCACTCGTCTTCAAGAATATCAAATCTGAAAATTAAGCATTAAACCTTGTTAGTATGTGTTTTGAGAGTTTAGAAACATCATACATGAAAGTCTTGGGAGGATAATTTTTGGAAATTACTTTTTCTTCTGGGAGCTTGTCTCGCTTCCACCAAACATGGGAATCTGAATTGGCTACTTTTATATTGGGTCTTTACATCTCCATCCTTTCCTTTTGGAGAACCTGTAAGTACTCAATTGTATTTATCATTATCATGCATTTTATGTCATGATCTTATTTATGCCTAAAATGTGTGCAATGGTGTAAATTTTAAGGGTATTTTCTTTTCAAATGAGAACTCTCTTTTGTTGACAGCCTTGTAATTTAGTTGAATCTTGGGCACAAAAATCAATAGTAGTTCACCCTAACTGACTACTCTGGTCAGACACTCTTTTGTTGAACATGACTCTGATTCTCTTTACTCTTGAACCAAGGCACTACTCATGACCAAATACTAGATCAGTGACAAACCTCTTGAATTATCCTACCTTACTGAACTTTTATATGTAGCCCAAGGCTTTAAGTTTCTGTAGCCCATCATCATGTAAGCTTCATGCTAAAGCCATTTTCAGCTTTGGAATACCTGCCCTTTTTCAAAACTTTTTGTACAATAATACACAATGATCTCATGTTTCCTAAGTTAATCTACATGTTTATATTTTTCAAATTAGGATGCTTGTGACATGGTTTTAACAAGAAAAATACCTATTCTTATTTATAAAGAGTTTTAGGGTAAATACATGGCAAAATTTTAACTGGAATAATCAAAAGAAAACACAGTAGGCATCCTCATATATCAATAGTACGAATGCTTTTGAACTGGAATGCCACAGAATGACTCGGTGTAGCTTCTGTTAAATGGATCTTGAGGATTATGACAATGTGCAAGGGTGTGAAGTTCCCCCTGTACTAACAAATTCCCCAAATGTTGGATACCATGAACTAGTATTTGAATCTCATGTATTCTTCATTTCTTTTCTGGTTATCCAAGCATTTCAAAATCTAGTCCTAACCCTGACCACCATTTGGTGTTACTGTTTAATTATTTAAAACTAATTCAGAACCTCCACCATGCACGAATTCTAAATTTAAATCACTCTTAAGTTGCTCTTTGCGGGTTTTCGACTTGAGACCTCATTTGGTTTCAAGACGCCCTTTACGGGTTTTCATCTTGAACATCCTTTTGTTTTTTGTTTCTTTTTCATTCTTTTTCTCTCTTTTTTCATTTTTTTTCATTTTTCTTTTTTCATTTTCAATTTCCCCTTTTTCTTTCCTCATGCGAAGTACTTCTTTACAGTGTTAGAATTCACAGGGTTAGGTAACTCCGGCCCGTCCATATTGGTGAGGATCAAAGCTCCTCTAGAAAATGGCTTCTTTATAACATATGGCCCCTCCCAATTTGGCATCCATTTACCTCTAAAGTGTTTTTGAATTGGCAGAATCTTTCTAAGTATCAGATCTCGTTCTTGAAACTCTTGTGGGCGAACCTTCTTGTTATGTACCCTCATCATATGTTTCTAGTACATTTTCCAATGATAGATAGCTTTTAATCTCTTCTCCTCAATAAGATTCAATTAATCTTACCTAGCTTGTACCCATTTTGCTTTGTCTAGCTTAACATTTAATAACACTCGAAGTGACAGAATTTCCACCTCGATAGGTAACACAACCTCTATCTCATAGGCTAAAGAAAATGGAGTTGCTCCAGTTGACGTCCTTACTGAAGTTCGATAGGCAAAAAGAGAAAATGGTAACTTCTCATGTCAGTCTTTATAAGTCTCAGCCATTTTCACTATGAGCCTCTTGATGCCTCTACTTCCTCATTCATCTTTGGGAGATAAGTGGTGGAATTATGATGTTTTATCTGGAATTGCTTACATAATGATTCTATCATTTTATTATTTAAATTCAATGCATTGTCAGTGATGATTCTTTTGGGTAACTGATATCAGCAGATAATTTCTTTCTTTAAGAACTTGCAGACTGTTGACTGAGTGACATTTTCAGCCACTTCTACCCACTTGGTGAAGTAATATATTTCCACCAAGATGAAACGATGACCATTTGAAGCTTTGGGAAAAATTTGTCTGATGACATCCATGCCCCACATAGAGAATGACCATGAAACAGTCATCACATGTAATGGATAAGGAGGGGTATGGAGATTGTCTCCATAAATTTGGCATTTGTGACATTTTCTGTCATAATTGACACAATCGGTTTCCATGGTTGACCAATAATACCCAAATCTCTTTATTTGTCTTGCCATTGCATGTCCATTAGCACGGGTGCCACATACTCCCTCATGCACTTCTTCAATGATTATTTCAGCTTCTTTGGCATCCACACACCAAAACAAAACCTGATCATGACTTTTCTTATACAAGATCCCGCTATCAAGTAGATACCCTAGAGTCATTTTTTGAATAGTTCTTTTTTCATTCTCAGTTACCTGCTCAGGGTAACTTTGATATTTAATGTATTGTATGATGTCATAATGCCAGGGAATTCCATCATCTTCCTCTTCTATGCTATAGTAGTCGGTTCGATACTCATAAGTTTGTATCTCGATGGGCATCATATGTGAGTGCTCATTGACTTTGAAGGCTGCTGCCAAAGTGGCTAGAGCATCCGCCATTTAACTCTATTCTCTGAGGAGGTAATGGAACGTCACTTCTTCAAACTATTTGATAAGCTCCATGACCAACTTACGGTACTCCACCAATTTGGTATCTTTCGTTTCCCATTAACCTCTAAGTTGATAAATTACTAAAGTTGAATCCTCATACACTTTGAGTGTCTTTACTTTATGCTCAATGGCAGCTCTGAGACCCAAAATACATGCTTCATACTCAACCATGTTGTTCGTACAATTGAAATTTAATTGGCTGGTGAAAGGATAGTTTTCTTCACTAGGTGAGACTATAATTGCTCCAATCCCATGCCCCAAGGCATTCGAGGCACCATCGAAATCATCTTCCAATATTCATCAGTAGAAGTAACTACTTATTCGGTTGAAATAACCATTTAGTCTTTGTCTGGGAAATCAAAGTTCAGTGGTTCATACTCCTCAGAAGCCCTGCATGCAATGAAATTTACTATATCACTTTCTTTAACTACTTTTTGGCTTACATATTGGATGTTAAACTCAGACAATAAAATTTACCAGCAAGTCAATCTTCCAGATAAAGCGGGTACACCCATTAGATATTTCAAAGGATCAAGTCTAGAGATCAACCAAGTAGTGTGATACATTATATACTGTCTGAGCCTTTGAATAGTCCAAACTAAAGCACGTCACAATTTTTTGATCAGTGAATACCTCGTGTCGCAATCAGTGAACTTTTTACTGAGGTAGTAAATTGCTATTTTTTATCTGTTCATGCTACCCTAATACGCACCCCCATCGAATTCTCGAAGATTGACAAGTAAAGAATTTAATGGTTTATCGAAGATTGGTGGCATTAAGACTGGAGCATTTGAAAAATATTACTTTATTGCTTTAAAAGCTCCTTGGCAATCAACATTCCATATCCCTGGGTTATTTTTACGGAGAAGGCAAAAAATGGGGTCATACTTCTCGGTTAATTATGAAATAAACCAAGCGATGTAGTTTAATCTTCATAGTAATCCTCAAACTTTATTTTGTTTTTATGGGGGTGGTAAATCCTAAATAGCATTGACTTTGTCCAGATCTACTTCAATATCTTTCTTGCTTATTATAAACCCTAAAAGTTTCCTATATATTACCCGATGGTGCACTTGCTTGGATTGAGTTTTAGCTGGCATTTTCTTAATCTCTGGAAGAGTTTCCTCAGTTTCTCTACATGTTCTTCATCTGTTTTGGCCTTAATAATCATTTCGTCAACATATATTTCTATTTCTTTATGCATCAAGTCGTGGAACATTGTTACCATGGCTCTCTGGTAGGTTGCCCTACATTCTTTAACCTAAATGGCATCACCTTGTAGTAAAATGTGCCCCACATGGTGATAAACATAGTCTTTTCCATATCTTTCGAATGCATGTTTATTTGATTGTAACCTAAAAACCCATCCATGAATGAGAACAGGGAATTTCCAGCAGTATTGTCCATCAGGGTTCTATGTGTGGCAAAGGAAAGTTATCTTTCGGGCTCTCCCTATTAAGTTCTCTGTAGTCGATGCACATACAAACTTTCCAATCCTTTTTGGGTACTGGAACAATGTTTTGCTCTCATTCTGGATACTTGGCTACTTTAAGGAATCCAATATCAAATTGTTTTTTTACTTCTTATTTAATTTTCAACAGCATTTTGGGTCTCATCCTTTTGAGTTTTTGTTGTACCGGTTTACATTATACTTTATTGGCAATTTATGTACCACTAACTCAGTATCTAAACCTATCATCTCCTCATATGACCAAGCAAACACGTCTTTGTATTCCTGAAGTAACTCAATCAAACTTTGTCATCCATCAGTAGATAGGGTGGTGTCAATCTTTATCTCTTTCTTATTTTCCTCTGATCCTATATTCAAATTTTCAATGAGATCTTCATGAGGAAGAATCTGTTTATCTTCCATCTCCATTATTTTTAGCAGTTCAGAATGTAAGTCACATTGCTCATCATTATCATACCCTCGACTTCCCCCTGATATATGGGCATGTCGAAATCTATCTCCGGGTCAAAGTCATCAGCATTCATACTATTGATACCAGAGGTCCTGAAAGAATAATGAACGAGATAATATATATACATATACACATACATGAGAATCTATTCAATATCAAATAGAATGAAATAATATATAAATAATAAATAAAAAAATGAAAAAATATGCACAGGAGAATATTTGCCACTTTGTGAATTGACAGGAATGCATCTTTCATTAAATATTTAAAAACAAATAGATTAACCCTTTACAAAAGATCACCTATTACCCCAGGTTTTAGATAATAGGGAAAGTTCTTGTGCATTACTCTGAAAAAGTTTGTAGACTATAGGTAATTCTTCTGCATTCCAATTATTTAGCACAAAGCCTGGTGGTACTGGATAAATTACCATAGCTCTTCCTTCATCAACCTTTTCCTCTGATATCACAATGATGCCTAAATCCCCCAAGGCATTCTCGACAACTGGCTCTTTAGCTGACTAGCCTCCCTGAAACATATGACCCCGGGATATAAAGGTGTCACTCAGCGGCAGAAAAGTCAAAGGCTCCCACTTAATATCCTCCCTTACTAGCCTTACTCTCCTCATTTTTTGGCTCTTTTGAATACTTTTCAGCTTCTCTTTTAAGGTCGAGTGATATCTCAGGCCAAAGCAGTCTCTCTTGATGATGGGAAAAACTAGATTGACGGATCCCTGTAGGCGGCTCCCCAACCTTCTTCCAGCCTTGGCTCCCCTTCTTAGAGTTATTTTTAGTTTCATTCTGGTATAATTGGATAACCTAGGCTTTGATATTTTCTTCCTCTCATCCACGAATATGACATTAACAAACTCTAGGGATCTGAAGAAGCACTAAACAGCTTCTTCTTACACTTCGATATATGGAACGGTAGTAGATATTGAAGCAATGATGTGTTTCTTGGCATTAAGGCATACCAGTCTTCCCTCAATTACGAACTTGAGCTTCTAATGCAGAGTGGATGGCACGTCTCCTGCTTGGTGGATCCAAGGCCTTCCCAATAAGTAATCATAGGTTGGCAGGATGTCCATGACAAGAAACTCGACCTCGTAAGTTGATGGGCCTATGGTAAAAGGGATATCTATATTCCCCTACACCTCTCTTTTTTATTCTGTCAAAAGCTCAAATGACGCTTTGGAAATTTCTAATGTGTGTACTGTCGACTAACAACTTCTTCGGGGTCACCAATGGAATTACATTTAGTGTAGAGCCATTGTTAAGTAGTACCCAGGATAACACATGCCCCTTACACCTGAAGGTAATGTGTAGGGCTTTGGGATTGCTAACTATCTCGGACGGGACCTCGTAATCAGAGAAAGAGATGAAATTATCGACTTGGATATTCCCAACCAATCGATCTATCTTTCCCACAGGTACATCCTTTGGTACGAAAGTCTGATTAAATACTTTCATCAAGGCATTCTAGTATGCCTCGGACCTCAGCAAAAGAGCCAGGATCGAGATATGAGCAGGTACCTTGTGTAGCTGTTCAACGATGAAGTACTCATTATACTTAAAAAAATTTAAAAACTTCACAGCCTCGTTATCCGTTACAGGCTCATTAATGACCAACTCATCATTTTTCAATAATATTTCGACTCTCTTCCTTTTATTGGCTGTAACTCTTTTCTCAAGTTCATTGGTCTGATTGGGAGAATAATATCTCCCACTTTTAGTGAAATAGCCTACCTCATCCATTTCTCCCTTAATGACTTTTGAAACACCCACATTATCCAACTGCCACTTATACCTCCAAGGGACCTGTTTATTATCCTCATAAGGGAAACAATATGAGGGTGAGATCACCACTTTAGAAGTTACTCTCTCTGCCATATAAGTTTTTGACATGATGACCAGAGGATAATTGGCATTGTAGACTCCCTTGGATAAACCCTCATATGCACAAATGTTTATTTCCCATCTTCAGCAGTTTCTTGGTAAAATTTCATCTCATTGTTATCTATCATTCTTTGCACCAAGGCCCCTGAACTCATAATAATCCAGTACGATATGACCCTCACAGATGTGATATTGGCATGTATACTTGTTCTTGTCATCGTTAGAGGCAAGCAAGCCTTCCTTGATCATCTGTCCCCATACCTAATACATGGGTGACTTCACCTCATTCACCTCAGTTATAATGTTTCTTCCTCTCTCCTCGATAATTGCATTGACCCCTACCTCTTCATGGTTCAACAGTTGGTTCTAAGCCACATTGGGTTGCTCACCGTTACCAAAATTGATGACGTTCTTATGCATTAATCCTTGGACAATCTTTTTAAAGGCAATGTAATTTTCTATTGAATGCCCTGAAGCCCCTGCGTGATATTTGTATTGGCCATAGGCGTCATACCACTCAGGGTAAGGAGGTTGCATTGGTGAAGTATGGTAAGGTGACACCACATGCTTATCATATAAGATCTGAAATAATTCTGTGTAGGTCATGGGGATCGGGTCAAATTGAAGCCTTTTCCTCTCCTACCTTGGTTGTCTCACCCCTTGTCTGGAAAATTCCTGTGTAGAGGACCCAATGGCTTGAGGTATAGACATGGTAATGTTGTTGGAGTCATACTTCTTTATGTTACTGACCTCATTATTTTTTTTTTGCTGGCAGTTTCTTGTTAGATTCTCCTTCGTCAATATTCCCACTTTTGATCACCAGTTCGATCATCTCTCCTACTGTGACCACATCAACAAAGTTCTTGGATGAATTTCCTATGAGGTGGCTAAAGAACGGAGCTCTCAGAGTGTTTACAAAGAGCATGTTTGTTTCTTCTTCCTCAAGTGATGGATGAACTTGTACATCCACATCCTTCCACCTTTGAACATATTGCCTGAAGTTTTCGTTATACCTCTTCTACATCCTCTACAACATGATTCAATTAGGCCTCATGTCTTTTATGTGCTTATACTTGTCCAGAAAAGCTTTATCTAAGTCATTCCAGGATTTAATTTGAGCCATGCTCAACTGATTATACCAACGGATGGCTGATCCTACTAGGCTCTCTTGAAAGCAGTGGATCAACAGTTGATCATCCCCTACATATCTTATCATTTTCTACAAAACTTAGTAATGTGTACAAAAGGACATCTTGTGCCATCAAACTTTTCAAAATCTGGAATTTTAAACTTGAGTGGTAGCACTAAATCAAGAACCAAACTTAGCTCATTAGTATTAATCCCATACATGCTAGCGTCTTCTATCATGGCTGTGATTTCATATTTTAGTTGTTTCTATTATGAGCTTTCAACATTTGTTCTCACATCTCCTCTTGAGCTTTCTTGAAACTCTCTTGCATTTCGAGCTGAGTCCTCTCAATCTATGCAATTCTTTTGTCCATTGCCTTTTTTAGTATGGTACGAATGCTTAGAAGTTTCCAGTATTCTACCGTACAACCTTTTTATTAACATTGGTATTTTATTAATGAATATGAAAAATATGACTACTAATGAATAAAATGCAAAATGAAAAGTAAATGCAATGTAGATGGCATGTAAAAGCAATGTGAGGTGTTGGTTTTGGAATGATTCCTTAGAACACCTTTTTATGTTAGAAACTAAGTTTGGTTACAAGGCTTAAACATATCACAGATAAATCTGAGCTATTTCTCCTAATTGGTGCATGTGCCCCAGTAAATCTAAAACACTATGAGTTTCTTCAGTCTCGGGCTCCAATCCTTCACTTACAACATCATCTTCATGTGATAAGGCAACCAAGTATTGAGCCATATGGGACTATCGGTAGTTCACTCACCCTTCTCTAAAAATCTTGAACCATAGCTTCAAGTTCATTCACACGCTTCTTCAAGTTTTGAACTTCTGTACAGTTTGAGCTATTTTATCAACTTCGGTACCGTCTCAAGGCTTTCTCTAAACTCAAGATTATACCTTTCAATTTCTAGTTCTAGGCCCGACTCTCTTGTAGCTGTTGCTCTAGCACACTCTTGTCTCTTAAAAGTAGCTTCGCATGATGTCTACTCTGCATAAGATCTTTACTGTTTTCCCCAACTTCTCTTTTTAAACTTGCCACTTCCTATCTCCACTCAACAGGAGACTTACCTGAGCTAGTGGCCATCTGAGCCTTGACTATTCGCTGGTAAGATAATTGTATATCATCGAAATCCAATCTGAGTTGTTTTTCTACTTTTTCGATCTGGTTAGCTCGACCCTTTTGGATATATATTTCTAAGCTTTTATGTTATGCCTCATCCTCCAATCTCTCTAACATCTCCTTTCACTATTTCCTTTCGGCCTCAAAATTAAGTTGGGATAGTTCTAGCGGAGATGGTACCACTGTGAGATATAGTTCCATAGGCTGAGTATTTTCAGAATTGATCATCGAGATATTATCATTAACTCTGTTGCTTCTCCACTCCTCGTATTCATGTGACAGCTTCAAGTCGAAGGTAATGAGATTTACTCTACAAGTATGCTTCTATGCGTCAGCAACCCCTTTAACTTTATTCTTGTATTATTCTCCTTTGAATGCGAACTCAGACCCGGATAAATCCCAAGTTATCGGAATGAACTGTCTCGACCTATACTGCTTGGAAACCAGTAACGGAGCATACCCTATAGAACCCCATATGCCTATAAATGGATCACAATCTCTTTATCCACACTTATACAATATGTATTAGGAAACGTTCCATGAAACACACCACAATATATCATTATCTCAGATATCTTTGAAAATGAGCATCTACTTCTCTTCAGTGTAACCCCTAGGCCATTCTTGAGAAAGGAAATCATTCAAAGGTGAAAATCCTTCTAAAAACACTCGACCAGGTGCTCTCTCGATGTGTTTGAAATGGTTGAGGACCCAGACTAGCAATAGTGGTGCGCACCCCATGTAGCGTCCTCCTCGTCTGTAATAATTCAATGAACCAAATGTTTCTACAAAGATAGCTGAAACGGGCCACATGTCTGTCCAGTCTCTCGATCAAGTCAACTAATGATACATCAACGTGCCCCAGAACCTTCAGGAATATGACTAGCCCATAAATACCCAAAGCAAACATGCCATATCTTATTTCTTCTATCAAGATGACGGTTAATCACTTCTCTCATAACAGTTCAGGTAATGCACTTGCTATCTCCCTTCTTTTTGATGCCTCTTATGACCCACTATTCACTCATTTCGATCATAAGAAACAATTTCTTCTTGAAGGAATGAGTATTTGGCGGCTTGGTGTACACATTGTCTGCTTGGAATCTTGGACAACGAATCAAGGTGGGTATTCCTCTATGGTAGGTGTCACGTCTACTCGACCAAAAGTAAAGCAACTATAAGCGGGGTTCCAGAACTGCGCCAGAGCTCTAAACAGATTTTTTTAATCGGAACATATAAGAGATACAAGATGTCACGATAGAGTTGATAAAAAAACTGTTTATTAGATGCTTCCCACTTCCCCAAATCTCTTTTAGTTGGCTCATGTCATTTTGACGGACATTGATGTGTGTGTACCCAATCAGATCTGACACATACCCAAGCTATAAACTATCTCCATTTGTTAGCTGGGACTGCTCGGACTATCTCATAACGTCTACATTGTCTTCTACCTCTTTTCGAATCATTCGTTCCATATTACTAGTCTTTATATGGACATCGGTAATCGATCAACACCATGGGATGAATAGCGCAATGAAAAATGAGAACAAAATAAAACAAAAGGACAAGAGAAAATTAGTCAGTAATCATAAAGGAATTAATCGAACATAATATAATTTGTCGATAAAAACCTACTCTACATGTTGGCTACCCAATCATGCTTTAGTAGATCCTACCCAAACATAATTTCTACCTACATGCTAAAGAAAATTCTAGCTTTATGCCATCTAGTTCGCATGCTTGTTTGAAAAAAAATAAACCTAACCGCATGATCTCTATTTCGCATACTTTTTTTTTGAAATTATACTACAAAAATTAAAAGTCTCATAAAGGATTTTCCTTATGTACTCTCCTCATGGGATTCTTATGATCTGTGTAAGGCTCTATCTGGTTCTAAGTTTAGTATATGTTGGGTTTGGCTCTAAAGTAAGAGGTCCTCAAATTGTCCTTATCGGTGCCCCCTTAGGCCACCGATCTCTCATTCATGCCCCATCACAGGCTTTCAGATCGAGTTCAATTTGAGGGTACACATCTCCTTATGTCCATACAGAGGTGAAGATCATTACGAGGACCATAAGGCGTAAGCCCCAGGAGCGATTCATTATCCTATACGGAGGTGAAAACACACAAGGGAGTAGCTTCTCACTCCTACTTAAATATGGTGGAGTGGGGTTTTAGCTCATGTTATGCAAATGCAGCTGTGCAGTGTGTGAGGAAAAGTGGAAACAAAAAAATCAACACAAAACAGAAGTCTAAAAAACTTGAACATTTACTTACTCTGAAAACATTAGCAAACAAATCAGTACAACTATTAAGTGGTTAATCAAATTACAAGCAAAAAATTTATTCAAACCACACAAGGGATCAAAAATCAAAATAGAACGAACTTGTAATTTTCATTTGTAAAGACAACTAATTAGTAAACTAATGGCCTGACTCTCTAAAAAAAAGTCCCTAGCGGAGTAGCCAAGCTATCGAAACAGTTTTTTGAAAGGGAAATGGGGTCTCGTTTCGAAATAATTTTTGATGACAGGTTAACGATAAAATGTGGTTCGAGGAGTTGCCACCAATCTTTGGTTAGGGTGTGATTGGGCACCCAAAAAGTATTTTTCAGTTTAGAAAACATTCATTTTAATTAAAACAATAAATTCATAGTATGCGTTACCAAAATTTGAGTTCGGGTATCGATTATGTGTGGGGGAAGGATTAGCACCCCCACAGCGCCCTAAATCTGTACCTAGTCGATTAATTAGTTGCCTTTGCAATGAAATTTACGAGTTCGAGTCTAATTTAATTTAAGATCCCCTACAAGTAATATTCTTTTGAATTTCAGGATGAAACACAATAATATTTAATTATTTCCTATCTAGAATAATCGACTTCTCATACCTTAAAGAAATCGATTTTTACTCCAATTGAAATAAATAAATATTAAAATTTCACTCTAAAGTTCATTAATAATTCAAGATAATAACAAACCAAATAATTTTAAGAGAGAAAACAATAATATCTAATTTTTTCCAATCGAGAATAAATGACCTTTCCTGCCTTAAAACAGTCATTTATTACCCCAATTGAAATGAAGATATATCACTATTTTTTCTTAAAATTCAATATTGATTCCAGTGAAAACGATAATAACTAATGATTTTCAATCGAGAATGAATGACCTCTTATGCCTTAAAGTAGTCATTTATTACTCCAATCGAAATGAAGAGATATCAATATTTCGTCTTAGAAATCAATATTAACTCGAGAGAAAACGGTAATATTTGATTATTTCCAATAGAGAATAAATGACCTCTCATGCCTTAAAGCAGCCATTTAATACTCTAATCGAAAAGAAGAGATATCACTATTCCGTCTTAAAAATAAATATTAACTCGAGAGAAAACGGTAATATCTGATTTTTTTCCAATCGAGAATAAATGACCTCTCATGCCTTAAAGCAATCATTTATTACTTCAACCAAAATGAGGAGATATTACTATTTTCATTATCGATTCAGGTGTTACTATTTTGAAATCCTATTGAAAAACACATGCAAAAATAAAACAAATAGAAAGCATATATCAAGCAAGTATAATTAAATATTAATTTTACCAGTATTTAATGAGAATAAGGATGTTCAATTATTTAAATAGCTCGAGACGAGACCTTAGATTCAATCTAACAGTCTTTTCTCAGTAAATTTAATTAAAAGAACATGATCTTTTTCCCAATCCCCGAATTTTAAAATGGATTCGATTTAATTCGTGTCATTAAATGGGATAGACTTTCATTTTAAAATTATCGAAATTAATTTTCTTATATGTTAAGACAATCACTTTACGGCAATATTAAAATGAACGAATATTACCTTTAGCCAATTTATTTCAATTTGAGTCAAGAGATGCTTATGAGAGTATCATGCAAAATTAATTAATGACTAAAATGAACTAACATACAAGCAACATGCAAAACTTAAAATAAAATAAAATGAAAATAGGTCTAAAATATAAATAATCAAACCATCATGTCAAAATTGAAATAAAATAAAGTACAAAGGTGACTAAAATTAGCATTTTTAATATTGAGTGCTAAGATGACAAAGAAAAAAATAAATAAAACATGAGGGATAAATTAAAATAAACTAAAATTGCATGGCCAAATTAAAATAAATAAAAAAACATATTCTGGTTCAAAATATAAGCATGTAGAAACTAAATAGGATATTTTCCTAATTATTCCCTTTTTTCTATCCTAAAACATGCATTCGAATAAAAAAGGGTAAATTACTAAATCAGTCCAAAACATTTTAAAAAATTAAACAGTCACTATATATGACTAAACTGTAAACAGACACTAAACATACAAGGATTAAAATGCAAATAACCCTAAAAATATATAACATGCACACAAAAGGGTAAACAACATAATTGATCCCTACAGGTGACTAACATGCAAAAACATGCTAAAGTTAGGGGGACTAAACAATAATTATACCAAAAATTTATACCATGCATAATAAATGGGTAAATTACAAAACTAGTCCCTACATATAACTATTTCGTAAAAACACGCCTAAAGTCGGGGAACCTAAGTGTGATTTCTCCCGAAATTCCTTCTATAAATAACACTTAATCTTTTTTACAATTTAAACCGATTTTAAAACAAAAACCCAAAACTCTTTTTTCTCTCTCTCCCTCTCTTCGATCGGCCCACTCGAATCTTCAAAACTTACTCTAAAAACACCTAAACGCTCAGATCTAGACCCCTAAGCCTAGATCTAGGTCTAAAACTCCCTAAAAGCCCCCTCGACGCTTTCTCACCCTCCGACGACCTCCAACGAAGAATCGGTCCCCAGTTTGACTCCCTCACTCAGGTATCACTCGATCTCTTTAGTTTTTACTATATGCAAATCGAATTTTGGTTGCTTGGTTACTTTTTTGTTTTCTATTTGCATTTCGAAACTGAAGAAAAACAAGATAAAATGCATTTAATCTTTCTTTTGCTCTTTTTATTGCTCTTTTTTAAACTGGAAAAGGGGAACCCTTTTTACATAGCTCATTCAGGGTTTTATAACCCAGATTATACAACCTTTTTTCTCTCTTTTTTTCAATAAAAATGAAATGATTACAAAGAAAAATTAAGGTTTACTTGTTGCTTGCTGATTTGGGTTTTGTTGTCGCAAGGGGCTTAGTGCATGATTGGTAGCACTGGTGGTGGTAGGGATTGGTGAAAACTGCGATGCATCTGATTGGCTTGATCTGGACCATTGGATGGGTCCAGATCGGATTACCCATGATGAGTGGCGGCAGCGGTGGGTGGAAACTTAGGGTGCAAACCCTAATTTTGGGCGATCTAGACTGTTGGATCTAACACCAGATCCAACGGTCGTGGACTGGGGGCGTCTGATGCAAAGAGTGAAGAACCCTACCCATGTTCGGGCTTCTACGCATGGGCTGTGGCATTGGGCCACGGGTTGTTGGGCTAGAACTTGTAATTTGGGCTTGTACTGGATTTTGTATAAGCATGCAAAAATTAAAAATATAATAATAATAATAATAATAATAATAAAAAAAATAATAATATTAATATTATCGGGATGAAATCGAGTGTCGACAGCCATAAATCATTGCCTCTCTATGCCTCTGACCAATTCACTTTGTTTTTAATGGAATGTAATATTGTAGTAATCATGATCATTCGTTTTCTTCTGATGTTACCCTGGCTAAGCTTGCTGATGTTACTATAGATGAGCAAGGGAATGAGACCTTTGATACCAATGTTGCTCCTTCGCGACGATAAACTGGACGACGACGATCTAGTCAACAGCGAACTAGGCGAAGGTAGCGTTGGATTTGTTTTACACTATTTTTCGGTGACTTTCTGGCCCCGACGCCCTCAACCCTTAAATAATTTAAAAAATCTAACTCTAAACAAATTGAATCACTACAATTAATTATTATATTTTAATAAAAATATAATTAAATTATAATTCTATTAAAAGTAAAATTAAATTTTAATTAATGATTAATTTTCAATAAATTCTTATACTTTTAATATTTATATTATAAGGACAAATTTGTTTGTAGTACATTTTAGTACGCCACTTTAGTGATACGTTGTGGTACGCGACAAGCATAGTAGAATTTCCTATATCATATATAACATGAAGTAGTTGAGGCATTGGTTTAATAGGAAGATTGAAGTATTATAAATTTTTGTAATCTTAAGTTTTATCATGTATAAATATAGATGTGGATCTTGGTTAAATTTATTTTAGTCTATGCATAAATATTATGTTAATTATCAATTTGATCATATTTTATAATAATTAATTGAATAAACTATATATTTAATATTAATTATTGTTTTTATTTTGTTTTAATTATTTAGCTATTATTTTTTAAATTACTAAGTTTTGATTATATTTTGGTAAATGAATAATTGTACGTTGAATTTCATAAACAATCTCAAATGATATATAATTGTGAGCGATTAACATTTTAATCAAACATTTATGCATTAGAATCCTAATAAATATTTTGCTTTTAATTATGCATATCACATCAACATTTTAAATCTTCTCAAGGGAAATAATAATTAAAGTAACAAAAAGATATTATGTCATTTGGTCCAGGTTTTCTTTAGATGCTTTACAAAATCATCACCAGAATTTAATGACGCATGTATCCCAATTTTCCAACCTTCCCAAAATACCCTCCCACTGCCACCTGTAACATCGAAAGTAGAAAAACAGCCACCTAATGTTCCACCAAAGTATAGATCTGCGCCCGACACACGCTCATTCTTCCACCTTTTGTTTGGATGTCGAGAAAATTAAAGTAAGAATCGATAAAAGAAATCCAAATTTCGAAATGTTTGTCCAATTTTCACTTTCAGTGGAGAAAACAAAAACACAGCATTCTAAAACCGCTTTACATATTAAATGACAACTCAAACTTGTTCACTTTCCTTTGAAGTATGATTTTCTTAACTGCCAAACAGAAAGCTAAATCTGACAGAAAATATAGGGCAAAAGGGGAATTTGCTTCCTTTGAAAAATCGCACTTTAAAAAAGCCCTAAATTTCTTCCGTTTTCATCTAACATTATATATTTACAATGAAAAAGAAAAAACGAAACGACTTCGTTTCGCTCCTGTTTCTCTGCCTAGAAATCGTAACAACAGTCGTCGGAGAAAGAACGAAGGAGATCCTGGAGGTCACGTGACTCAACCCCCAGTCTCAACGCTTCCATAACCCGTTCAAAAACCAGCACGTGACACGGAATATGAAGCACCCCCTTCTGCTCGTATCCGTACTCCTGAGCCGACTTGTTAAGCAGCCCGACGAAAACCGGGTGGTTCAGCAGCTCCGCGTTGACGACGAACCGCTCCATCTCTTCCCCAACGTAAACCGGGACGTGACCGTGTGGGACATGCCGCGGTGCCTGCTTCTTAACCACCGCAAAACGGAAAGATTCAGGTCGAGGAGTGGCGGATAAGGCGTCGGAGCGGAGGAGTTTGTACTGGGCGGAGATGTCGGCGACGCGGGAGAGACGGCGGATGAGTTGCTTCATCTGGATGCGTAACGCAAAATAGAAAGAAATTATGGGAGTGTAAATGGGAATGTTCGATTGAAAGAAGGGGAAGTGAGGGGTAAAGGGAATATATAGATAGAAAAGGGAGAGAAAATGAATAAAGAAAGAAATAAAAGATACCCATAGAAAGGCGATGATGAGAGAGTGGGGGTACAGGTAGGACGTACTTGGCAGTACTGTTTACTCTTCTTTTTTTATTCTTTTTACAGAACAGTCACCAACAAATCCCAACTGTTGTTCTAAACCTTTTATTCAACAAAATTTTGTCCTAATTTTACGCTCATCTCCATTTTAAAAAATCAAGCGTAAATAATACAAATGATTCATTCATTATAAGATATTATTTTATTATTTCTTTTGATTATCTAAAGTTATAAAATAAATATTCTATAATATGATATTGTTTTATTGAGTTTTTTTAATATTAAAAACTATAAAATGATCACTCAACTATTCATTTGTTTTAAACTTGTCATTTTTCGTTAAAAAAATTGATAGTAATATGAGTTAGACATTAAAATGTTTATGATAATCGTTTGAGATTCTCATATAAGATTTTATTATATCTCAAGCATGCTAACGTCCAACTCAGAATGTCTTCAATATTTTAACGGGAAAATGATGAATTTAGAACATATGAATAATTGAATTATCATTTTGTAACTTCTAATAGTCGAGTGAATCAATAAAGCAATATCCATAGTTCAGGGACTATTTTATAACTTTTAATAGTCGAGAGACTCAATAAAGCGACACCATATAGTCCAAGGATCATTTGTGTACTTTATCTAAAAATCAAATAGTTGAGAGTCTTCTAATAAATATTATATTATATTATATTTGTCTCATATTATTTAAAAAATTATACTTAATGTTATATTTTAGTTTTGCTTTAGTTATCTATATTTAAAAATTAACAGTGATGTTGACATATAATATAATACCATAACATCGTTAATTTTTTAAAAGATGTCACCACAATTGTTCTGTTAATTTTTTAATGGTTGATGACCAAAATAAAATCAAAATGTAACGTTTTGTATCATTTAAAAAAAATAATAGTTGAATGACCAAAATGGAGCAAAAAATGATAATTGAGATACTAAGCATATAATTTACCCTTAATTTTATTCAAGAAATTCAAAACTTAGATAAAGCTATATTGAATTGTTGGCAAATCAATATGGATATTTTGTTTACCCTAGGCTGTTTGGACGGAAAGGTGAAGAAGGAATGATTTAACCGATTAAGCTTAGATAATGCTTAAACATCAGTTTCATGCACCCTTTTATTCCAATATATTTTTTACCTCCAATGAAAATATATACTAATATACTTGAATGCAATAACTATTTGATGCATCTCTGGATAATTAACACATTGATAATAAATATTATGACTTCATTAATTTAAAAAATATATTCATCTTAAGTAATTTAAAATTAATCATTAATAACTATCATAATGCTATTTAATAATAATCTATAAATTTACCTTTTTTTATTAATCTAAGAGTGTTATAAGGTAATATTTGTTCATAATTTTTTTCCAACCACTGATAATGCATACATATCATTCAGACGTAACTGCTCGAACCTAAGACCTTTAGAGAGAATTGCATTCTCTTTAACTATTGAGGTCGTTAGATGGATCTAATAATCTATAAATTTACAATGCATGTAATATGAACTCTTTGTAAAAAGTATAGTTATAATGTACTTATAATTCAATTAATAAAATTTAATCGTTCAACTTATGATTTCATTTTAAAGGGGTATTTTTTTTAAAAAAAGATTTACTTTATCTCTCTTATTTTAAGTTTTTTGTTTTTTTATAATTTATTTTTAAATTATAAAAATATAATAATAAAATAAAATTATCGACGGTTACTGATAATTTCAATCATTTTATCAAAATTATCTTCAGATACCGATAATTTTCATGATGCATATTTTCTTAAACTTTTCAGTTATTTTAAGTTTGAATTAATGGTTAATTTTAAATTATCTCAGATTTAAACTAACAAAAATTTTAATCATTTTTCAGATATGATGCACAAATTATTTAAGCCTAGGTCATTATTACGTTTAACCAATGCGGTACCAATCATATTATTTGGATTCAACCATTCATTCCAAGGTCCAATTGGTTCATGTTATTAAATTTAAAAAAATATATATGCACAATTATATTTGATTGAAAATCCAAGTAACAAAACAATTATTAAAATCGCCCAAATTTGAATTATTTAAATATACTTTAGATAGAAGCCATGAAGTGATCTTAGTGGTTAAAGAGAGTATTGTTCTCCTTAAAGGTTTTGGATTCGAACAATTGCGTCTGTAAGGTTTATGTATGCTATCAGTGGTTAAGAAAAATTATGAACATATACTACCTTATAATCTCTCCAGATTATAAAAAAAACTGTATAAGTTCAAATCAATTAATTGAAACTAGAAAACTTGTAAGTGAAATAGTTTCAACATACCACAAATTTTCTTTTTTGTGAATAGTTTGAAGTAATTGTAAGGTAGTATTCGTTTATAATTTTCTTAATTCATTGATCACATATACGCACCCTGTAGGCATAACGTTCGAACTTATGACCTTTAAAGTCCGAACAACATTCTCTTTAATCATTAAAACGACCTAATGTATTATTCTATATAGCATAAAAATTAATTATTATTATGGAGGTAATTAATTAATAAAACTGTTGCTCAATGTTAGGTATAGTAATTGGTTCAACGTTTTAGCGTGACTAAAATTATAGTATTATACATATAGGACATGAACATGGTATTGCTTGTGGGAATGTTAACTACAAATACTAGCGACATATCAAAGCTAATTAAGCAATTTTGAACGGAAAACGCTTCCATTTAAATGAAGTAATTGATTGACAACCCAATTTGAACCTCCATATATCTCTCAACCATGTCTACTTCTGTTTCCACTCTCTTAGATATTTATTGATAATAATTTAAATATTTATTGGTTTACTACTTATATCGGCCTCTATACTATATTAAAATCGGTCCAATTAAATACTATCACGTGTCAAAATAATTTAAAATTTAAAAATTATAGAAAATCCAAAAAATAAATAAAATAAATAATATTTCAAAATATCAAAAATTCAGAATTGTGTGTTTTTTTCAAATTAAATTTTTTATGTAATCGTGCTCATTATTTTAGAAAAATAATTAAAATTTACAAAATTTGTAAAAAAAAAGCTCAAATTTTCTTTAAAAATATTTAAAACCTGAAAAAAAAACAGTCCATTTTATGAATTTTTAAGGTTTTTATATTTTAATGAAGACTTTGTATATTTCAAGAAAGATATTAAATATAATTATGCTTTTGAAAACCTATAGTTTCCAAATATATAATCTAAAATTTGAGGGATTTCTTAAGATTTTTTTAAAAACAATTAAAATATTCCATTTTTGAAAATTATGAGAGCTTTATATCTTCCATCATCTTTTTCTCTTCATTTCCTTCTTTCGTATTTCTTTTTCCTCCTTTCCTCTCCATGTTCCATAGCTAAAGGTGAGTCCATTGAGCTTCATCCTTAATCCTTTCTACAACCTTCCTTGTGCTAAGAAAATCTTGGGTCTCTATGTTGGCTAGAAAAAAGTGGGGGTTTATTATCCAAGTCTTGGAGGAGAGTGATAGCTAGCTAAAAGAGTCTCATTTTGGTATTCTAACACAAAAGTAGTTTATTTCTAATCCTTTCTTGTGTTGTGAATTTCCTAAATATGATGCCTTGTTGGGGATTTAGGTATTTGAGCATATTTGGGGAGTTTACTTGATTCATACTTAAATAACATTTTTGGAGTAAAGATAGTGTTTTTATAGCACTGAATGACCCTAAACAACTCCATTAAACTTTAGAACATGTTTTTGGACAAAACTAGGGTATGTGGGAGGATTTTTTAGTGTTTCTAAAGCCTATTTCTAGGTTTTTTGGGTTAGTGTATCGATGTTGGATGAATAGTATCGATGATGGATGAAATGAGATGATTTGTGGGTAATTTTAGTAAGGAGTATCAATAATGAGAGGGAGGAGTGATACTGAGGGTAATATCGATACTAAGGGTATCTGGTATCAATACTAGGCCACTTTTTAGCAAAAGAAGTCATTCTTTGTATCGGTACCCATGGAGGTATCGATACTTAAACAAGGGGTATCGATACTGCATGTAGGGTATCGATACTACTCATTTTGGATTGTTATATTCAACTTCACTAAGGCCCGTATGAGTCAAGGATGACTTGTAATGGTGGAACTTTATCCGTGAGGGACATAAATGTCTAAAGATGGCTAGAAATACTCGTAGGAGTGAGTTATGATCGAAGTAACCATATTGGGCATAATACTTCCAAGTAACTTCAATCGAACATGTTTCGAGTAATCACAAACTAAGGATCATTGTTGAAGACATGTCATAGAGTGATGCGATGAACGACGTAATTAGCGAGATAGAGGAAATTGAGTACCACATGAACACCTATAATCACAGATAAGCAAGTTACCCTATCAGTTCAATGGTGAACCGATGGTAAGTGTAATGAGAGAAACTAGGGAGTCATTATCAATGAACCAACACCTAATCGAGTATTGGGATAGTAGTAATATACCAAGTGGGTAGTGATGATTATTAACTGACTTAAGAGAAAAACACTAAAAGATTTATAAGCCCTTACATAATGTTTTAGATGAGAGATCGAGCGAGATAATGATGAGTGAGTGGATGACCATATCTAATTATTATATGTTTGATAGTGAGTGACCAAGCTACCTTGATTTCCTTGTGTGGAATTGATTGATATGGTTTGAAATATCCCAAAATGTTGGTTAGCGACCAAAATGTAAATTTTAAAAGTTAAGTGTCCAAAGTATAAACTTTGGAAAAGTTTAAGGACTAAAGTGTAATTTTAAAAAGTTATGTAATCTGGCCTCGTATATGAATAGTTTACCCCCAAGAATGACGTTTATGTGGGAATCATATTTTTTCTATGGATTTTGTATTAAAAGTTTAAAACGATAAAGTCTGGTAAAAATTCGGTAAATCAAATCGAATATAAATTTTAGGAAAATTTGAAGGATGATAAATTAAGCTTAGAAATATTATTTCCACATTTTAAAATGATGGAAAATAATATGGATAATTGGATTTGAAGATTTATTTTCATGCTTAATTTAGATCGTTGGATCAAAGTGGCAAGATTGTAATTTTTGGAAAGTTGCTCGACAAAATTGGAAAAGGGTAAAATATTTTGTTCATCTTTGACTTTGAAAATATGATAAGGTTATGTGGCTTGGTATTATTGTAAATATCAAGTTTCTTTAATGGCAAAATGGACATTTCACGTTAAATGAATTTTTTATTCATTTAAGCTTAAATAAAGGTTAAATTAACATGAATTTCATTAGAAATTTCATGAAAACTTAGCCATTTTAAGCTAACATTTCGTGCTCCCCATGAACAAGGTAAGATAATTTTTATTTTTTTTCATTTTTATCAATTTTCTTTGGATTTTGGATCATGTCGTGAAATAGAAAATTGTTCTCACTACAACAAATTTGATTATTTGTGGCATCTAAAATATTGTCACTGAAACATACATTTATATCTCTATTTGTATTTTGTGACTTAAAAATTGATGTCACGGCGAACGTCACCCTAGGTGTGTCACTAGATGTCAAATGTGACGATGTATAAGATTTCGTCACGTATTATTAAACATACAGTGACGTTAATGGATAATGTCACATTATAATTTACAATAAATGACAATTAATTACGTCACCAAATAATGTACATTTTAGTCTTTGATAAACCATATCGTCACCAATAACTAAATAATTTCTTTGTATAGGTGACGAAAGAAAAAGTTATCACAATATTACTAACGCAATACATGGTCACCTATTAGCGGTATAAATGACGGTTATGCATATCGTCACTTAATAATTGATACTCAATGACAACTAGTTACGTCACTAAATTATAGAAAATTTTGTTATTAATAATTCACATCGTCACGAATAATACATTAAAATCAATTTATATGTGAAGAAAGATATATTGTTACATTTTTAGTGACGTAATATAACGTTACCTAATAGTATTATGAATGACACTTATGCATAACTACAAGAAAATATACCTTTAATGACACAGGAATGATGACACACACTAATTTATGACTTGCAAAAAATGTGTGTCATAAAAATGTCATGTTTCTTAAAATCTGAACGATTTATGACTAATAATAATGTGTCATATTTAATAGTCATAATCCAAAAAAATTAGCAAACACACGGAGTACAATTTTCATTGTGTGTCATGTCTAAAAGTCGTCTTTTAATTTCCCCCCATAATTTTCATCACGTACGTATGCTTTCCTGCTGTAAAATTTCAAAGCCTACCTTTTCTCTGTCTTCACACACAACAAATCTATCTCTGTCCGTACAATCCCCTCACCATGCCATTGTTATATCCCCCTCCCCAAATCTTCTGTTTTTCTTGGAGAGTTAATAATAATGGTGGTTGGGCGAGAAGTAGCAATATCACTTGATGGTGTGAGGGACAAGAATGTGATGCTGTTAAAGAAGCTCAACACTGCTATCTTCCTCGTTTGTTATAACAAAAAGTACTACGCTGATGCTCTGGCTTCCGACGAATTCACAAAGCTTGGTTTGCATCCTTTCCTCCCCCAATCTTTTCTGGGTTTTCGTTATTTTCTTTAGAAAGTATGTTATTCTCCCGTTGTTGTGTTTGATTCTTGTTTGGGTTTTTTCTTCGCAATTGTTTCTTTTTGAATCTTGGGATTTTCTTTGTTGTTCTTCTGTATATTTCATCTAATGGAAAATTTATCGGTGTTCTTTAGTAAATTAAGGAATTTAAGCTGCTGGTATTGATATATGCCTTCATTTCTCTTGTTTGTTTTCTTTGCATTGGTTAATTGTTGGTCTTTTGTGGTTTGATTTACATTGACTTTTGATGATATGCAATAGTCCTATTTTTGCAAGTACATAAGACAACGAAGTGAGCATGTCAAAACAATGTTGAAGAAAATGAAAGCTTTCCAAGAATGTTAAACATTGTATGAATATTTTCAGAGGAACTTGCAAGTCTTTCACTTGAAGTTGCAGAAAAACCTTATAAACTTGAAAAAAATCACTCCAACTTTTAATACAGTGCCAGATAGGTGTTGAACTTACTAAGCCAATTTTCCTTCTTCCACTCTCTAATGGTTAGACACACCAGAGAGGAATTAATTACCGACACATTCATCTCCTGCAACAGTTGGCAAGTTATCAATCCAATTGAGGTTGTTAGATATGTTGATGTTGTCGAGGAGCTGTTTTAAGTACAGAATAAATCTTACGACCGACCTACTATTTTAGTGGAAAAACTATAAAAGGATAGGAAGAAATTTCGAATAGTGCGATTGTTGTGTTAACACCTGACATGTCTGATGTTTTGTCGCATGTTTTTGTCCGAACAAAAAATTGCAAGGTGAATACCTGGTTGTTTGAGATTTCTCTGTAGCTGATAATTGGTTGTGTAGTAAGATGTGCATAACTCCAATTGCATGTTTGCTTTGCTACATGCTTTTATCCTAATATTCTAGCTGATCTCAAAGCAAAGAAAGAAAGTTGTTGCGCCTAAAACCTTCTTCTGCAAATGTAGTTCATAGGTAGTGCAATCTGTACCTTAAATTATGAACTTGTCGAAAACATCATGTAACCATGAGGTGATGTTAAACAAACTCCTTGTTTTTATATAAGAAAAGATAATTTGGATCTTGCTCTCTTTTCATGTATTCATTCAGTGAGGTGAAGCAAAGTGAGTTAGCTAATTCAAGTTCAAGCAACTTGAACGGAGATGTTCCATCATCTATCACTTTGGTCAAAAAGCAGTTTGCTGGTAAATATGCCATATCAGCCGAGGAGTTTACACCTGAAATGGTTAGGCTTGCAAAATATTATTCACTTCATCTCCAAATTTTTATTTGTTCGTCTTAACCTACTTAGTTATAATGAGATTGAGTATTGAACCTTCTATACCTCTCCATGTTGCTATATCTCTGAACTATGTTTACGGATGGCATGTCTAATTTATGCATGGGGACATTTTTTTCTCTCCTAGGTTGGTGCTAAATCACGCAATATCTCATATCTGAAAGGAAAAGTGCCATCTTGGGTTGGGATACCCACGTCAGTTGCCCTTCAATTTGGAGTATTTGAGAAGGTTCTTGCAGATAAACTAAACAATGTTATAATAGCTCTAAACTTCAACAATATCTCGCTGCTTTTCTAGCGCATGCATCAATGCAATTTGTTTACAACGACTTCATTTTTGGGTTATAATTCCATTTTGAAAGTAGTTTCTTAAGAAGTCATTTAGCATTTTTTTAACTAGAGGAAACAGTTTTGCAACCATTTAATATTCTCTAATGATTTCCATTAACGTGATTATAAAATATGTTCATTAATGTTATTTTATTTGATTCTTAATGATATTAAATTTTTAAATAATAACTCTACATTCTAATTACATTATTTAGTATATATGTAGGTATTATTTTAATAATATTAAATTTTTAGGAAGTGGATGAGAAATTTTAAATTTTGAAGAAAAAGTTAAAAGGAGACTTTGGTGTACTTTATTGGTATGTATTTTACTGGTTGAGCTTCATATGTTCTTTTCTGTTATGCTTTCAGTCCCTACTTGATAGAATCACTAGAAGAGGTGATAATAACTTGAAAATATATTGTTAAGTTGTTATTTGGATGAGAAGTTTTCATATTTCCAAATCCTCTGGCCAAGACATACTTGACATAGATATTTTTTCCCCTGACACACTGCTTCTTGTTCAACAGGGTGCTGTATGTATGAGATGGCTGCTCATCGCCATGCTTTTAAAAATTTCAATAGTTCTTTTCTGGGTTTATTGAAACCAAAAAATGGCTAGATGTTGTTCAGTTTATGCCTAAAAAACACTCTTCAGTTCTGTTGTTGTGCTTGTGCTGCCTTGCACTCATATGCTACTGATTGTATTTGGTGCACTTGTTGATTCTGCCATGATCTTCTGCTTGTTATGAAATGTTAATTGATCCATCCCTATCCTGCATTTCTATAAACTTTTAAGCTATAGGTAGTAGCTATAAGTAATTTTTTTTCTCGAGAATTTTCAAGTCATAAAATCCCTAGCTAAAGATTTCTCAATTCTGAAATTTGCTACCCTGCATTGGAGGGCACTTATTGAGCTTTGATGGTCTATACCACTGAAACTGTAGGAATTTCAAAACATGTTAGTTTTTGGAGAGTATTTATCCTATAACTTTCTTCTGCCTTGGTGATTGCATATTTGTTTTTTGTCCTTAATCCTTAGGTCATGCTCAAAGAAATAGACTCGATTGAAGTTTTAGTGACTAGCCTCATCTAATTCTACGATCTTAGCAATGTGCAGAGCATGTTTGAGATGTCTTTTGTCACAATACCTTCAGCATTTGACATCAATTACTAGTATGGTGCATTTATGGTTAGAAATAATAAATGTTATTGTTTTCAATTTGATGGCTTGAAACAAATTGTGGATGGTTACACATGCACACACTCATATATCATATTACACGAGTTGGGGCCTGATGAGAGATTAAGTTGGAAAGTGACCTGTATAATTCAAAAGTTAGCATGTTATTCTAACAATCACACATTTGCTTGCTAACTCAGCATATTACAGTGACATCTGTGTTGAATCAATTGCTTGTCGGATGGAAAAGAAGGAAGGTGGGGCCATTTGTGTGTACATCATGGCATTGGGTGTTTTAGCACCATATCGTGGGCTAGGAATTGGCGAGTTCATACATATGGACCTTTAAATTTTTCTAAGCATCTGAACATTCTTGTTGCTACTCGGGATGCTTAAGTATCATGAAATCATAATCAATTTGATGCTTAGCTAATTGCCTCAAACATGCTTTTGTTGAAATTACGTTGCCATTGATTCTTAGTAAGAGTCATAGTTTGTTAAAAACCATGTATCATTGGTTTTTCTGTTTGTATGAAATTTTTGCTTAAATCTTGAATTTATGCAGTTACTAAGCTATTGAACCATGTTCTTAAGCTTTATTTGAAGCAACACATACCGGAGATCTAAATGTCAGCCTATATTATCCTGAGTTTGTTTTTTCATTTGATTATCAATATATTTTAGTAACTTAATATGGTTTTTGGTTTTTATAGAAGACATTGGGTGTTGGCGGTGATAGATATGAAAACAACAAGTTGTTATTATCTTGATTCCTTGGGGTCTACCAATGTCCATCAGCAGTTGAAGCAGATTATTGATGCGTAAGTAACATAAATTATCGAAACATTATAGTATATTCTTTGATATATTTCATCAATTTTTATAGGGAATGATATTGTACACTGCTCAAAGTGGATCTAACAAAAGGGTTAGCCTCAATTGGATCAATGTTTTGGTGAGGACTTCGATCGATCATTCCTTGTTTAAATTGCAGCTTTCATTTTGACTAATCGTTTATTGTAAACTATTTGTAGTGTCCCCGTCAGTCGGGAGGTACCGAGTGTGGATATTATGTTTGTAAGTTCATGAAAGAGATAGTCGAGAATGGACTTGAAGTGTTGGTCAATAAGAATTTAAGCAAACTTTTCTGATACACATCTGTCAAATCATACATACACATTAGTCATACAACTATCACATGGACTTGAAGTAGGATGCCATTCTAAACAAATTAATGAAAGTACTTGTTAGCAAGACTGAAAACTGTGAATTCGTGCCGTTATAATGTATATAATTTATATGGGTAGTTTTACTAATTAAATGTGTAAAATTTATTTTTACATATGCTTCAAAGAATGCATATGTAAAATTGATCATTTTAGTACTCTTTGATAGTTATATACTTCACTTTAAATAAGTATAAATTATATACTTATTTCATATTTTTTACTTAGGTTGGCGATGGGAAGGAAGAATACACGGATGATGACATTGATGATATTCGCAAAGAATAGGTATCTTATGTGGCAAACTTTATTATGCTGTGATATTTTGTATCAACATATGGTTACGATATTTTTGATAACTTAATGTTAATATATTGTATGCAAATGGATTGCTTATATATAATATGGTATATATATTTAGTATTATGAGGCATTAAATGTGATTTAGTTTGATTATTTATCAATCTACAATATATATATATATATATATAATTTACGACATACAATCACGACACGAATGTGTGTCATCCTTTTTAATGACGTGTGCTTCAATGACACGCAATGCAAGTCGTAAATGCGTGTCATAAATTTATGACACACAAATGTGTGTCATCTTCATTTATGACGGGGGCTTCAATGACCCGCAATGCGCGTCATAAATATTTTTCATAAATGCGCGTCATAGATTTATGACACACAATTGCGTGTCATCTGAGATTTATGACGGTGGCTTCAATGACGCGCATTTGTGTGTCATCTGCACCCATAGATGATGCGCAATGCGCGTAATTAAAGGGGGGGTTTTTTTTCTAGTAGTGACGTCATTTTGTAACTTATATTGCATGACAGTTAGTTACATCACTAAATTATATAATATTTTTATTACTAATTTATATCGTCACGAATAATACAATAAAATCAACTTATATGTTACGAAAGAGATATTGTCAAATTTTTAGTGACATAATATAACGTTATGTACTAGTATTTTGAATGATGATTATGCATAATGCCACCTTATACAATTTTCTCCAATATAGTGATAAAATAAAGATTGTCACCATAATATGACAATATATATTAAAATGAAAATATTTATATTAATCTAAAGAAAAAAAAATAACATAGTTTACTTATTTTAAAATAATAAAATTTATACAAATGTTTCACTAGAAAACATAATAATGCCATTTTATAAATATAAAAACACTTAAATGTTCAAAGAAAATGAAAATAATATGACTATAATATGACTTGTGGTTGCGAGAATCTCAATCCATATCTTGTTTCAAATGTGAATCTGTTGATGATGAGTTTTTGGTATCATTTGAAGCTACAAAAATAATTAGTATGTTAATTGTCATAGTTAAAATTATATAATTATTTTATTTATTTAAATATATTGTTTACCTGAAATTGAAGTGAGGGCACATGAATTTCGACGGCTAGCAAAGCAGATCTCATAACCTCCATTTGAGTTTGAAGAAACCATCTCAACTATATAAAATATTCAATTATGTAAAAATGCAACTACTTTGGGTAAGAACAAAGAGACCCTAAAACTAAAACCATAGTAAATACAACTATGTAAAATTGCCAAAGTACACATTAAAATAAAATTGACGAAACCATCTAAGCTATACAAAAAAATCAGTTATATTTAACAGTAAAATAAAAATATTAAAAAAATGCCAATTATCTGGATATTGAAATTGAGATTTCTTTATTAGTAGCATTAGCTTGGAGTAACGCATCGGGGTTCACTTCTATGATCCCTTTAAGGAGACCGTTGAGTCTGGAGATTTCTCCGAGATAGAACTCAACGAGTTGCCTCGAGGTGAGTTGGTTTCTCTTAATACTTTGTTTTATATCTTTGACTGTTGCTTCTCCGATTGAGAATGTATAGTTTGTGATTGTACGGGTGGAAGCACCAAATGAAAATATGGAAGAAAGAATAAAAAACAGGAACAAGGAAGAGCTTCTCTTGGAAGAATTGACAACCATTGGTAAATCTCCAATGGAGGACTTTGACTCACTATCGAATGTGCAGTTACTTTATGTAATGGCAAGTCTTAACTAAGGAAATAAATAATTTATTATTAAAAGATATAATTTCTTGCTATGAATAAGGAATGTGGAATTTGATTGTAGGGATTTTTGATGGGGAGATGAAAATTTGCCTCCAATTTTAAACATAGGTATATCACTTTAATATTATTAATAAAAAATAAAATAGTAAAAACAAATAAAATTAAAATTAATAAATTAATAAATTTAAAATAATAAAAAATATTGTTTTTTAATTATTAAAAGTAATTTAACATAAATATTTGACTTTTTCTATACGAGCATAAATATGACTTGTGTTCATGTAAGGCTTCATTGGTCTTGTCATGATCAAACTACTTTAAAGTTGTTGCAATATATAACAATATTTTTGTATGATCGAGTTAATATAATTGGTTATATAAGATTGTTGGAAAGTCGATACAACAGTAAAACATACTTTGAAGGGTCAATTTGATTTAATGTTTTTAAGAGTCATTGTAGGATAGTTTTATCTATTTTTAGTGTATAAAATGTATTTTGAGCTTATTATAATTTATTAAATTATTTAATAAAATATGCAGAAAATGAAATATTGTGTTCGATTGTGCCATTACGAGTAAGCTTATAAGTAACACACAATTTAAAAAGGGCTCCCTGCTTATATGTTATATTCAACAATTATTGAATAAAGATTAAACTCAATCAAAGTTTCGTCAACACTTGAATAGATTGGACTAGACTTAAGCTCAAATTCGACTCGAGTTCTTAATGAGCCGAAGCAAACTACTTGATACCCGACTCAAAAATCTCACAAATAACTTGAAAAAAATAATATATCAAATTATTAATTTTTTAAATTAAATTATTAATAAAATTAATATTTATATGTTATTGTTTTAAAAAAATTATAATATAAATTTTTCATATACTTAAGGTTCAAGTTCTAGCTTTAATTCAACTAAGTCTGATAATATTTTGAGTTCAAGTTTTTTCAAGCTCGAGACGAGCTTTAATTTTTTTTATTTCGAATTAGAGTCCAACTTGAAAATTATAAACTTATTTGATAGTAATTAAAGATAACATATTTAAAATTATAAAATTATTTTAAGCTAGTACTATTCTATTTTGTTCTAAATTTATTTGATAGTATTTAAAGATAACTTTTTTTTACTTTTATGCAGGAACTATTTTAAACTATAAAATTATCTGGTCATTTATTTTTTACGATTTATTATTTTATGTTTTTCTCTAAAGAAATATTTGAATGTGAGATAATCTAATACATAATAATGTCAATAAAATTTAAAACACAAAAAATCTCTGTAAATTGCATTGTTTAATAATGGTTTTAGATTATCTTATTTTTAATATTAAGTGACGTAAATTCATGGCGTCTTTTAAAATTGTCATATAAAAAAAGAGAGAGAACAATAAGTGACAAATATTGATTTTGTCATGCTAAAACTATTTTTTGTGACAATAATAAAACATCACTTTTAATGTCTTATAAAATATGATGAATTAAATTGTCATGAATAAAAACTTATTTGTGACAAATGTCAACGTCACTAATTGAAATCGAATCGTCATTATAATAAATTGTCACTAATACCTTTTTTCATTGGAGAAGATTTTATAATGTAATTATTTTATCTAAATGTATTAAAAAGTTTCCCACTAAAAAATTTAGTGGGAAGATTTTGGCGCCAAGCATATAATGACGAAAATCAATGACTATTTTTGAAATTTTCATAAATAAATATACCATTAATCAATAAATATGACGAACATAAAAAACGTCACATTATAGTATATTTTGTGATGTTATACGCAATGTCATGTAGAAATTTTATCATAAATTGACAAATTTGTTGTAGTGTATATTCAAAAAACGCTATCATTTGGTACTATTATTTCTTACTAATTTGGTTTGTGTTCAAAGATATGAAATTATAGGGTTTATGTTCACATTAGGGTTTATGTTCACATTAGTGTTTATGGAATTGAAGATGAATCTTGATGTTTTTGAGGTTTTAGATTCATTTCCAAGCTTGTTTGATGATTAAAACATGTTCAATCCTCCTAGAAATACTTCATTAAGTTTCGGCCAAACCCTAAAGTTAGGGGAATTTTGTGTTTTGATGAAACTTGATTAGGTATTTGATTGTAGAGATTTTATAAGGTTGGATTGAGGTTAATTTCATGCTTGAATTGAATTAAAGTCGATCAAAATCATGAAGTATTCGGCCTTGGCTTAAAGGATGAGGAAAATTATGGAAAAAAATTATGTAAGGGCTGGAAATGATTTGCCTTAGAAAAATTTAAGACCATTATGTAATTTTATAAAAGTTAGGGGACCTAATTGGAAATTATGGAAAAATTATGGGTTGTTGTGTAATGGTTCAATAGTTGAGGTACTATATGGAAATTAATTTTTGAGAGTTGAAATTGATGGTAGAATATGAAATTGGATTATTTTGGGTTGTTGGTAAAAGTTGAGGCTTAAATCATAAATATGGAAAAGTTAAGAGCTTAAGTGAAAATGTTTTGTGAAATTTGGATAAAAAGGAACTTGAGTGGTCAACTAGAAGTATTAAGGTCAACATATATGTTGTGACATAGAAATTGTATCGAATAAGCATTAGAAAATTTGTTAGGAATTTATTTTCCAATGTATGCCTATGTTAGTAAGATTCTAACATTTGGTTTGAATTTGTATATGTTAGGTAATGATGTCCATTTAGATTGAGTTCTTGAAATGAAGATCAAATATTATTAAAGATAATTAGAAACTTAAGGATGAAATGGGAAATTGTAAGAAAGGTTGCAAGCTAAAGACACCAGGTGAGTACAAATTTAATTTGTATTTATGTTATCAAACAAACATTAGCTTGCGATGAGCAGGTGACGGAGTTACTAAGGTAAGCAGTGACTCCTAAAATGTTATGTGATTTGTGATGCATGCATATATGTGCATTTGGTGAGCTAATAAAATTAGTGAACAAGTTGAAAATGCAAATTGATGAAATGTGCTTAGAATTTATGTTCTGGACAACATGTATAAAAATTGCCATAAATTCTAAAATAAATTATTAAATAATTATATTTATATTGTTGGGTAAGTGTACCAGTATAGTTTTGTTTAGAACAAATGGAGACTGATTTTGAGGTGTAAACTAAAAGATATGAATTTTTTAATCGATGATAGGTCAGAAAACAGGACAACAGATTCTGTCGATCAACTTTGAAAATTCACCATAAATTGTACAAAGTTAACTAGAACGAGTGCCTTATATGAATAGATTCATATTTGAGTCTCGTTTCCACTGGTATAAAGAGAATAATTTTTAAATATGTATATTAATACATAATAACATTTATTTAAAGGTAGTGCAAACTGCCAAGATATGAAATTATGACCAATTTTTGGGATTTAACCAAATTAGAAGCAAATGATTAAGTTAAAGCTTAGTGAGGCTTATATTTTGACTTGTATATAATGTCAAATTGAGTGCAATGTATACATAACATTATACATGGATGTTTTATACATGATTGGGTAGGACTTGCGATAAGTCTACCTTGTTTATATTGGCATGGTATTTATGTCATTTATCATATATTTGACATATTCTAAATATGTCAAAGGTTGAATATAAAATGCATTGATCACTTTTTATTATATATGATGTTTATCATGAATATACAAGATGTTTATTGTGAATGTTATTTCGGGTATGAACTTCCCAAGATTAAAATATATTAATATATATTGCCATGGAAGGAATAAAAATAGACTCTATGCCCAAGTAAGTCATTGAGGGACAGGGTATAGTTGGCATGCCATAGAGTCCAGCAGCAGGCTGCATATTCAGGACTGCACTAAAGTATAACTAGTGCAGATAGTGGGCATGACCTTATGTGTCATACTCGGGTTAGCACTACGGTGCATATATTTTACTCGTGTACCCAGGGTCCTCAGGGTTTAAATTGGGCTATGGTTTATTGGTTAATAATTGATAAACAGGAAAATAAGTTTATGAGATTATGAGATAAATGGAAAGTATATTGGTAAGAAACTTTATATTTCGTTATATCATGTTTATTTATGGTAACATGGTTGGAATGTAGGTAAAGTGATCACATTGCATTGAATATTATTACTCATTTATATTTATATGTTGCATTACTTTGAATATTTATATGATTGCCTCACTAAGTGTATACTTAGTGTGTGATTATTTTTCACGCGTAGGAAAAAGGAAGAAAAAGAGTAAGGAGCTGAGCTGGCATCAATCACCAAGGAAATATTTACAGATAACAATGATGGCATCCTATTGTGTTCTAAAAGTTCTAGCTGGCATGTATATGAGAATGAAATGTCTGCAATTTCGTAATAAATTTAGTATTAAATATAATTAATAGTATGAATAAATATTATGATATTAAATTATGTTTAAAAAATTAAATTGGGTTTTAAATCAAACGTGGTGGACAGTCGTATTTATTTTATGAAATAGAAGAAAACTTTCTATCACTCCTTGAAACTGGTTTTGAATTTGTAACAAAAAATATTATATTACAATTTTTCTCTATTAATTATTTTACAATAATTGTTAAAATTATGAAACTGGAGATGTTTGAATGAAATAAAATTCTACTCAGTTCAGTTAAATAAATGTTTTGAATTTTTTATGTGACATCTGTAACTCGTATTGGTTTGCGTATACAGGTTATGAGTGTTACATTTATTGGTATCAGAGCTACATGTTTAATCGATTCTAGGACTAAACAGAGCTTATTTTGAGTTAAAAAACATATACATACCGCTAGGATTTCATTGTTATTAATTTGGTGATTATAAGGTTCGATTGATGTTACTCCTTACTTATAGTGTGAATAAATATAATGTATGAAAAATGTGTGTATTCGAGGTTTGAAGAACGTGATTGAATAGGATGTTAAAAATAAGCTAATAGTGATTGTAATGCTATTAGCCATAATTCTACTGTTTAGTCTAATAAGATGATGTATAGGCACAATAGGAAGTTTAAATGTTGGATTAAGGAAAATCCTCGTTTATGCATAAGTAGTGTATTGATGAAAGAATGAAACATTATGATAGAATTGATCTTAAGTGATGTATTCGCCTAACCCTTTAGGCTTGAAGGTGAGGGTGAGTAGTATTTGTAGACACTGTCTAGTAGCGATTCAAAGTGTTGAGTTTTAATGTACTTGATAGAATTACCTTTCAAAGGTATTTTTTTAAAAAATGGATTGATTTCCCCTACCATTTCATGATGAATTATAGATTAAAGCAATTGATTTTAAAGAAGTCGAAAAGTTTCTAGATATTATGGTAAGGAAAGACAATAAACATGTTCCCTATTGGGCTTTTGCCAGTAACTGTTATGAAGGTATTGTTATTAGGTTGTTAAGACTTCTTAGTGAATAAGATGGATACTCAAACTTTCATAGTTAAATTGGAAGATATTCCAACTATTCGAGGGTATCTAAACGTGTATATACAAAAGTTACCTGAATTACCTCTAGATTGAGATGTAGAATTTGAAATAGATATGTTATCAGGTATTGCATTTATTTCTATAGTCATATCGAATGGCTCTGACTGAGCTCAGAGAATTAAAGGCATAATTAGTAGAGTTGTTAAGACCTAGGATTTTTAAGACTAAGCGTGTCATCTGGGATGCACCAATAATATTGTGAAAAAGAAAGACAAGTCTATGAAATTATGTATGGATTATCATCCATTAAATAAGGAAACAAAGAAGAACAAGTATCCTCTTCTGAGGATTGATAATCTTTTGATCAGTTAAAAGTTGGATCTTCCTAAGACAGTTTTCAAAATTCGATATTAACACTACGAGTTTGTGATAATGTTATTTGGTTTAACGAATGATCCTGCGACACTTATGGATTGGATAAACTAAGTATTTTAGTTATACTTATATTAATTGGTGGTAGTGTTCATTGATTTTATTGTGATCTGTTGTAAGACCAGGGAAGAACACGATGTATATTTTTGTATAGCTCTTCCAACTATTCGGGAGAAATATTTCATGCTAAGTTGACCAAGTGTAAATATTGGTTTTCTAAGGTTGTTTTCCTTAGCAATGTTGACTCAGTTAAGGGGATAAGAATATATATCAAGAAAGAACAAGATATAGTCGAATGATAAATTCCAATGAATGTCTTCGAATTTCAAAGTTTCTTGGGATTTGTTGGTTACTAATGAAGGTTTATAAGGAATATTTTGATAATTATATTCCCTCTGACCAAGCTATTGAGGAAAGACATGTTATTCATTTGTTTTGTCAAGTGCCAAGAAAACATTGAGATGTTAAAAAAATATTGACAAAAGCTCCAAGGTCAATTTAATTAGACTCTGGAAAAGATTATGTGAATTATAGTAAAACGTCTTATAATGGTTTGGGATGTGTGTTTGTACAAGAGGAAAAGTTTTGGTTTATGCTTCAAATCAACTACAGAATCATGAAAGAAATTATCTGACTCATGATCTCGAGTTGGCAATAGTTGTATTTATTTTGTTGATATAACACCACTATCTATATGGTGAGTGACACTATATCTATATGGATATCAAAAGTCAAAAGTATGTGTTCTCTCAAAAGATGAAAATTGACGTGCTTCTCGAAGATAGAACAAGCAGAAAAGGTGAAACTAAAGACATTATGGTTAAGTCTGATGAATGTTTATATTATCGAGGAAAGAGTTTAGAATCATGTATGAAAAGAGTTATCATCGAGCTTGTTTCTAAATGGCTGACATGTCATCGAGTTAAAGGAAAGCACCAAATGCCTTTTGAATTATTGTAACTAATTTATATCCCTTAGTGGGAATAGGAACGAGTTACAATGGACCTTGAAATGGGAAAACATCATTTAAGATAATCTAAAGATAGTTACTGATTAAAAAAAGTCTTGCACATACTTGAAAAGAAAAGAGATTGAATAACATGAAAGTGATAAAGAAGTATTTCTTAAATTATCATATTGGAAAATATTATTGTGGTTCGGACACAAAGGAAAGTTGAGTATGAGACTTATTGGACCTTATAATATTATAAATAAAGAGTTGGATGAGTGACTTATCAGCTAGAATTGCCTCCGAAAATGTACAAGATCCATAACATTTTCCATGTGTCGATGCTCAGGAAGTATAAATTAGATCCTTCACATATTATCACCCTTGAGGAAATAGGGATTCGACCATATTTGACTTATCAAAAAGAACCAGTACTTATTAATGTTTGATAGAGAAATAAAAGGTTGAAAAAGCTAATAAGAAAGATATGAAAAAACTATATCCTTATCTATTTACATCAAGTACGTATTGAAAATTTGAGGACGAATTTTCTTAAGGGGAGAATTGTAATACCCCAAATGTTAGTTAGTGGCCAAAGTATAAACCTTATAAAAGTTTAGGGACTAAAGTGTAATTTGGCATCATAAACGAATAGTTTATCCCAAGAATGACGTTTATGTGGGAATAAAAATTTTTGTATGGATTTTGTATTAAATGCTATAAAGCGATAAAGTTCGGTAAAATTTCGGTAAATCAGATCGAATAGAAATTTTGAAGGATGATAAATTAAGTTTAGAAATACTATTTCCACATTTTAAAATGATGAAAAATAATATGGATCATTTAGATTTGAAGATTTATTTCCATGTTTAATTTGGATCGTTGGATCAAAGCGGTAATATTGAAATTTTTGGAAAGTTGCTTGGTAAAATTGGAAAAGGGTAAAATATTTTGTTCATATTTGACTTTGGAAAGATGATAAGGTTATGTGGCTTGGTATTATTGTAAATATCAATTTTCATTAATGGCAAAATGGGTATTTCACATTAAATGATTTTTTTATTCATTTAAGCTTAAATAAAGGTTAAATAAGCATGAAATTCATTAGAAATTTCATGAAAACTTAGCCATTTTCAGCCAACATTTCGTGCTCCCCATGAACAAGGTAAGAGATTGTTTTTTTTTTCATTTTTGAGCAATTTCCTTTGGAGTTTGGATCATGCCGTGAAATAGGAAATTGTTCTATTCGAAAAACGATATCATTTGGTACCATTATTGCTTGCTAATTCGGTTTGTTTCAAAGATCCCAAATTATAGGATTTATGTTGACATTAGGGTTTATGGAATTTATTATAAATCTTGATGTTTTTGAGGTATTAGATTAATTTCTAAGCTTGTTTGATGATTAAAACATGTTCAATCCTCCTAGAAATGCTTCCTTAAGTTTCGGCCAAAACCTAAAGTTAGGGGAACTTTGTGTTTTTTTATGAAATTTGATTAGGATTTGATTGTAGAGATTTTATAAGATTGGATTGAGGTTGATTTCATTCTTGGATTGAATCAAAGTCGAGCAAAATCATGAAAACCCTAGTCTTGGATCTTTGAAGTATTCGACCTTGGCTTAAAGAACGAGGAAAATATGGAAAAAATTATGTAAGGGCTGGAAATGATTTAGGAAATATTTTACAAGCCTTAGAAAAGTTTGGGGATAATTATGTAATTTTATGAAAGTAAGAGGACCTAATCGATAATTATGGAAAAGTTATGGGTTGTTGTGTAATGGTTCAATATTTGAGGTAATAAGCTGAAAATTAATGCTTGAGAGTTGAAATTGATGTTAGAATGTGAAATAGTATTATTTTGGGAAGTTGGTAAAAATTTAGGGTTAAATCACAAATATGTAAAACTTAGGAACTTAAGTGAAAATGTTTTGTGAAATATGGATAAAATGGAACTTGAGTAATCAATTAGAAGTATTAAGGTCAACATTTATGTTGTGACATAGAAATTGTATCGAATAAGCATTGAAAATTTTGTTAGGAATTTATTTTGCAAAGTATGCCTATGTTAGTAAGATTCTAACATTTAGTTTCAATTTGATTATGTTAGGTAATGATGTCCATTTAGATTGAGTGCTTGAAATCAAGATCAAATATTATTATTGCTAAGGAGAAGCTTAAGGATGAAATGGGAAATTCTAAGGAAGGTTGCAAGGTAAAGACACCAGGTGAGTGCAAATTTAATTTGTATTTATTTTTTCGAGCAAACATTGACTTGCAATGAGATAGTGAAGGAGTTACTATGGTAAGCAATGACTCCTAAAATTTTATGTGATTTGTGATTCATGCATATATAAGAATTTCGTAAGCTAATTGAATTAGTGAACAAGTTGAAAATACAAATTGGTGAAATCTGCTTAGAATTTATGTTATGGATAGTAACTTTAGAAAATTACCATAAATTTTAAAATAACTATTAGAGAATTATTTTTAGACCATTGGATTAGTATACCAATATAGTTTTTTAGAACAAACGGAAACTAATTTTGAGGTGTATACAAAAAGATATGAATTTTTAATCGATGATAGGTTAGAAAACAGGCAGGAAATTCAGCTCAAAACAGATTCTGGCGGTCAAATTTAAAAATTCACCATAAACTGTACAAATTTAACTAAAAGGAGTGCCTTATATAGATAAATTCATATTTGAGTCTAGTTTCCAGTGGTATAAATAGAAACAATTTAAGATGTGTATAATACATAATAATATTTCTTTAAAGGTATTGCAAACTGCCAGGATATGAAATTATGACCAATTTTTGAGATTTAACCAAATTAGAAGCAAATGATTAAGTTAAAGCTTAGTGAGGCTTACATTTTGACTTTTATATAATGTCAAAGTGAGTGCAATGCATACATAACATTATACATAGATATTTTATACATGATTGGGTAGGAGTTGCCATAAGTTTACCTTGTTTATGTTGGCATGATATTTATGTCATTTATCATATATTTGACATATTCTAAATATGTAAAAGATTCAATATAAAATGCATTGATCATTGTTTATTATATATGATGTTTATCATGAATATACATGATGTTTTTTACGAATGTTATTTTGGGTATGAACTGGCCAAAATTAAAATATATTAATATATATTGCCATGGAAGGAATAAAAATAGACTATATACCCAAGTAAGTCATTGAGGGACAAGGTATAGTTGGCATGCCATAGAGTCTAACAGTCGGCTGCATATTCGGGGTTGCATTAAAGTATAACTAGTGCATATGGTGGGCAAGACCTTATGTGTCATATTAAGGATTATACTAAAGTATGACTAGTGCATATGGTGGGCACGACCTTATGTGTCATATTTGCGACTGCAATAAAGTATAACTAGTGCAGATGGTGGGAACGACCTTATGTGTCATACTCGGGTTAGCACTACGATGCATATATTTGACTCATGTACCCAGGGTCCTCAGGGTTTAAATTGGGCTATGCTTTATTGGTTAATAAATGATAAACTAAAAAATAAGCTTATGAGCTTATAAGATAAATGTAATGTATATTGGTAAGAAACTTCATATTCGATTATATCATGTTAATTTATGGTAACATGGTTGGAATTTAGGTAAAGTGATCACATTGCATTGAATATCATTATTCATTTATATTTATTTGTTGCATTGCTTTGAATATTTATATGATTCCCTCACTAAGTGTATACTTAGCATGTGATGATTTTCACGCGTTGGAAAAAGGAAGAAAAGGGGTAAAAAGCTGATCTTGGCATCAATCACCAAAGAAATATTTACGGGTAACAGTGATGACATCTTATTGTGTTGTGCATGTTCTAGGTGGCATGTATACGAGAATGGAATGTCTGCAATTTCGTAATAAATTTAGTATTAAATATAATTAATAGTATGAATAAATATTATGATATTAAACAACGCTTAAAAATAATTTGGGTTTTAAATCAACGTTGTGGACAGTCGTATTTATTTTATGAAATAGAAAATAACTGTATATCCATACTTGAAACTGGTTTTGAATTGGTAACCAAAAATATTATATTACGATTTTTCTCTTAATAATTATTTTATAATAATTGTTCAAGTTATAAAACTGGAGATGTTTGAATGAAACAAAATTTTACTTAGTTCAATTAAAGAAATGTTTTAAATTTCTTATGTGACATCTGTAACTCGTATTGGTTTGCGCATATGAGTTATGGGTGTTACATTTATTGGTATCAGAGCTCCATGTTTAGCCGATTCTAGGACTAAACCGAGCTTGTTTTGAGTTAAAAAGTGTATACATGCCACTAGGATGTCAACATTACTGATTTGGTGATTATAAGGTTTGATTGATGCCACTTTTTACTTATAGAGGTGAATAAATATAGTGTATGAAAAAAATATGTGTATTCGAGGTTTTAAGAACGTGGTCGAACAAGAGGTTCAAAAATAAGCTAATAGTGAAAGTAATGTTGTTAGCCACAATTTTATTGTCTTGTATAATAAGATGATGTATTTGCACAATAGTAAGTGTCAATGTTGGATTAAGGAAAACCTCGTTTATGCATAAGTAGAGTATTGATGAAAGAATGAAACATTCTGATAGAATTTGTCACACCCTCGACTCGTACCTGACCCGTATTCGACTCAGATATGAATATGAGATGTCACATTGACTTTTCAACACTTTGACTCTTTGAAAATCTGACTAAAATTTGATTTTTACCTTTATTTTAGTGGCGATGCCCTTATTAACACAAGTTAATATCAAAATCAAATTGCTAAGTTTTTAATTCTTACACTTTAGTCACTGACCTAATGTTTGGGGAATTACAATTCTCCCCCTTAAGAAAATTCATCCTCAAATTTTAACTGCACAAAGAGATGAGGAAATTGTCTTTTCATGTCCTCTTCACGCTCTCCTCTTCCACTTTGTTATTTATCCAAAGAACTTTAACTAACGGAATCGTCTTGTTCCTTAGTTGTTTGACCTCATGTGCTAAAATATGCATCGATTCTTCCTCATAGTTCATGTCAGATTGGTCTTCTATCTCTTCCGATTCTATGATGTGAGAAGGATCTGATCGATATCGTTTGAGTATCGAAACATGAAAAACATTGTGTATATTCTCCATTTTTGGTGGTAATACTAACTGATATGCCACTGGTACCACTCTTTTTTATAATCTCATGCAGGCCAATGAATCTAGGACTGAGCTTTCCCTTTTGACCAAAATGAAACACTTTCTTCCAAGGAGAGACTTTCAAAAATACTTTCTCATGCTTGATACTCAATCTCATTTCTTTTCAAATCCACATAGGACTTTTGTCTGTCTACTGCCACTTTAAGGTTATGCTAAATCACCTGGACATGTTCTTTTACTTATTTAATCAAATCACGACCAAGAACGTCCCTATCTTTTAATTCGTACCAATTAAACGGTGTTATGCATTTTATTCCATACAACGCCTCATACGGTGCTATTTTAATGCTCGATTAATAATTGTTATTGTACGCAAACTCTGCAAGCAACAAATACTTCTCCCAAGATCCATTTAAATCAATCACACATGACCTTAGCATATCTTCCAAAACCTGTATAGTCTGCTCATATTGACCATCTTTCGGTGGGTGAAATGATGTACTAAAGTTTAATCTAGTACCCAAGGCTTCATGTAAAGACTTCCAAAATCTTGACGTGAACCTTGGATCTCTGTCAGATATTATTGAACTCGGCACTCCATGAAGTCGAACAATCCCCTTGATATATAATTCATCATATTTATTCATCGAATAATTTGTTTGAACAGGAATAAAATGTGTTGTCTTCGTCAATCTATCAACTATCACCCAAATAAAATCTTTTTTATTCGGTGTTAATGGTAGCCCCGTTATGAAATCCATCGTAACTTTCTCCCATTTTCATTGAGGAATGGTGATCGGTTGTAAAAGTTCTGAAGGTACCTGATACTCATATTTTACTTGTTGGCAGGTTTAGCACTTTGCAACAAACTCTGTGATAGTTCTTTTCATACATGGCCACCAGTATTGGCCTTTTAAATCTTGACACATCTTGTTCCCTCCTGGATGCATTGTCAACGGACTACAATGCACTTCAAAGTATTTTTTCATCAACTCTTCATCACTTGGAACACAAACTCGGTCTCTGTAGTATAAACAACCATCAGACTTTACTTCAAAGTCTTTGATTTCACCCTTTTTCACTTGTTTCATTCTTGCTAAACACTTTTCATCTCTCCTTTGCAACTCCTTTATTCGCTCTAAAAATAAAGGATTTAGCTTTAATTCAGCCACAAGAGAACCACTGCCCTTTCAAAATATTTGGGCATCTAACATACGTAAAGCTGAAAAATTCTTTCGGCTAAGTGCATCAGCTACTACATTAGCCTTCCCTGTGTAGTAGTCTATGATTGCAACATAATCCTTAAGTAACTCGATCCATCTCCTCTATCTCAAGTTTAGCTCCTTTTGAGTCAACAAATACTTTAAGCTTTTATAATCATTGTAAATATAACATCGCTCACCATATCAATAGTGGCACCATATCTTCAGTGCAAACACCACCGTTGCTAACTCAAGATCATGTGTTGGATAATTTCTTTCATGTGGCTTAAGGTTTCTTGAAGCATAGGCTATGACGTTTCTATCTTACCTCAAAACACATCACATACCATTATGAGAAGCGTCACTATAAATTGTATAGTCCTTGCCCGATTTTGGTTTTACTAGCACTGGAGCCTTCGTCAGAGCCTTCGTCAGAACCTTCTTTAAGGATTCAAAACTCTATTTGAATTTATCCGTCCAAATGAATGTCACATCTTTCCTCAAAAGCTTTATCAATGGGGAGGTAATCATAAAAAAATCCCTTACAATCCTTCGATAATATCCAGCTAATCTCAAGAAACTCTATACTTCATAAACATTTATGGGAACTTCCCAATATATAATAGCTTTAATCTTTTGAGGATCCACCCAAATCCCCTCTGCAAATACTACATGTCCAAGAAATGCAACTTCAGGTAACCAAAACTCACACTTAGACAACTTAGCATAAAGTTTCTTATCTCGAAGTGTCTGAAGAATAACTCGAAGATGGGCGTCATGTTCTTCATTCCTCTTTGAATAAACCAAGATATCATCAATGAAGATGACAATGACTAATCGAGGTATGGTTGGAATACCCTATTCATAAGATACATAAACATTTTCGGTGCATTAGTTAATCCAAACGATATTACCACAAACTCATAATGACCATATCAGGTCCTAAAAGCTGTTTTTAGAATATCATTTTCTTATATCTTCAGCTAGTGATAGCCATAGCGCAAATCAATTTTGGAGAACACCAAAGCTCCCTTGAGTTGATCAAATAAATTGTCGAATCTCGGGAGGGGATACTTATTCTTTATTGTTACCTTGTTGAGCTACCGATAATCAATACATAAACCCATCGAACCATCTTTCTTCTTTACAAATAGCACTAGTGCACCCCAAGGTTATACACTGGGTCAAATGAATGATTTATCCAATAAGTCTTGTAACTGAGCCTTTAACTGCCTCAGTTCCTTCGGGGCCATTCTATAAAGAGCCATCAAAATTGGTGTCGTTCTAGGCATTACCTCAATTTCAAATTCAATCTCTCTATCTGGAGGTAATCCTGATAATTCATCTGGAAACAGATCTAGAAATTCTCTGACCGTCGGAATGTCCTATAATCTTATCTCTAGGGCTCGTGTAGCAATCACATTGGTGATAAAAGCTTGATATCCTTGCAACATTAGTTTCTTAGCCAACATTACCTATATCACATTAGATGATGGATTAATTCTCTCGCTGACCACAATTATCTTTGATCCATCAAAACTTCTCAAAATTACATGCTTGAATCGATAGTTAACGTTAGCATGGTAACGATACAACCAATATATTCCCAATATATCCTTGAACTCGTCAAAGGGTAATTCCATCATATTAGCAAGGATTCAATTCTTTGTATCCTTATGGGACACTCTAGATAAATCTGGTTCACCCGAACACTATGCCCTAACGGGTTAGTCACAATCACATAACTACTTATAGTTTTTAACTGGATTCCCAATTCTCTCATCAGTTTACTACTGATATAGGAATAAGTTGATCTGGATCATTAAGATATTCATCAGTCTTAATGTTGTATACCCAAGTAGTCGTGCGCATTTCAAGTTGAGGGGTTGATTTTAACTTATTCCTTCCCCTGCCTCGTCCTCTACCTCTCTGAGATATAGTAGTGGATCGCTAGGATTGTGCAGGCTTTCTGGTCATTAACGGACAATCCCAGATAAAATGTCCAGTGTCCCACATCTAAAACATGCTCTGGAGACCACTCAATATACACCACTATGATTTTTGGCACAATGCTAACATTGACTTGGCCTTGTAGCTCCTGATTCAGTTGATTGAGTCTGCCTAGCTCTCACAGGATTTGATCCTCTGCCTGAGGAGCAGTTGAATAAGATCTAATTTGAGGTTAAAAACCCGAACCTCAGCTTCTCTTCGATTGTGCTGCACTCGACGAGGCACCCACTTTATTGGTCAACTGGGTATTTTGCTCCTTGAATCTTTCAATATGTTCTTGCTCTATGGCTTTAGCTTGATTCACTACCTCTTGAAACTTAGAAATATTCAACGTTATTAGCTACTCCTTCAATTTGGGGCGTAAACCCTTAACGAACCAATCACATGAATATTTCTCAGTTGGGACCAATTTAGCTACAAATTTACTCAATTTATCAAACTCGCACTCATACTCATACACAGTGAGACTCAATTCCTTCAAATTCATGAAATCGTGCTTCATTTGTCTAATGAATTGATCACCGATATATTTGTTATTAAACTCTTCCAGAAACAACAACCATGTCACTTGATCACTAGGCACTCTAATCGTCACATTAGTCCACCATACAGGTGCTTGACCTAATAGTAGTGAGACTACTCCATCCAAATTCTCCTTTTCAGAACAATAGAGACCATCAAGCATAATTTTCACGTCATTTAGTCAAAGATCCACAGAAACGGGACCTTCCTCAGTTTCTCCCTTAAACTCGGGTGCTCATAAACTTTTTAGCTCCTCAGTAACATTCATCCTAGGTGCTGGGGAAATATAAGGTTGGAAACACGTCAGAATCATGTCCAACGTCCGAAAAAGTTCTCCCTAATCTTGCACAGGCACGCCCTGAGGTGCCTACTCTTCACCTTGCCTAGCTGGGGTAGGTGAATTTCTACTACCCTTATTACCTCCATCTCCCACTTCACTTAGGTAGCCCTCATAGTTTGAAATCTATTAAAATATAATCACTTAACTATATTAGCAAAGACATCATACTCATTACACTATTAGATCAGAGATTTTTTATATTTCAATGGCATGTACACCTTTTAAAACATAATTTACTTCAGTTTAAGCCTAAAATCAGTTAAACCGTAGCTTTCATACCAAAAAATGTCACACCCTAACCCATACCTGACTCGTATTCGACTCGGATACGAATCTAAGGTTTCACATTGACATTTCAATGCTTTAACTCTTTGAAAATCTGACCAAAATTTTATTTTTACCTTTATTTTAGTGGCGAAGCCCTCATTAACACAAGTTAATATAAAAATTAATATTAGACGATAAAAATAATATTTAATATACTTACATAAATTCTAATTAGTATAGTTACAAAATATATCAGAGCATTTGTGATTTAAACATTTGTAGTACATGCCAACAAAATTTCAAAATAGCAAAATCACATAATGTTCAAATCGGTCTGATTTGATCTTCTATAGAGGGTATATTGTCCTGACCTAGCTTTACTCTGATGACTTATTTGAATCTACATGTGAAAAATACTCAAATGCTAAGTCTTTGACTTAGTATGTGAGTGTTTTCACACGTAGGTTCAAAAATTTATGATTTAAACAATTGCAGTACATGCCAACAAAATTTCAAAATAACATATTGTTTAAATCGGTCTGATCTGATCTTTTATAAAGGGTATGTTGTCCTGACCTAGCTTTACTCTGTTGACTTCTTTGAATCTACGTGTAAAAACACTCACATGCTAAGGCTTTGACTTAATGAGACATAAATGAGCATAATAAAACATTAAAACATTTGCTTAAATATTTCAGGAGAAACATTGAATACTGAAAACAAGATACATTTCATAAAAATAACATAAATTGTTATGCACTGTTCAATTCATATTAATTTGTTTAAATAGCCCAATGTATATCACTGTGACCTCAAGGTATATGAGTACTTTAAGGTTGTACACTGTAATTGCAGTCGAAACTACCGCGTAGAATTTGCACCCAAGTGCCATGTAGACTATGCACCGAAGTACCACATAGATTTGTCACGAATGACCATATAGAATTATCCCGAAGGACCGTATAGAATTATCCCGAAAGACCGCATAGAATCCTTTAACTCTTGGCATGCCAATTATACCTCTAATTCTCGTAGCACATACTTTGGGCTTTAACCATATAAGTAGTTCACATAGCATTATTCAAGTTATCATTTGGTCTCATATAACATATACTCATAGTAATGAAATAAAAATAGTGCTTTTGAAATACAATTTAGGTAAAACCATAAAATTTAATATAAATAGCTATTCAAAATACTATTTTAGTTAAAAATCATTGGAAGTCCACTCATCACAAGTCTTCTTCCCTTGTATTAATACATTAAAGTAATATGCACTCACCTTTACCTCACTTAAGCCCTAAGAAAAAATCCTTTTCACTTTCACTCAATCTCTTTATGACATTGATTCATTCGATACTTGCTTTCGATCGAAATCTACACATTAATATGACCAAGATGAATATCAAAGCTCAATTAATTGTTAACCAATCATCGTTTACATAAACTAAATGAAACACCTAATTCAAAATTTCAGGCTGAACAATATCGGTACTCTACACCCAATACCAATACTTTCCCTATGTTGTATCGATTCCTACCTCAAAATCGATACCCAAATTGTTTTTTGGAATTTCTTCTTTAATTACAGTATAGGTACCTTACTATTGGTATCGATACCCCCCATTATCGATACTACCCCTTTAATATCGACATTGTTCATCTAATTCACATAATTTCACTCTATTTAACCTCATAGTATCGATACTATTCTTCCAGTAATGATACCCTTACCCATAATTCACTGATTTCATTTCGAATTTAACCCAAAACTCACCTAAATCTCATATTTCTAACTCCATTCATGCCCTTAAACTCAATAACACTTATCACAACCAACTTATATCAATTAAATTCCCTTTAACATCCAAAATTTTCACTAGAACACTTAAACCTAAAAATTACATCCATTCTTCAAACATGTTCCCAATCCTTTATAATACCTCAAACACCTTATTCAGACCTTTGACAAGTCAAATATATCTTTAAAATCCAAATACTAATAATAAATTTTCATCAACTCCCTTTTAAAACTTTTTTTACCAAATCATCATTAACTCATTAATCTCATAGTTTCTAATAAGCTTTAAGCTTTCTTAAGCTTCTATACCACCCAAAAGCTCAAAAACAATTCAAAAAATGCAAGAAACAACCACCTTCAAGATTACTCACCTTAGCAATGATGTTCACGGTGGAAATGAAGAAAAGAAGATGAAGAGAGTTCTAGGCTTTTCTTTTCCTTTCATTCTTTTCTTCACATGTTATAATAACATTAAAATAAATTTTAAATTCATTTCATGCCAAAAGACCATTTACCCTTCCATAATTCAATCTTTGATAATATATCCTACACAAAAATTCCAAATCAATCCTTGAACATTTCAATTTATCAAAATCAAACCGCTAAATTTTTAATTCTTACACTTTAGTCACTAACCCAATGTTTGGGGTATTACATAATTGATCTTAAGTGACGTGTGCGCCTAACCCTTTAGGCTTGAATGCGAGGGTGAGTAGTATTTATAGACATTGTCTAGTAGGGATTCAAAGTGTTGAGTTTTAATGTACTTGATAGGATTACCTTTCAAAGGTATTTTTTTTTTAAAAATGGATTGATTTCCCCTACCATGTCATGATGAATTATCTCTTAAAGAGATTGATTATAAAGAAGTCAAAAAGTTTTGAGATATTATTGGCAAGGAAAGACAATAAACCAATTCCCTACTGGGATTTTGGCAGTAATTGTTATGAAGTTATTGCTATAAGGTTGTTAAGCCTTCTTAGTGGATGAGATGGATACTCAGACTTTCATAGTTAAGTTAGAAGATATTCCAACTATACGAGGGTATCTAAATGTGTATCTGCAAAAGTTACCTGGATTACCTCTAGATTGAGATGTAGAAATTGGAATAGAGATTTTATTAGGTATTGTGTTTATTTCTATAGCTGTATCGAATGGCTCCGACTGAGCTAAGAGAATTAAAGGCATAATTAGTAGAATTATTAAGACTATGGATTTACAAGACTCAGTGTGTAATCAGGGATGCACTAGTATTATCGTGAAAAAGAAAGATGAGTCTATGAAATTATGTATGGATTATCATCTGTTAAATAAGGTAACAAAGAACAAAAAGTATTCTCTTCTAAGGATTGATAATCTTTTGACCAATTAAAAGGGTGCATTGTCGTCTACCAAGTTGGATCTTTCTAAGATAGTTTTTAGAATTCGATATTAACACTACGAGTTTGCGATAATGTCCTTTGGTTTAATGAATGTTCATGCGACACTTACGTATTAGATAAACTGAGTATTTTAGTTATACTTGGATTAATTGGTGGTAGTGTTCATTGATTTTATTATGATTTGTTGTAAGACCAGGGAAGAACAAGATGTCTATTTTTTTATAACTCTTATAGCTATTCGGGAGAAAATTTCATGCTAAGTTGACCAAGTGTAAATGTTGGTTGTCAAAGGTTGTATTCCTTTGTCATGTTGACTCAGTTAAGGGGATAAGAATATATATCAAGGAATAACGAGATATAGTCGAATGATAAATTCCAAAGAATGTTTTCAAATTTCAAAGTTTTTTAGGATTTGTTGGTTACTATCAAAGGTTAATAAGGAACCTTTTGACGATTATATTCCCTCTTAAGTGCCAAGAAAACTTTGAGATGTTAAAAAAATCTCGACATAAGTCCAAGGTCAATATAATTAGAATTTGGAAAAGATTATGTGAATTATAGTAAAACGTCTCAGAATGGGTTGGGATGCGTGTTTGTACAAGAGGAAAAATTTTGGTTTATGCTTTAAAGCAACTACAGAATCATGAAAGAAATTATCTGACTCATGATCTCGAGTTGGTAATAGTTGTGTTTACATTGTTGATATAACACCACTATCAATATAGTGAGTGACACTATATCTATATGGATCTCAAAAGTCAAAAGTATGTGTTGAATCGAAGGAGTGAAAAGAAAGGAAATGGATGGATTTCCTTAAAGAATGATGGCGTGCTTATCAACTGCAAATAGGAAAGGCTAATATGGTGGTTGATACGATAAAACCGAAAAAAAATTCTATTCTGAGAGTTTTGAATACTTGATTGTTTTTAAAGAAATATGGTGCTCTTATTGTAGAATTAAAGTTAAAGCCTATGTTATTAGATCAAATAAAGCATCTCCAAAGAAAAATGAAAATTGTCGTGCTTGTCAAAGATAAAACAAGTAGAAAAGGTGAAACTAAAGACATTAAGGTTAAGGCTGATGAATATTTATAGTATCGAGGAAAGAGTTTAGAAGCAAGTATGAAAAGAGTTATCATCGAGCTTGTTTCTAAATGGCTAACATGTCAGCTTGTTAAAGTAAAGCATAAAGGGCTTTCTGAATTATTGTAACTAATTTTTATCCCTTAGTGGGAATATGAACAAGTTACAATAGACCTTGTAATGGGAAAATATCATTTAAGATAATCTAAATATAGTTACTGATCTACAAAAGTCTTGTGCATACTTGAAAAAAAAAAGAGATTGAATACCATGAAGGTGATAAAGTATTATTTTTTAAATTATCACCTTGGAAAATATATTGTGGTTCAGACACAAAGAAAAGTTGAGTCTGAGATTTATTGGACCTTATAACATTATAAAAAAAGAGTTGGATGAGTGACTTATCAACTAGAATTGCCTCCAGAAATGGACAAGATCCATAATGTTTTTCATGTGTCGAAGCTCAGAAATTATCAATCAGATCCTTCATATATTATCACCCTATAGGAAATAGAGATTCAACCAGATTTGACTTATGAAAAAGAAACAATACTTATTAAAGTTTGACAGATAAATCAAAGGTTGAAAAAGCTAATCGAAAAAAAGATATGAAAAACCAATATCCTTTTCTATTTAAATCAAGTACGTATTGAAAATTCTAGGATGAATTTTAATAAGGGGAGAATTGTAATACCCAAAATTTTGGTCGGTGACCAAACTGTAAAATTTGGAAGTTAAGTGGCCAAAGTATAAACTTTGGAAAAGTTTAGGGACTAAAAAGTAATTTAAAAAAGTTATGTTATATGGCCCCGTAAATGAATAGTTTACCCCCAAGAATGACGTTTATAAGGGAATCATATTTTTTGTACGGATTTTGTATTAAATGCTATGAAGCGATAAATATCAAGTTTTATTAATGGCAAAATGGACATTTCAAATGATTTTTTTATTCATTTAAGCTTAAATAAAGGTTAAATTAACATGAAATTCATTAGAAATTTCATGAAAACTTAGCCATTTTCAGCTAACATTTCGTGCTCCCCATCAACAAGGTAAGACATTTCATGAATTTTGGATCATGCAGTGAAATAGAAAAGTTTTCTATTCGAAAAACGCTATCATTTGGTACCATTATTGCATGCTAATTTAGTTTGTTTTTAAAGATCCTAAATTATTGGGTTTATGGAATTAATGATGAATCTTGATGTTTTTTGAGGTTGTAGATTCATTTCCAAGCTTGTTTGATGATTAAAACATGATCAGTTCTCCTAGAAATGCTTCTTTAAGTTTTGACCAAACCCTAAGTTAGGGGAACTTTGTGTTTTGATGAAAATTGATTAGGGCTTTGATTGTAGAGATTTTATAAGCTTGGATTGAGGTTTATTTCATGCTTAAATTGAATCATAGTCGAGCAAAATCATGAAAACCCTAGTCTTGGAACTTTGAATTATTTGAACTTGTCTTAAAGGATGAGGAAAATTATGGAAAAAATTATGTAAGGACTGGAAATGATTTAGGAATTATTTTACAAGCCTTAAAATATTTGGGGACCATTATATAATGTTATTAAAGTTAAGAGACCTAATCAATAATTATGGAAAAGTTGTGGGTTATTTTGTAATGGTTCAATAAATGAGGTACTATGCTGGAAATTAATGTTTGAGAGTTGAAATTGATGTTAGAATGTGAAATTGGATTATTTTGGGAAGTTGGTAAAAGTTGAGGCTTAAACCATAAATATGGAAAAGTTAGGAGCTTAAGTGAAAATGTTTTCTGAAATTTGGATAAAAAGAAACTTGAGTGGTCAATTAGAAGTATTAAGGTCAACATTTATGTTGTGACATAGAAATATTATCGAATAAGCATTGGAAATTTTTGTTAGGAATTTATTTTCCAAAGTATGCCTATGATAGTAAGATTATAACATTTGGTTTGAATTTGTATATGTTTCCTAATGATGTTCATTTAGATTGAGTGCTTGAAATAAATACCAAATATTATTAAATCTAAGGAGAAGCTTAAGGATAAAATGGAAAATTCTAAGGAAGGTTGCAAGCTAAAGACACCAGGTGAGTGTAAATTTAATTTGTATTTATGTTATCGAACAAACATTGTCTTCCGATGAGCCAGTGATGTATTTATTATCGAAAGTAGTGACTCCTAAAATGTTATGTGATTTGTTATGCATGCATATATGTGCATTTGGTGAGCTAATAGAATTAGTGAACAAGTTGAAAATGCAAACTGGTGAAATATGCTTAGAATTTATGTTCTGGACAATAAGTTTAGAAAATTTCCATAAATTCGAAAAAATAATAAGAGAATGATTTTTATATATTTGGATTAGTATACCAGTATAGTTTTTTTAGAACAAACAGAAACTAATTTCGATGTGTATACAAAAAGATATGAATTTTTAACCTAGGATATGTCAGAAAATGCGCAGCAGATTCTGCTCAAAACAGATTCTGTCGGTCAACTTTGAAAATTTAACATAAATTGTACAAAGTTAAATAGAATGAGTGCTTTATATTAATAGATTCATATTTTAGTCTAGTTTCCATTGGTATAAACATAATAATTTTTAAATATGTATATTAATACATAATAATATTTCTTTAAATGTAGTACAAACTGCCATGATATGAAATTATGAGCAATTTTTGGGATTTAACCAAATTAGAAGCAAAGGATTAAGTTAAAGCTTAATAAGGCTCACATTTTGACTTGTATATAATGTCAAACTGAGTGCAATGCATACATAACATTATACATGGATGTTTTATACATGATTGGGTAGGACTTGCGATAAGTCTACCTTGTTTATATTAGCATGATATTTATGTCATTTATCATATATTTGACATATTCTAAATATGTCAAAGGTTAAATATAAAATGCATTGATCACTGTTTATTATATATGATGTTTATCAAGAATATACATGATGGTTATTGCAAATGTTATTTCGGGTATGAACTTCCCAAGATTAAAATATATAAATATATATTGCCATGGAAGGAATAAAAATATACTATATGCCCAAGTAAGTCATTGAGGGATAGGGTATAGTTGGCATGCCATATAGTACAACAACAGGCTGCATATTCGGGATTGCACTAAAGTATAACTAGTGCATATGGTGGGCATGATCTTATGTGTGATATTCGGGATTGCACTAAAGTATAACTAGTGCATATGGTGGGCACGACCTTACGTGTCATATTCGGGACTACACTAAAGTATAACTAGTATAGATGGTGGCACGACCTTATGTGTCATACTCGTGTTAGCAGTACAGTGCATATATTTGACTCGTGTACATAGGGTCCTCAGGGTTTAAATCGGGCTATGGTTTATTGGTTAATAAATGATAAATAAGAAAATAAGCTTATGAGCTTATGAGATAAATGGAAAGTATATTGGTAAGAAACTTTATATTCGGTTATATCATGTTAATTTATGGTAACATGGCTGGAATGCAGGTTAAGTGATCTTATTGCATTGAATATTATTACTCACTTATATTTATATGTTGCATTGCTTTAAATATTTATATGATTGCCTCACTAAGTGTATACTTAGTGTGTGATGATTTTCACATGTAGGAAAAAGGAAGAAAATGAGTAAGGAGCTAAGTTTGGCATCAATCACCAAAGAAATATATACAGGTAACAACTGATGACTTCATATTGTGTTCTAAAAGTTCTAGCTGGCATGTATACGGGAACGAAATGTCTGTAATTTTGTAATAAATTTAGTATTAAATATAATTAATAGTATGAATAAATATTATGATATTAAACTATGCTTAAGAAATTAATTTGGGTTTTAAATCAAACGTGGTAGACAATCGTATTTATTTTATAAAATAGAACAAAACTTTCTATCACTTCTTGAAATTGGTTTTGAATTAGTAACCAAAAATATTATATTACAATTTTCTCTGAATAATTATTTTATAATAATTGTTCAAGTTATGAAACTGGAGATGTTTGAATGAAACAAAATTTTACTCAGTTCAATTAAAGAAATGTTTTGAATTTCTTATGTGACATCTGTAAATCGTATTGGTTTGTATATACATGTTATGGGTGTTACTAAACCGAGCTTGTTTTCAGTTAAAAAAATGTATACATGCCACTAGGATGTCATTGTTACTAATTTGGTGATTATAAGGTTCGATTAATGCCACTCATTATTTAAAGAGTTGAATAAATATAATGTATGAAAAAAATGTGTGTATTCGAGGTTTGAAGAACGTGGTCAAACAGGAGGTTAAAAAATAAGCTAATAGTGATAGTAATGTTGTTAGCCACAATTCTGCTGTTTAGTCTAATAATATGATGTATTGGCACAATAGAAAGTGTCCATGTTGGATTAAGGAAAATCCTCGTTTTTGAATAAGTAGAGTACTTATGAAAGAATGAAACATTTTGATAGAATTGATTCTAAGTGACGTATGCGCCTAACCCTTTAGTCTTGAAGGCGAGGGTGAGTAGTATTTGTAGACATTATCTAGTAGCGATTCAAAGTGTCGAGTTTTAATGTACTTGATAGAATTACCTTTCAAAGGTATTTTAAAAAAAATGGATCGAGTTCCCCTACCATGTCATGATGAATTATCGATTAAGCGATTGATTTTAAAGAAGTCGAAACGTTTTGAGATATTAGTGGTAGGGAAAGATAGTAAACATGTACCCTACTGGGATTTTGGTAGTAACTGTTATAAAGTTATTGTTATAAGGTTGTTAAGCCTTCTTAGTGGATGAGATGGATACTCAAAATTTCATAGTTAAGTTGGAAGATATTCTAACTATTCGAGGGTTTCTAAATGTGTATTTATAAAAGTTACATGGATTACCTCTAGATTGAGATGTAGAAATTAAAATAGAGATGTTATCAGGTATGCATTTATTTTTATAGTCGTATTGAATGACTCCGACTAAACTTAGAGAATTAAAGGCATAATTAGTAGAATTGTTAATACTGGGATTAACAAGACTAAGCGTGTCATCTGGGATGCACCAATATTATTGTGAAAAATAAAGACGAGTCTATGAAATTATGTATGGATTATCATCTATTAAATAAGGTAACAAAGAAAAACAAGTATCCTCTTATGAGGATTGATAATCTTTTGATCAGTTATAAGGGTGGATTGGTGTCTCCCAAGTTGGATCTTCCTAAGACAGTTTTTAGAATTCGATATGAACACTACAAGTTTACGATAATTTCTTTTGGTTAAACGAATGTTCCTACGACACTTATGGATTGGATAAACTGAGTAGTTTAATTACACTTAGATTAATTGGTGGTAGTGTTCATTGATGTTATTGTGATTTGTTGTAAAACCAGGGAAGAACACGAAGTCTAATTTTGTATAGCTCTTCCAACTATTCAGGAGAAAAATTTCATGCTAAGTTGACCAAGTGTAAATGTTGGTTGTCTAAGGTTGTATTCCATTGCCATGTTGACTTAGTTACGGGGATAATAATATATTTCAAGGAAGCACAATATATATTCGAATGATAAATTCCAAAGAATGTTTTCAAATTTTAAAGTTTCATGGGATTTGTTGGTTACTATGGAAGGTTTATAATAAACTTTTCGATGATTATATTCCCTCTGACCAAGCTATTGATGAAATATGTGCTATTCATTTGGTTGTTAAGTGCCAAGAAAACTTTGAGATGTTAAAAAGAATAATGTCGTGAAGGCCAGTTTAATTAGACTCTGGAAAAGATTATGTGAATTATAGTAAAGCGTCTCATAATAGTTTGGGATACCTGTTTGTACAAGAGGAAAAGTTTTGGTTTTTCTTCAAAGCAAATCATGAAAGAAATTATCTGACTCATGATCTCAAGTTGGCAATAGTTGTGTTTGCTTTGTTGATATAACACCACTATCTATATGGTGAGTGACACTATATCTATATGGATCTCAAAAGTCAAAAGTATGTGTTGACTCGAAAGAGTGAAAAGAAAGGAAATGGATGGAATTCCTTAAAGAATGATGATGTGCTTATCAACTGTAAATAGGAAAGGCTAATGTGGTGGCTAATACGATAAAGCTTAAAGATATTTATATTCTGAGAGTTTTGAATACGTGGTTGTCTTTAAATAAAGATGGTGTTCTTATTGTATAATTAAAATTAAAGCCTATGTTATTAGATCGAATAAAGCATCTCCAAAGAAAAGATGAAAACTGACGTGCTTAATTTTCAAAGATAGAACAAGAAGAAAAGGTGAAACTAAAGACATTAAGGTTAAGTCTGATGAATGTTTATATTATCGAGGAAAGAGTTTAGAAGCAGGTATGAAAAGAGTTATCATCGAGCTTGTTTCTAAATGGCTGACATGTCAGCGAGTTAAAGTAAAGCATCAAATGCATTTTGAATTATTGTGACTGATTTCTATACCTTAGTGGGAATAGGAACGAGTTACAATGGACATTGTAATGGGAAAAATCATTTAAGATAATATAAAGATAATTACTGATCGACAAAAGTCTTGCGCATACTTGAAAAGAAAAGAGATTGAATACCATGAAAGTGATAAAGAAGTATTCCTTAAATTATCATCTTGGAAAAAATATTGTGGTTGACACAAAGGAAAGTTGAGTCTGAGATTTGTTGGACCCTATAATATTAAAAAAAAAGAGTTGGATGAGTTACTAATAAGCTAGAATTGCCTCCGGAAATGGACAAGATCCATAATGTTTTTCATGTGTCGATGCTCAGGAAGTATAAATCAGATCCTTCGCATATTATCACCCCGGAGGAAATAGGGATTCGACCATATTGGACTTATAAAAAAGAACAAGTACTTATTAAAGTTTGACAGAGAAATCAAAGGTTGAAAAAGCTAATCGAATAAAAGATATGAAAAATACAATATCCTTATCTATTTACATCTAGTACGTATTGAAAATTCGTGAATGAATTTTATTAAGGGGTGAATTGTAATACCTCAAAATTTTGGTTAGTAGCCAATGTATAAACTTTGTAAAAGTTTAGGGACTAAAGTGTAATTTTAAAAAGTTATGTAATATGGCCTCGTAAATGAATAGTTTACCCCCAAGAATGACATTTATGTGGGAATCAGATTATTGTACGGATTTTGTATTAAAAGCTATAAAGCGATAAAGTCAGGTAAAAATTCGTTAAATCGGATCGTATAGAAATTTTGAAAGATGATAAATTAAGCTTAGAAATACTATTTCCACATTTTAAAATGATGAAAATAATATGGATCATTGGATTTGAAGATTTATTTCCATGTTTAATTTGGACCATTAGATCAAAGTGGCATGATTGCAATTTTTGGAAAGTTACTTGGTTAAATTAGAAAAAGGGTAAAATATTTTGTTCATATTTGACTTTGGAAAGATGATAAGGTTATGTGGCTTGGTATTATTGTAAATATAAGTTTCATTAATGGTAAAATGGACATTTCACATTAAATGAATTTTTTTATTCATTTAAGCTTAAATAAAGGTTAAATTAACATGAAATTCATTAGAAATTTCATGAAAACTTAGCCATTTTCAGCCAACATGTTGTGCTCCCCATGAACAAGGTAAGATAATTTTTATTTTTATTTCATTTTTCAGCATTTTCCTTTGGATTTTGGATCATGCCTTGAAATAGAAAATTGTTATATTTGAAAAACACTATCATTTGATACTATTATTGCTTGCTAATTTGGTTTGTTTTCAAAGATCCCAAATTATAGTGTTTATGTTCATATTAGGGTTTATGTAATTTATTATGAATCTTGATGTTTTTGAGGTTGTAGATTCATTTCCAAGCTTATTTGATGATTAAAACATGTTCAATCCTTCTAGAAATGCTTCCTTAAGTTTCGACCAAAGCCTAAAGTTAGGGGAACTTTGTGTTTTGATGAAATTTGATTAGGGATTTGATTGTAGAGATTTTATAAGGTTGGATTGAGTTGATTTCATGCTTGAATTGAATCAAAGTTGAGAAAAATCATGAAAACCCTAGTCTTGAAACTTTGAAGTATTCGACCTTGGCTTAAAGAACGAGGAAAATATGGAAAAAATTATGTAAGGGCTAGAAATGATTTAGGAAGTATTTTCCAAGCTTTAGAAAATTTTGGGGACCATTCTATAATTTTATGAAAGTTATGGGACCTAATCAACAATTATGTAAAAGTTTTGGGTTATTGTGTAATGGTTCAATATTTGAGGTAATATGCTGGAAATTAATGCTTGAGAGTTGAAATTGATGTTAGAATGTGAAATTGGGTTATTTTGGGAAGTTGGTAAAAGTTGAGGCTTAACTCACAAATATGGAAAAGTTAGGATCTTAAGTGAAAATGTTTTGTGAAATTTGGATAAAAAGGAACTTGAGTGGTCATTTAGAAATATTAAGGTTGACATTTATGTTGTTACATAAAAATTGTACGAATAAGCATTGAAAATTTTGTTAGGAATTTATTTTCCAAAGTATGCCCATGTTAGTAAGATTCTAACATTTGGTTTGAATTTGAATATGTTTGGTAATGATGTCCATTTAGATTGAGTGCTTGAAATCAAGATAAAATATTATTAAAGCTAAGGAGAAGCTTAAGGATGAAATGGGAAATTCTAAGGAAGGTTGCAAGCTAAAGACACCAGTTGAGTGCAAATTTAAGTTGTATTTATGTTATCGAACAAACATTAGGTTGCGATGAGTCAGTGACTGAGTTACTATGGGAATATGTGACTCCTAAAATGTTATGAGATTTGTGATTCATGCATATATGTGCATTTGGTGAGCTAATTCAATTAGTGAACAAGTTGAAAATGCAAATTGGTAAAATTTGCGTAGAAATTATCTAGTAAGTTTAGAAAATTGCCATAAATTTTAAAAGAATTATTTTTAGACCGCTGGATTAGTATACCAGTATAGTTTTGTTTAGAACAAACAAAAACTAATTTCGAGGTGTATACAAAAAGATATGAATTTTTAACGGAGGATAGGTTAGAAAACAGGCAGCAGATTCTGCTCAAAACAAATTCTGTCGGTCAACTTTGAAAAATCACCATAAAATGTACAAATTTAACTAAAAAGAGTGACTTATATGGATAGATTCATATTTTAGTATAGTTTCCAATGGTATAAACAGAAAATTTTTTAAATGTTTATATTAATACATAATAATATTTCTTTAAAGGTAGTGCAAACTGCCAGGATATGAAATTATGAACAATTTTGGGATTTAACCAAATTAGAAGCAAATAATTAATTTAAAGCTTAGTGAGGCTTACATTTTGAGTTTTATATAATGTCAAAGTGACTTCAATACATAAATAACATTATACATGGATATTTTATACATGATTGGGTAGGACTTGCGATAAGTCTACCTTGTTTATGTTTGCATGATATTTATGTCATTTATCATATATTTGACATATTCTAAATATGTAAAAGGTTCAGTATAAAATGCATTGATCATTGTTTATTATATATGATGTTTATCATGAATATACATGATGTTTATTGCAAATGTTATTTCGGGTATGATCTGCCCAATAGTCAAATATATTAATATATATTGTCATGGAAGGAATAAAATAGACTATATGTCCAAGTAAGTCATTAAGGGACATTGTATAGTTGGCATGTCATAGAGTCCAGCAGTAGGCTGCATATTCGGGGTTGCACTAAAGTATAACTAGTGCATATGGTGGGCATGACCTTATGCGTCATATTCGGGATTGCACTAAAGTATAACTAGTGCATATGGTGGGCACAACCTTATGTGTCATATTTGAGACTGCATTAAAGTATAACTAGTGCAAATGGTGGGCACGACCTTATGTGTCCTACTCGGGTTAGCACTACGGTGCATATATTTGACTCATGTACCCAGGGCTACACCATGATGCTTATTTGTTGTTGTGTGATTGTACATGACATCTTTGTGATACCGAGTGCTATTGTTGTGTTTTGCATAGTGATGCATTGTAGTATGATACTGAGGTTAGAGACCTAGTATACGCTACTCATAGCGAGACCCTTAGGAAAGACTGAAAGAAGTTTAAGACTTACATTTTAGAGATACAATTGTTGATCCTTAAATAGGTAGCACAAGATTATGATCTTGCATGTACCTATTGCTTATTATCATGTCTTATAGCATGCCTATGTTTATGAAATTCATATACTGATCTAGATTAGTGATTATACTCTTGGGCTTGTAAGCTCATGTTTTAATGTTTCCGTTCGCAGGTTAGTATATTGAGTTGTTCGAGGAGCACTGTCGCAGCAAGACTTCTAGCATTTCCCTACAGTGTATTGTACACTTGTAGTGGGCATGTGTATTCATAGGACCTTATTATTGTATTTAGATTGACGACAATAATGGAGTTTAAGTTATATATATATATATATATATATATATATATATATATATATATATATCCATATCACATTTTGAGTAATTGATAAATTTTTTAACGGCTACCAGAGACCAAAACCTAACCAAAAAACTTTAAATACCTTGATGAATAAACACTATAATTTATACATTTAATTTTTAATTAAGCCTATTACAAACTTCAAAAAGTAAAGAAAATAATCCAAAATTTAAAGTCTGTTTGTTTCACTTAAAACATTTTCTGGAAAACATTTTCTATAAAACGAATTACATCTTCTAAACAACGTTTTACGTATTCGAAAGACAATGTGTAAGCCACTTTCCATTTGTTGATAAATTTTCTAGAAACTATTTATTCCAAATATGAAAAATAATAAATAACGCTATTTATTATAATAATTTAATATTATTGTTTTAAAAATTTTAGAATAATTTATCTAATATTATTTATATCAATATTTTTATTAAAATAATATAAATATTATAAATAAAAGAGAATAACTTCAGTGACTGAAAATGTATTATAATATACGATTTTAACAAACTTTTTTTGGATTTGCAAAAATAACCAATGAATTCGCAACTCGAATTCGGATTCGCAACTCGAAATCCAATTTTGCAACACAGTTTCCGAATTCGCAACACATAAGTAGAATTCGTAACTCGAACATGGAAATTTTCGCAACGCGAATTTCATTTTCGCAACTCGATTCGCCAAATTCGCAACTCGATTTCGACAATTTCGCAGCTCAATTACCGATATAGGTAAACACAGTACAAAAATCCGGTAAAAAATCTGAATTCGCCAATTTGAAAACTGAGTTACAAATTTGGAAAATCCGTGTTGCGAATTTGACCAATTTCGTAACTTAATTACCGATATAGTAAACATGGTAGAAAAATCCGATAAAAATCTGAATTCGCCAATTTAAAAACTGAGTTTCAAATTTGGCAAATTCGTGTTGCAAAATGTAAAATCTCGCCTCTTAAAGAAAAAATCGTTTCGACGGTTCGTTTGTTTGGTTAAAGTTAAACGAACGAACAAACATTAACATACCCTCGTTCGTGTTTGTTCAATTCATTTACAGGCGTAGGTTTAGTTGAGTGATTCATACGTGTACTTAGCAATTGAAATTTTTCTTTAAGAGGTGAGATTTCACATTTCGCAACAAGAATTTGCCAAATTTGCAACTCAGTTTTCAAATTGGCGAATTCAGATTTTTTACTGAATTTGTGACGCCAGACAGAATAGTGATTATCCTGCAAGCGCTCCAACAGATGATTCACAAGAGAAAATTCGCCCAAAAAATCCAGAGAAAAAAAGTCTCTAGGGTTTAATAAAATATTATCAAATCAAAACCATCCCCAAAAATCAGTCCACAAGCCGGACTGTTATAGCCAAAAATAGTCTTTATTCGAATTTTGCCAAAAATAGCAAAATCCTGAAAATCACTCTAAATTGAAATTCGAAATAAAATAAGCAATCTCCATAAAATCCGGCCTAAATCGGATTTAAATTGACTTCCTAATTGGCAATCGAAATATTACCATAAATAGTAAACAATATCTAAATCTAGTGATTCGGAGGGGAAAACGGCAGAATTTGATGTTGAAAAAAGGCCACATGGAGCATAGCTCAATGTGGAGAGCGTGCGCGTCGAAAAGAGCTTTCCGGATTGGGGTCTTATGCGCGATTCTGACATTAAGTGTTTTTTAGAATATTATTAAACTACTATAACATTAAGTGCATGAATAATATTATTCATTATTAACGATTCAATAATATTATTTTTAGAAAATTGTTGCAGTGGTGATGCTGCAGACTGATGGGCAGAATTCGATTATCATTGTTGGTGGCGCTAATATGAGTTATTGGCCTCAACAATTTTCTTATCAGGACTTGGATGTTGTTAAGAAGGCTGGCATTGTTTTGCTTCAGAGGGAAATTCCTGATTATGTTAACATTCAAGCGCCAAGGTTAGGACTTGGGATCTTTTGTTATCTGAAATTTATGCTTATGTGTCTTTTCTTTTGCTAATAGAGTTGTTCTAGCATAAATGTTGAATCCATAATTTAATAGCGAATGGTTTCTTTTATACTTGTAGAGTGTCAACTCTGTTAACTAAACTAGAACTACTATGGATGATTTGAGAACTTGGTGTAAAGGAAGATGCTTTCAAGCTTGAAAGAGTTACACTGCCCGTTTGATTATCATTTAGGCTTTTATGATCTCTAAGCAACTAAAGGAAGTTTCTGCAATTATAGAAGCTATGCAAAGTTTCATCTTGTTAGCCTCTTGACGTTAGTGTTACATATGTAGTTTATTACAATATATATGTTTTTTTTTTGTCACTTGCCTTCCTAAATTAATATGGCTTAGTGTTTTTAATATATTCTTCGAATATTTTGCCTGAGATTGTTGTTTTCTTTCGCTAAAGATAAGTTTTTATCTAGTGAAAAGTAACATTCGGATTGAGGGAATCCTATGCTAAGATGATGCTTGTCACACTAATTAAAAGTAACCTTTGAGCCCTTTTTTCTTTTAGCGCTTTGCTTTAGGTCAATTGAAAAGCTTTGAAGAAGGGAGATGCCATTTAATGATTCTTAACTTCAGGTTGTGAATTGGAGAATCGATTACTCTGTATTAGGTGATCTGTATCCGCTTTCAAGCAGTATCACAGTGCTTCGAAATCCCCAGAGGCTTTCTATTAACAAAGCTTAGTGAAACATCATTGTTTATTTGGTGTGCTGTACTGCTGTTTTTTTCTTTCCTGCTTAAAATCATTCTTAGAACCTTTATTATAAACTTGTGCAATGAGGATCTTCTACCTGGTTCACTCTGAGTTTGGAATTGTTGTGTTTCCCTATGCCTTAGAGAGTGCTCTGAGTCTTGAACATTTCTTTCATATTTGAAATGTTTTTGAGGTATGATACAATTTCAATATGCCCATCTAAGTGTTTCATTGCAAGTAAGAATACAATAGAAGGAACTACAAATAGTTTAAACTTTTAAATATCAAAATCACACTTAAAATGCTTGATCTGCATAATGAAATCTAAACTTGACATATCTATTCTAGTGTGTCTATACTTACACAAAAAAAGTGCCTTTTCAGGCGAATCGCCTGTATCATCAGTTCAAGTTCAAATATCACATGAATGTGGAACACGAAATTTAACTTCAATAATTACTAAATTGAGAAGGCAACAATAGTTTAAGTTGCATTGATGCTTTTCTATTTTAATTTAATGTGATGTAAGGTTTGGAATTATGGTTTTTTTAACAGCGGCATGCTTCAAAGATCTAATTGCTGGAATTTCGGGATAAAAACCTCAAAAGTAAGCTTCAGTTTAGAGAAACGATATTCGGGACTGTTGTAGTTAATTGGAGATGATTGAGTACTTGTTTAGGGTTCTTTGGTTTGAAGGGAAAGTGATTTGGTTCCAAAGAGAATTCTACCTTGATCTACTTGTGTTGATTATCTCAATTCAAAGTTGAAGAGATTATTGTTAATACTGTGACTGCTGCATTCCTAGGCTGGTGAGGTGAGATAAAAATTATCCTCTTTAGAAGCCAAAAGCTAAGGTCTTCTGTTCTCCATTGACAATAGTCCTTTTGATCTAATTATGATGTTGGTATTTTTTCGGTGATTAGTTTAATGATTTCTCAGTTCAATTTTATCCAATGAGTTCTCTAGTATTTTTTTTTTTGGTTCACTGAAATGGACTTTACATGGTAGAGTTTACTAGTTAACTTTCAGGCTGCAAAGAGTGCTGGTGTTACTGTAGTTATGGATGCTGGTGGAATGGATGCACCAATGCCGCAAGAACTTTTGAACTTTGTTGATATCTTTAGCCCAAATGAATCTGAACTTTGTCGATTGACGGGAATGCCTACTGAAAATTTTGAGCAGATTAGTAAAGCGGCTGGAAAATGTCACAAAATGGTGAGTTTTTCCACACCTAAACAGGGCCTTAATTTGGCATTTTTTTAAAACTGGAATATATGATATAACATGAAGTTCTTAGTTAATAGAACTTTTAAAAATACAAGCTTTTTTAAAATAAACTTTCACAACAGTTCAGCATTCGCAACAACTATGGTGGTTAGAGCAACCTTTTATGGGCTTTTTTTTAGATTTGTTTCCTTATTTCTCTGCTGTCTCATGGTTAATTTTGTTTTCTTGTGTAATGATCGATATAGACCTTACTCCTATTACTAATTCAAACACGTGGCGTACCATGCTGAACATCCACAAACATTATGTAGAAATAGACATTGAGTTAGGTTCTTTGCATTGGGACCTTCAAATGTCTCGTTGACCGATTTTACGTATGAAACACCCCATCAGCTGTAAAATCTCTTCATACAACAGGGGATATGGGGACCGACTGATCATTTCTAGTCGTAACTAAAATAAGTGGCCTTCAGTAGTGGGCAAGCTTTTTATGGAAATTATTCGAGTCTCTGGGCAGGTACCAAGATTTTACTACAAGATAAATGTGAATACATTTCAGGGTGTTAAGCAAGTTCTTGTGAAACTTGGGGCCAAGGGATTTGCTTTATTCGTAGAAGGTGAGGAAACAATTAGAACTCAATCATTCTTGCTGCACAAGTTGTAGATACAACAGGAGCTGGTGATACTTTTGCTGCATCCTTTGCTGTGGCTTTATTAGAGGGGAAGTCCAAGAAAGAATGGTTGAGATTTGCCGGTATTCCACGCGCGCTCTGTCACTTTAGTATATTTATATACATATATAGTTAGATAGATAGAAAGACCATGACCTTTGCTTATATATAACTTCACCAAGGATTTGGTCCTCGTATATTTTGTTTAACCAATTATGCAGCTGCAGCAGCCTCTCTTTGTGTTCAAATGAAAGGAGCCATGCCTAGCATGCCCAACGGGAAGTCTGTTTTCTTCAGTCTATGAATTTGTTCTGTTTTGCCATATTACTGGGCGCTAAACCATCAGTGCTAGTGTTGGTTTGGGGTTCCAGAGTTCGACAGGGGAAAAGACGGTGAGTTGGAGTAAAATAAGGGAAAAAGTATTGTTGCACATATATTTGTTAGTATTTTCCCATTGCAGCATTGACGATGCCTTAGGCTTGAGAAATATTTATCATTTTTAATGACTGATATGTTTGCTGTGTAAGCTTGCTGTCTCCATCCCAATGAGGACAGTTAAATAATAGAAACAAACATAAATGGCACTTAAGTTCGTCGTTTTTAGAGCATTACTTTTGTATAGGAAACTGTTGGAGTGAATTAATGCATGTATTTTCTTTGGATGCATTGGCAACAATTCATTTTTATATATTCAAAAATACCTTACTGTTATTTTTCTTGATAAATTTGACCCAAATTGATACATGAATATGGGGGTACAATATTCCAAGAATATTAAAACAACATTAACCATACTCCTACTAGGGCAGAATTGGCTCATATGAGGTGCATTGAGAAATTATTTTCAAAATTTGGGTGGAATGAACACTATGGGGGAAGACAATCAGATCACCTAGCGTCTTTGGAAAGACTCCTGAAAGACACTACATTTCCTGAGTTGGTACTTTGCTAAGGTTAGAATTCAGAAATTACATGCAATCTGGGAAAGACGCCTTATCTTCCACCTGAGTTGGTACTCTGCTAAAGTTGGAATTCAAAAACTGCTTGCAATCTGGGAAAGACGCCGTATCTTCCGGGAATGTCGCCAAAGGTTAGAATTCAAATGGGTAAACTACACGGGTGACCACCAAACTATGGTCATTAATCGATCTTGCCACCGAACTATTTTTTGTCTCAATTCGACCACCGAACTTTTTAATTGACTCAATCAGACCACTCTCGGTTAAAAAAATGGAGAGTCCAACGTGGTTGTTATAAACTAATGGCGATGTTTTTTAATTATTATTAATGCCAGCTGAGTACAAACATGGAAAACCAATGGGTTTTTTCAAACTAAACCCATTCGTCTTCGCCTTTGATATCATACCTTTTGTATTACACTCGTTGAAAGAGTGAAAACCCATTCGCCTTCATTGCAGAAAACCCATTCGCCTTCAACCTCCTCGTCTGAAAATCAAACTAGTTTAGAGAGATTTCGAGAGATTTAGATAAACAAAGATATTTTCTTCCTGGGTTTTAGGGGAATCGAAAGGCTTACAAAGTTTAAAAAAAAAATATTTTGTGTGTTTTTGGGTAAACACTCGTTTGATCGAAAAATCTTTAAGGTCTTCTTCCGTTTAACAATGGGTAGCAGATATCATCGTGTGGAAGATGACTCAAACGCGAGATATAGTAAGCGCTCAAAAAATCTTTAGGGTCTTCTTGCATTTAAAAAAAATATTTTTGAAGCTCCTCAAAACAAATTTGAAAACTCTTATTTTATTATGTTAAATTTGAAAACATTCTTCTGCGTACTGTTTAGTGGTTTTTGATATTAAAATGTTATATATGTTAGGGAGTTTATATGGGTTTACTGCTTAATGTTAGTATAAATGGTTTTACTGCTTACTGAGATTATATGAGTTTAGTGGGTTTACTGTTAGTATATATGTTAGTATATATGTTAGGGAGTTCATATGAGTTTTGTGGGTTTACTGTTAGTATAAATGTTAGTATATATGTTAGGGAGTTTATATGAGTTAATATGAGTTTTGTGGGTTTACTTTTAGTATTAATGGTTTTCATGCTTACTGATTACACGAATGAGAATAGTATATATATGAGATTATATGGCTTTTTCTTATGCTTACTGCTTATTGATTGCACGAATGGGTTTGTTGTTAGTATACATGGGTTTACTGCTATATATGCTTATTGTTTTATAGAATATATGATATGGTATGTTTATTTGGATAATTTATGTTTATTGATATAATCTATGTAGTGATAGAATTATTTGTTTGCATGCATAGATATGTTTTGCATGAAATCAATGAATGTGAGTATTGCATGTATATGTTCTGCATGAATATATGTGTTTAGTGAATTTCAGTATGTTGACTTTTGCATGAATATATGCAGTGCACATGTACAAACATGTAACTTTGCAATTTTTGTGGTCCCTATATATTATGTGTTGTTATTAGTATAGTATTTTGAATATGATCCCCACATATTATGTGATTGAATCTATTATTTGAAAAGTTATTTTTTGTCTCTTTTGATATATTGTTAATATATTCAGTTGTAGTTAAATATTCTTTAATTATTTGAATAATAATGAAATTTTTTCATTAACAGATTTGAATTCTCGAAAATTTACAATTGTAGTACATAATGGGGTTTTTTTGTTAAGAGAACAAGGTTGGAATAAACTGGCATACTAGTGGACTGCTTTGACAACTGTGATGCTGATGAAATGTCCATCTTTGTAATTATTGATATGATAACCAAATTAGGAATTAGTTATTCACTTAAGATTTTTTGGCAAGTGTCAAACATTCCACTAGAGGTAAAACCACTCGTAACTGATACTGTTATCCTTGAAATGCTTAGGGTTTGACCATAACATTCACATTTATTTGGAAGGCATTAAAAGACTTAATGAACATAATCAACACTTGTTTGAACATAATGAACCTGAAATTGATGAAGCAGAACCAAATGAACCAGAAATTAGTGAGCCCGAAATTAATGAACCAGAACCAGTTGAGCCAGAAAATAATAAACCAGAACCATCTGAGCCAGACATTAATGAACCTGAAATTGATGAACCAGAACCTGCTCAGGTGAGGATAGATGCTGAGTATGAAGCCCCACAGATAAGTAGTGATGAATCTGACTTTTCTGGTAGTGATAATGACTTTGAAAATTCAGAAGTTGAATTCTTTGATTTGAATACTGGGGGGAAACTGATGAAATGAGGATTGTTAGTGACTCTGAAGTTGGAAATTCTGACTCATTATACAGTGCAGATGAGTCAGATGGTGATGGTTCACATAGGAAGCCTAGACACCCTGAATTTAATACTGCCACAGATATTATAAACCCTAAATTAAAGGTTGGACTGATATTTGCTAACAAGACAATATTAAGGGAGGCAATCAGAATATATGCAATTAAAAATAGGTATAATGTGAAGTTTAGAAGAAATGACAACAGAATAATCCAAGTAAGATGTAATGTAGGTTGTACTTGGATTTATGGGCCTCTCCCCTTACCCTAAAGATCCTAGTGATGGTAATTGGAAAATTAAGTCACTGAATGATAAACATACATGTCTTCAGGGGTTTGAAAATGCTAATATAACTGCTAAGTGGATAGCAAAATAGTATTTTCAATCATTCCATGTTGATCCCAATTATTCTGTTAAATCCCTTAAGCAAGACGTGCGTAATTATTATGGCGTCATGGTATCTACATCTAAGTGTTCTAGAGCTAAGTGCATAGCTCTTGAAAAGCTGCATGGTAACCACACAGAACAGTATGCCAAATTGTATGATTACCTAAGTGAGCTTAGGTACACAAATCCAGGCACAACCACTGTTTGTCATTTGGATGAGAGAGTTTTCAAGAGGGTTTATATTTATATGCAAGCAACGAATAATGGGTACAAATCAGGGTGTAGGCTGATTATATGTTTGGATGGGTGTCACCTAAAGGGATTTTTTCAGGGTCATCTGCTAGTCGTTGTTGGAGTTGATGCAGATGACTCTATTTATCCATTAGCCTTTGCAGTTGTAGAGAGTGAGAATCAATCATCATGGTTCTGGTTTTTAGAATTACTGGGTAATGATTTGGAGTTGAATAATTTTCACATATTGACATTCATGACTGATAGACAGAAGGTATTTATTCCCATACTTTTAAAATTCTTTTTATTTTAAATCATTCCAATTTTGATTTCTAATAATTTATTTTGCTGTGTGTAAGGGCTGGTAGAAGCTGTGGAAGAATTATTCCCCAATGCAGAACATAAAACATGTGTGAGGCACTTATATTCAAATTTTAAGAGCAATGGTCATCACAAGGGGAAAACATTGAAGGACCAACTATGGATGGCTGCTAGGGCAACATATGTTAGGGAGTTTGAATATGCCATGAAAGGAATGAAGGTATATATATTTTTGGTAAACTTGTTATTTTACATGTGTTCATGTTTATGAAGAGTAATAAAAATAAATTATTTCATGCCGTTTTTATCAGGGATAGCACACAAATAGTTGTCAAAGAAGGATCCTAAACAATGGTCAAAGTCACATTTCTCTTTTAGAGCCAAGTCAGACATGTTGTTAAACAATCTTTGCGAGTCGTTCAATAAGGTGAATATGACAAACCAATTCACACAACTTTTAAAATATTGCTATTATGTAATCTAAGATGTATTTTTTTTCATTTTGTGATTAGTTGATACTTGAAGCTAGAGACAAACCAATTATTACATTGTTGGAGTCTATTAGAACAATGTTGATGCAAAGAATTGCAAAAAAAAAAAGGATCAAGTTAATAAGTTTGTTAGGTCTATATGCCCTAAAATTCAGAAGAAACTATGCAATGCAATATCACAAGCAAATAGGTATAACTTTTTTATATTTTTGTCATTTGTTTTGATTGCATATTGGTAATGCTTATGTATGCTTTGGTTAACTTGCTAATACATATTCTTCATGCATACAGTAATTACATAGTGTTACTGCATAATGTTATTGCATATTGTTCATGCATAATGTTATTACATATTGTTCATGCATATTGTTATTACATATTGGAATAATTGAATACTGTTATAACATAACTTGTTAGTGCAGACTGTTATTGTGTTTTGTTTATATATATTTTTCTTGTACAGTTGTTGGTCCATTCATGCTGGTGGACCAACATACCAAGTTTCATGTGGTCCTTCAAATCAACATTGTATCAATATTGAAACTAGAATTTGGTCATGTAGAAAATGGGAACTAATAGGTAACTTAATGTTTTATTAATATAATGTTAATTTTTCTTTTCTTTATTTTTAAAATAACTAATTGTTTTTTAATCTAGGTATTCCTTGTATACATGCAATTTCTACCATAGTCATGAATAATGAAAACCCATAAAACTTTATGGACCAATGCAACTTAGTGAAAACCCAAATGGGCATATACTCAAATTTTATCAACCCGGTTAGAGGTCCTAATTAGTGGACTCCTATTGAAACAATGGAGCCTATCTTACTACCTACCTTGAGAAGGCCACCAGGAAGACCACACAAGAATAGAAGAATGGAGGTCGATGAAGCACCCCCTTATACTCGTAGGGTGACAAAGAGGGGAGTTAAAATATTATGTAGAAAGTGTGGGGGGTTCTGGACATAATGTTAGAACATGCAAGGGTTAGGTTGGTCGCAATACAAGGTCCCTCCAACAAACATCTAATACAAGAAGATAAAAACAACCAGTATGTTTTAGATTAACTTTGTTTTAGCTTGCATTTGTTTTAGATTGATTGGAGCTTATTGATTGTATTTGTTTTTTATTATAGTTTAAAAGATCAAATGAAGTTGTCATGCAAAACCAAACAAGTAGTTCAAGGTCACAACAACCTGCAGGGGTGCATACTGTTAGATGCATGCCCACTCCCACTGTACCATTGAGTCAAGATAGTTGTGTCACTCAATCGTCTCCCCATCAACAAGCTCCAACACCAAATCAAGCTGCGATGCAAAATCAAAGAACTAGTCCAAGGGCACAATCACCTTCACAAGGATATACTGTTAGATGGATGCCTACCCCTACTGTCCATATTAGGCAGCAAACATTTTTGAGTCAGTCATCTCCAAAGAGACATAAAAGTGACACTTCTGGCAGCCAACCATCTCCACAAAACTAGACCTTTTGTTTGATATTTTGAGTAGTGCATTTGACCATACACATTATAGTTCTTTGATTAGCTGATATTGTTAGGTTTTGTGGTGATAGCTGATATAGTTAGGACACGTAAGGGATATCTGATATTGTTAGGTTTTGTGGTGACAATTGACAATATCTTATGTATGTCCAAACAAATGTTCTCCAAATCTTTTGTGTATTTTCTTTTGTGTATTGGTCAAACATTCGATGTATGCCATATATTGGCTTGAAAATTAATTCAATGAAATTTTTTGTATGTTTTATATCCTTATATTTGAAGCATTTCCTTAAGACAAATCTATCTCACAAATTTAACATTTCATTAATACTTAAAGCATTACACTGAAAATAACAGGTTACATACATTGCATCTTCAATTCTAACACAAGTCTTGCATCTTAAATTCTAACACAAGTATTGCATCTTCAATTCTAACACAAGTCTATTAACCCATACAATGTAGTTAACAACACAGCATAATATTACCCTAAATTACTCCCACAAAGAAGACAAAAAAAGAAGACTTAAGTGATTATAATTCCCACTATCACTCTCGCAAAGAAAACAAGAACAAAAGTCCAAATCCAAGCAGATTTTCGTTTCCTTTGTTCCTCCTCCATAGCTCCAATCTTTCTTAGAAGACCAACAATAATAGCTTTTGACCGATAACTTACTGGTGGATTATACCAGCAAAAAAAACTTGCAAACCCGAGACCCTTTTCCATAATTTCCACAATCCCAAAATCTCCTACCAGGATTTTCGTCGGTCCATCCGGTTGTTAGCGTCGAATGAACTCCACATAAGCACATCCGATTCTCATTTTCTTCATCCATGTTTCGAAGCAGTCTTCTCGTCTTCTTATTTCACTCTTTCTTTCTTCAATTTCCAGCAGCTATGTTAGGGTTTTTAGAATGATAAAACATTTGAATTTTAAACTTTGGGTGCCCTTTAAATGGTTTTTTCTCATATGTTTTAATTGAGGTGGTGTCCTGCATGTCGATGACGTGGAGTGGTGCATGTCAAACCTGGAAACAACCAGCTTAGTCAGCAGCCACGTCGGATTCTCCATTTTTTTAATAGAGAGTGGTCTGATTGAGTCAATTAAAAAGTTTGGTGGTCGAATTGAGACAAAAAATAGTTCGGTGGTAAGATCGATTAATGACCATAGTTTGGTGGTCACCCTTGTTGTTTACCCAATTCAAAAACTGCATGCAATTTGGGAAAGACTCCGTATCTTCTAGGAATGACGCCAAGTCTTCCTTTATTCATTGTTCATTCTACCCTAGTTGAGAATAATTTCTCAACACCTCATACGAACTATTTTTTTAAAACCATGAATCCTTCAAATTTGCCTATCCTATATGAGACATATTTATATCCTATACTCACCAGATGCGAGTACAGAACTACAATTTCACAGCATTTGTAAACACAGTACTAAGACTTCATGTAGACAGACCATATATATAATAGGTTCATATTTGGTAAGGTAAATAAACTTAGTTCAGGAGCAACCATATTCAAACTTATCATACATCAGCCAAGCATTTAAATTTATTTCATAATGATAATAGAGAAAAAGAGGGTAAAAGAAAGCACTCATTAAAATTTATAGTGTTTGTCAACAGCAGCTGAAACTTCCCAAGTGCAACTCATCCCTTTGGGAAACTACCAAATCGCCAGCACCAATCTCCACAAAGTCATTGCTACCATCTGGGTACACCCTTACTTTCCCTTCCAGCAGATAACACGTCTCTTTTGAGCTATACGTCCACGGAAATTTACTAGGAGGACAACCCCACCTGTTCAAAAAAAAATCCAAAACCTATTCAAAATGGCATCTTCAATTTAAAAAAACCCAGCTTTAATCACATCATCCATGAATAAGTGCTACTAAAACTTGGATAAAAAATGAAAACTCATAAAAAATATAGATTGAATAAAGAGGTTTGAGTGACAATACTTGGGCCACTGGCGCACGCCAAGCTGGGAGATTTTGGGTTCAGGAGGGTTGGTTTCGACTTTGATGCCGAGTTTCTCAGTGGCCATGCTTTCGGATCTTATCTTGGGAGCCGTCAGAGGGTAACGGAGCTTTAAATGTATAAGTTTGTGGGTGGTTGGGAGTAACAAAGAAGAAGATGTTGTACCACCAAAAGCAAAAGCGGATGCCATTTGTATTAGTTAACAAGGATCGATCATTCAGGACTTGTGGACGGAGAAGGAGAGGCCCAAACTGCACTTTCATTATATGTCAATGTGTAGGGATAATATTGGCCTCTACTTCCTCATCTTTTCCAAGCCGACCCCTTTTTGCCATCTGACATTCTTCCCATTTGTTTTAGCCTTTAGTTTATCACACACAATCAGGTTTTTTTTTAACACAAAAAAAATTGGGTAAACTATAAAAATGACCATCCAACAATGGGGCTTAGTCTCGAACCGACCACCATTTTTAAATTTATGTCAATATAACCACTGAACTATTTAAATGATTTCAATATAGTCACCTATCAGTAAGCGTTTACGTTGCAGTTAACAAAATTGGTATAAATAGTGTGCAAATCCTTATAAAATTACGTATTCGCAGCACTGGTACCTTGCTTTGTTTTCTTCTATTTTGGTCACTACTAGTATATGGTATGTTTCCTAGAAGTTTCATTTAATGCAATTCGATCTTGATTTTGTTTTTAATTTGTCTAATGTCTTAATTTGAGCATTAACTTTAAAATCTTTTATTCTAGTCATGTATTAATTTTATAGATTAAATTCCCTAAATTTTAGAATTATTTTTTGAGACAATTCTAACACTTGTTATCAAGATAATACATATGTTATATAACTTGTTCATGTTTAGGCAAAAAATAAAACTAAAATAACTTAATTGCATTTGACCCCAAGATCAATTAGTAACCAAACAAAGCCTTAAATAATAGACTAAATCTAATATTTAGGTATCAATTAATTTTTTTTTATATATTATATATTATAGTTAATTATAGAAATAAAAAATAGATAAGTGAGGACTTAAATCTATGCCAGTTGAGAAAATGATAACCTTTAGGTCTCAAGTTAGATTCCCTTGGGTGTCAAAACTCATCTTCAGTTATTTTCACTTTAATTCAAAAGGTGACACATGTCAGTTTTTGATGGATTAAAAATTTATTAAATCAATTAAATTAATATTAAAAAACACTCTAATCAGATTGTGATATGTGTCACAATTTGATTGGAGAAATAATTTTATTAAATTAAATTGAAAATAGGACCTAATTAAAAATTAAGAATTAAAGTTAATCTTGGTGATCAAATCGATTAATTCTAAAATCTAGAGAATTTAATCTATAAATTTAATACATGACTAGAATAAAAGATTTTAAAGTTAATACTCAAATTAAGACACTAGACAAATTAAAAACAGAATCAAGATAAAATTGCATTAAATGAAAATCCAAGGAAACAAATCATATACAAGCAATGACCAAAATGGAAGAAAACAAAGTAGGGTTCTAGCACCACAAATACATAACTTTACAAGGATCCACACCATAATTATACTAATTTTATTAACTGTCATGTAAAAAACTCCTATTAAATGTTAACAGTATGTGATTATATTGGAACCATTTAAATTGTCATGTGGTCATATTAATGTAAATTTGAAAATAATGGTAATTTCGTTACCAACTCATAGTTAAGTCGTCATTTAAATCTATTGTGCTTCAAACATTAATCGTCAAATTGTTGATTTTACAATAACTAATATTAAGAAATGACGTTGGTAAATAGAAGTCAATTTACGTAAGATTCCATACTGATTCACCAATGAATGTCATAATTGACGTGCATGTAGGATGGACCCCAGGCCCGTTCTGATTATTTTTTGACTTAGGGTGAAAAAAAAATAGATCCTAATTTTAAAAGGTTAAGAAATATATAATATAAATTTTTATTAAATTTAAAAAATAGTAATTCATTATAACATAAAAATGTTAAAATATATTTAAGCATACAAATACTTATAAAAAAACATTGCCTTGAAACATTGCTTAATGCAAAACCATTGATGATAGTGTCAACTTCAACGCTTTCCAATATTTTTTCTCAATACATAACATAGCATTTAAAAGTAAAATAACGTTTTTATCTAAAATTTGAAAATATATAAAAATCAAAAGAAATAACTTGAAAATGTGATCTACCTAAAAACTTAAGAACAATCTTCAATATGATTCAAGCACCACAATTGATGATAAACAATTGTGTTTGTGTTTGTGTTTGTGTTTGTGAGAAATATGATAAATTAAAAAATGAAAATAATAATTTTTAGAGAAACCGTGAAATATGGAAGAGAAAATAAACATGCTAATTATACTTAATTCTTTTCTCTTATTGAGTTTTGAAGAAAAATGTTAATAAAATTTTTCATTGATATGAAAAATCGGAAAAGAGATTTGGTAAATTGATGGAAAGAATTTGGAAAGACCAAAATTAAAGAGATTCAATTGATTTTTTTTTAATTTTAGGAAAGACATTGAATTAGAATTTGATGGGAAGAACAACTTATTAACGTTAATGTAAAAATTCAACGAAGGCTATTGACACTTTAATGAATTAATGATCCCATTATTTTATTTTACATTTTTAGTTTATTATCAAAAAAATAATTTTTTTATATTTTAATTTTTTCTATGTATTTTTTATTGATAATCTATTTTTATCCCTTAAATTTTTATAAGATCATTTCCTCCAAAATTTTATAAAATCACTTCTAAATAATAAGTTTTGCGTTTGTTCCTGCATGCATGCAGGGTGGTGTATAGGGATATGCAGGTGTGGCCGGTACCTCTCCACCTATTGAGGGCAAGGTCTTTAGTTCTGAAATATTGCCTTGCCACCATGAGACGGCAAAATCTACGGACGTGTTGTTGAATGATCCATGAATGACATTATTGACTTGCATTTAGTGTATGGAAAGGCAAGTAGGTGTAGTAGTAAATCCTTATTTATCTCAAATATTATATTTTGAATAATCCATACGCTGAAATAGTTTTGAAATCATATTTGTTTTCCAGAAAATAATTTATAAGTTTTTAAAATTTAGTTCCAAAAATCAATATTCAGTTATTTTACCGATATTATATTATTTTCTTTTTTGATAACTTTTATTGAAAACAGTTTTCGAAATATATTCTCAGTGAATTTTATTTATTTATTCTTTATTTTTTTATCGAGAGTTGATTTTATTGCTATAACATTATATTTAGAAAAGATTTGAATATATATTACAAAAACAGCTAAAAATCACTATTCTGAACGTTATTATCATTTTTCATGCATTTATAAAATAATATTTCCTACCTTGTACAAATTTCTGCCAAACACAAATGTTATCATGTAAACTTGAAAATAAAACGAGAAAATATATGAGTAATATGGTAAAAGAACTTGATCAAGATGATTAAAATTCTTATGAAAAGCCTTCAGTGGTTAAGGAGCAAATCAATAAACAAATAAAGATGATTAAAATGCTAGAGGAAGATGTTTTTATCGTTGGTAAATTAGAGGAAGGTGATAGAATCGGAGACGATACAAAATTATATAGAAGTTGCTTTTCAAAGAGAATTATTTGTCCCCACACAAAAATGTTAGAGAGTTAAGACAAATGTCCCCACACAAAATGTGTTGAAAACATTGTGATAAATTGGAAACTTTAAGGCATAGTTTTTAAGGATAAAAATGGAGATTCAAATAATAAATTTACCGATTCATATTTTAATCTATGAGATCTTTACAATGGTATCACATATGCTCAAAACGGTTGAGTGATGGAAGAGAAATTGATTCTCAAAATAGGGTACATGTGAATTGTGTTATATAAGGAAAATGAGAAAACCATATACACAAACCCACTTATTAATCTTTGAATTACTTAGGTTGAGATAGTCAATGAATATGACTTAAATTAACTATATTAATTAGGACATGGGGGTTTTGTAAGTATTTTACCCACTAATAAATATTTTTCTTAAATGTGACGTATCTTTTTGAATATTCTTAATTAAAAAAAGATATTATATGATTTCCTTTTAATTTGAATATTAATATGATATATCTTACAGTTCACGAATATATTCTATTAAATGCGGTATTAATCGATTATTGCCGAATTTATTAAGATACTTATTAATGACCTTACTTTTCCAAATATATTTTTTCTATTAAACGAGTTAGGTTAAACACATCTAAAATCTCTTTTTTTCTTCTAGTTTTCGGTAATAGTCTTATGCAAGATATAGTTCGTGATTTCTGCAATTGCGTTACTGGACGCTGATCATCTCGTTGTATCTTGGGAGACAAATGAAAAAAATATTTTACTCACTATAAATTAAATGTGACATATCTTTTTGAATATTCTGAATTAAAAATGATATTATATTATTTCCTTTAATTTGAATATTATCATGGTATATCTTACAGTTCAATAATATATTCTATTAAATGCAATATTAATCGATTACTTCCGGATTTATTCAGATACTCATTACTGACCTTACTTTTCAAAATATATTTTCTCAATTCTTCTCCTATGAGAAACTCTATAAATACCGCACAAACCAGTTAGGTTCAACACAACTAAAAACTCTTTTCTTTTCTAGTTTTCGGTAATAGTCTCATGCAAGATATAGTTCGTGATCTCTGCAATTGTGTTACTGGATGCTAATAATCTCGTTGTCGTATCTTTAGAGACAAATGACCAAATATTTTACCCACTATAAATTAAATATTTTTCTTAAATGTAACATATCTTTTTGAATATTCTAAAATAAAAAAGATATTATATTATTTCCTTTAATTTGAATATTAAAATGGTATATCTTGTAGTTCACGATATTAAATGTTGTATTAATTGATTACTGTCGAATTTATTCAGATACTCATTAATGACCTTACTTTTCAAAATATATATTTTCAATTCTTCTCCTATGACAAACTCTATAAATACCGCTCAAACTAATTAGGTTAAACACAACTAAAAACTCTTTTCTTTTCTAGTTTTTGGTAATAGCCTCATGCAAGATATAGTTCGTTATCTCTGTATTTGTGTTACTGGACGCTGATAATTTCATTGTTGTATCTTGGGAGACAAACAACCAAAGATTTCGAGCACCAAGGAGTGGTCGAAAATTTATCTTAAGTAAATTATGTAGCTACAAACCTCAATTAGTTTCCATATTGTTATTTTGTCAACATTCGGGTTTTTTGTTCTAAATTGTACTATTTATTTTTCAATAAAAATTTTTTTCATCTTGGATTGCTATACTTGTAACAATCTTAAGACATATTCTATCTTTTTCCTTTCTAAAATCATCCAAAATGATTTGGAAATCTTGAGAAAATTGGGAAAATCAAATTAATTCATTTTTAAAATTTTTTATAGCTTTAACGAGTTTGTTTTAAGTGGACAAATCAGTTTTAATAGAAATAGTCATTGAAGTAACATTAGTTATTGATCGTAAATAAACGAGAATTAATTTTCTATTTATTATAATTATTACTAATTCCAATTTGATTTCTTTTACAAAACCATGGAGACAACATACTCCATTGGGTTACCCAACATGGATACCAAAATGATGATTCCAATTTAGAATACAAATTTGAATATGAATTAGCTGGCAGTGGCAGTTAACCACAGGGATAGGCTCGTGAAATTTTGTGGGTAAAATTTAAGACATGGCAACAAAAGATGTTGTTCTATCTGACATTATTGAGCTATGCTAAGTTCTTGAAGGAAGATCCTCTTGTGTTTAAAGACAGAGAAGGAGAATAAAACGTAGATAATATTATTGCCTTCAATATGATTGAAGCTTGGAAGCATTTTGACTTCATATGCCAAAACTATATCTTGAATAATTTACATGACTAATTGTATCCAATATACTCTAGTTATCAAACGCAAATAAATTGTGGGAGACTTTGGACCACAAGTATCAATATGAAGATGTTGAAGTTAAAAAAAATTTAGTTGTCAAATTCTTGAAGTATACTATGGTTGATTCCAAACCAGTAGTAAATCAAGCGGAGGAACTCTAACTGATTGTTAAAAGAATTTTTGATGAAATAATGGACATAAACGAATCATTCCAGGTGGCAACTATTATTGAAAAGCTACCTCCCGAATGGAATGACTTCAAGAATTACCTGAAGAATAAAAAGAAGGAAACAATAGTGGAAGAACTAATTTTCAGACTTCAAATAGAAGATGAGAATAGAATGAATGCCAAAAAGCTCAACAAAGAAACATTCAAAGATGCTAAGACAAATGTGGTAGAAGTCAAGGACTTCAAAAAGGGAAAACAACCCAATAATAGGTCAAAGATGGGACCTAAATGTGGAATTTCCAAGAAGGAAAAATTCTAAGGAAAATGCTACAAATGCGGAAAGATGGGGCACAAATCTACTGAATGCAGACATCCAAAAAAGTCAAAGCTCACGAGACAAATGTTGTGGAAGGAATTGTCAATAACGTGGAGGACTTGGATCTATGTTTTGTGATCTCTAAAGTCAACATGGTTGACTATAACCCAAGAGAATGGTGGCTTGATACTGGAGCCACACTTCATATTTGTTATGATAAGGATTCATTTTCTGAGTTGATACCTTGCGACAATGGGGATAAACTCTACATGGACAATACTATGACTTCCAAGATCAAGGGGAATGGTAGTGTGGTATTGAAGATAACTTATGACAAAGAACTCAAGCTGTAAAATTTGTTGTAAGTGCTTGACACACGGAAAAATCGTATTTCTGGGACACTTAAGTGTTCATGACTTTATGATGATGTTTGAATCCCAAAAGCTGATTTTGTCAAAAGGGGAATGCTTGTGGGTAGATGATATGTATTGAATGATATGTATAAACTTAATGCTACCTTTGTAGAAGCTAAAAGCATGAATAAGAATATTGTTTCTTCTTACATTTAAATGCTTGAGTCATTTAGTTTATGGCATGGTAAGCTTGGATATGTTAATTATAATACTTTGCCTAGGTTAATTAACTTGGAATACATCCCTTTACTTCATATTAATTATAATCGTAAATGTAAAACATGTGTTGAGGCAAAATTAACAAGATCATCTTTTCAAAATGTTTGAATAAATACTAAATTGTTTGATCTAATACATAACGACGTTTGTGACATAAAATTTGTTCAAAAGAGATGAAGGAATAAATATTTTTATTACCTTCAATGATGATAGTACACAGTAATGTTATGTGTATTTGCTTAAGAGCATAGATGAAGCTATAGAGAAATTTAAACTCTATAAGTAAAAAGTCAAAACCAACTTATTAAAGGGATTAAGATGGTGAGAAATGACCATGGTGGTGATTATGTTAAACCATAAGGAAAATTTCGTTCACAACATGGTATAGTTCAAAAAGTAACTCAATCATATTCTCCTCAATCTAATGGAGTAGTCGAGCAAAAAAATAGACTCTAAAAGAAATGATGAATGTTTTGTTAGGAAGCTCTAAGCTATCACAACACATGCAAGGGAAGTTGTTCTCTCAGATAATTACCTTTTAAATAAGGTACCCCGAGAAAAAAAAGGATAAGACACCATATCAGTTATGGAAAGGTAAAAACTTTCATATAAACAGTTGAAAATTTGGGGTTCTTGTCAAGGTAATGAATAAATTACCAAAGTAAATGAAAATAGGTCCTAAAATTATGGTTTGCATTTTCATTGGCTATATAGAACATAACAATGCATATTGGTTTCTTTTGTATGAATCAAAGAATCATGGGATTTACAAGAACACGATAATGGAATCAAAGAATGCATCATTCTTTGAAGATATATTCCCTTATAAATCTAGGGCGGTCGATCAAAGTTCAATAAAATGAACTTTAGAGACTAATAATGAAGATAGTTTAAATGATCAACAAGAGGTTAAAACTAAAATAGAGCCAAGGAGTAAACGAGCAAGAGTGGAAAGATCATTTGGATTATATTTCCTAACATTTATGTTAGAGGTTGAACCTCAAACGTATAACGATGCTATACAATCTTCGGAATGCACCTTATTGAAGGAAGCCATTAAAAGTAAAATCGATTTTATATGCAAAATCAAGTATGAGAATTAGTGGATGTTTCTCCGGGAATTAAGCCACTAAGTTCAAAATGGATTTTCAAAGGGAAATTAAAAGCATATAAATAATTAAAAGTATAAGGCTAAATTGGTTATAAAAGGTTATCGATAAAAAGAAGGCCTTGATTATTTTTTATATATACTTTCCTGTATAAAGAATAACATCCATAAGAATGATACTTGCAATTTTTCCTTTGCAAAATCTAGAATTACATTAAATGGATGTTAAAATAGATTTCCTTAATAGATATCTTGATGAAGAAATATGTATGGAACAACCTGAGGATCATGTAGTTTCAAATCAAGAAAGGAAAGTATGTAGATTGGTGAAGTCTTTGTATGAACTTAAAAAAACACTAAAATAATAGCATTAGAAATTTGATAGTGTAATGATGAAAAATGACTTTAAGATAAATAAATGTGAAAAATATGTATATGTCAAAATCATAAACATTGGGTATGTTATTTTATGTTTGTATTTCGATGACATACTCATTTTTGGAAGTAACAATGAAATGGTAAATCATACCAAAGACATGTTTAAATTCAAGATTTGATGTGAAAGATATGAGATTGGTTGATACGATTTTATGTATCCAACTTAAATGATCATCTGAAAGCCTGATATTAACTCAGTCACACTATGTGGATAAAATTCTTGAGAAATTTAACAAGAATGATTTTGGTATATCCATAATTCCAATAAATTCTTGTTCATATTTATCTAAAAACCATGGTGAAAGTGTTCACCAAGTGAAATATGCAAGAGTCATAAGCAACCTAATGTATCTTATGAGTTGTACTAGACTGAACATAACTTATACTGTGAGCTATCTAAGCATATTTACAAGCAATCCAGGGAAAACCCACTAGAAAGCGGTAACAAAGATATTGAGATATCTCATATATACTTGAGATTATGAATTGCCTTAATTCCAAAGATCTTACTATCCTAGAAGGATACACCAATGTCAGTTGAATATTTGATATTCAAGATACCAAAGATACAAGTGAATATGTATTCACTTTGAGAGGAGTAGTTGTGTCATAGAAATCCTTAAGACAATCGATTATAACTCGATCTACAATGGAATATGAGTTTGTAGATATAGACAAATCTAGAGAAGTAGTAGAGTGGATTTGATATTTTCTTGAAGATATACCTTAATGGAAAAGAATGAGCCTACAGTATGCATATAGTGTGACAACCAAGCAACAATGGCTAGAGCATAGAAATTCATGTATAACAGTAAATCAAGACATATACGTCATCGACGTAATATTGTTAGACAATTAATCTCAAATGGAGTTATCTCTATTGATTTTGTAAGATAATGATAATATCGTGTATCCACTAACTAAATGGTTAAATTGAGATCAAATTGAGAAATATCAATGGGAATTATACTAAAACCCATGAAAATTAAAGGTGTTATGTGAAGGGAACCTCTTTCTTGTTGACAGGGGATCTCTAGATCTAGGTTCAAAGGGACAACCTAATTACATAAATCATGTACAATCACTTTAGGAGTTTCTAATCTCAATTTCGTTCCTATGATGTAAAAAATGATTAAAGTGGTATATGTTAAGCAAGACTTTTAATGACCATTGTCTGATTCGTTGAGTTGAGCAACATAAGTCACCTATATGAGAGTGAAGTGGAGCAACTTCAAAGAGACTATAGGACATAATTCTTTCAAACTCTTGTAGAACCAGGCGATGTTCACGGCTATATAGATATACCTATGAGAACCAATATACAAGTAAGAAAGATAATACACACCGTTTGCATAAACATCACAACAATTCAAGGATATCATGTCTACTAGTTAGCCAGTAAAGTAAATATATTGTCACAATGGAAGGTTCAAAAGAGGACATCTACCTATCCAATGCAACTATCGTTCGTAGGGTTTATCACTACATCAACTAAAAATATTTTGATAAGATCACCAATTTCATTCATGTAGGGGTGTAACATCCTAATATGATTCGATCCGAAGGATTTGAATGTCACATAGAACCACTGAAGTGGCTAACCATTGTTTTCCATTTAAAACATCATATATTTATGAAAATACATTAATAATAGTAATAAAATCCTTTTTTATAAATTATAGCTCCATGACATAGTTTAAAATAACAAATACAACTCAAAATTTGTAAATCATAAAACATAAGTAAGAGTCATTTTAATACACATGCCCAGTACAAGTAACCATATAGTACTCTGTAAGGAATGTTGGAAATCTACTGAGATGGTATTCCTCGAACGACTAAATATACTAACCTACAAATGAAAAACATCCGAACACTGAGCTTGCAAAGCCGATTAGTATAATCGCTAATCTAGAGCAGCATATGAATCTTATAAACATAAGCATGCTAGAAGATATTGTAATAAGCAGTAGGTACATTATCCTAATTAAGTACTACCTACTTAAGGTTCAATGGTTCTACATCTCTAGTGTAAGTCTCACACTTCCCTTAATCTCTGTAAAGGGCCTAGCTATGATTAAACATATACTAGGTCTCTAACCTCAATATCATCTTACAATACATCATCATGCAACACACAATGATAGTAGCTGACATCACAAAGACGCCAAGTAGAATCATACAACAAGTAAGCATCATGGTGTAGTTCGGGGTCCTATATTATCACGAAACTAACACCCTTATTTGTTTACTACTTAAAACTTATGCGAGATTTAGGCCAAACAACATCAGCATCACACACTATTAATGATCGCAATGCACACTACTTTATGTAACAATGCATTTTCTTAGGGATATACATCTCTAAATCCCAACTTAGGATTACTCATTCCTTATAGAGATGGTCGCACGAACCATCGATTCTCGAGGTGGACATACACACTCATAATTTCAATTCTATCCTTGAATAGCCACCAAGATGATCTCTCATGGAATCGTTTAGGTGAACGGTTCTTTCAACAAACGTTTCATTAAAGTCAAGCATCAACTCAAAAAATGATCAAAAGTTCTTTGTACCCCGAGACTTGAAACTCACTATCTTACTCATAATATCCTTAGTACATAAGGTGAGATCCAAAACTGTTGCATAAAAACATACACCATGCTAACTTACTCCTCGCGAGTACAAGAGGCATTTGCGCCCAGCCAGCAACTAAAGTGCCTTGACACTGGCTATGTTATATCTTGATATTTTCTGGTAAACACAATGACTGCTATACTGGCTAAAGTAACTTGGGCATTCTTAACCCTCTCATGGAGATCTCTACCTCTAACGTTGAACTTGGGATTACTAAAACTTTATGGGATCGGTCACGTGAACCCTCAACTTATAATGCAAAAATGTCCACATAGTTTTACATCTAACTTGAAAGCCCACAAGGTTGCTCCCCTAAGGACCCGTAACCCTAAGGTCCAAGCAATTCTTGAGTTAACAAATTCACTTAGGTTAACTACAGAGCCTGACCCAAGCACTCGAAGAATGTCAAAGATTACCTTGTTTATTCTATTTGGAATCACTAACTAGGCATCTAGGTCCTCGCACTAGGGTCTCAAACCCAAATAATTCTCCCACTTGATTCATTTGGATTACATGAAAGTATGCATGGACTTACGTACACTGATGAAACATTATCAATTGGAACAGTTCAAACTTGACATCCAAATCACTATGTTAACATCCACTATAAACCTCCTGGATCTAATGAGATAGAATATACTTAACTATATTGGAAACATGTCAACCAAATCTTTCACTGATACATGCATCACAAGGCTCACATCAAAAGAAGAAGTAATAACTCTTCCAAATGATCCACTCGTCTAAGCCTTGGAAAAGAAGACCAAAACAACAACAGACTTACGATGACTTTTTGAATAGGATACTGATCTTATTTGGTCAATATGTCTCTGGATATACAACCTTCTTTCTCTTATCTTTCCAACGGTTCTTGAATCACATCAATCTGATATCGGGAACTCAAGATACATTCATTTTAGTGAAGGCATCGCATGCAGAAATTCCTATACGAGATTCATACGTGATTTTGTAAATATTACGAATTTTCAATATTTATATTGATTATTTGTAATATAATTTAATATAGGATGATGCATTATCTTTTAGGATTAGATTTAGTATTTTATTAGGAATTAAGGCTAAATTAAGACATTATTTTTAATTATTATTATTATTTTATTAGGAATTAGAGTCAAGACATGTTTAGTTTGTTATTATTTTATTCCTTAGTTATTTAGGACCTTTAGAACTCAACCCCTATATAAAGGAGGCTTCATTCAACTTTGTAAATCAGATTTCTTTGATTAATAATACAACGAGAGTTCGTTTTTGCAAGTGATGATTTCCTTGTGCCTTTAAAGCTTCTTCTCCTAGAGTTCTTTCAAGTTCTTGTGCAGGAGATTAATATTCACACTCCAATTTGCCTTTTCATTGTGACTAGGAGGGTTGGTTAGAGCCATATTATAGTGTTTTCCTTTTTATTGCGACTAGGAGGGCTCGATAGGACACTTATCCATCTATTTTCCATAAATCCATCCTCACCGTCATCATCTTTACCGTTCACCTTCATAAGGGATATTTTTTGATTTCTTGGTTATCATACTTTATTTTCAATTTCTTTATCTTTTGTTTATCTTGTTTTAATATTGTTTCTTACCTTTTTCCAACACCTAAAAGAAACCCTAAGAACCCTACTTGTTGTCGCCACCTTCCCCTATTCATTCCCTATTGTTCTTCATCGAGTCTAGAGCATTCTAGGTTTGATTATTCAACAAAAGTAACGTTCATTAACCTGCCACCGCTTCCCTATCAATTGCTATCAGATTTGGGTCGGTTCTTGGAAAGAAGCAAGCGATATTGCTTGTTCTTGTAAACAAAACTGTCAAGGTACCCTAACGGAGCTAGTTCACAAAAGATTCATCGTTTCAGGTTCTTTTTATTTAATTTTAATTTATATTCAAATCCTTCTTATTAGTTTACTATTTTTTTAAAAAAAGAAAAAGGCCAAAAAAAAGAAAAAAGAAAAATCAAAAAGCCAAAAAAGGTAACAAAAATTGAAAAATTGAAAACGAAAGAATTTAGGATTGATATTATCCAGATATCATATTTATTCTAAGATTAATATCCAGTCCAAATTTCACCCCAATCAGAGTTCATTAGAGCCTTCAAATACATCATTCAAGTTTCATCGGTAGATTCGATCTAGAATCTTGTCGAATTTCTTGAAAATTCTAAAGGAGGAATTTCATGGTGAAAATTTTCAGATTGCAACTTCATATATTCAATATCATTCAAACAAAATCAGAATTTTTGGAGATTAATAACACCTTCAAACAAAGCGATCACGAAAACATATTGTTTGAGGACTCACCGTTCAACAGTCTACTGGATACTACTAAAGGTATTTGGTTTTGAAATTTTACAGGCGGCTTCTTGATGCATCGAAAGACATTCAAGAAGTTTTCCAAAATTTTTGGACACCGGTAACCCCCTCAAAAACATTGCTCAAGTTGATCAGTGTTTTCTAGGTTTTTTGGTTTGGTTCCTTTTTTTCTTTGACTCTTAGTGCTTTAGGTTCTTTTGTTTTTCCTTTTTATTGTTCTTTTGCATTATCGAACACATTTTCTTCCTAGTGTTAGTAGGACTAAAGAGTTTGCATAATTCTTCCTTCTTTGCTTTCTCGTTCTCTTGGAGTCTAACATTTTTTTGGCCTCTTAAAGCTTTTAAGTTTTTCTTATTGCCTTTGATAGTAATCAAACTCTGATAAAAACTGTGGAAGACTACTTGGAAAAGTGAGTTTTAAAGAGCACAAGATCGGCTTACTTGCCTCTCGTTGTGTTACTTTCTTGGAGTGACTTGTGAGGTTTCTTGCTTTGTTGAATTTTCTTTCTTTTGTTTTTATTTTACTTTAAAATTTTCTTTTGAGTGTTATGATTTCAGGATGGGCGACAATAACAATAAGACACTTACTACTATCTTAGCCGCACTTGCACGACTCACGACTCAAGTTGAAAGATTTTATAATAGCATGAGAGAATGATAAGAACCACAACCTGATCTACCAAACCAGAATCCAAGAATAAACAATGTTGAACTTTTGGTACCCATACGAGAACAATCACGTTTCCAAGAACCCAAACTCTTTGTAAAACCAAAGTTCATGATCCCATCTTTCAAAAGAGACAACGATCCAGACAGGTACATCATTTGGGAAGGAAAAATTGATCTCATGTTCTCATACCATGACTACCCTTAAGCTAAACAAGCTCCCCTCATTACCATGCAATTCGAAGGATATACTCGAACATGGTGGATACAAACGAAGAAAAAGATCGAGAACTTACAAATTCAAGCAATCACTTCTTGGACCGACCTCAAACAAACCATGAGGAAGCAATTCTTACCGACACATTATACGCGAGAAGTTAAACTACGACTACACCGATTTTGACAAGGTAGAAGTTCAGTTGAAGACTACTACAAGAAGATGCAGTCTTTAACAAGGTACAAGTTCAGTTGAAGACTACTACAAGGAGATGCATTCCTTACTCAATAGGACTAACATAACAACAAAAGAAGAGGACATTGTGTCAAGATTCATCGTCGACTTAAACTCAAACATCACTGATCTTCTTGATCTCCATGGGTACGAAAACCTTGAAGATACACTAAAGAAAGCAATGACAATCGATGCACAAATCCAAAGGAGATTCCAATTCAAAGAACATTACCAAGGTACTTCATCCTCTTACCAAGGTAATCCTTCAAATCCTTCCTTATCTTCTACTCCATCTTCTCTAAAAAAAGCCAAGAGATGACAAACCTGACAATGAGAAAGAAAGATCAGCAAAGAATGACACACTTCCAGCCCCTAAAGATCAAGTGATAATTTGTGAGGAGGTAAGGATAACAAAAAAAAAAAGAAAAAGCTAAGAAAGAGGCAAAAACAAAAGAGGTCACTAGTTACAAAAGCCAAAAGAATAATTACCCATGGGAGGTGAGTGAACCTAATTGTGAGAAGAAAAGAGTGACTCAAAATCTATGTGTGAGCATAAGAATTAAGAGAGAACCTTCTTTACAAACATCCTTCCATCCTTGTTCGCTTTAGGGAATCAATTGTTTCAATTTCTAACATTAACAAGGATTCGCCTAGTGTGTTTTCATCTCTTTTACAGGATTTTCGAGAAGTGTTAGGTGATCTACCTAACGAATTACCACTAAAAAGAGGAAAACAACACCAAACCAATCTAATATAAGTTTGTGCATAGGGAATCCATGTAAATGATGAAAAAGTAAAAGCAACACGAGACTGACCCACACCATCTTCCACCGCCAAGAGTTGTCGAATAGTGCTAGGTGACCCTCCGACGGGTTACCACCTAAAAGCCCTAATCACTATGCCATATCAATGAAGAGTCACAATTTACGAGAGTCCAAAGGTAAGTATTTTATTACTCATTTTAATGATATTGTAATGTACTTCTTCTCCTTTTTACAAGGTAAGACTCTTGAAGTTGTCATTCATACCAAACACAACTCCTTTAAGTACGTAACAAACCGAGGTAAGAAAAACATAGTAGATGATGCTTTAACATGAAGATATACTCTTAAGCATACTACTATTCCGATAATTGAACATATCAAAGATGTATATCATGATAACTCGGATATTTCTGATATTTATGTCCATACTTTTAAAAGTGCTTTTAATGAGCTTTATCTTGTATATGAGTTTCCTTGCCAACTAAATAGTTTCTATAGTCTACAAATCTCCTCCCGAGAATTCTTAATTCATGAACCACACTTAGGAGTCTTAAGGGATTACTTTAATAAACCAGTTGACATGGTTTTTAAACACTCATTCTCGCCACACACGAATAAAACCATGGAGAAATTATCTAAATCAATCATACAAAAAGCCAACAGTGATCGACGCCATGTTGAATTTCAATCTAAACATCAGATTACAAGACTTTAATGCAAAAGAGGATTTCAAGACTACAAGAAATCAGTTCCTACAAAGAAGAAACCTCAACTAAAACGCATAAAGACATATCACATTGATCCTGGTAAATGTTTCACAAGTTTTCCTTCCAACACATCTAATTTTCTTTCTTTTGGATTTTTAGATTCGAGGATGAATCTTTTGGAGGAGTGGGGGAATGATACATGCACAAGAGTCCATAATACATTCTTGTTTGGACTAATGTTTCTACTCGAACGTATTAGAAAGTCTCGAAGATTCAAAGAACATATATTCGGTAAGCATAATGTGAATGAATCATTAAATGATTCTAATGTTGCTCCCTTTAATGTTTCAGATTCAAGGTTGAATCTTTTTGAATAAAGGGAGAATGATACATGAATCACAAGTCTGACATCAAAGGAAGAAGTAATAACTCTTCCAAATGATCCACTCGTCCAAGCCTTGGAAAAGAAGACCAGAACAACAACAGACTTGAGACGACTTTTTGAATGGGATCCTGACCTTATTTTGTCAACATGTCTACTGGAGATACAACCTTCTGTCTCTTATCTTTCCAAAAGTTCTTGAATTACATCAATCCGATATCGGGAACTCAAGGTACATTCATTTTAGTGAAGACAACGCATGCAGAAATTCCTATACGAGACTCATACGTGATTTTGTAAACATTATGAATTTTCAATATTTATATTGATTATTTGTAATATAATTTAATATAGGATGATGCATTATCTTTTAGGATTAGATTTAGTATTTTATTAGAAATTAAGGTTGAATTAAAAAATTATTTTTAGTTATTATTATTATTTTATTAGGAATTAGAGTCAAGACATGTTTAGTTTGTCATTATTTTATTCATTAGTTATTTAGGACCTTTAGAACTCAGCCCCTATATAAATTAGGTTTCATTAAACTTTTTAAATCAGATTTCTTTGATTAATAATACAACGAGAGTTCGTTTTTGCAAGTGTTGATTGCCTTGTGCCTTCGAAGCTTCTTCTCCTAGAGTTCTTTCAAGTTCATGTGAGGGAGATTAATCTTTACACTCCAATTTGCATTTCATTGCGACTAGGAGGGTTGGTTAGAGTTATATTATCGTGTTTGCCTTTTCATTGTGACTAGGACAACTCGATAGGACACTTATCCATCTATTTTCCACAAATCCATCCTCACCATCATCATCTTTACTGTTCACCTTTATAAGGGAGATCTTTGGATTTCTTGGTTATCATACTTTATTTTCAATTTATTTATCTTTAATTTATCTTGTTTTAATCTTGTTTCTTACCTTGTTTCTAGTACCTAAAAGAAACCCTAAGAACCATACTTGTTGTTGCCACCTTCCCCTATTTATTCCCCATTATTCTTCATCGAGTCTAGAGCTTTCTAGGTTTGATTCTTCAACAAGAGCAACGTTCATTAACCCGCCACCGCTTCCCTATCATTCACTTTATTCTTCGATCATAGTGTTGAAACTTCTTGAGCAGACCATCTGGCACGCTAACTGTTGGAACCGTTTTTCAGTTTAGGTTAGTATCTAACAAGATATTATAAGGATCCACCTTTAAAATATGTCCTAGAGAGTCTCAAACATCTACCTTGATGCCACTTTTTACAATTCTTAGACTCTGGATACATCACTCTATTGGAACCATATGCTTCAGTCATAGAAAGTCCTACGAGGTTGTACTTTCAACCTCTGACTCGATCAGTACAACTGAACTAATGTCACCCTCTTTTGCTCACGAGAATTTCTGGTTCTCCTGGTCGATCGACTAGGATAGGTCTACCAATACTGAAGTCTTCCTATTTAATCTAACGAATTTGTCTACTAAACTCATCCTTATGTCTTACACTCTTTTTCATAACCTTAACCCATCGTGTCAACTCAGAGAATACTTTAGGCAGATATGCCACCATTGTGCTCGATTACTTATATGAAGTCCTTCAAGGGACCTTCTCCACCTTAAGGACTTAGTTAAAACCAATTCCAAAGCATCTCGAGTCAACCAAAGGAAATATCTCTTATACTCAAGCATCGTACAATCTCCAAAGTCTCTCACTAGTCGATAGCGTTGCCCTTGAGGAAGTTGTTTCATAGTCCTCGTGATTTTTCTCAACTATTGATCACCCGAAATTGAGTCATCATAAACTAAACTATAATTTCAATGTTTTAAACTTCCTTGTCCCTCTATAAGAGACTCTATCAGTGTTGTCACACTTAGAGTATCCCGTTAAGCAGTCTATGATCTACGAAAAATGTCTACAAACTCCTAGAGAATGGAAATAAATCCTCTAAAGAATGTCATCTGAATGACTTTCCAACATTAGAACCTTGCAATCCTCTACCCTAGGTAAGAACTCATCGCTAGAATTATTGGGATGAGATACACGAGTCTCCATTCTATCTTCGAGACTATGCTCAAAACCCAAAACCATCACCACTTCTATAAACATGGATACAAAAAAGAAGTATCATCAGGATTCTAGTCTTATAAATGTACTTTCAATACCTAGGGGAATGCATTCACTAACACCTTACTATAACTGACCACTGGGTTCGATGAGCGACTCAACCTGACGCTCTGATACCACTAAATGTAATACTCTAATCCAATCTAACCCGAACTCTGAAGGATTTGAATGTCACACGGAACCACCAAAGTAGCTACCATTTTTTTCATTTAAAACACATTATGTTTCTGAAAAGACATCAATAACAGTAATAAAATCTTTTTTATAAATCGGAGCTCCGTGAAACGTTTTAAAACAACTAATACAACTCAAAGTTTATAAATTATAATACATAAGTAAGATTCCTATGAATACACGTGCCCACTACAAGTAAACATACAATACTCTTGAAGAATGGTAAAAATCTTGCTGTAACGGTGCTCCTTGAATAGCTTAATATACTAACCTACAAACGGGAAACATGTGAATGCTGAGCATACAAAGCTAGTAGTATAATCACTAATCTAGATAAGCATATGAATCTCATAAATATAAACATGCTAGAAGACATGGTAATAAATATTAGGTACATGTATGATCCTAATCAAGTACTACATACTCACGGTTCAATAGCTATATATCTCTAATGTAAGTCTTATGCTTACCTTAATTTCTACTAAGGGCCTCTCAATGAGTAAAAGTATACTAGGTCTCTAACCTCAGTATCATCCTATAATGCATTATCATGCAACACACAATGATAGTACCCAACATCACAAAGACGCCAAGTAAAATCATACAATAAGTAAGCATCATGGTGTAGCTCAGGGTCACTTAGTATCACAAAACTCAAACCCCAATTTTCTTACTGCTAGAAACTTAGGTGAGATCTGGGTCACACAGTATCACCATCTCCCTATTACCTCAGGCTAGGTCTCTATCACACAGCATTAGCACTTTGCCAGGCTAGTATACTGCTCTAAAGTAATCATAGCGTTTTGAGTCACATAGCATCAGTACAACGTTCAATTAGCAACTAAAGTATAACTCAGATGTCCTCATTGTTTCCCGAGTGATAAATAAATGCATAAGTCTTATGGAATCTTATCTCATAAGATTATTATGACTATCATACATGTAACATTATTATCACATGGTTATCTTATCATTATTATCAATTACAACACAAGTAGGTGATATCGTTCCCTCACTCACTACTATCTTGTTCGCTCTCTTTCCTAGAACATTATACAAGAGCTTATTAGTAATTTAGTGTTCTATACCCTTAAGGCAATTTGTGACCAATGCTACCCGCTTAAGAAATTATAATTAGCCCAACACTCACTTCGGGTACATTTCATTGACAACGATTCCTTAGTCGTTCCTATCTTATTTTCCATCGGTTCACCCTTGAATTAGTAGGGCAACTTACACATATTTGATTATAATTATTCTTGGGGTACTCCTTTTCCTCTATCACGCTTGTCATGTCGTTCATCGTATCCCCCGTTGGTATATCCTTTGAAATGATCCTTCATTCACGATGAATTCATGTTCGCTTGAATAAACTCGAAGGTATTATGCTTTGTATGTTTACTTTGATTGTAACCCACTTTTATGAATGTTTCTGGGCCCCTTTAGCTAATTAAGTCCCTCACGGACTAAGTCCCATAATTTCGGATCATCATTAGCTCTTATTGCCTTAACAAAGTCGAATGTAACCATCCGAAATGAGTAGTATTGATACCATACATGCAATATCAATACTCCTTTGAGGATCGGTACCAAAAACGACTACTGGATTGCAAAATTTACCACCAGTATCGATTCTATTACCCTCAGTATCAATATCAAGTTGCAGTATTGATACCAGGTTGCAACATGAATATTCTCCTTATAAAATGCCTAAAAATCAATTCAGTTCATCTAGTATCGAATACTTAAACCCATAAATATCTTATTTAAGCTCAGGAAAAACCCAAGAATTACTTCAAGGGTCTTAATTTCGTTTTTAAACATGTACTAAAGTTTTAAGAAATTATTTTGGGTCTTAAAATGGCATAAAAACACCTCTTTTACATTAATTTCTCCATCTACCCATGAAATCAAGCATAAACACTAGAAATGCATAAAACTCAAACCTAAAAAAAATCATGATTATTAAAGCCTTAACACTACAAAGGTTTATAAATAGATTACCTTGATGTTAAAATCCCAAAATGAAGCTCCTTTAACCACCAAACACTATCCTCTAGGTCTTGGATGATAAACCCCCCACTTTCTCTAGCAAAATAAGAAACCCAAAGCTTGAATACTTAAAATAATATTGCTAGAGGGATTATGAATGAATTTGAAGTATGAAAGAGGATCAAGAACTTACCTTTGAACTATGGAACTTTGAGAGGAAAAACGAGAAGGAAATAAATAAATGAAGAGAAGAAGATAATAAATACAAAAGCCTTCATCTTTTAAAATGGGAAAATCACACTATAGGTCATTTTTCATCTTTCTATAATTTAGAAACCCAATTTTTATAGATAATTGGGGTCAAATCCCACCTAATTAAGCCCACACTCTACCCAACAAATTTAACCATGAACTCCATTAGATTCACAAATCTCTCGGGTAAAATCAAAACTACTAGCGCAAAAATTAGGGTGTTACAAGGGGATTGTTAGAAAATTGTGATAAATTGGAAACATTGAGGCATATTTTCTAAAGGTAATGGTGAAAATTCAAATAATAAATTTACTGATTCATATTTTACTCCATGAGATCTTTACAATGGTATCTCATATGCTCAAAATATTTGAGTGATGAATTGGAAATTGATGCTCAAAGTAGGGTACATGTGAATTGTGTAGTGCAAGGAAAATGGAAAAACCATATATCTCACATTGGTGGGATAATAAGCATGGGAATAATTTAGATACACCAACCCACTTGCTAGTCATTGAATAAATTAGGTTGAAACTGTGCCTTGTGTCTATGCGCAAGGGGAGCAAATCCAAGCTCGTCGAACCCATTGGGGTTAGGGTGCACCTGCACGACGTCGATGAAGTGAATGTTCAGACTAGACAGGCCCTTCGGGGGTCTATGGATATTTTACCCAATATGAATTAAATATTTTCCTTAAATGTGACATCTTTTTAAATATTCTAAATAAAAAAGGATGTTATATGATTTCCTTTCATTTGAATATTAATATGGTATATCTTGTAGTTCATGAATATATTCTATTAAATGCGGTATTAATCGAATGCTACCAAATTTATTCGAATACTCATTAATGAACTTACTTTTAAGAATATATTTTTCTAATTCTTCTCCTATGAGAAACACTATAAAAACCATGTAAACCTGTTAGGTTAAACACAACTCAAAAACTCTTTTCTTCACTAGTTTTCGGTGATAGCCTCAGGCAAGATATAGTTCGTGATCTCTGCAGTTGTGCTACTGTACATTGATCATCTCATTTTTGTATCCTGGGAGACAGACGACCAAAAATGTAACCCCCTACACCCAGCCTATGTATTTCGGCTAAGTCTAGCGGATTACATTAAAGATTCTGAAAGGCATTTTTCCAATAACCTTATTCAATAATTTAAAATCATATTACAAATGACCTTTATATAAAAGTATATAATAATTAACTATAAAAATATAAATTCGTAAATATAAAACATGAAAAAGACCAGGTAAAATATTACATGAAATAAATCCGGAGCATCGAAAATCAAGTATCAGTAACAAAAGCAGAAAACGTCATAAAACAATAAATACTTCAAAAAATAAGGTACATATCACCATAATTAAAAATAGTTCGGAAGACAGAATATTACAAAAAAAAACCCTGAACAAAATGCACCAATCCTCCAAGTGCCTGTTATGGAGTGTCTAATCCGAGAGTATCTGAAAGGGGGTAGAATATTTTGAAAAGCGAGCTAGAGCTCAATGTGTCCCAACAGTGCAGAAATAAAAACATACAGTTATGGTTTTTAAAACCAGTACAGATAACAATCATTAAAACATCGTAGGAGTTTTTAATTTAAAAACTCTACATCGTCTTCCAACCGAACGCCATGTGTAGATCCCCATAAATGCACAACCTAAGGGAGTACCTTGGGGCATACGAGTCTACCCAAGACAATTCCCCGGGCCACTAAGGCTTACCCAAGAAAATTCTCAAGGCCGCAGAGCCTACCCAAGGCTCGACTTAGGTCCATAAGGAATTACCAATCAGTGTTCAACCTATCAGAGGAATTACCAACAGTGACTGAACCTGCCAGAGTCTTCATAACAGAACCCAGAGTACCTCGAAGAAAACATTTTTCAGATGGTAACCAGTAGTAACAGAAATTCATAGTTTAGACAGATCATCAGTTCAATAAACCAGTATCCAGAAATCATAAGTCATACAATCATGCTTTACATTTCAGTAAATCCGAAATCAAGTAAATCATACAGTAGTCAAATCATATCAAACATTATATTTCAAATCAGAGAAAACAATCATGTGCACATGAAATTTCAAATAGATATTTCAAACATTTATACTATACACAAGAAACACACCTCGATAATAGGGTCAGTCCGGAAGATTTATCGAGCACCAGCTTCTCTAGGCTCTTCGACTGAACGGGAACCTAAGCCATATCAGAACAGGATTATATTTGAAATAATATTCTAAACAGAATAACTAACAGGGTTTTAGAACTATACGATTATTCACGGCTCCTCGTGGACGAGCGGATTGGGAGGAACCGGGTCGAGCTGTGAAATAGTCAGGAGATCCCCGAGTACCTTTAACGTAACTATAATAAGTCCTTAACCATTCAGTTCAATTAACTAAATTAAAACACTTAGATAAATATGAATTTTTCAAGTTTACGGGCTAATTCGAAGGCTTTCGGTTTTGAATTTGGTAAAACAGACTTTGGATTCGGACTCGGGACGTCGAGAAATGTCAAAATAGGTATACCTGGAAAAATCAACGGCAATTTAATGGCCGGTCAAAGTTATCGTCAACGGTCAACTTTTACGCAAATATCACCCTAACATAAATTAATTACGCATTAGGCACCCTTTTAAAAATAACACCTTTACAAAAATTAATTACGTATTAGACACCTTTTAAAAATATTTACAAAAATAACACCTTAACAGAAATTAATTACATATTAGGCACCCTTTTAAAAATATTAACAAAAATAGCACCTTAATAGAAATTATTTACGTATTAGACACCATTTTAAAAATATTTACAAAAAGATCACCTTAACAGAAATTAATTACGTATTAGGCACCCTTTTAAAAATATTTATAAAAATAGCACCTTAATAAAAAGTAACTACGTATTAAACACCCTTTTAAAAATATTTACAATCTAAACCAACACCAACTATAACATGTTTTCAAGCTAAAACACTGGAATATTATCCAAATTAAACGATCTGACTTTACCCACGGCAGACGAAAGAAACGTCAACGTCAACGCAACCCACCTACTAGTTTTTGATCGGGAGACAAGACGGTCGTTGAAATGGTAGGAATCGACAAAATTAAAACGACGATCACGGTTTTGGGCATCGGCTTACCTTCTCGATTCGTCTGAACTGTGACCGATTTCGGAGCGAGGATGGTCAGAGTCGCTTCACGAAGGCCCGGCACACCATATGGAGGTGGTTGTGGCATGCACCATCGGCCGTAGTAAGGAGGAGGAGGTGGGGCGATAGCTAGTTTAAATGAGGGAAAACTGAATTCAAAACACGGGGGGGTTTATACTATAACATGGGTAATCACCCAACAATTAATAATAAACCCACCATTTAATATTTTTAATAAAAAAATAACAAATGGCATAGTGGTTAAGCCATTGTCTGCCACTTCATTTTTTTTATTCTTAGTGCTATTATTTTATTCATAGTGCTATAAGATATATTTATTTTTATATAATTTTGTTCAGAGTGTTACAATTTTCCCCCTCTAAAAGAAATTTTGTCCTCGAAATTCATCAGAATCGGATAGGAAACTGAGTTTAAATCTCCGATAGATCCTTTAGTGGACAAATCTAATTTGACAATATCAGTATATCTTAATAGACTCAGAGAAAAAATAGGGTCTCAGTGCCTTAATCTAAAGTCTTAGGGTCTTATGTTACGAAACTCGGGTATAGAAAGAGTGTTGTTAGGAATGTATGGCATGAAACAGAATTAACAATAAATATACCTGCAGAAGTATTGAACTCAAATCGATCACCAAAACTTAGGGTAGCGTAAACAAGAGCAGGTTGTCGAGCCTCAGAAGCATATGGTCTCTACTCTGCGATCGGGCTCTACTGTCAACCCTAGAAACAGATCCGGAAGTCCTACACTAACTATGACTTATATATGGAGTCTGAACAGAGGTTTGAGAACGTATAGGAGTCTGAACATGTGTCTGATCGATATGAGCTGGATATGGACAATTTCTCAAGAAATGCTTGCTAGATCCACAATGAAAACAGGTACCCATCTTCTTACGACACTCTCCCACGTGTTGATTTCCACAAAACTTACAACTTAATTTCGGAGTGGAATATGCAGAATCCTCTCGACTAGCTACAATATATTAAGGAGATACTTGCCTCAAATCAGACCGACTCATCTGATAAGGAACAGTACGTGATTTTTTATCAGGGCGTGCAAAAGGTACAGTCTGACCAGAAGGCTTCCTAAATCCTTCTAGACCTACTCTATCACTTTCAGGTGCAGACGCCTCGACATCCACCGCATCTTTTGCTCTCCCAACTACAATATCGAATACCTCGTCCTGATGAGTAACTACCTGGCGACGTAACTCGAATCGAAGTCCTTGAGAAAACTTCCAACATCTAACTCTCTCGGTAGGTACCAGACTGAATCCATACTTTAGCAATTTCAAGAACTCAATCTCGTACTTAGAAACGGTCATATCTCCCTGAACCAGGTCTTGAAATTTATGTCGTCTCTAAGTTAAATAATACTCTCCCAGGAAACGGCTCCTAAAACGCTCTCTAAAGAAATCCCAGGTCAAACGATCGGTCTGCACACTACTAACCATTGACTCCCACCAGGTATGAGCATTTCCATCCAACATAGAAATTGCTCCTAAATAACGTTGATGTAGATCTAAACCTAATTGATCCATGCGCCGTTTAGTATCACTAAGACAATCCTTGGCCTTAGTCGGATCTCCAACAGTAAGGCCACTAAACGTCCTGACTCCATTTGCAATAAGGGTCTGAGAGATAGGAACCTCGGGTACAACGCCAGTAGTTCTGACAACTCCCTGAATCATCTGAAGAAATTGTATACCAAAATTCTCATCTAATACAACTTTGGTAGACTCAGGCTCAATACCAATCATTCCTCTTATCGGAGAAGTCATGCCGATACCAGAGGCAGGAGGTAAATTCGTCGGGGTCGTAGGAGCAAGATCATCTATCGGAGGTAGGGGATCTATATGTATCTCATCTACCGGGTCTACAAATCTAGCCACTGTACCACGACCACGACTAGTTTGACGACTACGTCTAACACTCATCTTTGTGAATCTCGAGTTTACTACATAAAATAAAACCTAGGGTTAGATTGGCACTTGGAGTCTTGAACACAACTAAAATCGTAAACATTTTATGACATGACCTTAGTGACTTGTTTTGTAGAACATTTCAAAATCGTATTTTCAGTTTGGACTCATACACAGTACGAGGTTTAAAAACCTAAAGCACTGATACCAATTAAGTGTAACCCCCTACACCCGACCTATGCATTTTGGCTTAGTCTAGCGGATTACATTAAAGATTCTGAAAGGCATTTTTCTAATAACCTTATTCAATAATTTAAAATCATATTACAAATGACCTTTATATAAAAGTATATAATAATTAATTATAAAAACTAAATTCGTAAATATAAAACATGAAAGAGACTAGGTAAAATATTACATGAAATAAATTCGGAGCATCGAAAATCAAGTATCAGTAACAAAAGCAGAAAACGTCATAAAACGATAAATACTTCAAAAAATAAGGTACATGTCACCATAATTAAAAATAGTTCAGAAGACAGAATATTACAACAAAATACCCTAAACAAAATACACCAATCCTCCAAGTGCCTGTTATGGAGTGTCTAATCTGAGAGTATCTGAAAGGGGGTAGAACATTTTGAAAAGTGAGCTAGAGCTCAGTGTGTCCCAACAGTGCAGAAATAAAAATAGTTATGATTTTTAAAACCAGTACAGATAATAATCATTAAAACATCGTAGGAGTTTTTAATTTAAAAACACCGCATCGTCCTCCAACCGAACACAAAGTGTAGATCCCCATAAATGCACAACCTAAGGGAGTACCTTGGGGCCTACGAGCCTATCCAAGACAATTCCCGGGGCCACCAAGGCTTACCCAAGAAAATTCTCAGGGCCGCAGAGCCTACCCAAGGCTCGACTTAGGTCCATAAGGAATTACCAATCAGTGTTGGACCTATCAGAGGTATTACCAATAGCGACTGAACCTGCCAGAGTCTTCATACCAGAACCTAGAGTACCCCGAAGAAAACATTTTTCAGATGGTAACCAGTAGTAAAAGAAATTCAGAGTTCAGAGAGATCATCAGTTCAGTAAACCGGTATCCAGAAATCATAAGTCATACAATCATGCTTTACATTTCAGTAAATCCGGAATTAAGTAAATCATGGAGTAGTCAAATCATATCAAAAATTATATTTCAAATCAGATAAAACAATCATGTGCACATGAGATTTCAAACATATATTTAAAACATTTATACTACACACAAGGAACACACCTCGATAATAGGGTCAGTCTGGAAGATCTATCGAGCACCAGCTTCTCTAGGCTCTTCAACTGAACGGGAACCTAAGCCATATCAGAACAGGATTATATTCGGAATAATATTCTAAATAGAATAACTAATAGGGTTTTAGAACTATACGAGTATTCACGGCTCCTCGTGGACGAGCGGATCGGGAGGAACCGGGTCGAGCAGTGAAACAGTCAGGAGATCCCCGAGTACCTTTAACATAACTATAATTAGTCCTTGACCATTCAGTTCAATTAACTAAATTAAAACACTTAGATAAATATGAATTTTTCAGACTACGGGCTAATTCGAAGGCTTTCAGTTTTGAATTTGGTAAAACGGACTTTGGATTCGGACTCGGGACGTCGAGAAATGTCAAAACATGTATACCCGGAAAAATGAACGGTCGTTTACTGGCCGGTCAAAGTTATGGTCAACGGTCAACTTTTACGCAAATATCACCCTAACATAAATTAATTACGCATTAGGCACCCTTTTAAAAATATTTACAAAAATAGCACCTTTACAGAAATTAATTACGTATTAGACACCTTTTAAAAATATTTAAAAAAATTGCACCTTAACAGAAATTAATTACGTATTAGACACCCTTTTAAAAATATTTACAAAAATAGCACCTTAATAGAGATTAATTACGTATTAGACACCCTTTAAAATATTTACAAAAATAGCACCTTAACAGAAATTAATTACGTATTAGGGACCTTTTAAAAAATATTTACAAAAATAACACCTTAACAGAAATTAATTACGTATTAGATACCCTTTTAAAATTATTTACAATCTAAACCAACACCAACTATAACATGTTTTCAAGCTAAAACACTGAAATATTATCCAAATTAAACGATCTGACTTTACCCACGGCAGGAGAACAAAACGTCCAAGTCAACCCATCTACTCATCTTCTTAAGACACTCTCCTCCGTGTTGATTTCCACAGAACTCACAACTCAATTTCGGAGTGGATTATACAGAATCCTCTCGACTAGCTACAGTATGTTGAGGAGATGCATACCTCGAATCAAACCGACTCATTTGATGAATAACAGTACGTGATTTTTTATCATGGCATGTAAAAGGTACAGACTGACCAGAAGGCTTCCTAGATCATTCTAGACCTACACTATCACTGTCAGGTGCAGAAGCCTCGACTTCCTCCGCGTCTTTTTCTCTCCCAACTACAATATCGAATACCTCGTCCTGATGAGTAACTATCTGACGAAGTAACTCGAATCGAAGTCCCTGAGCAAACTTTCAGCATCTATCTCTCTTGGTAGGTACCAGACTGAATCCATACTTCAGCAATTTCAAGAACTCAATCTTGTACTCAAAAATGGTCATATCTCCCTAAACCAGGTCTTGAAACTGTTGTCGTCTCTTAGTTAAATAATGCTCTCCCAAGAAACGGCTCCTAAAACGCTCTCTAAAGAAATCCTAGGTCAAACGATCGATCTGCACACTACAAACCACTAACTCCCACCAGGTGTGAGCATTCCCATCCAACATAGAAATTGCTCCTAAATAACGTCGATGCAGATCTAAACCTAATTGATCCATGTGTCGCTCAGTATCACTAAGCCAATCCTCGGCCTCAGTCGGATCTCCACTAGTAAGGCCACTAAACGTCCTAACTCCATTTACAATAAGGGTCTGAGAGATAGGAACTTCGGGTACAACGCCAACAGTTCTGACAGCTCCTTGAATCATCTGAAGAAATTGTATACCAAAATTCTCATCTAATACAACTCTGGTAGACTCGGGCTCAGTACCAGTCACTCCTCTTATCGGAGCAGTCATGCCGATACCAGAGGCATGAGATAAATTTGTCGGGGTCGTATGAGCAGGATCATCTATCGGAGGTGGGGGATCTACATGTATCTCATCTACCGGGTCTACAAATCTAGCCACTCTGCCACGACCACGGCTAGTTCGATGACTACGTCTAGCACTCATCTTGGTGAATCTCGAGTTTACTACATAAAATAAAACCTAGGGTTAGATTGGCACTTGGAGTCTCGAACACAATTAAAATCATAAACATTTTGTGACATGACCTTAGTGACTTATTTTGTAAAACATTTCAAAACCGTATTTTCAGTTTGGACTCATACACAACATTTCGGCTAAGTTTAGCGAATTACATTAAAGATTCTGAAAGGCATTTTTCCAATAACCTTATTCAATAATTTAAAATCATATTACAAATGACCTTTATATAAAAGTATATAATAATTAACTATAAAAACTAAATTCGTAAATATAAAACATGAAAGAGACCAGGTAAAATATTACATGAAATAAATCCGGAGCATCGAAAATCAAGTATCAGTAACTAAAGCAAAAAACGTCATAAAACGATAAATACTTCAAAAAAATAAGGTACATGTCACCATAATTAAAAATAGTTCGGAAGACATAATATTACAACAAAATACCCTGAGCAAAATGCACCAATCCTCCAAGTGCCTGTTACGGAGTGTTTAATCCGAGAGTATCTAAAAGAGGTAGAACAGTTTGAAAAGTGAGCAAGAGCTCAGTGTGTCCCAACAGTGCAGAAATAAAAACATACAGTTATTATTTTTAAAACCAGTACAGATAACAATCATTAAAACATCTTAGGAGTTTTTAATTTAAAAACTCTGCATCGTCCTCCAATTGAACTCCATGTGCAGATCCCCAGAAATGCACATCCTAAGGGAGTACCTTGGGGCCTGCGAGCCTACCCAAGACAATTCCCAAGGCCACTAAGGCTTACCCAAGAAAATTCTCAAGGCCGCAGAGCCTACCCAAGGCTCGACTTAGGTCCATACCAGAGTCTGAACCTATCAGAGGAATTATCAACAGCGACTGAACCTGCCAGAGTCTTCATACCAGAACCCAGCATACCCCGAAGAAAATATTTCAGATGGTAACCATTAGTAACAGAAATTCTGAGTTCAGACAGATCATCAGTTCAGTAAACCAGTATCCAAAAATCATAAGTCATACAATCATGTTTTACATTTCAGTAAATCCGGAATTAAGTAAATAATACAATAGTCAAATCATATCAAACATTATATTTCAAACCAGAGAAAACAATCATGTGCACATGAGATTTTAAACAGATATTTAAAACGTTTATACTACACACAAGGAGCACACCTCGCTAATAGAGTCAGTCCAGAAGATCTATCGAGCACCAGCTTCACTAGGCTCTTCGACTGAACGGGAACCTAAGCCATATCAGAACAGGATTATATTCAGAATAATATTCTAAATAAAATAACTAACAGGGTTTTAGAACTATACGAGTATTCACGGCTTCTCGTGGATGAGCGGATCGGGAGGAATCGGGTCGAGTAGTGAAACAATCAGGAGAACCCCGAGTACCTTTAACATAACTATAATTAGTCCTTGACCATTCAGTTCAATTAACTAAATCAAAACACTTAGATAAATATGAATTTTTCAGGTTTACGGGCTAAGTCGAAGGCTCTCGGTTTTGAATTTGGTAAAACGTACTTTGGATTCGGACTCAGGACGTCGAGAAATGTCAGAATATGTATACCCGGAAAAATCAATGGTCGTTTAATGGCCGGTCAAAGTTATGGTCAACAGTAAACTTTTACGCAAATGTCACCCTAACAAAAATTAATTGCGCATTAGGCATCCTTTTAAAAAATATTTACAAAAATATAACCTTTGTAGAAATTAATTACGTATTAGACACCTTTTAAAAATATTTACAAAAATAACACCTTAACATAAATTAATTACGTATTAGACACCTTTTAAAAATATTTACAAAAATAGCACATTAACAGAAATTAATTACGTATTAGGCACCCTTTTAAAAATATTTATAAAATAGCACCTTAACATAAATTAATTACGTATTAGACACCCTTTTAAAAATATTTACAATCTAAAACAACACAAACTATAACATGTTTTCAAGCTAAAACACTAAAATACTATCCAAATTAAACTATCTTACTTTACCCACGACAGACGAACGAAACGTCAACGTCAACGCAACCCACCTACTAGTTTTTGAACGGGAGGCAACGAGGAGTCTGAAATCGGGGCGGTGAAACAAGACAGTCATTGAAATGGCCGGAATTGACAAAATTAAAATGACGATCGGGGTTTTGGGCGTCGGCTTACCTTCTCGATTCGACCGAACTGTGGCCGATTTCGGAGCGAGGCTGGTCGGGGTCGCTTCACGGAGGCCCGCCCCACTTGATGGAGGTGGTTGTGATGTGCATCACCAGCCGTAGAAAGGAGGAGGAGGAGGGGCGACAACTAGTTTAAATGAGGGAAAACTGAATTCAAAACACGGGGGTTTCTGCTATAACATGGGTAATCACCCAACAATTAATAATAAATCCACCATTTAATATTTTTAATAAAAAAAACAACAAATGGCATAGTGGTTAAGCCATTGTCTGCCACTTCACTTTTTTTATTCTTAGTGCTATTATTTTATTCATAGTGCTATAAGATATATATATATATAATTTTGTTTTTTCTGTGGCATTTTATGGGGCAGAGTATAACAAAAAATCTCGAGCACCTAAGAGTGGCCGAAAATCTTTCTTAAGAAAACTATGTAGCTACATACCTCAACTAGTTTTAAGATTGTTATTATGTTAATATTTGAGTTTTTTATGCTAAATTGCACTATTTATTTATTAATAAAATATCTTTTTCTCCGTCTCAAATTGTTATACTTGTAACAATTTGAATTTCCTTTGATAAGTAAAACCAAGAAATTCCCTTATTCTTACTCTTATTATAGAATATTGGATTGTTTGTAACTGATTTGGAGAATACCATAGATTATCTATTTATATGGATCAAATAGACACTACTTTAAAAGGTTACAATGTTTAATGGAGGATATGTCTCGTTAGAAAATATATATCTCTCTTTAAAAAAAACACGTCTCATGATATATAATCTTTGGACTAGGTCAGTTCTGACTATTTTTTGACTCCTAGCGAAAATAAAAAAAGAGCCTCTAACTTAAAAAATTAAAAAATATGTAATATAAAATTTTTAACAGATTTTTTATTAAATTAAAAAATAATAGTTCATTATAATATAAAAATGTTAAAATATATTTAAGCATACAAATACTTATAAAAATATTATCTTCAAGCATTTCTTGATGCAAAATCATTGATAACAGTGTCAACATCAATTCTTTCCAACATATTTTTCTCAATATATAACATAGCATTTGAAAACAAAATAGCGTTCTTATCTAAAATTTGAAAATATATAAAAATCAAAAGAAAGAATTTGAAAACTTTATCTACCTATAATTTTAAGAACAATCTTCAATATGATTCAAGCACCACAATTGATAATAAACAATTGTGTTTGTGTTTGTGAGAAATATAATAAATTAAAAAATGTGAATAATAATTTTTAGAGGAATCATGATGTATGGAAGAGAAAAGAAACATGCTAATTATACTTAAATTTTTTTCCCCTTCATTGAGTTTTGAAGAAAAAAATTATGTTAATAAAATTTTTCATTGATATGAAAAATCGGAAAAGAGATTTGCTAAATTGATGGAGAGAATTTGGAAATAACAATATTAAAAAGATTCAATTGATTTTTTTTTTATTTGGGAAAGAAATATTGAATTAGAATTAGATGGAAATAACAACATATTAACATTAATATAAAAATTCAACGAGGACAATTGATACTTTAATAAATTAATGAGTCTCATTATTTTATTTTACACTTTTTAAATTAATTATAAAAAAGTAAAAAAATTATTAAAAAAAGTTAATTGTTGGCCACTCCAAGACCGTCCTTGGATGATGATAAATCATCACTCTTGAATTAAACTAATTTGTAATCTATATATTCCAATAATTACGGGGAAAAGACGCCTTTAATACATTTTTTTGAAGTGTAAAATAAACTAGATTGCTTCAACTGATTCAATAATGCTCACTACATCTCATACTCCGTATTTCCCCCTAAATCATGTCATAGATCTAAGCTACAATAAAGTAACCTCATGGTATACAAAAATAGCTGGCTAGCAGGTTCTTCTGTACAAATAAATCCAGGGACGGGGTTAGAAATTTTAGATTACAGTATAATGATTTAAGAAATTAAACATCTACCTAAAGTTATAAATTAATGCACAATATTAATACCCGTAAATTACTATATAATATAACTAACATAAGGGTTAAAAATAATAAAATATTTTATGATTATTCATGAATCGTTCTTATAATGTTTATTTATGTTGATTTATTAAGCTAAATAAATGATATGAATAAAGTTTGTATATTCATTTAATAAACGAAAGAACACAATCAAAGGTGTGTTTATTTCGTTTATGTTCATGAAAAAATTTATTTATTTACTCATTTATAAGCTAATTTATTTATTAATGATATTTTCTTATAAAAAATTAAAAAAAATATTTTCTCTATTTTTATTTGAATTTTAACTCATTAATATAGATGTACATATTTTTTTTGATACAAGAAAGTTTAGGTTAGGGGTGACTCCCCCAATCCAGGGTCAGGACATACCTAAGACCCAATAATAGTATATGTTTATTTGTTATCTTAGTACCGAAAAATAAAAACATTCTTACACCAATAAAGTATGTACATCTTTCATTGTCCTGATACCTAAAACTGAACACATAGTTATACGTGTGAGTATATACATCTCTCTCGTTGTTCTTTTTTAAACTTATTTTGATACTAAACTATTCAAATTATAAATTATATTTTTACTAAAAAAATATTTTGTGATATGATTATATTTCTGAGGTGATTTTATATTTTTAACTAGTTATACTTCTATAATCTTATTTTTTAATAAATGTTACATTGTTGAATATAATAATAATAATAATAACAATAATAATAATAATAGATACTGGGAAGAGTGGGTGTTTATAAGATTGAAATGAAATTCTAAATTATTTTATTAATTATTTTATAAATTAATTTTAAAAAGTATAGGATCAATTTCATTTTAAGAGGTGTCAATTTTTTTAAGAGTAATATATTTTTTGTTTGATTTTTATATTTTAAATATTTAATTTTTATGTATAAAAAGTTTTTAAAAAAATTTGGGTGTCAATTGACACCCCTTGTAGTATGTCAAGTCCGTTATGAATTTATCCATATTTGAAATAAAAAACATATACTATTTTATTATCATATAAAAATGTTTTAAGCAAATTTGAGTTCAAATTATATTATTTTGATATACTACACAATACATAAAAGGTTGACTTTATTTAATTATTTTAAAGCAGGATAAAATTTATAGAATATATACAAAAATTATATCTATTATGTGTAATCTTATATATTTTAATAAATCAATACTTCAAATATTAACACTATTATTTTTTATATTAAATTTTTATAATATTTGACCTGAATTAGTTAATTAATAGATTAAATATCAATAATTAGTTAAAAATTAATTATTTATATTTTTAAATAGCGTCTTACTAAAATTATAGAAAATATAAACATATTCAAAATTATATATTATATAAATATCATAAGAGTTTTATTTTTTTCTTCATATTTTTATATAATCTCTAAATAAGATAATTATAAATTAGTATTTAGTCATTAAAATAATAAAATTATTAACTATAAACATGTATTTGTTAGATAAAATATTTATATTAATTTAAATTAAGAATATGATAAAATCCAATTTAAATGATCAAAGTATGAAATTAATAATAGATGTTTCATTTTCAAACTAAGACATCATTTTCCATCTACCTATTTCAAGCATTGGTTGAAAGATTTTATTTAGGTTAGCTTTTGAAATCGATGCAGCATTTATTTATTATTTGAATTTTGCTTGAAATTATTTATTATTAAAAGCTTGAAATAAAAAGAAGTGTAATTTTATCTCAATTTATTATTGAAATAACCAACCACCCAATTATCATTAATTTTAAATAAAAGAATGGGTAAGTATCATTTCGTTCTTTTTTTTCTTACTTCTACTTATTCTATTTATTTTGGAGTATAATTTTTTGATTGCTGGAATATAATTAGAGGAGAAATATTTTAAAACTCAATTTCATTTTTTAAGCAGAGCATTATTGATCGATACCCTTTTTGATATTCGGGTATACGGGTATATGAATATCGAAGAATTATGTTAATCTCGGAGTACATTTCAATGATTACATCAATCAGAACAAACTTATTTATAAGGTAATAGTTATATCATTATGTAACTATAATTTGATTTATAAATATAATTATATTTATTTAAAAATTATTGTTAATATGTTGTTAATATATATTAGTATATTAATTAACCCAAAAAAAATCAATAAAAGATATTTCCTCCGAAAATCTCGGAAATCCTTCTGAAAGTTTAGCAAGTAATCCATCGGGGAGGCCATCAGATGGAGTGGCTAACGTCAGTGTTACGACAGCCCTCGAAAAACCAAACTATGAGATTACGGTGGACGACTTACCCGTTTGGAGGAAGCCTAGAAACAATAAGAACTTGCCTAGTTCTCATGGGTAAGATCTGAACGAGATGGAAGTCGATGGTTTTGATGCGGTAATGGATGATGCGTCAGAAGATAATCCTGACGATAGTCTCCAATCGCTAAAATCTGGTGAACCATTGAAAGTGAATGGTTCGAGAAAGGGAGTGATCAATACAATACCATCGTTAAAAGACATGGTTACTGGACGATCTGGTACAAACCAGAAAGAAAATCCCATCAAAGACTTGGATGTGGAATTAATTGAAGGTGATGTGTAAATTGGCATGGAGGGAACAATCCTGGATATAAGGTTTTCGGAACGGGTCCACAAATCAATTGACGAAAAAGTTTCAAAGTCGGTGATAGTGAGACTGTTGGGGAAGAAGCTTGGTTACAAAGCGTTGCTAAACCAGATCCAACTGTTGTGGCGACCTACTGTGGAGATGCAGCTTATTGATTTAGACAATGAATACTTCCTTGTCCGGTTTGCTTTGGGGAATGATTTTTAGAATGCGCTGGCCGGGGGACTTTGGATGGTTTACGAGAGTTATCTTACTATTCAGCCCTGGGCAAGGAATTGCTTCACTTCAAAAGATCACCCAAGAGTGATTTTTGTGTGGGTGCGATTGTCGGGTTTACCATATCGATATTACACGAAGAGTATCTTCAGAGCGATTGCTGGTGCTCTTGGAAAAATAGTGAAAATTGATTACAATACCATAGAAGGAAAGAGAGAGATTTGTTCTTTAGGCAATTGTGGTTAATCTGGAGAAGCCACTAGTACCAGGAATGATGATTGATGGACGGTACCAAGGAATTGAGTATGAGGGGATGCCAACAATTTGCTATGAATGTGGCAAATATGGACATGCCAAAGAAGCTTGTGGAATGTCTGCGAACATGAGGATACTGGAAACTCGAAACCAAGTGGAGGATATAACGTTCTAGAGGAACCCTATGGCCCGTGGATACAAGTGATGCAACGTAAGAAAAAATTATTGCAGGCAAAAAAGTCTATTAATATGGATAGAAGTACTACTGTGATGACGAACCAAGCAGGAGGCTCTCGTTTTGGGATAAAAGAACTTGTGGCATAATGATAAGAGAATGAATAGCAAACATATGGGAGATTTCAATGGTCTTAGAAATCAAATAAAGGACAAAAGGGAGGTTGTTGAGCAGCTGCTACAGTAACAAGCACCAAAGACCAAAGTGAAGATGTTGAGGTAGCTATTATGGATGATGGGGCGGTCTCAAACATTCCAGTTGAGAGGGATGAAACAAACCATGTACAGAGTATGACCTTAACCATGGAAACCGAGGAAAATTCTCACACCGGGAAGCCAGAGTTGGATGTTCTTGCATCAAAAGAGAATCTTGTGCAACTTTGTTCCTTTTTGAATGGGGGTAATCATACTGCTATCCTAATTGGTGCGGAGTAACGTAAGAGAGAGCTAAAGGATAATAATGGAAGAGATCCTTTAAAATTATTCCATGTAGCTACATCAAATAACGAGACAAAATCGATGTCGGCAACGAAGGGGTTGACTAAGAAAGGCCTTAAAACAAAGAAAAAAAGATATACTTCCCTCCAAACCTGTGCTCTTAGATTGGGTTGCTGCGATGGATAATGAGCTTAACAAAGAAATTGCTAGCTCGATGATGGCGGCACCACCACACAAGAATAGATTTCTACTCATAATTCTGTACGATGGCAAGCGAACACGTCCTTTCAGGGTGGATCGTCGGGAACCAAGTTAGCTTGATGATATGAGGTTTGACTTTCTATATTTTATTCTATGGTTAAAGTTATTTTCTAGAATACCCAAGTCATTTTGGGCCTTGTCTTCAAATGTTACTTTAGACTTTTGGTGAAGCTTACAATCTTGATATTGTTGCCTTAATGGAACCAGTGTTAGTGGCGCTCGTGCTGATGATTTTATTCAAAGGACGGGTTTTTGAGTGGAGGCTAATGGGTTTTCTTGTGGCATTTGGGTTCTTTGGAGTAATAAGATATCTCTGGATTTTTTTCGGCCTCGAATCAATTTATTCATAGTTATTGTGTTAACACAATGAACAAGAGAAACTGTTTTATTTCTTTCATTTATGCTAGCCCGGATAACCATTTGCATAGTCAGGTTTGGGACCAGCTGAGAGCTTTAGAACCTGTTACTAATACTCCTTGGGTTCTTGGTGGTGACTTCAATGCTATTTGCAGTACTCAGGAAAGGCAAGGTGTCTCAGACAGAAGAACCTGAATTTGTCTGAAGTTTTGCAATTTATTATTTCAGTCAGGATTACTTTATATGGGCTTCAATGGCCCCCTATTTACTTGGCAACATGGGGATCTCAAACAACGACTAGATAGGTGCTTGTGCAACAGTCGTTGGTATGAGATATTTTCGATGAAGGAGATCATGCATTTGCAAAGGATTGAATTTGACTATAGGCCACTTTTACTCAATACCAAGGAGCCCCAAGCAAAGCAGAACAACCGCCCTTTTCAATTTGTTTCAGCATGGAACGAGCACCCAAACTTTGATGAATTCCTGGTTAGTGCGTGGAAAATGAGTAGCCCCAATCTTTGAAAATCTTTTATATTTTCAAGATCAATGCCAGAAATGGAACAGTGATGCCTTTGGTCATATTGGAAAAAGGATGACGCTCCTCCTAGCTTGGATAAGGGGAATCGAAAGAGCCTTGGAACATTCAGATTCTCTATTTCTCTCAGCTAAATGATTCTATTAAGAAGGAACTCGATACGGTCCTTGAAGAAGAAGAGAGTTTGTGGTATCACAAAGAGAGAAATAGGTGGATCATGAAAGGTGGCCGTAATATACGGTTTTTTTTATGCAACAACTAAAAGTAGGCGAAGATGTAACACCATCCGGATGTTGAAATTGGAGAACGGTGTGTGGTGTGATGATTATAATGTTTCGCAGAAACATGCGACAAAATTCTTTGGGAAACTTTTTACCTAGGAAACAAAACAACCAACGCTTAATGATTTCCTTTGGGACTTAAAACAAGTGGACATAAAGGGAGGTAAGATAGTAGGCTGCCCCCAACACCAGGTTGAGAGCAGTTTTCGTAGGAGACCTCCGAATTATGAAATGCTCTCCGTGAGACTCGATCCCACGACCTTAAGGTTAAGAACCTTAGCTGGATAGTCATCTAAACAGGTTTACAAGTACCGATAGTTTGGAGTAAGTGCTACAAACTCTGCTTATGATGGATCCGTTTAAAGCTCCTGGGGTTGATGGGTATCATGCAAACTTCTTTCAGAAAATTTGGTATGTCTTGGGCGACAACTTATACCAATTTGTTCATGATTTTTTTTGAACGAGGTGTCCTTTTGGAATGGGCGAATAAAACCTTGCTGGTGGTTATTCCTAAGTTTGAGGCTCCTGAAAGAATATCGCAATTCCAACCTATTAGTTTGTGCATTGTCCCATGTAAAATAATATTATTCTGGCGCAAGAAGTAATTCACTCCATGAATCGGAAGAAAAGTTTTAAGGCATGGATGACAATAAAGATAGACGACCTTGAAAAGCCTTCGACCGCCTGGAGTGGGACATCATAGAGGAAACCCTTATGGAGGTGGGACTGCCATCTACCTTCATCAGATGGATTATGCTCTATGTTACGATTGTTTATACATAGGTTTTGTGGAATAGAGATGTTTTGGAGAGTTTCAAAGGGGTATACGTCAAGGCGACCTTTTATCCCGATACCTCTTTTTTCTATGCATGGAACGTTTATCTCATGCTATTAATCGACGAGTCCACTCTAAGAGTTGGCGACAGATTCAGCTTTCTCACAATGGACCTGGGATCTCCCACCTTTCTTTGCTGATTATCTTATTCTCTTTTCTGAAGCGTCCACGGATCAAGTGATGGTTATAAAAGAAATTATGGCAAATTACTGTGCTTCCTCTGGTCATCGGGTTAGTACACCAAAGACACAATTTTCTCTCTCTCTAAGAGCTGTGACGCAAATGCGAAGGATTTGATACGTTGAAGATTTGGATTTGAAGAGGTTCCAAATTTGGAGAAATGGGTTGGGAGTGCCGCTTTTACATAACAGAGTGACCACCACTACCTATAGGTAGCTTATTGAGAAGGTGGAGAAAAGGCTTTCGGGTTGGGCGGCAAAGACTTTATCTTTATATGGCCGCATAACTTTGGCAAAAGCAGTTTTGCAAACAATACCAAGTTATGCTATGCAATCCACTTCGCTCCCGAAAGGGGTATGTGGCACTTTGGAAAAGCTTATTCATAGATTTGTGTGGAATGCAAAGGGAAGATCCAACAGAGTTGCGTTAATTAAATGGGACACAATGAAGCTACCGGCTGAAGAAGACAGTTTATTAAAGACCTGGGTCACAAAATAAGGCTTTCCTAATGAAAATTGGAATGTTTTTGGTGCAAAGAGCTGATAAACTATAGGTCAAAGTCCTTAAGAGTAAATACCGATGGAATAGTGTAATTCCTGCTAGCATCAAGCGACCAAACTACTCTAGATTTTGGAAGAGTTTGACTTGTGTTTAGAATGATATTTGCAATAGTGTGGGCTGGAATATCCGCAATGGTGTGCAAACTGATTTTTGGTACGACAACTAGGTCGATAATTCTGATCTGCTGGTTAACTATTGCTTGCATAATGCCCCCTCCTTCAATGTAGGTCAGTTCAATGGTCACTACCTCAGGAGCTTGGGACTAGGATCGGTTACATGTTGTTATTCCTAAACAGCTATGTTATATGATTGCTACTATTTCTCCCCAAATCCATCTCTTGTTATAGATACTCCAAGATGGCGGTGGGATGTTGACCATAACTTTTCGGTGAAGTCAACTTATAAATACCTATCCCCTCCAGCGCAAAATGCTGGAATAGATGTGTGGAAGAATGTTTGGAATCTACAAATTCCGTAAAGAGTGAAGGTTTTCCTATGGCTTGCTCTACATGAAAAATTACTAACGAATAAGGAACGATATTGACTCCATATAGCCCCTAATGCCAAATGCTCGTTATGCCAAAATGATGCTAAAGATATGGCTCATGTTCTCGGCCAATGCCCTCATGCTATTACAATTCGGAAGAGATTTATTGATGCGGGAAAATTCGAAGTGCTTATGAACATGCCCAATGACTCCTGGATCCTACATAACGAGAAAGGGCAAGTTGATTTCCCTATAAGTCAATTGCACTGGAACTTATTATTTCATATTGTTACATGGAACATTTGGAAGAGTTGATGCAATATGGTGCTCCAACTTGATTACATTGAACGTGAATACTTAGTTTCTTCAAGTGTGAAACTTAAGAATGAGATTGTGGCTGCAATGAAACTAGTATTATTAATAAAATTTCTTATAAATCTGTTGACAGATGGAAGAAACTTGATTCGGATTGGGTGAAAACAAATGCTGACGGAACTGTGGGAGTTAAAGAGAATATGGCTGTCGCAAGGGGTGTGTTGCGAAACACTCAAAGGGAATAGATATTTGGTTTCTCTCGGAGCTTAGGCATCTGCTCGGTACTAACTGCAGAACTCTGGGCGATTCATGATGTCTTGGTTTATTTTTGGAGATTGGGTATTAAAAGATTGGTAGTGGAATCTAATAGTGCGACGAAAAATTACCACTCAATGGACCGCCTAACTGAACAGAGGACAACACAATAGTTCTGTTGATACGTAATCTCATGGGTGGATATGGGGACTTGAACTTCCATCACATTAGAAGAGAAGCTAATATGGTGGCGGATAAACTTGCTGCAATGGCTAGGAGATGTCTAATAGGAATAGTTCTTCACCAAGAGATGCCAAGTGAATTGGCTACTTTGATGGATAGAGAGCAAGCTTAATAAGCCTTTGCTACCTCTGTATTATAAATATATATATATTAGTATATTAGGTAAAAATTTATTGTTGATATATATTGATAAATATGGTGTAATATAATTTATGTTTGGTAAATATGTATGAATTTATTACTACTATATTAGGTATGAAATTTTATATAGTTATATTGGTAAATATGTAGTAATATAATTTTTATTTAAGTTTAATCTATGGAGTGATTTTAGTGGGAAAGACAATGTTGATCTCTTTAGAAAATTTGTGTTCGAGCATCTTTGTATGTAGGTGTGTGTGAGCTTATTCATATTTGAAATTTATTACTACTATATTAGGTATGAAATTTTAATAGTTATATTGGTAAATATGTAGTAATATAATTTTTATTTAAGTTTAATCTATGGAGTGATTTTAGTGGGAAAGACAATGTTGATCTCTTTAGAAAATTTGTGTTCGAGCATCTTTGTATGTAGGTGTGTGTGAGCTTATTCATATTTGAAATCAGAGTGTTAGAATATAGTTCTTCAATTATTGCTTGATTCTATGGGCTCGTTTGATTTGAAAGTAAAAAAAATGATAAATTGTTGAATTATAATAAAATTGACATAACACATAAATTGTAACACCGCAAATTCTAGGTTAGTAGTTTCGAGGTTACCCGAGAGGTATGAGGGCCTTGAGGATTTGATAATTGAAGCTGTTGGGCTGAGTATGGGTTTAATTGGGTTAGGATTGGGCCCAATTAACCATAAAAAGAAGATTTTTATATAGTAGAAAGATGAGAAGGGACGAAAAGTGTAATTATCCCATTTTAAAAGATGAGAGCTTTTATCTATTTCATCTCCTTCTTTTCTTAATTTCCTTCGCCCATGCTTAGGCTAGATAACAAAGAGGGTGAGAGGGTGAGAATCATCTTAGTTCAAGAAGAGTGGAGTAAAGCTTATTGAGAAATGAGCTTCATTTCGGGTTTCTAACATCAAGGTAGTGTATTTCTAATCCTTTGTGGTGTTAAGGCTTTCATAAGCAAGAAGATATAAGTATTTGAGTATTTTAGGGTTTATGCTTGATTTCATCATTATATGACGTTTTTATGTAAAACATGTGTTTTATGAAATTTTATGAACCTAAGTAACTTCCTAAGCTTTAGCACATGATTATTAACATGCAATCTCTTCATGCAATCTCAACACATTTGTATCCACTTAATGCATCATAAATGCACACAAAATCCAGATTATTAACATGCCATTCATCATCATATATCCTACAACAAACACATGCACTCATGCATAATTACATCTTTGGCAAGTTACACATAATTACAATTAAAGAATAATGGCCTTTTGATCTAAACATAACTCACTCATTGGAGAAACGAACTCCGTACGACTCCCCTTTATTTGTGGACACACTTAGGTCCAAAACCATGACTTTCAGACTAAACTCAATGAACCAACCTTACCCCATAATTTTTTCAGAGCATTGCTCAACCCACCAACCTTACCTCGTATATCCCTTTGTTCACACACTTATACAAAACCATATAGTACTCCTTCCTGGGCATGCATTTCATATCCAAATATTCCAATAAGAACAAATAACCAATTAATCCAAGTTCATCAAGAGTGGTTATCAAGTGATCCATAGTTTTCACATATACACTTTTAAAATACACTGTGAAACACTTATCAAAAATGGTTGTCATGATCAACCCCATATGGATAGCGAGATGTTCACTCATCCATGTAACACCCTATACTTGGTCACGAAGAAATACACGGATACCTGAGCGTACATTAGAATCCAAACTTGTCAGACATAACAAAAACCCTAAAATATACATACTTTACAGAAGCATACAAATTTAAATCATACACCATACAACACGTGGCAGCAGACAACAACGAGTAATTTTAAGTCTCACAATAATCAGAACAAAGCATGATAATCGCAACCAATCGGTTAGGGGTAAATTAGTTATTTTACATAGTCACATGTTTTAGAAGTTAAACACCAAATTTATTTTACCAACACTCAATTCTAATCCTTTATAAGTGAGATACAAATTTCCATATCTACCGGACATCGAACAGGGCCTAACTGAACATGCTTTTCTAAAGACTAAAATGTAAACAATTCAAAAGTCACTTACAACCAGCAAACATGCAATTCACACCTTCATTATGTAACTAAGTACATTTAAGTGTGACAACACAAGTCTCATCAAATTCCAAGTTAAAGCCCAATATTAATTAACAAATCAATTTCTAGACCATTTTGAACTTATTAAAACATCATCGGGTCAAACTAAGACTTATAGAAACTTAGAGCCTTTAATGAATGTAATTTTACTATTTTCATCGAGCACACAACGAAGAGATCGATCCTTTTTCATAGAGGATCGATCCTTTGCAAAACAGTGAGTTTGGGATCAATCCTTCTGGCCAAGGGATTCATTCTTTTTGAAACGGGATCAATCTTTTTTTTTTGTTGGAAAAGTACATAATTCTTAAGAACATGCATAAATGAGTTACCAAACTTTCATATAATCAATCTTAGGGACTAGATACATGCTTGGACACTTTCATACCATATCATACATGTCAAAATACACTTGTAACATGATTTATAACACAAATTAATTCATCTTATAAGGATCTAGAATCAAAAGTCAAACATTGCGTAATAGTTCACTTTTAACACAAGTCATCTAGTCTAATTATGCATTTTGGATCATTTCATGCATCCTATAAGTATAACATATTTAGTATACTTAGTGTCACTTGTCTAAGCACACCAAACACTTCCTTAAGGTACAACTCAATATTTGACTAATTTGATGCTCAATTCAACCGAAAACATGAGTTCAAAATTCCAAATCAACAAATCAACCAATTATCATACTTCAACACAAAATCAATGGCTCATATAACATTCCACACTTATTACCAATCAACATATCAACAATTTTATTGGTCCCAAAATGATTCCCACATTGCCACAATATGAATTCAACCACATACACCTATTTAGTAATGCCTTGCTTGACCACTTCAGATGTTTGCTCCACATCATTGACTCGACTACTAATCCTCTGCAAAAGTGTTAAACATCAAGTGTGAGCTGAAGAGCCCGATGAACAACCAACATTCTAAGTTATGCATATTCCAAAACTAAAGGAAAGCCTTACATACATTCACTCCTCACTTGTTTTTACCTTAACATTCATGCCATCATTTCACACATTTGTATACACTTAATGCATCATAGATGCATAGAAAATCCATATTATTATCATGCCATTAATCATCATATATCCTGCAGCAAAAACATGCACTCATGCACAATTACCTCTTTAGCAAGTCACACACATTGTACAAATTATTTCAATTAAATATTAATGACCTTTTGATTGAAACACAACTCATTAATTGGATAAACAAACTTCATACAACCCCCTCTTTATTTGTGGACACACTTAGGTCCAAAACCACGACTTTCGGAGTAAACTCAACAAACCAACCTTACCCTGTAATCTTCTCAGAGCATTGCTCAACGCACCAACCTTACCCCGCATATCCCTTTGTTCACACACTTATAGAAAACCATAGATTACTCATTCCTATGCATGCTTTCACTACAACACATTTTCTTATTAGTGGCATCTATGTTATTGTTACTAAAACTTCAATTTATGTCACTAGATGTATTTTGTGACGTAAAAGTCAATGTCACGACGATCGTCACCCTAGGTGTTTCACTAAATGTCAAAAGTGACGATGTATGTGTTATCGTCATGTATTGTTAAATATATAGTGACGCTAATGGATAACGTCACAGTTTAATTTGCATTCAGTGACAATTACTTTTGTCACCAAATGATTTACATTTTCGTTATTAATAAATCTTATCGTCACCAATAGCATAATAATTTCATTGTATATGTGACGAAAAGAAAATTGTCACATTGTTAGTAACGTAGTATATCATCACCTAATAGTAGCATGGATGACATTTATATATAACATTGCTATATAATTAATATTAAATGACAACTAATTATGTCACTAAATTATGTAAAATTTCGTTATTGATGATTTATATCGTCATGGATAATACATTAAAATCAACATATATGTGACGAAAGAGATATTGTCACTTTTTTAGTGACATAATATAAATGCTACCTAATAATATTATGAATGACATTTATGCATAACGTCACTTTATAATTTATATTCTATGACAGTTGCTTACGTCACTAAATTAAATAAGATTTCGTTAATGATAATTTATATTGTCACAAATAATGCATTAAAATCAACTTATATGTGACGAAAGAGATATTGTAGCAAAACACAAATAATTTATATTCTATGACATTTTTAATGACAATATATATTAAAATAAAATTATTTATACAAATCTAAATAAAAAATAAAATAGTTCACTTATTCCAAAATAATAAGATTTAAACAAATATTTCACTAAATACATAAAAATTTCATTTCTATAAATATAAAATGTTTAAATGTTTATAGAAAATAAAAAAATATGATAATAATATGACTTGTGGAATATTTCGATGTAGCAATCCAAACCTTGAGTCAATTGTGATTCTGTTGATGTTAAGTTCATGGCATCAATAACTTGTTGAGGTTCAGATTCTTGGGTTCGATTTAGTTTACAGTGAGGGAAGCGGAGCGGAAAAATTCAGCTCCACTAGAATCATTATCTGAATATTCATCATATCCTTGCCCAAAAATAGGGCATTCTGCTGCCACAGCTAAAATTCGTTGGTAACCCAAAGAAGCACCAAATATTGTCCACTCAAAGTATCAATAGAAAACACAGGGAACTAAGGGATCAAAGGTGATTAGCATACCATAGTGAGACATCCTTCAGATCACCAAAAAGGATCGGACATAAATCCTCACAAACAAGAAAGGGTCCAAGAAAATATCAAAGTTTCAATTACAGATACAACACTGACATTGATAACAAAACTGGGAAAAAAAGGCTAACAAATTCTTAGAGACACTAATCTTATCATATCTACAATGGTCAATTGGTAAGTGCATGGTTGTGAGACTTTCCTGATATCAATTGTAGTAACCTCTGGCTGAGGAGGAGGAGGAGGTGGCACAATATATCCCGGTTTGTAAAACTTCAAATTAAATGTTTTTTTTCCAGGAATAAATAAAGCGCCTAGTAATTCAACTCATACAAAATCATTTCAATGAATGAGATAACGATGATCGTGTTTGTTGTCTTGAAGAAAATTTTAACAATACAAAAATATTATATGAATCTTCCAACAAATACAGATAAGTCCAGCACATTTTGATATACCATGTTGTACACCACACAACAACAAAAGTCACCAAGTAATGGCAACTAAAAAGCACTATAAATTATCAAATGCATTTGATAACAAGCAGAAGAGTACCGTGACTCAAAAGTTTGTAAATGAAAATTTACACCCTTGTTAATTTACAAAACTAATACGAAATTCAATACTTGTTTATATTCATGAATTATGCAAATAGGTACGTGTAACATAAGATTATAGAAAAACAACATATTTGATCATCCTATATGAAATGACGACGAAAATAACATTTCTAGAGCAGGGGTGTACCTGATGGCATATCTAACAAATTATATCTCCCTTCTCATTGCACCAACGCTGAATGCATTTCCTATGAGAAAACTGCACAATAAAAAATTGTTAGACAAAACAGTAAAACTATAAATATATAAGATTGCAACTGAAACCATCTAATGATCAAGTTGTTACGCTATAAGTCACAAAATTCCCCAACATGAAAAAATACCTTCAAATTGCCATTGCATGAACAAGGTGTCTCCAAATTTTCAATGCCACCTTGTCCTAGCAGATTCGACATTCGACCGTCCGGATGAGTGGTTCTTCTTCGTCACACGAACCATGTTCTTCCACATCCTCAACATCAATAGCACAAACATCTGGCTTAACAATTATAGAAGAATCTTCACCGGAAGATCCCGCAACCTCGGCTTCTTACACCAGTTGTGAAATTCCGGGTGTTGCGAGTCGGTCCATACATAAAATCAGATGATCACTCATTCTCTATCTGAAACGAGAGGTCCTTGATATACAATAATGCAACAAAAAAATACCCACTAATGTCAGAATACAAATGAGGTTGAAATTGCAAAATATACTTCCAAAATTCAATTGTTCGCAAACATAATAAAATTCTAAATCAACCCAAACAATATTCCCAATCATAAAAGAGAACCTAAGAAACCCACTAATTTAAAAGAAAAAAACATAGTATTATAAAAAGAAATACCAGAAAATTGCAGTTGTTTTGTGAATCTGAAATGATTACCAAAAAAAATCAAAACACAATATTATAATCAACGAAGAATCCAACCCCAGATTTTTCTTTGGAAAACCCAATGTGTTTCTTTGCTTGGAAGCTGATCAAATCGACGAGTGAAGAGCTGATTAAATCGGTGTGGAGCGAGAGATGGGAGAACAAAGTTGTTTTCTTTGTGGAGCAAGGGACAGGAGAACGATGGAAAATGAAAAAATAAATTGTCATGAATAAAACTTATTGGTGAAGAATGTGCAACGCCACTAATTCAAATTGAATCGTCATTAATACATGTTTTTCATTGGAGACGATTTTATAACGTCATTATTTTATCTAAATGCCATTAAAAGGTTTCCCACAAAAAATTTGGTGGGAAGATTTTGGCGCCAAATATATAATGACAAAAATCAATGACCATTTTTAAAATTGTCATAAAAGATATACCATTAATCAATAAATATGACGGAAATAAAAAACGTCACATTATAGTATGTTTTGTGATGATATACGTAACGTCATATAGAAATTTTATCATAAATTTACAAATTTGTTGCAGTGATTGCAACACATACATAACTCTCATAACATATCATATTTCATAACACATTTCATGTTAATCATGTGCATCAATAAAGATTCATCTATACCAGAGTTCAAGATAAAAATTGGTGCATTAATAAAGATTCACCTTTGCTATCCACTAATCGAAATAGCTTCCAAACACTTAGAAAATGTCCACCAAAACACGATGCACCAATTTTCCTCAATATTCAACACATCAAACACCTTTGAAAGCCAAATAACACATCAAGAGAACATCCAAAATAGAGCGGAAATTTATGTTTCTAAAACAGAACGAAAAGACTAAAATTACTGAAAACCTTACCGAAGCGACTCTCTGAGCTTCCGATCCAATCGACACCACTTCTCCCCAATAAGAGCTGATTAATAAAAACTAATATCAACAACTAAAATCAACTAAAACATCAAATTAACCTCAATCCTAATTCATGGATTTATGAAAAACGCCAAAATCAAGCTTGTTTTAAAGAATTCCTTATCCAAATTAAATGAGATTGAAAAACTGGTTTAATATGACTATAACACCATCATAATCATGTAAATAAACACAAGAAAACCTTTAAAAATGATCAAGAAAAATAGAACAATAAATACCTCCGAAAATTACGTTTAATTCACAAACTTCTCTTTAAAAGATTTGTTTAATTAAAATCATCAATCATATTGGATGATTAATCACCAAAGCACAAAAGGAACTAAGGAAAAGAGGATTACCTTGCTGGAAGATAATGAAAGAAGAAGATCAACAATGGAAACACCAAAGAGACAATGAGAAAACGAAAAAGAGAAACAGGAGATGAAACAATCTTGATTGAAGAAAGAAAATCAAGATAAAAGGAATAAGAATCAATAACAAAGAGATAGAAAATGAAGAAGAGTTTCAAAAATGAGAGAGTTATGAGAGAATTTTAGAGAGACAATACAAAATTGTTTGGATGAGAGAAAATGAAAGGAATTGTAATATCCCAAAATTTTGGTTAGTGACCAAAATGTAAATTTTGAAAGTTTGAGGATCAAAGTAGAAAATTGGGAAAAGTTTAAAGACATAAATGGTATTTTTCCCAGAAAGAATTTTATTCCATAAATGGATTTAGTTTAGTGATCAAATTATAAAATTTTGAAAGTTTGGTGACCAAAGTATAAACTTTGAAAAGTTTAGGGACCAAAATGTAATTTTAAAAAGTTACAAATTGGTCTCGAAAATAAGGAAATAAATTTATTATTTTCACATTTTTAAATGTTGGAAAATAATATTTAATGGTTTAATTCCATGTTTAGTTTGGATTGTTGGATTAAAGTGACATAATTATAAGTTTTGGAAATTTCAAGGGAAAAGTGGGAAAATATTTTGTCTATCTTTGACTATTGAAAGATGATAAGGTTGTTGTGACTTGATATTAATGTAAATATCAAGTTCATTAAGGGTAAATTAGCAAGGATATTTTGATTTTAAGGGTAAAATGGTAATTTGACATTTAATGAATTTTTAATTCATTATTAATAAAGAAAGATGAATAATTGTAAGATGAATTTCTTCATCTTCTCCAGCAGCAAGAACGTGAGTTCTTCCAATGTAAGAAAATATTTTATTTTTAATTTTTGAGCTAATTCTTTTGGAATTCGAGTTATGCCGTGAAATAGGAAAGTGATCTACGCAAAAACGCTATCATTTGGTACCAATATTGCTTTCTAATCTTGTTGGATTTCAAAGATCCCAAATCTAAGGGATTATGTTCATGAAATTGATGATGAATCTTGATTTTTTGAGGTTGTATATTCATTTTCAAGCTTGATTTATGGTTAAAACATGTTCAATCTTCATATAAATTATTCTTTAAAATTCAGCCAAATTATAAGTTGGAAAAACTTTGTGTTTTGATGAAATTTGATTAGGGATTTGATTTTAGAGATGATGTAAGGTTGATTGAAAGTTGATTTCATGCTTGAATCGAATCAAAATGGAGAAAAATCATGAAAAACCTGGTTTTGAAACTTTAAACCATTAGGTCTTGGTCTTAAAGGATGAGGAAAATTCTGCAAAAACTATAAAAGGTCTGTAAATGATGTAGGAAGTATTCTACAAGCTTTAAAAAAATTGGGGACCATTCTATAATTTTTAAAAAGTTGGGGGACCAATTTGACAATTTTGGAAAAAGTTGTGAATGATTGTACAATTACCTAATAGTTGATGTACTACGCTAGAAATTTCTATTTTGGAATTGAAATGAGTGTTTAGATGTGAAATATGATAATTTTGGAAGTTTGGAAAGTTTGGTGTTTTAAACAAAATATTCAAATAGTTTGGAGGCTTATTTGTAATTATACCTTTGTATATGTACTTTCAATGCTGGAATTTTAGTACTAAAACTTTGAGTGGTAAAATGGTAAATGACCATTTTATATAAGTTGTAAAAGTTGGTGCCAAAATTAAGGATTAATAAGTGTTAAAATATTTGGTGGTGAATAAGTTTAAAGTATGAATATGTATTAAATGGAATTTGAATGGTCAATTGGAAGTGTTAAGCTCAACATTAATGTTGTGACATGAGAATTGTATTGAATAAGCATTGAGAAATTTGTTAGGAATTTTTTTCCAAAGTATGCCTATGTTAGTAAAATTCTAATATTTGGTTTGAATTTGTGTATATTTGGTAATGATGTCCATTTAGAGATTGAGTGCTTGAAAATCAAGATCAAATATTATTAAAGCTAAGAAGAAGCTTAAGGATGAAATGGAAAATTCCAAGAAAGGTTGTGAGCTAAGGACATCAGGTGAGTGCAAATTTAATTTGTACTTATATTATCGAACAAACATTGGCTTGCGATTAGCCAATAACGGAGTTACTATGGTAAGGAGTGACTCCTAAATTATTATGTTATTTATTATGCAAGCATATATGTGCATTTGGTGAGCTAATAGAATTAGTGACAAGTTGAAAATGCAAATTGGTGAAACCTGTTTAGAATTTATGTTCTGAATAGTAAGTTTAGAAAATTGCCATAAATTCTAAAAAAATAATTAAAGGATGATTTTATACTTTTTTATTTTAATATCAATCTAGTTTTGTTTAGAACAAACGGAAACTGATTTCAAGGTATATACAAAAATATATGAATGTTTAACCAAGGAAAGGTTAGAAAAATGGGGCAGCAGATTCTGCAAAACATAGATTATGTCGGTAAACTTGGAAGATTTACCATAAATTGTACAAAATGAATTAGAAGAAGTTATTTATATGGATAGATTTTTATTTGAGTCTAGTTTCCAGTGGTATAAACGAAATAGTTTTTAAAGGTTTATATTAATACAAAATAATATTTCTTTAAAGGTAGTGCAAATTGCCAGGATATCAAATTTTGGGAGTTAACCAAATTAGAAGTAAAGGGTAAGTAAAGCTTAGTGAGGCTTATATTTTGACATGAATATAATGTTAAAATTATTTCAATCATGCATAACATTATACATGAATATTTTATGCATCATTGGGTAGGACTTGCGATAAGTCTACCTTGTTTATGTTGACATGATATTTATGTCATTTATCATATATTTGACATATTCTAAATATGTCAAAGGTTGAATATAAAATGCATTGATCACTGATTGTTGCATATAATGATATCATGAACATATATGATTTTTATCATGAATGATATTGTGGGTATGAACTGCCCAATGTTAAATGGTATTGATATACTTTGCCATGGATAGATCAAATAAAAGTAGACTATATACCCAAGTATGTTATTGAGGATCAGTGGTATTAATGGGATGCCATAGAGTATAGCAGCTGCATATTAGGTAGAACTAGAGTGTCTAGATAAGTCACATAGTGCAGGCCTCAAAGTGTCTAGTGAAGACATGGTACAAAACACTACGGTGTAAAGGTGGGTAAAGCCCGACCTCAGCACTACGATGCATTATTAGGTGAACAAAGCTCGACCTCAACACTTCGGTGCAATATTTGAATCTTATATCGGGTTCCTCATACATTTATACTTTGGGTTATAGTTTATTGGTTAATAAATAATAAACTGGAAAATAAGCCTACGAGCTTATGGTATAAATGGAAAGTATATTGGTAAAAAAAATTATATTCGATTATATCATGTTATTTTATGGTAACATGGATGGTATACATGTAAATGATCATATTGCATTGACTGTTTTTATTCTTTTAAATTATGTGTTGCGTTGTTTTAAATATTTATATGGTTACCTCACTAAGTGTATACTTAGCGTGTGATGATTTTCACGCATAGGAAAAAGGAAGAAGAGGAGTAAGGAGTTTAGTTTGGAATCAATCACCAAGGAAATATTTACAAGTAACAATGATGACATTCTACTGTGTTCTAAAAGTCTTAGATGGCATGTATACGAGAATTAAATGTTTGAAATTTCTTAATATAATTAGTACTAAATTAATTTGGGTTTTAAATCAAACTTGGTGGACAGTAGTATTTATTTTATGAAACAGAATAAAATTGTCTATCATTGCTTTAATCTAATGATGTTTGAAAGAAACAAAATTTTTCTCAATTTAATTAAAGAAATGTTTTGAATCTTTGATGTGACATCTGTAACTTGTATTTGCTTATGTATACGGGTTATGGGTGTTACATGAACATTTAATGAAAATTAGAAATGAAAATGAGAAAAAGATTAAGAGAATGAATCTAAATGGAAAATTATAAGAAAAAAAGAGAGATTAAGATACAATTAAAATTGGAGGGAAAACACTAAACACAAGTCTTGGTAAAATTAGCTTCATAGATTTTGATTTGTGACCTATTTACAATTTAGTTACTAAAATCACAATTTTCAATTCATTCAATTTAGTCACTTTGTAAAATCAATTAAAAAATACAAAAAATAGAAATTAATAATTCAAACTATTTAAATCATCTTAGAAAATATTTATCAATAAACAAATCCAATATTAATATTTTTACAAAAAAGTCAAAAACCAACTCAACTACGACCTAAAACTACCTACCTGAACTTTGGGACGATACAACCGGTATCAATATTGGCCCAATTTTCAACAAAGAGAAGCCATTGTTTTGTACCAATACTCATAGGGGTATTAATACTTGACCCTAGGGTATCGATACTGCAAGTATAATATCAATACTACCCATTTCATATGGTTAAATTTGACTTTATTAAGGCCGTAAGAGTTAAGGTTGATCCGTAATGGTAGAACTTAGTCCATGAGGGACATAAAAGGCCAATGAGACCTAAAAACACTCTTAGGAATGGGTTACAACCAAATTTACCATAGTAGGCATAACACGTTCAAATATCTTTAGTCAAGCATGTAGCAAGTAACTAATAATGAAGGATCATTGTAGAAGATGTACCGACAAGTGATATGACAAATTAATCAGATTAAGAAATAGCGAAATCTTGTACTGTAAGAATTTCAACGAATCATGGGCATACAATTGTTCCTCCAATTCGAGGGTGAATTGATGGAAAACGTGGTAAGAGCAACTAGAGTGTTGCTACCCAGTAATGAACCCGAGTTAGGTATCGAGCTAGCTAGTATTACATGTAGTGAACAAAAAATACAGTGGTCATCTAAAATCATGAAACACATAGAGGCCGCTTTAGAGACAAAAATGATTAAAATACCTTTAAGTGCTAATGACCAGAATATAGCAACATAATAAATTATCAGAAATAATATACTAATAACAATCGCATAATTTCCTATATGAGAGGACGAATGAGATAATAACTAGTAAAAGGGATGACCTTACATTAGTATTTCCAACTAGGCTAGTGTGTGGAGAGGCTACCTCAATTGCCTTAGTGGGGCATTATCAGTGGTGTGTAGCCAGGCTACCTTAGTTTCCCTCGTTGGGCATTGCCAGTGTTTTATGGCCTTGAGCCCTCAGTCATACATGTATAGATGCATTAGTCCAGTATAGCAGATATACTCAAAGCTTGGCTTAATGGTTGTGTGAGACCATGAGATCATTCAACAACTTAGTGGGAATTTTACCGATGCTATGTGACATCAGGTTCCCTCGATTAACTAATGTTTGATGGATATGTGAGACCAAATACTAGCAGTGTGTTGCATTCAGATAATGCACAAGAATGTTAGTGTTGCATTCAGATAATGTACAACAATGTCATTGTTGTATTCAAATAATTCATAGTAGTGTTATTGTTTCATTCAGATAATGCATAGTAGTATTAGTGTCTTATTAAGATAAGGCATAGTAGTTTCAGTGTCGCATTCAGATACTCATAGTAGTTATTGTCATTGTGGTTAGAGACCCATTAAAAGTGTACTCATCACGAGGCCCTTAGCAGAGAATTAAGGGAAGCATGAGAGTCATACTTTAATGATATAACAGTTAAACCTTAAGTAGGTAGCACTTTATTAAGATCATGCATGTACTTATTTCTTTGTACCATATCATTAGCATTCATATATTTATGAGACTCATAATACTACTCTAGATCAGCAATTATACTATTGGGATTTGTAAGCTAAACATTCATATTTTTTTCATTCGCATGTTATTAGCTTGAGTTTTTCAAGGAGCACCGTTGCAGCAGGACTTCTAGCATCTCTTCTAGAGTATTTTACTAATCTTTAGTGGGCATATGTATTCATAATACCCTTATTATTGTAAATAGATATTATAACATTGAGTTGTATTATTTTGATGTTAAATTATGTGTCACGGAGCTACGATTTATAAAAATATTTTTATAGTTGTTGTTTACTTCTATTATGGTCAAGTTAGTATGATTTAAAATGAAAATGAATAGATTTTTGAAAGTCAGGGGTTGTCTCAGTAGCCTAATGTGGCATTTTAGGCCCAATCAGGTTTAGGGTGTTACATAAATATTAAAGATAAAAAGTTTTTATAATCGAACACAATAGGCGTCCATGTAGAAGTGATAGTATATGTTTTAAAGACTCTCAACCATTTGGAAGTGAACACTCAAATATCCTATAGTCATTTTTATTACAACTTGGAAGGTTTGGAGATCACAATTATCCCTTTACCCATTGAGGTAACTTAGTTTGTGTATTAATTGATTTATTTTTAAATTGAAGAAAATGAAAACTTTTATTATTAACTTATAATTAAATGATGCAATTTTATTCTATTAGATATTTAAATACAAATTGAAAAAAATCCAAAACATAAAAATGTAGAAAAGAAATTCAAAATTTACAACATGGATTTCCATCACTTGAATCGTACGTCTCGACGTTCATTTTAATTTCCAACTAATCATTATCCTCACTGCTGGATTAAAATTCATAATTATGAGCACATATAATGTTATCATAAAATACGAATAAATTAAGTGACCAAGTGTGTTATAAACTCATAAGGTAGTAGAAGCGTGTTGACACTGTTTTTTCACCAGGGTGGAAAAAAACTAGTATGACTTGGGTTTTTTTTTGTTGAAAAGATTTTGAAATGTGAGGAGTCACCATCAATCATTTTAAGGCTTCTAGGGAGACAATCCTAAGAAGGACTTAAACGACATCCCAGAAAAATGGTCTTAAGAAGGACTTAAACGAATTTTCTAGAAAAATGATCCTAAGAAGGAAAAAATAGTTTCTCGAAGTATATTTTACAGGTATCTTCATGAGAGGAAAATCAAAATTTATCATGTTTGTATGAAATGATGAATGTATGAAGCAAAGATGTAAATTCATGTAATATGTATGAGTGCATATTTTCTTGATCTGCTGGGAATGGTTGCAAGAGTAGTCTTTATTACAAGGACAGACTTCATTTTCTTCCTCGTTCAACTGCCTTCCCTATCTATAACACCTAAGTGCATTCGTGCGAATCTTGAGTTGTGAACAGGTGCATATTGTCCTAGTAAATTTTGGCCCTTGATATATTTGGCTTCTCTTACCTTAACTTGTGTAAAAGTCTGATAGAGTTTTCATCTTTTCCAGAAAGTTTTTGAAAAGAGAATCTATCATTCCAAGCTTTGGAGACCATATACTCCCCGCTACCTTTTGGTGGAAAATCAACAACCACTATCTAAAACTAACCACTGCAGAAACTGACAGAACATTTGTATTCCCTGACAAGTCCTAAGATACATCCATGCCAATGATGGTAGTTGGAGCCTTAGAAACAACCGGAATTGAAGGTGTTTTCTCAATTGCATACATCAAATTCAGCCCTCCAAGCTTTACATTTATTTATTTTTTTCAAAGTTTTATCGTCCATTTAGCGAAAAGAGAACTTCCCTGTTTCCACTTTTAACCTTGGCGCAGACAACACACAACCTTCAAATTGGGTGAAATTTGAATTTATAGAAACCCTTATGAACTCATGATTGGCTCAACATCGGCTCAACATCATAACTACTGGTAGGGGAAGCATTAATCATTTCTCGTGGGTTCGTCACATCAAATCACTGGAATAATGCAACTGTATATTACGAAGCCTAAAGGACTTGGTAAGTAAGAAACTTTGGAAATCGTATTCTTATCTTTTTTTTAAAAAACAATTTTCAGAAATGACTTAAATGAGAAGCTTTGGAAATCACTTTCTCATTTGTCAAAAATCATGTGAAAACATCCTATCTGAAGGTCTTATGGATGGCCCGAAGGACTTATCATCTTGTTCAAAAATCTTATAGATGACCCGAAGGATTTAAGCATCATGCTCGAAAGACTTACTGATGGTCCGAAGGACTTACTAAGTAAAATACTTTGGAAATCGTTTTCTTACTTTAAAAAATCAATTTTCAGAAAAAGATTTAAATTTGAAACTTTGGAAATCACTTTCTCATTTTTTAAAAATCATGTGAAAACACCCTGTCCAAAGGCCTTACAGATGGCTCGAATGACTTATCATCTCGTTTGAAAGGCTTATAGATGACCCGAAGGATTTAAACATCATGTACGAAAGACTTATTGATGGTCTGAAGGACTTACTAAGTAAGAAATTTTGCAACTTGTTTCGTAATTTAAAAAAAAACAATTTTTAGAAAGGATTTAAATGAGAAGCTTTGGAAACTTTCTCATTTTTTGAAGAACATGTGAAAACATCCTGCCCGTAGGTCTTATGGATGGCCCGAAGAACTTATCCTATTTCTCAAAATGTCGAAAGACTTATTGATGGCTTGAGGGACTTATTCATCAAGAAACCCTTGAAAATCAAGCTTAGTTTCTTAAAACTTTTGAAACTATCTTACTGGTTAAATAATCATCAAGAAACCTCTAAAAATCAGACTTAGCTTCTTTAAAAACACATGTAGGGAAATCATCAAGAAACTTATGAAAATCAGACTTAGCTTCTTTAAAATTCATTTGAAAGCATCAATAAACCCTTGAAAATCAGGCTTAGCTTCTTTGAAAACTCATTTAAAAATCATTAAGAAACTTCTGAAAAGTTTCTTTGAAAACTCATTTAAAAATCATCAAGAAACTTCTAAAAAGTTTCTTTAAAAATTCATTTAAAAATCATCAAGAAACTTCCAAAAATCAGACTTAGCTTCTTTCAAAATTTATTTAAAAACAAAAAAAACCCCTAAAAATAAGGCTTAGCTTCTTTCAACATTCATCTGAAAATATCAAGAAACCCCTGAAAATCAGGCTTAGTTTCTTAAAGAATCACATTAGTCAGGTAACATGCCCTACTACAAAAATGATGATTGTTATGTGTATTGGGTTCCTCAATTCATGAGGTTCTGCCATTATTAATGTAATTTCCTCTATGTGAGGCTTGAATTTTGATTTTTCTTTTCTTTCTCTTATTTCTTTGGAAATTCTGTTAGAATTATGTATGTGTATGGCAATATGAATGCACTTAATTTATCTAAATGTAATGCATGACTTTCTTGTATGCTGAAATGTTAATCATCCTTCTTCTCGCATCAATGTGTAAACCTCAGTTTTCCATCACTTGATCTTCTTTGCATGGAACCTACCTCAGTATCGATGTAGCAACTTGCCAACTCATGTTTGCAATCTTATGAAGATCAGCATGATCATCTTGGGGTCTTTGTTTTCTATCTTAATTTTATAGGAAATGTTCTCTCTCGAATTCTTGTTATGATAAAGTATATGGCTTTGACATCATTTTTATCCTTGACTTGATTGCTCAATCAAATTTGTTTCTCAAAACTCATCTTCCAACTAAAGAATGAATGGTTTGTTTCTCTAGGTTAGCTCTTTTTGTTTTCATTTTTTGCCCTTGGCACTCCAAACGGTGAGGCTCATTCACTATATCTGTTTTATTTGAATCTTGTTATCTCAATGAGATCTGGTTTTGGTAATGCCTCAATATGGGTACTCATGGCTCTCTTCGTGCCAAAATCTAAATCTCAAATGATCCACTTTTATGTCATTAATCAGCAATATTATCGAATAACTTGAGGTTTTCTCTTCAGGATGCCACAATCAGATGGACACTTAAGAAGTGATCAATTCTTCTAACAAAATGTCTTGAATTTTTTCTATGAGCTGAGATATGTGCCCTTTCGACTAAGGCGATCATCTACTTTTTGATTTGTTACCAACAACGTCACAATGATACATTAGAAGTTTTATCCTCTAGTTTTTCTGATCTCTTATTGTGAAATGTCTTCATTACTCTGGTATCATTTTTTATTTCCCCAATTGAGGCCGAATGAGCCTCACAGCTTCATGGATCTTTTCACTTGATATTTTTCTGTTTGAAAAAAAATTTCTTACTCTTTCAATTTTAGAAATGTTAAAAAACATTTGATGAATAAATTTAAAAAATGTAATTTCCTTTAGGCTCACAATCAAAATAAATTGTAAAACAAGAGTTTATTGAATATCAAATAAGTCAACTTCTCTTTTAATCCTTAAAAAATTATATACATTTGACAAGTGTGAAGATTAATGTTGATATAAGGTTTAGGCTGACTTAGGAAAGTAGAGCGTTTTAGATTAATTTGGGAAGGTAATACTTTTCAGGTTAATTTGGGGAGGCAATGTGTTTCAGGTTGACTTCTTTGGTTAAAGTCTAGCTTTTTATTTTATCCTGGTGTTCATTGATTTGATGAAGTAGTTGTTGTTCTTATCTTCTAGAAATGTTCACTGGTTCCCAGCCTTCGTGAGTGTCTTTAGGTTGTGTAGTGTTTTATCAAGATGTATAAGATCGTCTTCTATGTAGTAGTTGACAGTCTTCGTATTAGAGCTGCATTTTCAGGTTTTCAACTCAAATTCTCCTTTGCTTTCAAGACATCTAAAATTTTACATCTTGAACACTATTTTTGTTATTTTTCCCTATCATGCATTAAAGATTTTAGAAAACTATTTTTTTGGAAAGTAAAATTAACCTTGAGGGGCCAGAATGAAATCTTAAGATAGTCTATCCACTTAGAAATCCATGTATGATTAGAATAGACTTTTCGGGCACATAACGTAGGCTAGAGATCACGATTATGAAATAAAGGGATAAATAGTCCCAAATAAGTGTTTAAGTGTGATCAAACAAAGGATCAAATTATGCTGACATCTTCAATCTTGCTCTTTCTGATTTGAATCTGCTTACAACCATTTCATTTTCTTCATTTTCCCGTATCCTTCTAGACTACCCATTTTGGGTTTTCTCCCTAGAGTTTATGTCATCGTATTCATGATCTTCTTATTGAATATGGATTTTTGAACTAGTCATCTTGATCAACCTTGTGGTTTGAGGATTATTAATCCACTCGTGTTGAAGTATTTTTCTTTCTTCTTTTTTCCTTTTTTCTTTCTTTTCTTTCTTTTCTTTTTTATGTTTTTTCTTCTTTTTCGCTATGTTTTTTCTTCTTTTTCGCTATATTTTTTTTTCTCTCTATATTTTCTACTTGATTTGATCTTCGAGTGCTTTGTATTTGGTACACCTTGTGATATATTGTTATTTGTCACCATGAATTGCCTCTGTAACAAAATCTGGATTGATGACTTTCATTCTTGCAAGTAGATTACCTTCACCTTGCCCCTAGTGTGGAGGGTGATCATTGGTTAGGTTGAATCAGAAGAAAATAATTCATGCTCAAATGGGTACAATAAGGGGTATATTTTTTTTTTGAAAGGATAAATGAAACAAAGTCATTCATCATCTCATACACGAAATTCCTTGTAAAAGATGTATCCTTAGGGGGACGGAGTGTTTAGGATTAACCTTATTTACATGAAAACAATGTAATTAATGCATGATAGAATTATTTTAATTATTTCCTTTATTTCTTCTTCTTCCAATCACTCTTGGTATGCCCCAATTATTCGAATTTATTTTCGGAAAGTCGATCCACGATACTCATCTCACTTTTCTTATGGTAATTGTTCATGTACACGATGACATCTTGTACCTTATACCTCCATGTTTTATTGAGGTTGGAAGATGAATGCTAATTCTGTGTTTAGGAAGGGAAATGTGTGACTTTAAAGTCATAATTCTAAAAAAGATAATGTTAAGGAAAGGTTAGCTCTGACTGGAAAGGTAAAACTACTGATTTTGGTGCCTCGGGAAAGATAAGGGCATGACTTTATTAATTCAAAGGAAGGTGATGTCAAGATTTGGTCTATTGGTAATGAGCACACGCCATGTAAGGAAACGAGTAAGGGTGTTCGACTTTGGAGGGAACACAAAAAGGTTTAATCTTGCCACCTGTTAAAGATATATAATTAATAGAGTAGTAAAATAACCATTAATTCATTTGATATTCAAAGAATTACAAGATTAAAACTTGATTTATTGCTCATAACCTTGGAAAATGACATAGGTTCAATCAACAAAATATTTATTGAGTATACAGAGAAAGAACAAAAACACGTTCAAACAGGACAAAGCCAGTGCAATAAGGTTTCACGGTGGATGGAAGAATTTTTTCCTGATTGGCACCAAAATGTCTCATTACACGTTAAAGGTCAATACCCCTGGGTCAAACAAATTCTGAACTTTGCTCTTCGGTGCCCCACATATCTCAATGATGTACCTCAAACTTCAGACGGTGCTAACATCATATCCATAGCTCTTAATCATTTTCTAAGTACGAATGGGGTGACTTTGATTTACCTTAAAAACTTCTATTACAAGATTCTTTGCGAGTTACTCCCAGGATCCATGATTAATGCACATTGAGATGCAATGTATATTATGCAACATACGATATATATATGCGAATGTAAAGATACAAAGATGCACATACGAATGCAAAAATACAAAAATGTGAATGTAAAACGCGTGATGCAAATGCAACAAAGGAATTGATACCAAAAATAATTGTTCATTTAACAATTCTTGAGAAATCTACAATGTCTCGGTACACTAGGGAATTGAAAATCTGGTCCATCTTCATGTTGTACAGCTTATGCGATAATTTGGGTATTGCATCAACTTTCATCAGATATTGAAAACCTTTAAAGCTTTTACTTTTTCTCCTACTTTCAGAAATTTATCAAACTGGTTTGTGACCTTCAACTATTGGCTTCAAAGTCAAGTCTCCTTGAGTCCAACTTGTTACCTCAATAGGTATATGTCCGGATTGTCTCCTTAGTAGGTAGACTATCTCTTGACGCTACTCAATCTACGTAGAGAATCTTCGACATTCTATCTAACCCAATGAAAGGCATTGATGCGGGCATTGTTTTCCAAGAACCTTATAAAAGATCAATTATTTTAGGGATCAATACCTTTGATGGATATGTCATGTTCATGCAAAAATACAATAAAGAATAAGACAAGACAAAAGGAAATCAAGTTAGCAAAAAACAAGACAAAAAGAATAAGTTACAAAAATGATTATTAAAAGAAATGCAAGCTTAGTAAAAATAATTAAATATGAATCCAAGCTGAGACTGAAAAATAATACAAAGGAAATTAAGAGTCATAACCGCATGCGTTCTAATTCTCCTATGCTATCTACATGGCTCTAGCGGGGTAGGTTTACTAAATTCATTACATAAGGCTGGACTCTAGCAAAGGGTTCCCAAGCTAACTTCATAACCTGCTAAAGTTGACTCCGATTCTGTCACATTTTAGACTTGCAAATCGAATTCTGCTTAGGGATTGCACCACTAAAAGCGTATATCGGAACTGATATTTGGACATGCAACTTAGGATGCTTTCCAGAGGTAATTTGTCATACCCACACGAGGAAGCCCAATGTTTCCCATTAGGTGTAACGTTTCCCCCTCCTTAAATAAATCAGGATTTAGCTTGGGTTTAAAACTATGATATTCAACAATCCTAAATATTCACAGAAGTGTAAGTATTAACTAGAGATAACATCTTTTTTCTTCGTTTTTTTTTTTTTTGAAATAACATAATGAAATGTAAATTAAATAAGATCGAAATCATAATTTCCAAAATCTTAAATATAGGGTAACCAACTCATGACTCGACTCTCAAGCTCTTTTAAAAAACAAAAAAATTCCTCAGCGGAGTTGCCAAGCTGTCGACACCGTTTTTTCACCTGTGTGGAAAAAACTAGTACGACTTGGGTTTTTTTTGTTGAAAAGATTTTGCAATGTGAGGAGTCTCCCCTAATCATTTTAAGGTGTGATAGGGACACCATAAAAAAATCAGGTAATTTTAATATTTTTTTTATCAAAATACAAAGTTTGAGGTCTACGAAAACTAGAAAGTGGGTTCGAGAGTCAGTTAGGTGTGGGGAAGGGACACCATAAAAAAATCAGGTAATTTTAATATTTTTTTTATCAAAATACAAAGTTTGAGGTCTACGAAAACTAGAAAGTGGGTTCGAGAGTCAGTTACGTGTGGGGAAGGATTAACACCCTCACAACGCATAAAAAATTATACCTAATTGATTACCCTATATTTAATAAATTGGAAATCTTGAGTTCCAACTCTATTTAGTCAAATTTTCACTATCGATGAACAATTGAAAATAATGTTAATTTATTTAAGCCAATAGTATTCGCCCCCTAGCATAGATGCGGGAGATCAACTATTGTGCCCAATAACTGGATATTGCCTTGATATTTCAGAAATCATGATGTGGTCTTGAAAAGGATTTCGACCTATTTTGGGAATCACCATTAGTCATCCCCTCAGCATACTTGCGGGAGATATACTATTGACTCCCTAATAAGTAAACATTCCTTGTGTTTTAAAATATATGCAATCAAACAACTTATTAATCCTAATTAAACTAAAGGTAGATCAAGGCTTTCTCTATCTTAATTGTCAAATTATGAAAATTAAAGAACCTAGAGGCCCAATTGTAAAAATATAGGCTCTAATATTAACTTAAATTAATTTTGATCAATGATGGGATTCTAATAATTAAATTGGAACCTCGAGCAAAAGCGAGAACCAAATTAAGAATTCTCTTAATTTAAGGAATAAAGGTGAAATTAGGCCTAAGATGGAGGCTCTATTATTAATCCTAATTAATTTTAATTAATGAATATCTAATTAAAAAGGTTCAAGGACTAAAAAGCGAGAAACCAAAATTAAGGCTCTAATTACTAACCCTAATTAACATTATCAATCATTGAATCAAACAATCGAAATGAACCCTCGAGCATCTAAAAGCAAGAGCCAAATCAAATTATTCCCTAAATTAAAGGACTAAAATGTGAGAAATCTAAATCTAAGGTTCAATCTAAGTCAAGTTAACTAAATCCAAGACTAAATTAAACAAACATAAACATATGACGGAATTAAAGGAATTAAACCAACTCGAAACATGAACTTTTTTAAAAAGCATATGTAACAAATAAATACAAAAAAAAAACGAATAAATAAATAATTATAAAAAAGAAATGAATGCACGGAATACAAATTGAATGTTAGGAAATATGAAATAAGAAATGGAACAGATAAAGGACAAAAGCATGAAACATATTAAAAATGGAAACTAAATTAAGGGGGGAAACGAAATTAGTGGAGACAAACAGTAAAATTAAAGGAAATAACTTGCTAAAAAAATGCTAACTTTACATCTATTGTATTAGATTTGGGAAAAGAAATAAGATATAAACAATTAAAATAAAGCAAACTAAACTATGGTAAGAATTTAAAACGTGTATGACGATTTAATTATATAAAAGGAAATATGCATACAAGGATATATAAGGTATAATATTAATACGAGAAAGTCAAAAATATGAATGATACTTAAAAAGAGAAAATACTTATTAGAAATAGAAAGATATATTCATAGAGTCGTTATTATGCATGAAGTAAACAAATAAATGTAAAGATAGCAAAGTTTAGTATGAACAAGGGTCAATATAAAAGAAAAATGAAATTAGTAGGCAGTAATAATAAAATTAGAAAACAAAATGAGGACTAAAATGAACAAAAATGAAAAAGGAGAACAATTCACAATAAATAAAATAATAAAGACTAAATTGCAACTAAACAGAAATGTTATATCAAATTCGAAACAATAGAAAAGCAAAGTATCAGTGACCAAAACAAGAAGATACGCAAAGATAGGGGGTCCTGAAAGAGAATAAACCAACATTTAACACCAAAACATAGAAATGGAAAATAACACAACAAGGACATCAATTTCTAAACCCAACAAAATGAACGGATTATCGGGGCCTATTTTGTAAAAATGCTCTTAAGAGTTTGAGCGCGTTGGAATGGTTTGACCATTTTTTTTTTCTTAATCTCATCAAATATAAAAACCCCTTTCTTATTTTAACTTCACTTTCCCCTTTTCTTTATCACTCTTCCTCTTAACTCTCTCCCTTCTTTCTACATTCCAGAAACCGGTGAAGAGCTCCGTCGCCGGCAGTCGTGTCGGACATCGTCGACCACTGTATCCGGTGATCGTCGAAGTCCAAAATTTCCAAGGAGGCTATCTTCGACGTCAGGAGCCTGAAACTGACCACGGTTTTGCAAGAAGTGGCTCCAAACACCGTGAAAATGGCCGGACCTTTCGGCCTTCGAAGCTTCGATCTCGTTCGTCTACTGTCGGATTGAGATGGTTTTCATTATGTTGTTTACTTCGTTAGTAAGCTCCTCCCCACCTTTCAGGTTGGCCAAAGGAGGTTTTGAACACCGGTAAACTGCCCCAGCTGAGATCTAAAATGGATGCTTGCTTGTACTGCTTTGATTGATAAAAAAATGGGGAGGCCCCGTTTTACAATCTGTTTTTTTATCAAGATCCTGCCTTTTACATTAGATTGCTTAGGGTTTTATAACAACTGCATATCACAATTAAAAAAATACATTTTATCCCTTTTGCGTGTTGGGGCAGGTTGCAGTAAAGGAATGGAAATGTCAGATGGCAGGAACAATCGTCCCATTTGCTTATCACTCATTGTTGTTTTTTTTTACCTACTTTTTTTATTGTTTATTTATACTAATATAATATACATAGGGTGAAAATTGGTGATTACAAAATGTCATAAAAATAAAAGTGTAGACATTATTATAGTTATATTTATAATTTAATGAGGAAAAAAGTTATAAGTATCGATAATAATTTATTCTTAAATTAGATATATAAAGGGGTTATCGTCCCCAAGAAATAGATAATCTCATATTTTCTTATCTCTAATAAAGAATTTATGCTCAATAAAATTTTATCTTCTTGGAATATCACAACCGAAGAAAGATTCAAAGATTTCAGCCTATCAATTAATCTATGTATGCTTCCACAAATCTAATATTTTATTCTGGATGATTTGACATGATTAAATCATGGTTAATTTTTTTATTTTTTTATTTTAACAAGTTACGTCATTGTCAAATAATGTTGAATCTTTAAGATTATAATTTTTCTTTTATTCTTTTTTAATTTGATTTGTTCCTAAAGTTTTTAGAGTTTTAATAAATTGATGATAATCAAATTTGATATATCATATTTAGAACTTATTTGATTGATAATGTGATAATCTTATTGCGATAATATTGTTTTTATTTGTTCATCAATTACATTGCCTTACTTTTATTAAAATTGTAGACACTCATTTTCGTCCGGAGTTATTTTGTTTTTTATACATAAATATATAAATATATAAATATATATATGTATATTTTGAAAATGTTTTTTGACAAAATATAATATATAAATTCCAGAAAACGATTTTTGAAAATTTATATATTATATAGTTTTTGAAAATATTTTGAAAATATATATAATATATAAATTTTGAAAACATTTATATATTATATAGTTTTTAAAACATTTTAAAAACTTATATAATGTATAGTTTTTTAAAACATTTTTTGAAAAATTATATAATATATAGTTTTAAAAATATTTTTAAAAAACTTATATAATGTATAATTTTTTAAAACATTTTTTTGAAAAATTATATGATATATAGTTTTAAAAAACATTTTTGAAAAATTATATAATATATAGTTTTAAAAACATTTTTTTAAAACTTATATAATATTTTAAAAACATTTTGAAAACTATATAATAAATAGTTTTGAAAACTCTTTTTAAAAGTATAATATATAGTTTAAAAATATTTTTGAAATATATATATTATATAGTTTATATCATATTATTATTATTTATTTTATTTTATTTTATTTCATTTCATTTTATTAATTTAATTTAATTTATTTTGTTTTGTGATCCATGTCCAAAGATAAGTCCAAGAAAGATAAGTCCAAGAGAGCCAAGTTGGGCTTGACCCATCCCAGAGGTTAGATTAGGGTTCCAGCGTATGTCACAGTGTCGTAAAAGGGGATTAGGGTTGGCAAAATCATAAGATATCATTTGGGTTAACACAGATTGCAACGACGCCGCATAGAGGTAACCGAACGGTCAAGCCAACGGCCATGCGACAAATCCGACCGCACCAACGGGACAAAACCATCCCGAGGCGGCCGGTGTAACATGCACAAATATATCGGTCAACCATCAACCACGATCCCGAGATCATCGAGACTCACAACGGCCGGTGGGGGTTATAAAAACCCACGACCAACACAGTACAAGGGGACGACAGGACCCCAAAAAAATCAATGGAGAACCAAACAGAGTACACCAAAAACCCATAACATCACGAAAACTCAGTGAAACAGAAAGCCACAACAACCATCGAGTGCACATCATCGAACCCAAAATACATCAGACAAATCAAAACCAACAACAAAGAATCCCGCACAGAAAACCATACCAAACCAAGAAAATAAATACATAGCAAGAAAAAAACAGAAGACAAACATCAAAACCGAAGGAGGCTCGCCGTGAAAGTGAGGAGCCATCGCAAAAGGTGAGGAAGCCAAATATCTCGACTTAGATCTACGTCGATTGGGTTATTTTTAGGGGGAACGGGCTCCGGATCTGGCATCAGGGTGGTGAGGAGAGCAAGGCAAGAGTATTTCGGTGACCAGCTATTGGACGTTGTCCCTCCGTTAGAGCTCTCTAGAGAGATGCGAGAGAATCCATTTTAGAGAGAGAGCGAAAACATTACAAATGGGGGAATGGGTGATTTTTGCTTAAAGGGAGGATATTTATAGCATTGGAGAAACGACGTCGTTTTACTTAGGGCCTTCTGCGCATTTTTTGCGTCCTGGGTAAACTGTGTCATTGATCCTTGTATGATGTAAACTTTACGTTTTGGTCACTGAAATAAGTTTTGGTTCTTTCGATTTGGACTTCTAATTTCTCTATGCTTACATTTTGGTCATTATTTTTTATTTTTATTTTTTGACCCAGGAATTCGCGCTCGTCTCAATTTAGTCCTTTTTATTTTTTTTTCATTTTTTCATATTACGTTTTTTATTATTAGTATTTCTTTTTTTATATTGTTATATTTTATTATTTTTCAAAGTTAACATTTTTATATTTTTATTCATTTTATTTTTATTTTTATTCTTTGTTATTTTGTTATTATTTTTTAATTGTTTAATATATTTTTTATCTATATTTATATTTATATATTTTCTATTTATTTTCTATTTCTCTTTTGATTCATTATCTTAGTTTTTTCCTTCTTTGATGTATTTTACATTTTCTTTTTATTTAAGATATTTTTCTTATTTTATGTTTTTTTTCTTCTTAATTCATTTAACATTTATGTATTATTTGTCGTCTAATATTTTTTGCCCCTTTTTTAGAAGCCCAATCAATCAAAGGTAAACAATTCGAATCAAGTAATTTTAATTTTAATTTTAATTTTTAATTTATGCAATTAAAGACAACCGAAAAATTAATTGGTACCGAAAGGACGGTTCAAGGGTGCTAATCCTTCATTGACCATAACCGACTCCCGAACCTGATACATTTCTGGTAAAGCGCAGATCAGGTAAGATGGTGTCTGATCCACCTAAATGTTTTTAAAATGATCGGTGGCGACTCCAATTCGTTTAATCCAAGCCGAAACCCAATTCCGGGCCCAACTGAAAGGCGGCCTCGACAGCTTGGCGACTCTACTGGGACAGGTAAGTGAGTCAGGCTGAAATTAATTTACGGTTATCTTTTTGAGGGAAAATTATAAGTTTAAATTTTAATTTATTTATTCGATTCCAATTATTTATCTTTGATTATTTTTTAAATAAATAGTTGTAGTAACATTTTTTCAATGATTTCAGGTTTTTTGAAATTTTTTTCATCTTTGGCTCTATACCCGAGCTCAGAACCCTTTTAAGTGGGCGTGAAAACAACACCTTCGTGGGAATTTATTCTCCGTATGGGCATAAGAGAATGTATCTTCTCGAGTTTAACTCAGTCCACATAAGCTTGTAATGGGCTTAGGACTAAGGGTCTGGCAAGCCCAAGGGGGCACCAGCAAGGAGAACTCGGGTACCCTTTTAGAACCTAAACCGCGAGAGTACAAGGAATTAGAGCCCACCCCAAAACCTCATTCTAAACCCTAGGCTGCTTTGATTTTATTTGCTGCTTTACTTTTTATTCAAAGCATGCGAACTAGATAAATATACGGTTAGGATTTGTTTGAAATTAGCATGCGAGATAGAGATCATGTCCGGGTAGGAACAATAAGCATGTGGGGTAGATATCATGTGGGGTAGGACTTTTATTTTCATGATTGTTTTTTATTATTTTCACCTCACCAACCTTTTTCATTTTTGTTCTCTTTTATTTTATTTTCATCTTTTGCATCATTCATTCAAAAGAGGTGTTGATCCACCAAAAACGTGTTTGTTAAACAAAAATAATCTGCATTAATGGACAAATGGGTTATAATACAAGAGATGAAAAGCTCAGAAGACCAGCTATGATCAGAAAAGGCTCGGAATGGATAGAGTTTCCATTAAGCTCGTCAAATGTAAACTTTTCCAAAACGGGATGGCGAAAGCTATAGGGGCAAGGCAAGGAAAATGTTACTGACTCGGAGGGTCCTTTCGAAGACTACGAGAACAAAATGGCGAAACCCTAGATGAGCTGGATGACATTGCTGACGAATTCAAGAAGTAAGCTTCAGATAGTTCTATCGATGGAGGGCTTCGATGGCGCTTTCATTGGGAACAAGCCCAATAGAGAGTAAAAGCCTGAGATGTAGTCATTCGAGACTTTGTGGGGCAAGCAGCTCGTTGCTTGCACAGTTTAGCCTGAGAAGCTGGGACAGTTTGACAGGGCGTTCAACCGATTATAATGGCTGAAGACGAATCAACTTGTCAGGGGTTGTTCGGGATCTATACCATCAAAATGTTTTTATCTCTTTAGGCGAAACACTTGTGTCCCCAATAAGGATTATTTATAATAACATACATATTTTTTGGATCAATGCCTCGAACATTTCATGCATCATGCATTCTTGCATATTTCGCATAATTTTCTTTTTTCATTGCATTCACATGAACTAACAAGAGATTTTCATAACGGAAGGGTACAAACACTGGACATACCTCCACAAGCTTCGGACACATGTCATCCTCATTCAAACCGAAAAGAAGATGAAAGCCAGAATTACTTAGATTGAAGAGAACATGTTGAAGCTCCAGACGAAGTTCGAAGAAAAGATAAATCAGAATAGCCAGAGTACCCTAGATGCAATCATGAAAAGCCAAGAGTGCTTTATCGATCAGATCATTGCCAAGTTAGCTGGCCGACGTCAGAAAAGTGCGCTTGGGGCAGGCTCATCGGAAGGGGTAACCATGCTACCTACCCCGCAAGTGGGTATCTCACCCAGAATCTTACCAGGACTTCAAGATAATTCGGATAGTTACCGAATTCCAAAATTTAATGAAGATGTCAAAACAACAAGGGTAGAAATTACCATTAAACCAGGAGGTAGGATGAGTGGAAAGCCTCCCCTGAAGAAGAAAGAAAGAGAAATCATCAACATTTCAAAATCGTTTGCAGTTGTACCCTCTTCTAGGCAAGAACCAAGGAAGAAAAATGAGCATTTTGATCCCATTCCCATTACATACAAAGAGCTCTACCAACAACTATTTGAAGCACATGTGGTGTCACCCTATCTCGAAACACCTCTAAAGCCCCCATACCACAGGTGGTATGACAAAAATACGCACTGTGAATATCATGGCGATGTTCTGGGGAATGCTATTGAAAATTGCCTCCGCTTTAAGAGGGTTATCCAAAGGATGCGTAACAGGGGTTGGATTCATTTTAACAATTCAGAATCACCCCACATTGCACATAACCCTCTACCTAATTCAAGAGAATAAGCACAATGCAATCACCGAGAAAAATGGTAAAAAGGCCAAAACCAGAGTTTCTGAAATGAAGTCACCTTTTGCTTGGGTATGGAGGCAAATGATAAATGCGGAGTTTCTTGCACCACATCCTAGCACATCAGATCCCAAAGGTGGCAGTCATTGTTGTTATCACAATGAAGATAGACATGATGTACAAGAATGTACCGAATTTAGAACCTTGATCCAGCTAATGATAGACAGAAAAGAGCTGGAATTTTATGATAAAAGCAATGACACTCCCAAAGCAGAAAGAGTCATGGAAAATGGGGCATCCTGATGATGCCTTATTCAATTTTGAGGCGTCTTGTTTGAATTTGTTTTTTTGAACTTTCTCATGTTTGGAACTTGTTTTTGAACTTTCTTTGGATATTTCAATGAATTTATGTGGAGTATTGAATCAACTTTACAACTTGAAATTCTTTGAATATCAACTGAATTAATAAACTCCGTAAATGATTAAGAGTTACAGATCTTTGACAAGTTAACATGATAAAAAAACTGATAAAATAATGACTTTTGACCTTACTTCATAAAGATACACTCAAACACCTTACCATTTTCTTGCAAACAACCAATATAATTGTTTCCCTTCATAATGTTTGGTATTTAGATAGGCGCAGACAACATGGGGCATCGTTTCCATATGAAAATTACTATAATTTTTTTTTAAAATGTTCAATGATGATGATGATCTTTACAAATGGAATAGTTGAGTAGTTGAATCTAGTTTAGGCCAGTTGCTTGGAAATTGAACTCTAAAGATGAGATTCCTTGACTTTCAAAAACACCTAGACTATAACAGGTTCTTCTTGTCAATCTTAAGAAATCAAATCTGTAAAGCTGAGCTACTTCACTAAGGCAATTGGTTATAGAGGAAACTTGAAAGCCCTGGCCTTATGAATAGATTACGTTCAAACCATGGCATTGCTCGAACACTTGGCAATTCGGTGTTTGCTCCACTGCTATTGTCCGGCCGAAGACTTTGTGATGAGATGAAACCTTCAGTTAACTTGATAAAAATGGTTATAATGTTAAGTTGTCCCTCTAAAGCAATTGGTTAAATGCCCCAGCTTTATGGATTCAGCTAGCCAAATAAGTTAAATCAAATTTATCTAAGCAAGAAATTTTCGGTAATTATAGACTAAGGGAGTTAAGGAACACATGTTATAGTCAACTACACACGAGCACTCAAGAATTTTATTTTTAGATCGATATTTCTGCACTACCTTTATTAAAGAAGCTTACGAAACTTGAACAAATGGAAGATTTCAGAGAACCGAAATAGAAGGTCTAGTAATTGAAAATGCTTGTTGCGTCATTTTGTCCGCATCCAATTAAGATGCCAAGCCAAAGAAAAAAACATGTGGCAATAACCAAAAAATTACATTTTGTGTGTGGTTGAAACAGTATGTCAACCTAAAGCCAACTTATCCACTTGAATATTTGTCAAAGAGCTATAACTCTGGAAGCATTAAACGAGCTATTGATTCCTTTGATATTCTTTGAACTCATGTTTATAATTTGATTCGATCGTGAGCCTGAATTAAGGAGCAATATTTTACATAATTTTTATCATTTTCCCTCCTAAAACAAGAAAAAAGAGAAAATCATTTTCAAACAGAACAGTCTCAGATATGAAAGGTCTGTAAAGCCAAAGCTTGAAAAGAGAATGGGGCACGATCGATTCCATGGACCAGATTGGCAGGTAAAACACGGGACTCCAATCCAAGAGATAAAACATAACTCATTCATGTTGCATGCATCTTAGGCATACTTAAGAGCATTACATTTATTATTTTTTGCATACATGATTTTATTTTTATAGCTTTTAGAGTCAAGTTTCGACTTCAAGACGAAGGATACTCGATTTCAAAATAGCTTTAAAGGTTTATAGTGGTTGCTGAGCTCAGCAGCAGAAAGCTACACCTCAACCAATTCGACAGATTGAAAGATCGATAATCAAATTCAGATGAGAAAGTGTCTAGTTCAGATTAACTCAATGACGAGTAGCTAGTTCCCGATTAATGTTTTCAAGCCAAATTTCAATTCCACGAAGGAATATATCCGGCTGCCAGAATTTATCAGTGGACTTTCCTGTGAAAGGGAGTCATCTAAAAATCACATTACTTGGTTCAGACCCGCTCAGGGAACCACCAGGAGAATTATGATCGGCTTAGACCCGTGAAGGGAAGCCATTTTTTTAAGAAACTATCGGCAGCATAACTCAAGGGTTGTCTATCAGCCAAGACCTTCGAGTTCGAATACGCTCAGCTCCAAGGCACATCATTTGCAGCATAGCTCAAGGCTAGAAGGGCTATCTCCACCAAGACCTTTGAGTTCGACTACGCTCAGCTCCAAGGCATATCATTTGCAGCTTAACTTAAGTCGATAATGGTTATCTGCCAACTAAAGACCTTCGAGTTCGACTATGCTCAGCTCCAAGGCACATTATTTGTAGCATAACTTAAATCGATAAGGGCTATCTGCCAAAGACCCTCGAGTTCGATTACATTCAGCTTCGAGGGTAAATCATTTACAGCATAACTCAAGGCTAGAAGGGTTATTTGTCACCAAAAGACCTTTGAGTTCGACTACGCTCAGCTCCAAGGCATATCATTTGCATCATAACTTAAGTCAAGAAGGGTTATCTGCCAACCAAAGTCCTTCGAGTTTGACTACGCTCAGCTCCAAGGTACATCATTTGTAGCATAGCTTATGTCGAGAAGGGCTATCTGCCAAAGACCCTCGAGTTCGATTATATTCAGCTTCGAGGGCAAATCATTTACAGCATAACTCAAGGCTAGAAGGGTTATCTGTCACCAAAATAACTTCGAGTTTGACTATGCTCATCTCCAAGGCATATCATTTGCAGCATAACTTAAGTCGAGAAGGGTTATCTGCCAACCAAAGACCTTCGAGTTCGACTACGCTCAGGTCCAAGGCGCATCATTTGTAGCATAGCTTAAGTCGAGAAGGGCTATCTGCCAAAGACCCTCGAGTTTGATTAGACTAAGCTTCGAGGGCATATCATTTACAGTATAACTCAATGATAGAAGAGTTATCTGTCACCAAAAGACCTTCAAGTTCGACTACGCTCATCTCCAAGGCATATCATTTACAGCATAACTTAAGTCGAGAAGGGTTATCTGCCAACCAAAGACCTTCGAGCTCGACTACGCTCAACTCCAAGACGCATCATTTGCAGCATAACTTAAGTCAAGAAGGGCTATCTACCAAAGACCCTTAAGTTTGATTATACTCATCTTTGAGGGCACATCATTTACAGTATAATTCAAGGCTAAAAGGGTTATCTGTCACAAAAAAACCTTCGAGTTCGACTAAACTCAGCTCCAAGGCACATCATTTGCAACATAGCTTAAGTCGAGAAAGGCTATATGCCAACCGAAGACCTTCGAGTTCGATTACACTCAGCTCGATGACACCTCAATCACACTACTGTTTGGTTGCAATCGAGGTTTTCAAGCCAAAAAGAAGACATGGGTTAACTGTGCCTTAGTGACAAAAAACCGCTTTCCGGTAGCATAACTTAAGTCGAGAAAAGCCATCTGTCGACGAGGACCTTTCAAGTTCAATTTCATTCAGCTCGAAGGCCTATCAACCATTGGGTGGAGTCCAGGAACTACTTTCCAGTCGAATTTTTAAACAAAGGTCTTTAAACCGAGAAGAAGACTGAAGCGGACTACAATGAGAAGCCACATTCCAATTCAAATTCCGAACTACGACTTCAACTCCATATGTTTTTGAGATGGACTCGACTTTGCGAAAGAGGGGTCATCCGCAACTCAAATTCGACAGGGAGTTATTCCTAATTCAGATTAATTGTCAACTCCACCGAGCAAAAAATTGTGTCCTTTTATCTTTGTCCTATTTTTCGTTCCACGAAAAAGAACAAAGAGGGGCAGTTATAGACACTCATTTTCGCCCGGAGTTATTTTGTTTTTTTATACATATATACATATATATGTATATAGTAATATAGTTTGTGAAAATACTTTTTAACAAAATATAATATATAAATTTCAGAAAACGATTTTTGCAAATTTATATATTATATAGTTTTTGAAAATATTTTTAAAATATATATAATATATAAGTTTTAAAAATATTTTGAAAACATTTATATATTATATAGTTTTTAAAACATTTTAAAAACTTATATAATGTATAGTTTTTTAAAACATTTTTTGAAAAATTATATAATTTATAGTTTTAAAAAAAATTAAAAACTTATATAATGTATAATTTTTAAAACATTTTTTGAAAAATTATAAGATATATAGTTTTAAAAAAAATTTAAAAAATTATATAATATATAGTTTTAAAAACATTTTTTGAAAACTTATATAATATTTTTAAAACATTTTGAAAACTATATAATATATAGTTTTGAAAACTCTTTTTAAAAGTATAATATATAGTTTAAAAAATATATTTTTGAAATATATATATTATATAGTTTATATCATATTATTATTATTTATTTTATTTCATATTATTTTATTAATTTAATTTAATTTATTTTGTTTTGTGGTCCAGGTAAAGATAAGTCTAAGAGAGCCAAGTTGTTGCCTGACCTAGCCCAGAGGTCAGATTAGGGTTCCAACGTATATCACAATACTACCACAGAGGATTAGGGTTGGAAAAACCCTAAGATATCATTTGGGTCAACACATATTGCAACGACGCCACACATAGGTAACCGAGCGGTCAAGCAACGGCCAGGCGATAAATCTAGCCACACCAACGGGACTGAACCATCCCGAGGCGGCCGTTGTAACGTGCACAAATATCTCGGTCAACCAACAACCATGATCCCGAGATCGTCGGGACTCATAACGGCTGGTAGGGGTTATAAAAACCCACGACCAACACAATACAAAAGGATGACAGGACCCTAAAAAAATCAATAGAGAACCAAACAGAGTACATCGAAAACCCATAACATCACGAAAACTCAGTGAAATAAAAAGCCACAACAACCATCGAGTGCACATCATTGAACCCAAAATACAACAGACAAATCAAAACCAACAACAAAGAATCCCACACAGAAAACCAGAACAAACCAAGCAAATAAATACACATCACGAAAAAAATAGAAGATAAACATCAAAACGAAGGAGGCTCGCTGTTAAAGTGAGGAGCCATCACAAAAGGTGAGGAAGCCGAAGATATCGACTTAGATCTACGTCGATTGGGTTTTTTTAGGGGAACGGGCTCCGGATCTGGCATCGGGGTGGTGAGGAGAGCAAGGCAAGAGTGTTTAGGTTTTTCCAGCCATCGTCGGCGGTGGCCGGCTATTGGACGTCGTCCCTCCGTTGGAGCTCTCTAGAGAGATGCGAGAGAATCCGTTTTAAAGAGAGAGCGAAAACATTACAAATGGGGGAATAGGTAGTTTCAGCTTAAAGGGAGGATATTTATAGCATTGGAGAAACAACGTCGTTTTACTTAGGGCCTCCTACGTATTTTTTGCGTCCTGGGTAAACTGTGTCACTGATCCCTGTAAGATGTAAACTTTACATTTTGGTCACTGAAATAAGTTTTGGTACTTTCGATTTGGACTTCTAATTTCTCTATGCTTACATTTTTGTCATTATTTTTGTTTGACCCAGGAATCCGCGCTCATCTCAATTTAGTCCTTTTTTATTTTTATTTTTTTCATTTTTTCATATTACATTTTTTTATTATTAGTATTTCTTTTTTTATATTGTTATATTTTATTATTTTTCAAAGTTAACATTTTTATATTTTTATTTTTTTCTTTGTTATTTTGTTATTATTTTTATTTGTTTAATATATTTTTTTATCTATATTTATATTTATATATTTTCTATTTCTCTTTTGATTCATCATCTTAGTTTTTTTCCTTCTTTGACGTATTTTTACATTTTCTTTTTATTTAAGATATTTTTCTTATTTTATGTTTTTTTTTCTTTTTAATTCATTTAACATTTATGTATTATTTGTCGTCTAATATTTTTCGCCCCTTTTTTAGAAGTTCAATCAATCAGAGGTAAGCAATTCGAATCGAATAATTTAAATTTTTTAATTTTTGTAATTAAAGACAACCGAAAAATTATTTGTTACCGAAAGGGCGGTTCAAGGGTGATAATCCTTCATTGACCGTAACCGACTCCCGAACACTATACATTTCTGGTAAGTCGCAGATCATGTAAAATGGTGTCCGATCCACCTAAATGTTTTTAAAGTGATCAGTGGCGCCTCTAATTCGTTTAATCCAAGCCGAAACCCAATTTCGAGCCCAACCGAAAGGCTGCTGTGACAAAAAAGTATTAAAGTTTCAAATTACTTTGCCTGACTTTTATTTAAAGGTGTTGAAGTTTCAATTTTGATTGTCTGTAATTTCTATATCGCAAAAAATCCAACGATAATCAGTGGCGGATCTAGAAATTCGAAAATGGGGATCCAAAACAAATTTTATAATATTCATTAATAAAAAAAAGCTACATAATCCACAATCTAAAATAACAATTCAATCAAAAAGTACAAAAAATTACTATTACTGAAAACAATTACAATTGTTCTCGAGGAGCTTTCATTCCTTGAAATCGTTTCATGATTACTTCATCGTCGATTTGAAGAAAAACATCTCCCTTGATGCATCAACTTGGCTCTCGATCTCCATCTCCCTTGATGCAAATTCTTGCTCGGCTTGAGTTCTTGAAGGTTGAGTTGGTGATGAGACAAATTGACACTTGGGAAGAACTTCCATAATCCTTTTTAGACATTTGAATAAACCAATCCAACGTTCCATTCTTCTCCTTTCGTTGGGGTTTAATCTATTCATCATTCATCTTCTCACTACTACAATTACAAAATTTACAAATTACAATAATTATTAATTAGAAAATATTCATAATTTAATTTACACAAATTTAATATATTTTTCTCATCCTCAAAAATACATATTCATAATTTCATTTTCATGTATCACAATTTAATATTCAATTATTCTTCACAAAATCACCAAAATATTTTAATCAATACAACCTTCTCATACACCTTAAACAACACAACACCCAAAAAAATGGGTGTACAGAATTTTCTTTTTCTAATATAATACATTAGCTATTGATAATTTTTCAAAGAAAATGGGTATGCATTTGCTACCTATAGGGCCACGTGAGTCCGCCCCTGACGATAATGAGTTAAGTTTTTAAATTCACGTGTAAAACAAGTTTTGTTATAACTTCATTAAGGTGGTTTTATTTTATATGTACGGTAACTCTGACTTAATATAATTGTATAAAGATTCAAGGGTTCAATTTATTTTATTTATATTCTTTGCTGCTACTTGCATGAGTTTCAAGCAAGTTTTAGATTGTTCTGGTAGTTCTCATACTTGCATTAAAACATTTGTTTTTCTTGTGTTATGACTTTTCGTGGCCTTTTATTAATATTTATTAATATGGAGGTTTCTTATGGTTCCGGTAAAAGCAATTGTTTTTTCTGTACGAAGAACAACATTATTGATGTATTAATTTAGGCTTATTATTGATTATTTATGGAGAATTGTAGATTAATAATTGTACTTGTGTTAAACGAAAAGGAAAACACTGCTCTATATTGGCATTTTTTGTTCTATAGCGGTATTTAAAAGAACAGTTAAAAATGCTGCCGCCGCAAAAAAGTGCCGCAAAAAATGCTGCTAATCCAAACGTCACAACTATTAGTGGCGTTTTCTACTAATAAACGCTGCTAAAAGTCAGGTTATGTAGCGGAGTTTGTATACTAAAACACCGCTAAAGGCCAAGTTATATAGAGGCATTTTAGTATACAAACGCCGCAACAGGTTTGCCATATAGCGGCCTTTTTGGGCACAAACGCGGCAATAGGTTTGATATTTATAGGCGTTTTCCCACAACATGTTCGCTATTTAGCGGAGTTTTTAGTCACAAACGCCACAACATATTTGATATTTAGCAGCGTTTCGAGCACAAAGGTCACAATAGGTTGGTCATTTGGCGGCGATTTTTTCTAAAAACGCCGCCAAATATGCACTATGTTAGTGGCGTTTTACCCCTAAAACGACGCTAATCGAAACTGATTTTCAACATATCTTCTTCCTATTTTGTATTACCCAAATTTAATATGTAACAATATCCAATAACCATTTTAAATTTAATTACGATTCAAATTAAGTAATAATACATAAAACATAAATAAATCAAAGTTTACAAACATCCAAATTAAATATAATGTAGTTCAACATTTTTCAATAACATAAACAAAGCATTAATGTAAGAAAACACCTAGGATGATGAATTCTTCGTTTGATTCTGCAGCATCATCTGCTTCATAGCTTCAATTTGATTTTGAAGTTCTTCATATTTTTTTCTTAAATGTTGCTTCTCTCGATGCTTCTCTCGTTGCTCTCTCTACTTCTCTCTCTGCTTCTATCACTTCATCTTTGGCTTTCATTTGAGTAATTTTTTCATCAACTTTACTTAGTTGTTGTTTTAATCGATTAACTTCTTATTGAGAAGACTGGCTATGTGATGGCATGTACTGAGACAAGTTGGATCCAAAATATTTGGTTGGAGTAACGAATGATCCCTGATAGCGAACTAGATCATATTTTTCAGGACCGAAAAATTCAACAATAACTTAATTTTCAATCTCGTCCGCTTAATAGAAGCATGGGATGAAGTAGTAGCTTCATACTCTACCCTTTTATTGCTCAAATTTTCCTGATAATCAATTAAGAATTTAGAACAAATTCAAATATTATTTAAAATAAAAATTCTATACTATAAATATAACATAATGCAAATTTTATGTCTAGTAAATATACCATACTTTCTGCAGCTTCAGGAGCCATATGAGAGCCATATTTTTTTGTATGTGTCATTTCAAAGAACTTTATTCGTCCAACTCTATTGCCGGACATGATTTCCTACAATATAGAATATAAATTAATAATTACAAAAAGTAATAAATAATAGAAAAAAAGTTGATTGTTATATGCTACCAACTTAAAATGATTATATGAATAATCATAAATAAAAAAAGGATTACATGTTCATGACCTACAGGAGCAAAACTTTTTGATCTAGTAGTGTGAGTAAACTTTTGTTGTTGCTATCAATACCAACGTGCTCTCGGTCCTACAATTTGAACTCCACATGACTTATAAATTCCATAATATAGTGACATAATATTATTTTTAAAGTGTATCATACCACTCCTTTCTTTGAACTCCAAAACCTGATTGTATCTTCTTATTGATATCTGAGCATTCCAGGTGCGACATTTTGCAGCTTTCCTTCAAGGCTTAGATTGTTCTTAAAATATTTCTTTTTAAGAAACTCGTGTGGTCTCTCAATTTCTCTCCTAACGCTTACTTCTAATAATCATTTGAGACCTCTAAAGAAAATTTCTCCTATAAATTACACAAGTGTTGAAAGTAAATATAAATTACTATTGAACTACAATGAATTATTCATTACAATGAAATTATTACCTTAATGCAATCCACAACCTGATTTTTGCTACTATTCGGCATCTCACGCCATGACTCATAATTGATCGGTCGAAAACTTGCATTACGTGCAATAATGCCTAGGTAACCTGATAGAACAAGTGATTTTGTCTCAATAGGTTAACCGACATCTTTACTTGAAACTCTCACGTGGTCCCCAAGAGAAAGTTGGTACAATTCCTTCATTATCATACAACCTCTACTCTTGCGCCTTTGATCATTTTAAGCTGCATAAGAAATAATTTAGTGTAGGTTTTCAAAATCAAGTCAATAAGAAAATCAATCATTTAAATAAAGAGTCGAACATTACCTTCAATTTCTACAATTTCTTCAACTGTATTCGGAACTTCTGTAGATCCAACACCAATTGACTCTTCATTATTTGTTTTTTCCTCCTCTTGAGGAGCTCGAACAATCCGCATATCACTTAGCATAATAAATGCAATAAACAAACAACAATACTAGTAACTACCAACAACAATACTATTAATATATATATATTCGATGACATTAACATATATAAATGATAATATTATAAATTAATTAATTAATCAAGATATAAATCTAACTACATTGTTATGTCATACCAATTTTCATAAATATCTTCATCCATGTCATCCCGAACCCATTGGAATTGTGAACTAGTACTAGTAATAGATTAATCTAAATTTTGTGCTACAAAAGGCAAAGTTTCTAATATTGTTTCAATGTCATCTCTACTTCCATCCCCGATGTCTATCAAGTCTCTAGGAGTGTTACGAAGTACAACATACCAACCCTCATCCATTGGATCATGACAGTAAAAAAGTTGTTTGACTTTAGAAGAAAATACATATGACTCGTCCTTCAATTGCTGACCAGTGTGAATTAACAGAGAAAAGTTCACCATTGTAAAACCTAATTGATCTCTTTTAATACCTCGAGCAGTATTTACATCAGCCCAATCACACCGAAATAACACAACCTTTCGTTTGCCATAATAATCCAACTCAATGATATCCGTAAGGATTCCATAATATTCTACATCTCCCTCCCAAAGGATGGTTTTCTCTAGCACTAGCATAACTTGTAGTTGAACAAGTAACAACTACTACACAATTTTGTATCCTCCTTAATCTTTCAAGAGATTTTGTATGGAACCTGAACCCATTAATGATGATGGCATTATATTTTTTAATAATCTTATTCAGACCTTGAGAAAGCCATTTAACCTATTCACTAACTTCTCTCCCACTCCAAACCTATTACGTATGAAAGGTTAATCGATTAACATTTATATCAATATATTAAAACAAATAGAGTTATGCATAATTTACGTGTCGAGCAAGGATTTATTTGCTTGTTGTATGCCCTAACCATTCATGAAAAGTTTTTGTGGATAACTTTTGAATGTGTCACTGATGTATTCTTCTGGAGCTTGAATGATATCTTAAGAATTCTTTAAACTCACTATAAAAAAGATTATGTGGTTAAAAAATGAGAAATATGAAAGTTCATGAGAAAGTACATTAGGATTTTTATTGTAAAACTCATGTACGTAAAGGATCTAATGAATCGTGATGGAAAATAACATATTGGTGTGCTTGTACCCAAGACTTCTCATCTAACTGTGCAATTTCAACTTTGCCGAGTGATTCACCATAACTTCCAAACAAATAAGTCTCAGCTAAGTTATTCATATTGAACACTTCATTTCTATTTGGTTTATTCAATCTTGTTTCAACATCTTCCAAATATCTAGAGCAAAAATTCATACACTCCTCTGCCAAATACCCTTCAGCAATTGATCCTTCTGGATAACGTTTTTATGACAGTAAGACTTTAACTTGCACAAAAACCTAGACACAAAACACAACATTATATTAATAGTTTCATTACAAAATATGTTTAATATAGATTGAATACATATGAGTCAATTAGCACCTCTATATAGGATACATCCACTCATAGAAAACTGGTCCACCAACTTTAGCTTCATGAGGGAGATAAACTAGAAAATGCACCGTAATTGTGAAGAATGAAGGTGAAAATATCTTCTCCAGATTACATAAAGTCAAGGTGACTCAATCTTATAGTTTTTCAAGTTCTTCAACCATCAGAACTTTCCCACAAATAGCTTTCATTATATTGGAAATTTCAATTATACAAGACGTCACCTTATTCAACATGCAACCACGTAAAGCAACTGGTAGTAAATCTTGCATCAATATATGATAATCATGTGACTTTAGAGAATAAAGTATTCGATCTTTAACATTGAGACATTGAGATATGTTTGATGCATACCCATCTAGGAATTTTATAACCTTCAATACCATGCAAAAGACTTCTTTTTCTTTCTTCAACATTGCAAAAATAGAAGGCGGTAACCAAGGTTTTCCATTAGAAAGTAATTGAGGATGAAGATCATGTCAAATTTCGATATTAACTAAGTTAAGTCGACTCTTTAGATTATCTTTATATTTACTATCGATATTGAGAATGATCCCAATAATATTATCACAAACATTCTTCTTAATGTGCATGACATCAAGATTATGTCTTAAAATGAGATCTTTCAAATAAAGCAACTCGAAGAAAGTACTTCTCTTTTTCCACAAATCCACCTCATTTGGATCATCTTCTTTATTAGACTCATCATCACTCTGTTGTTCAACATCACAATCATAACCATGTTTTTCCTTTTTCTTTGATCGTGTATTTGGTGGTTGATTCATCTTTCCATAAGTGAACTTGATATGTTTCAACAGTGACAAGATATCACACCCAATTGTTTGTTCAGGAGTTTTTCTAAACTCTTCAGTACCATCAAACAATTCTTTTGATATATGAATCTGTAATTTTCACCTAACCACCGACGATGTCCCATGTAAGAGAATTATTTTCCATTATACAACCACTTTGAACATGTCTGCACAGCACAATAAGGATAAGCATAACGACCTTTGGTACATAACAAGATTGATTTGCATAAGCATGGAAATCATTAATAGTCCACAATAAAGCTACACGTAAATTAAATTTCTCATTCTTCAACACATCATATGTTTCGACACCCACCCATAATGATTTCAACTCTTCAATAAGAGGCTGTAAATAGATGTTAATATCATTTTCGGGACCTTTCTCACCAAATATTATCATTGATAAGATAAAGGATAATTATTTCATGCAAATCCACAGAGGCAAATTGTAGGGAACAAGCAGAACAGGCCAAGTACTATGCGAAGTACTCATGATTTTAAAAGGATTAAACCCATCAGATGCAAGACTGAGCCTGACATTTCGAGCTAAATTTTTGGTCAAATGACTTCCAAGCTAAATAATCAGTAGGATGCCTTAATAATCCATTACCGGTTCGCCCATCATGATGCCACCTCATAGACTTTACAGTCTTTGAAGACATAAAAAAGTCTTTGAAGCCTAGGTATTAGAGGAAAATATCGCAAAAATATTTATTGGCTTCTTTCTTGATTGTGCTTCAACTTCATCCTCACTCACATTTTCTACGTTCCCATCATCCAAAAAGATTTTCCGCATACATGACAAGACTCTTGATTTTTTCGATCACCCCAATACAACATGCAATCATTCGGACAACTATGAATTTTCTCAAAACCAAGACCCAAATCCTTTATCATTCTCTTCATATCTTTGCATGATTGAGGGATTTTCGCAAAAGGAAACATGCCTCTCAAAAACTCTAATAACAGTGTAAAAGAGTTACCGGTCCACCCTCCCAAACATTTTAAGTGGAAAAGACGAATGCAAAAGGAGAGTTTTGAATATTTTGATCCTTCATAAAGTTGCTCATTCATTCATTAAGCAACTTATAAAACTTTATCGCTTCTCCATTTGGCACTTCATCACATCCATTTCTTGCCATCTTAGTGAATTCATAACCACCAAAATCAAAATAATCTTCTCTAACAGGTTGGTGATGATTGTGCATATTAAATTCATCTTTCAACATACCCTCCATGTCATCTTCTCTAGCAGATCAATGATGAGAATTAAAAGGATAAGCAGAATTACTCACGGAACAAGATCTACGAGGTGTACACTCTCTATGGAATATCCATTTTTATAGCCCCGAACAAAGCCAAAAACAATTAGATGCTTGTAGACAACTTCACGAATGTGCCAATTAATGTTAGCACACTTCATACATGGGTAAAGAATCATATTCTCTCCTGGCTTGCATTTTCAAAAGCTAAATTTAGAAAAGTTTCTACTCCATTTTGATAGCCGTCAGTTACCATTGACAAATCCATCCAACTCTTATCCATTTCGTATTTCTAAAATATCCATTTCAAATGTAAGCAACTAAAAGATACATTTTTCGAGTCTATCATAGCACCTACAACTAATGGTTAAAATTTTAACAATTGTTAGGTATTTTGTTAACAAACCTACTATTAGATTAAAATTATATCTTTAAAATTATATCAAGTGTGGGAAGCATATTCCATGGTCAATGAGAATGCAACTAGAGAACAAGTCAAATTAACATTAAGAATCAGTTAGCATAGAATATTGTAATAGTGAATGCATTATGTAGGAAACCCAATCAATCATTCTCAAACTAGGTTCTCTAAACAGAACATAAAATTATATATATATATATATATCAACCATGAAAACTTATTGTCACTATAATAGAGAAAGCATAAGAAACAGTAATGTATAAGAATCTAGAATACTCAGTGGCCATGTAGTTAAGAGTGCAATCCGACATAATAAAAAAACTTAACACCAACAACCATATTAAAAGGGAAGAAATAGGAAGGATATTGCATTAAGAAGATCACCTTGGCCTATGTGAATATACATACAATTAAATTGTATGTCCGACAAGTAAGGAACATAATATTGCTTAACAGAATCACTTTTGTTCAACACTAGCGGGACTCCAAGGCCATAGGCACTCCACTCACTAAAACATTCCCAAAGAAATAATCCCATTCTTCTACTTCCATTAATATTAAACTCGATTTTATTTAAAAATTAAATTAATATTAATATTAAACAAAATTTAATTAGACTAATTCAAAATTACCCATGTTTTGGGTCAAATATGTACCCTAAATATAATTATGATTATGGGTCAACTTACGTTAATATAACAGTTAAGTTGGACTGAGATATTCTAAGATTTGAATTGCTATTCTTTTCCACCTAATTCTTTACCACCTAATTCTTTACCAAACGAAGGCATTAAATCTTATTTTTCAATATAAATCGAAATCTTAATAAATTCAATGCATTGAATTTACAAAAGTTTTTAAAATAAGTTTGCAAATACGAGCTTCATTTATAATTGTATCAAAATAATCTCAAATCATTTAAGAGCATGCCTGCAGAATATACAATTATTAAATACATGTTTCACAACCCAAGGCATAGGATACAACATACCAACAATATAAGTCTCACTGTTGAAGAAATAGACTTTGTATATCTGATAATTAAGATTTAAAGTTCGTATTCTTTGTAAGGCTTGTTGCAACTCATTTTCAATTTATTCAAGCTCTATAAAAATATACTAAGATCTTTAAGAGCTTTATTGCTGGTTTAGGATGAAAAAGTTCATAATAAACTTAATCTCATAAAGCTCGTTAAAATATACATTCAAGAAAGTATTAAGACTCCACGGTGTCTCAATCTCTATTATCTTGCATTTGACATAAACGTGTTGCATTTGACAAAGGATGTGGTCACATACGTTTATTCACCCCACTTAACGTCAATTATATTTTTACTACATCTCGGTATCCATCCTAATCCAAAACATAAACTATTATAATTTGTATTATATTTTTAATAAGAGAAAAGAGAAAAGGTTACCAAGGATTGAACCTAAGACTTAATGCCAATTAAAACTGAAGTGGTGTCTTGAATTATCATATTTTGATAGTTGACATTAATATGAAAAATAATCACTTACTCTAGGGAAATAAAAAGGAACAAGTGAAGATAGCAGAATTGAGGGCTTACCTCAAATGAAACAAGCTAAGTTCTTCACAACAGATAGCAGTAGATTGAAGTGATGATCATGCAAGACAACACAACTTTTATCGGCAACCAAAAAGGAACAAGTGATAATCCTTACCTGAAGCAAAACAATTCAGTAAATTTTAACAATCATTACCTTGCCTGAAGCAAAAAAATAAAAAGGGATTTGGGTTTTGGGTAAACGGAGGAAATGAAATTAAAAAAACGTAGGAAATTAACCCCAAAGTGATCAAAAGGTGGAAATGAGTGAACTCAAACAAAATGTTATCAGCAAAATAAAGTCAAAATAGTTGACGCTCGCAGAAAAATAACCTACTTTATTTCCTGCTGCTTAGGAAATGTAATTACACGGAGAAAGGACGACCATATTGCTTTTACAACACTGCAAAAAGGATTTCACCATTCTTTCCCCAAATGAAGTGATACCAAAGTGTAAAAAATAAAAACAAAGGTCCTATCGCATATATTTGAAACACTGTTGACCTTCAAACCTTCCTCTAGAGCTCTCTGTATTGAAAGTTGAAATTAAGCTAGTTTCTTCTTTTGATTTAAAGAAATTAGAAGAAAAAAAATGAATGAACTTAGAATACTTATTTCTCGAACTAGAATTCATCACGTTCAAATAACATTAATATCCACATTCCAAAGAACTAAAACTACTATACATCTCAGTTCAGTGGAGTTAATCGAAACGGCGGTTTCCAAATTTTTCACAGTTACTTTACCGTAGTCAATCAACAGCTTACAAGCAGTTTCCATTCTTCGATAAAATCCTTGCAAAAACTATTCGGAAAAAAAACAAACATAAAAATCGAAATTCACAAAAAGTAATCTAAACCTTTCCTAAGAAAACGAACCAAATGAATATTATTAAAAAAAGAAAAAAAAAAGATGAGCTCAATGCGCTTTGAGATCGAATCTCATACGAGTCAAGATCGACTCACAAGGATTGAGAGAATTACCTGCAAGGATATTAACAGGCGTGAGAAACTAAGATCGACATTTGTAGGGGGTGTGGGCTTTGGGTAAACGGCGGGAATGGAATTCAAAACATAGAAGCAGCAAATAGGTCAATGGAAAAAAATAAAGAGGGATTTAGAACCGCAAAACTTACGGACGCCACTAAATATATCGATAAATCACGACGTTTATTAAACAATGCCATTAAAGTATGAATCTGTTGCGGCGTTTTTCAAAAAAATCCCACTGTATATCAATATATTGCGGCGTTTGTATTAAAAAATGCCACAGGTACATGACTATTGCGGCAATTTTCGAAAACGCCACAAAAATACGTTTTTAGCGGCGTTTTGTGAAAAACGCCACTATATATCCCTCTATTGCAACTTTTTTAACAAACGCCACTATAGGTTATGGCTATTGCGGCGCTTTCCCACAAACACCGCTAAATCTGTTTTTTTCTGGCATTCGTTCTAAAAATACCACGAGAGGTCTATAGTTATCGGCGTTTCTTTAGAAAACGCCGCTAAAAATGCCACTATAAACCCATTTTGTTGTAATGAAACTAGATTTTAATATATGGCAGTTTAGTATATCGTCACTAAGTTTAAAAACTAAAACTCGATAATAATTGAATTTCTTTCCATGATATTAATTTTGAATATAGATTCGGTTAATTATGAAATTGGATTTGATTTATTGTATCATATTTTGGTTTAATTTGGTGAATCCATGGTTAAGGAATTATTTAGAGATAGTCAAAGATTTAGGTTTTTTGTTTCTAATAATGTCATTTAGACAACGTTATTATGGGTTACTTCAGAAACAATTACTTGATTATAAAATTCAATTTTGTTTTTTTACTATTATGGATTATATAATATATATTTGGCATTGATATATTCGATTTAGTTTGGAAAAGATTTAAGTCATTAGTATGTATTTTTGAAATTTGGTTAAATATTGATTATTTTGAATTTAGTTTTTTTATTTATGGTTTATGAAGTTATGTATTAAATGCATGTTTTCGAAATTCTTTAGAAACAATCAAAGACATGTATTTTTTATTTTTGATAGCACTATTTATTTAACTTTATTCTGGGTTATTTCGGAGATCGTAGTACAATAAAAAAATTTAGTTTTGATCTTTAATTGTTATAAAAATATTAAATTTGAATATTGATTTTTATTTTGAGACGGCTTAATTAAAACAATAAGTCGTTAAAGGGGCCTCCATTTTGAAAAATATTTTTTAAAATATAAGGGCTATGTGCATGTAACTTAAGATATGTTAGTATTGATTGACCTAAAGGAAGATTAATAGTTGACATAATCTCATGTACAACTTTGATAATAAGTATGTGATAATTATTCGGTTTGATGTGTGAGTAATAAATCAACCTAAAGGAAGATTTTTGTTTGACATGTTCTTATTATCAGTTTGGTTACCGCACCATATATCACTTAAGGTGAATGTTTTGTCTAAAGATGAAATATTAATTGAGCATGTGATAACTTAAGATAAGGTTTAAGTGTATTCAAATTTAATATAATTTTGGTTATCTTTTAATTAAAATATAAAATTAAGAGAAATTGAATGACTGACCATATATATATATATATGGTTTTGTTTATATTGTTAATGAAATATGTGTATATTATCAATTCAGTTTGATCAAAATTTCAATTTTGGTTGTTGGTTATTAGAATATATATTGAAACAAATTAATTCATATTTTGGCTAGGTCTAATATTTTGATAGGCTAGTTGAAACAAAATATCGCCAAAGTGTCATCTTTTGTGTAGACTGGTTTGTTTAAAATATCAAAGAAGATTATGTGTTTCTTATGATTAATGCTTTTATTAATTGACCCAAAGGAAAGTTAATATTTGGTTGGATTTCAAGCGGCACCTGAGGTAATAACATGTGACAATTATAAGGTTTTTTTATGTGAGCATTACATTAGTCCAAAGATTAGTCTTTTGTTTGACATAGTTTATTGTCAATGTTTGATTACTGCAACAAAAGTACCATTTGTTGTTAGTATTACTTTCAAAAGACTTGATATTAATGTAGTGTTTGGTATCTTAAGATAGAAATTAGCCATTATTTTGGATTTATTGTTTTATTATGTAAGCTTGTTGTTTATTTTGTTCAGCTAGTTCTTTCGTTATCATAGTTTCTTCTAATATCAATTATATTCTCATGCCTAATAAGAAAAAATTTCAAGTAATGCACTTACATAAGGTTTTGGTTATATGAACATAAACTTTGCACTAAGGAATGAACAATTTCCACCTCTCATGGGGATAACATCCTTAATTGGTATAAGGGATTTTGAGAGGTGAAGTTTTTTCATATTACATGAGTCTAGTGGTCATGAAGCACAATATTTTAGAAGTCTTTAGAGCACAATATTTTGCACTTAGGACAATGGTTTTCTTGATGAAATTGAGAAATATTTTTTTAAAAAATAATAAGGTTTAAATGACATCATTTTTTACTTCTTTGATGTCTATAAAGTTAAGGGTCAAAGAAATGTGAATGAGTACATTATGGATACGTTTCAATTGTTTCAAGACTTAGGCACTTAAGATCAAGTTTTTCTAAAGAATTACTTGTTCTTGTTATTTCAGTATCGCTTCATATAGAGTTTAATCAACTCAAAGGGAGAAATAGGCTCTAAATGAACTCATTTTTATTATGTGCAAGAGAAATAAAGGTTGAAGAATAATAAGTTTGAAAATACTCATAAAACGTTTGTATAAAGATAAGGGCAAAAATAAAAAAAAAATAGAATGTAGTTGTTAAGGGTCCAACTCAACAGAGATAACAATATGTTACAAAGGGTTTTTCTCTTTTTTAATAAGTTAGGACATGTGAGGAGAAATCGAATTCTAAAACAGTCATCGACTATTTTGATTATTCTAAGAAATTTAGGGGTTATAAGTTTTATGATCACATAATTAAAAATATTTTTAAGGTGAGATCTATAATATTGTTTTTTAGGATGTTGAGTTTGGAGGGAAAAAATAAAGTTTAAGGAATTGATTTTGAGGAGGAATTGGATTATAACTCAATTCTTATTATCACTTTTTATGATATCTATGTGTTCATACTTGTCGTTAATCAATAAGCGAACCTAAAATATCAACAAGGTTATTTTGAACAACTCTCTATTTAAGATGAGAAATTATTCTGGAAGAACAAACGCAACAACCTAAAAGAAAAGGTGTCATTAAGAAGATCCACAAGATGAGAAAAATATTATTTTAGATTATTATGTTTCTACAAGAAATAATGATGACATTGCAATGATGGAAGATGATCTAATCAACTTTCGTCATGTCATAAAACTTCTAGCTCTCAAAAGTAGATTAATTCCATGTAAGAAAAGTATAAGTTCTATACAAGATAATAAAGTTCAAGAACTTATCTCATTAGCTGAAGGTGCAAAGTTTATTGGTTGCAAATGGATATTTAAAACTAAGATGAATGCAAATGGTGATGTTGATAGGTATAAGACATGTCTTATCTGAAGGATGTACTCACAAAGAAGATATTATTTTTGTAAAGACTTTCTCTTGGGTTTCATTGACAGACTCTTTCAAGATAATCATGACACTTATTGCTTTATTTTATCTAGAATTATATAAGTTAGATTTCATAATTGTGTTTCTCAATGGTAACATTGATGAGATGTTTTGTATGGTGCAATTATAAAATTGTGTTTGATGATACAAATAATGATATGCAAATTAGACAAACCCATTTATGAGTTTAAGTATGACTCTTGTTAATTGTAGAACGAATTTCACCAAGTGATTATCTCATTTGGTTTTCAGATGAATTTGTTTGACAATTGTATATACTATAAGTTCAGTGGGAGTAAACTAAATAATACCCCTTATTACTAAAGGAAACAAGTTTAGTCTTGATCAATACCCCAAGAATGATTTTGAAACTATGGAAATTTAGAAAGGTTCCTTATGCTTCAAAATAAATAAATAATTTCATATATACTCAGGTTTATATGCATTCAAACGTAGTGTATGATTTTAGGATATTAAGCAGATATTTAAGCAATTTATGTATGGATCATTGGATAGTAGCCAAATTGATTCATACGATACATTTAAGAACAAAAATATTATATGCTCACATATCAGAGGTCTAATAAGTAAGAGATCATCAGGTTTATAGATACTGACTTATTAAAATATGGATGCAAATTTTTTTCACATGAACTGGTAATTATAGATTGATAAGAAAGACCACTTGAGTTATTTTGTGACAACTAAGTTGCAGTCCTTTATTCTATATAGAACATAAATACCTTAAATCTAAGCACATAGACATTATGTTTCTGGTTTTTAGAGAAAAATCAGAGTGATCATGTGTTTGTATATGACGTATTGGTACAAACTCATAATTGTGTGCTTACTAAGGAACTGTCACTCAAGGTCTTTCATGAGCACACTACTCATGTGGATGTAATATCATTTAAGCATATTTATTTTAAATTTTATTAGGAGTTTGTAATTTTAATGTTCATTTATTATAAACACAATTTCGGTTACTTCAGTGTAAGGATATTAATTTTAAAGTTATTTTTCTGCAAAAAAAAGTTTGTTTTTGGTTTATCCACACTTTGGTTTTGGTAAAAAATTGATCTCACTAATGTTTAAAAGGGATCATTTCAAATAGACATGTGCGGTTCATGTAACCCCATAGATCCAACCTATACGATATGATCAGATCTAGCGGATTACAAATAAAAATGTTTTCAAAACATTTTCAACTCTTTAAAAACCAAAACCTCTTTTAAAATATACTTATAATAGAAAAACCCAAAACAAGTAATATAAAACATGAAATGTCATATGAGAAACCAAGTACCCAAAACCAGTGACAAATTAATCCATACATCATAGGTGATAGGAAATAGGCCATAAAATCACTGTATCAAAATAACAGACACATGTCACCAAAATAAAGGCAGTTCAAAAGATTAAAACATTACAATAAAATATATTATACGAAATGTGTCGATCCTCCAAATGTCATGTCTAGGGTTCCTATCCAACATATCTGATAAAGGGAAATATGAAGGAGTGAGCTAGGGAGCTTAGTGTATTCCAACAGTGCAAAGTAAAACATATTGATAATTTTAAAAATTAATTCAGTTTTATAAAATGAAAGTAGCAGTACAATTTTCAGTAATATCACAGAGTTACCCTTCAACCTTAAACCAAATGTAGTTTTCCATAACTACATTCCACAAGGACTTACCCTAGGCCCAAAGGATCTAGGAGCCAACCTAAGGGAGCACCTTGGGTCCATAAGGACTTACCCTAGCCGAATTGTAGGAGCCATATGAGAGGAGTGCCCACAGGTTCATAAGGACTTACCATAATGCACAAAGCAAAAGAGCCACCCTATGGGAATGTCATTTGGTCCATAAATTCTTACCACTAAGCCCATTGGGCCCAAGAGCCCACCCAAGGGTCACCTTAGGTCCATAAGGAATTATTAGCTTGATCGAAGTTGAACCACCAAAGCTTTTAGAGTACATCCTAGAACCCCAATGAAAATAGTTTCAGAAAGTACGAGTAAATCAGGAAAATCAGTGGCTAGACATTTTTCAGTAAACAGTAACCAAAGAACATGTATCGATCAAACTGTAATTTAAAATCAATAAAATAGATATTAGGGATCCAAGAAGTGAATAAAAAAGGAATCAAACGTTTCAATCATTTCAATCGATCATGTTTGAAATCAGATAAAACATTCATGTGCACATAGTAATTCAAAAAAATAGTTAAAAATATATGTAGCACACAAGGAACACACCCCGTAAAATGGGCCAATTTGAGAGATCTACTGAACACCGGTCTTGCTACGATCAAATGTAGTACACAGACCTAATTTAGATCAAAGTAGTGTTACTATTGGAATAATATACTAAACAGAGTATTTAACAAAGTTATGGAATTACCCGAGTAATCACGGCTCTTGCGGTCGGATAGAATGAGAGGAGCTAGGTCGAACAGCTGAAGGGTTGGGAGAAACGCGGGTACCTACCATAACCAAAGTCGTAATCAATTCTTCTCTTTTCTTTATTTTTACCTGAAACAAATTAATTAACTATGCAAGTTTGGGTTTAGAGGTCAATTTGGAGACTTTTATATTAAAATTTGGTGAAATGAACCTCAGATTTGGACTTAGGAAGTTGAAAAACATAAAATAGGGGTTTTTAAAAAATTTGAATTTTTGTTCAAAGTCAAAGTCAACAGTTCTGGTCAATAGTCGGGACAACGGTCAAGTCAATGGGTTGACTCAGACAGAGTTAACTTGACTGACTTGGTTGAGTTGACTTGATTTCTAGAGTACTCGACATGGACGAAGGCCACGTGAGGTGATGGTGCGTGCGTCGAGCGTCAAGGAAGATAGCCAAACACGAAAATCAGTTTACAACAACACCAAAAATCAACCAAAAGTTGACAAAAATTACAAATAAAACAACCGAAGCTTACCCCAACGGTGGTTGGAGGAAACGACAATGGGAGGGGACAAAACCGACTGGGTTTTGGTTGAAACTGAAATAGGAACTTGATGGCAGTGGTGATGAGACAAACAGAGCTTGAAATTAGCACAAAGTCGACAAAACCCACTATAGTTTAAGGTTTTTTTATGAAAATTTGACGATTGATTCGCGGTGAATGGTGGCCCTAAACGGGGTGAGGTTGGTCACTGGAATGACAAGTCGATTTTTGACGACCACGTGGCCTACAGACGCCTACAGTGGCTGAAATTGCAAAGAGAAATAGTAGTGGGTTTTAGGTTTTCCAACGAAACTTCACAGGGTTCTCCACATCGATCGGTGACGATTTTCGGGAAATAATCAGAGTGGTTTTGAACGGGGGACTATAGGGAACGAGGTGGTGGTGGCGATGCACAACACTTTTGGGAGAAGATCAACGAACGACGGTGAGGCAGAGCGTTGGGTTAAAATGGGGAAAATAGGCTAAGGGTTATTAATTTTAATTGATTTAATAAATATTTTTACCCAAACTTATAGGATGTAGTAGTCTAGCCTAAATGGCTAACGCTCAGGTTTGGTTATTAGCAGGACACGGATTCAAACCAAAAAGTATACACTTTATTTTATTTTTTCAGAATTAAGGGGAAAAGGGTAATTCATGTCAAGCCACCGAACAAAAGATAGTTTGCAGAACATATCTCAAATTCTTAAAATCTCTCAAAATGGTCCTTCGACTAAAAATAAACCATAATATTTGGAGTGTGACAGTTCACATTGCATGTAATTTTCATGCTATGCTCCATGATTGATCTATGTCATTTGATTGTGTTTGTATACGTGACAATTGATGAGTCTAGTCATGATTGATATGGAAAAGGCCACTTTGGATATAGTTGATGGACAAGATTGTTATAGAATACCTATTGTATGATAACAAGTTTTGAGCTCATAAGATTATACATCTATAAGGAAACATGTGTTGCCCAAGTGGGAAATTGTTGAATTAAATCCATAATTATGGGCACATATTTATAATGTATATTGTTATCATAAAATATGAATAAATTAAGTGATCAATTATGTTATAAAGTCATAAGTAATTAGAAGTGTCATGGAAATAAAATATAGATATTATTAATGTTGTATTTATAATTTGATGAGAGACAAAATTATAAGTGAAGACTCAAAGATTTTAATTTAGGCACGCTTCTGTAAATCTAATATTTTATTATCTATGATATGACATGATTTAAATTTTATATTTATTATAATTTTATTCTAGCACCCACAACAAAAGAAACAATAGAACAATCGATAATATGAACCAATAAGAGCATTTATGTTAATTTTGATTGCTCCCCTTATGTAGACATTAATTTTTCATAATAATAATTATAATTATTATTAATATAATATATTATTATTATTTATTATTAAATATATATATATATATATATATATATATATATATATATATTACAAATTACATCAGAAGCCCAAAAGACCCTCAGGCCCAATTTACAAACCCAAACAAAGAGGCTCGATCAGCCAACTGGCCCATCTAAACCCTAAACCCAATTTAGGGTTTATATCATCTCTAGCCGCCTCATCATCACAGCCGTTGGATCTGAGAGATCCAACGGTCCACAGGAGATCCAACACGATGCAGCTAGGGTTTCTAAACCCTAGTTTCTACGTGGCCACATCCCAGCCGCCGCTCCAAAGTTCCAGTGAGTTCCAGCCGCCATGCCGACGCTTCAGTGCCACGATGACTCCAACAGAAGACTCCAGAAGCTCTGCTGCAACGATAACAGCCGCCCACATCGAGCTCTATGGTGAGTCACCACCATAGCTATGGTGACTCACCAAACTCGACCCTCTATTGTCCAGTCCGACGAGAGCCTCGGTAGTGGCTATAAAAGCCACCACACCTGCAAGAAAGACAGAGACAGAGAGCAACGGAGAACAACAGAAAAACAGACGAAGAGAGAACAAAAAAGAGAGAGATACGAACAGCAACCAACAACCAGACCAAAACAGAAACGAAGAGAAGAAGAGGAACTTACCCTTGAAGCCTCGCTCATTGCCGGAAATCCCGAGCGTCACCGGAGTCTCATTTTTTGAAGGTAAAAAAATTAGATCTACAGGAATCTAAGGGTTTTTAGGGAAAATAAAGACCGGAATCGGTCTTAGAGCGTTTAGATCTATATTTTAGGTAAATTTGGGAATTTCCGGCCACCGGAGGCGGTGGCCGACGGCGGAACTTGCGGCGGATCATGGTTGCCGGCCGGTGGTCAGCTCTCTCTCCGGGGAAGAGTTTAGAGAGAGCAGAGAGAGTTTTCTCTCACAGAAAAAAAAAAAGAATGAGGAAGATGGCACATAAGGCCGGCCGATTGGGTATTTAAAGCCTTCCCCAAACGACGTCATTTTGGGGAGGGTATTTCTGTAATTTCATAAAGGTAAACCCCGTCCGCAGTGCTCCAAATTTGTATACCTTTCAATTTAGTCACTAAAAGCAATTTTGATTCTTTTAATTATGTCATTCAATTTTATTTTATTACATTTTAGCCATTATCAGTTTATATATATTTAGGGTAAATAACTGATTAGTACCTTATAATTTTATTAACATTTATTTTAATCCGATTAATTAAATAAGGCTAAATTACATTTTTAGCACTTAGAATTTTTTATTTATTCGAGATAGAGCCTTTAAACTTGATAAATTTATTTTAATCACTGATTAATTAATTAGGGTTAATTACACTATTAGTAATTTTATTTTATGATGATTCGAATTATGTTAATAATTTAAATAATTTACATTTTTATTATTTATTTAGTCATTGTTTAATTATATTTTAACTTAATTTATTATTTTTTAATATATTTTAAATTATTACTTTAATTATTGTTTTACTATATTATAAATATATATTTTATTTATTTAATAATGTTTATTTATTTTCAATATTAAAGAAAAGGGCAGTCTTAATACAACTGGATGTCCTATTCTGGTATTTAAATAACTAAATATTATAAAAATTATAATTTAGTTTTATTACATTTTTAATATTTATTTTATCAAAGAAAGAGCTGTTTTAAAGTCACCTAGAAGCCATTTTCTGATATTTTTAATAATAATATCTTATTTAAATTTTATTTTTTTAAGAAATATTTTAGTTATTTATTTTATTTTTTAATATCAAAGAGAGCTGTCTTAAGGTACCTAAAGCCCTTTTCTGATATTTCTAAATAATAAATATCTTATTTATGTATATTAATATATTTTCTTAAAATTATTGAAATAGTAGAATTATGAATTAAATATATCTTTGAATTTTAAATTAATAATAAGAGACAATTTATATTAAAAGTACCAATTTTGGGCGTTGTAGGGGCTAGTCCTTCCCTAAACGTAACCGACCACGAATCCCTTTTTATTATTAAAAGAATGAATTTTTGGTTATAAACGCAGATCAGTTCATTTTTTTTTAATTGATGTTTGCTTAAAACTCTTTTAAAAATATTTTTAGGTATTCGACCTACCTGACCCAAAAGGCCGATGGCGACTCCCAAATTATTTTCAAACCATTTATTCACATCAATTTTCCCACCAAATAAATATTTCGTGCCCGGACGAAAACCGGTTACGACAGCTTGGCTACTCCGCTGGGGACCTGTCAACTTTAAAATCATTATAAATGTCTCTATTAATTAGAAATTAAAAATTCATTTATTTATTTTTAATTCTTTTCTTCAATTTTTATTATTTATTTTTTATATTAATATTGTTTTTATTCAGTATAATTATTTTATTTATCTGTAGAGGTTTGAATATTCTCCTCACACACAACACTTGCATTGCATAACATAAAACTCTATAATTGAGCTTGTCCCTTTTAGTGGGAGTGAAAGCGACGTCTTCGTGAGATTTTTCTCCGTGTCAGACCTAGCAAGTAACTTTCGGGGTTCATATGCTCTATGTCTTCGTGAGAATTTATTCTCCGTTAGTCATAGAGAAATGTATCCCCTCGAATTGAACTCGGTCCGTTAAGTCTGTAATGGACTATGGATTGAGGGTTGATAGCCCAAGGGGCACTAACAAGGACAATTCGAGTACCTTACTCCTAGAACTAAAACCCTACATGCAATAAAACTTAGAACTCCTCCTGATCTAAGACAGTACTGAACCTCTGTTCTTAGGTGTACACAAAGGAGAAATAAGCTTTAGCTTTTATTTTATTATTTTATGAATAAATGCCTGCGAACTAAAAATCATGTGGTTAGGTTAAATTTTCCAAACAAAGCATGGAACTAGAAAGCATGAGGTTAAGATTTATACCTTGATAGAAAGATTTTTTCATTAATTGGTACTAATTATTTTATTTTTCATTTCTTTGTTTGCATGCATGATCTTAGCATAACCAAAAGGTTTTACTTGAAAGACTGTTCATCATATTGGAAAAATTGTAAATGGACAAAAAGTTTTATGATCAAACAAATATGATGCGCCAAAGAAAGACATCCTGAGGAAACTCTGAGGATAGAAGCAGCTATGCACCCAAAGATCATATGACCATTGAAGAGCAAAAGGAGATACGAGAATAAGAGAGCAGATGACCAAGAGATGGATAGAATATCTGTTTTGGCCAAAGGAAAAGATTCCAGCACAGAAAGAGAAAGAGCTCAATAAACTTAACTCTGCAGTTTCAGATACGCAAGAGATTTCGATTCTTAACCAATTTGAGAAATTACAGACAGTCATTATTCGTATTCACAAATCGTCTGGAGATACCAAAGAAATGATGACAATTGTAAAAGCTTCCAGAGAAGAGAAGAAATCATGTAACCTGAATCATCGACGTTTAGTATGCTCCCGATATCTAAACTCAGGTTCAATTCAAGACAAAAGGTGGTTCTCATCTTGATACTATCCCCATATCATATAAAGAGTTTAGAGAGCTACTTGAACACGAGAAGTGGATCCATATTATATAAAACCGTTTTCAACCTCCGTATCCAAATTGGGATGACATCAACGTTCATTGTGAATATCATTCCGGAGCTCATCTAAAACTCAGGTTCAATTCAAGACAAAAGGTGGTTCTCATCTTGATACTATCCCCTATCTATAAAGAGTTGTAGAGAAGCTACTTGAAGCACGAGAAGTGGATCCATATTATATAAAACCGTTTTCAACCTCCGTATCCAAATTGGGATGACATCAACGTTCATTGTGAATATCATTCCGGAGCTCAAGGTATCCAAATTGGTATGACATCAACGTTCATTGTGAATATCATTCCGGAGCTCAAGGACATACCGTCGAGAATTGTCTTGCTTTCAAAACGCCGAGTCCAAAGTCTTTTAGATCATGGAACCTTACAATTTATGGTAAATGATCGACCTAGTTTAGTAACCGAGGGTCCTGATAGATTAATACCAAAAGTCTTCAAAGGTAAGAATATCAGTAGGGGCACCCAGAGAAAAGAAGATTTGCTGAGGTTTGAAGCTCAAATACGTCATTTGAAGATTGAAAACGATAAATTAAGCACCAAAATGGAAACCATACATGAAGACTTCCAGAAGGTCAGTCAAGCCTTTCAAAATGCTGGTATAGGAAACACCCCAGAAGAGTGGATAGCAGGGGTCATCAAACTGAAAAAGAGTTGCAACATACATGAAGATCTTGTCCAAAAACTTTTTGAACACAAATGTTCTCTCACAAGGGAAAATGAGCAACTCCGAGAATTGACATAGGAGATGAAAGAACACCAGAATGTCATGGAAGAAGCTGCAGTCCATACAAGCAATATGGCCCATAAGCTGATAAACTAACTTGGTTTTATAGAAGAAAATGGGAAAGTTATTCCCTATATGTAAAGTTTTGTTAGGACTGAAAGTTGTCCCTACATGTAAAAGTTTTGTTTGATGTACTGAAGCTTTTGTGTTCAATAAAATCTGTTCTAAGATGATCACTTAAGTAACACCTTTTCATACATGCATTTACATTTTGTATCTGTGCATTTCATTTTGTATTTTTACTTTTTATATCTTTGAATTGCACATTTTGCATTCTTATTTTTCCATTTATGCATTTTTCACATTTTTATACTGTCATGTACTTTAATTATAAAAACATGTTAATAATTAATGAAAGGTTTTGTAACAGTAAAACCAAGGTCATTCATATTCATATTACTACATCATCATGAAAACAATGGAGCAATCCTATGAGGGACTACAAGATCAGTGGCTAGAACAATTGACAAGGTTACCTCAGGATATAAGGAAAGAAACATCAGATTCAGTATCAGATGGATCAGATCAAATTATTCAGAGAATGGAATCTGATAAAGAAAAGATAACTGCTAAAGAGAAATTGTGCTATCAGATTGAAGAGTCGAAACAGATAATATACCCTGGGGCATTCCACTTGAACCCAAAGAATAGCCTCATTAATTATTCACAATATGAGGAGAAAGTCAAGAGGACAGAGAAAGCAATCAGAAACATGAAAGATGTTAGTGCCTACCACAAAGAATTAGAAGCAAGAAAACTCAGTTTGGTTCCAAATTTGATTATTCCCCATGAGTTCAAAATGCCTGATTTTGAGAAATATGATGGCACCAGTTGTCCCTTAATCCATTTGAGAATGTTTTGTAGAAAAATGGAAGGATATTTGAGTTCTGATGATCTATTAATTCACTCTTTCCATGATAGTATTTTTGGCCCAACAGTAGTCTGGTATAATCAGTTGACCCAAGAACAGATCAAGAGATGGGTAGATCTAGCTGATGCATTTTTGAGACAATATCGGTATGTTAAAGGCTTAGCTCCAACACGTATGGATCTTCGAAGAGTAAAGAAGAAAACCAATGAAAGATTTCAAGAATATGCCCTAAGATGGAGAGGAGTGGCAGCACAAGTTCAACCTCCCATGTTAGAAGAAGAGATATCACGTATGTTTCGTAATTCCCTTCCCGCTCCTTTCTGCGAGTTGATGCAAGCAAATCTGACAAAGGAATTCGAAAATCTTGTGAAAACTGGAGATTTAATTGAGAATGTAATCAGTGAAGAAAATTCAAAAGTCACATCCAGGAGCCCAACTGGTCAGAAAACAAAAGCTGATGATGTAAATGTATGTCGCATCCAGAATCCCCGCAACTGCAAAAGAAAAAGAGTAAGTAACTGTTCGGATCGACCAAAGAAAGTCATGCGATCAAGAAAAACTTTGGAAGTGTTCCAAACTTCCATTTTAGACTTGTATCCTCATTTGGTTAAAGGTCAATACATCACACCAAGACCAACTAAAGTGACACCAAACCCTTCTGCTCATAGCTATGATCAAGATAGAGTTTGTAATTTTCACTTGGGGTATCTGGGCATTCTACAGGCAATTGTAGGCCACTGTTAAAAGAAATTGAGATGCTTGTTGACAAAGGGGTTTTGACACAAGAAATGATCAAGAAATGGGGGGCAAATAAGGATGAGAATCCTGATCCTATTACATACCCAACATTAGAGAAGTAATGAAGCATAATAGATAAAGAAGTGTTACTTACCACTATAGTACTTTTCTATTTTTAGCATCTTGTTTGAACTTGTTTTTTTCCTTTCTCCGCTTTTTGTGCAATAAATAAATTTGTGTTGCATTCAATCAATTTTGTAAGCTTCCAGTTCTTTGAATATCAACTGGATTAAAAATTCTTCATGATTAGAGTTGTAATCTTTGACAAAATATCAAGATTGAAAACCAGAAAAACATGGACCCTTGACTTACCCCAGAAGAAATACACCCAGACACTATCCTATTACAAACATGAGATAACCTTCTCCAATTGAAAGACATTACAAAAGGCTTGGTATTTTATATAGGAGCGTACAACATGGGGCATCATTGGTGTATTACATTACAAAACTGATTAGAGTATTTTTCTATTGATGACGTTCGATGATGAACATAATTTTTACAAATAGGTAAATCTAGTTTAAGTCAGTTGCTTAGGAATTAAATTCTAACGAAGAGATTTTCTGAATTCCACCAAAACACCTAGACTATAACAGGTTCTTCTTAACAAGCTTAAGAAATTGGATTTAAATACTCATGTTATATTATTATACAATAAAGCTTGAGTTGTCCCTCTAGAGCAATTGGTTAATCACCCTGGCTTATGGATAATAGTCAGCTAACCCATTATTATTATATGCAATAAAACTGTCCCTCTAGAGCAATTGGTTAATCGCCCCGGCTTTTGGATAAGTTTCAATTAGCCTGATAAAGGTGATATTATTATACAATAAAGCTGAATTCAGCTAGCCAAAATGGCAAATGTGTTAACAAATGGACTAAGGGAGTTACGAAACACCTGTTATAATCAACTTCACAAGCACTCAGAAATTTCATTTTTAGACCGATATTTTCGCACTACTTTGATTAGATGAGTCTAAATGAAAAATTCCAGAGAATTGAAATGGAAGAACTCTAGAAAGTCTAGTAATTAACAATCCTAGTTGCGTCATTTTGTACGCATCCGGTTAAAATACCAAGACCTTAAAGTGAGGCATGTGAAAAAGTTCACAAAAAGAGAGAGGAGTGACATCTTAAATAGATGTAACCATAGAAAATAGGAAAGCCATCCTGAAACCAACCCAAATTTTGATACTTGTCAAAGAGCTATAATTCTCAAACATTAAAGAATTGTTGATTATTTTGATATTCTTTGAATTCATGTTTATGATTTGATTTTATTGTGAACCTATAATAGGCAACACTTTGCAAAATTCTTTCATTCTTCAATAAAGAAAGGAGAAGAAAAAAACATTTTCAAACAGGACAGTCTCAAATGAGAAAGGTCTTTGAAGCAATTGTTGCTTATTCTACCTCTGTTGTAAAAAAAAAAATGAACGAGGTTAGAATGATGAAACACTTCACACTTTTGAAGGCAAGTGGTCTAAGAAGCAAGAAAGTATGGATAATTGAACTTGTGACATTCTTCTATGACATTATCAGTAGTTCATCAAGAAAGATTATCGTTTATCTCATGTTGAGGGCGATAAGCATCACCAGACATATTATTTTCTCCAACCATCAATTCATGTTCTCTAGAAGATTACATCATAAAGCCATGAATAAGTCACTACATGCACTCTGGTTATACCGTGATGCTGGCTCAAATCTTGATACATTATTGCTACTTCTTCTATGCTGATCACTTTCTTTGTCAAGATGATACCCATTATGTCCTTCAGAAGATTACTGAATTTGAATTTAAGGACTTATGGCACAGAATAAGACATTGGAACAGATTCTACACTTGTATGCTGTACAGGATTCCAAAGTTGAGATAACTAGTTTTACCATCAACTAAACCTTTCCATGGTTAGGGAAGAGTGGGATATGAGTGTGTATTTTGGAGCAGCAGAAGAGACAGTCACTGTGGTAGTCATTGCAAGAAAATGCACCAGCAAAAATCTTCTATTTCATCCTGATGATGTTTATTTCTTCCAGTAAGGTTGTTATACTGGATGTCATCGACAACAAGGTCGAAATCAACAAATCTACTCATTAATTGTTCCAACCGATCATCATTCAGTTCTTGTACATCTGTTTTCAAAGGTATGCCAAGACAATAGAAGGCAATCTCTGCATCACTGATTCCAGAGAAAAGAGACAGGACATTGATACCACCATGGAACATGTCTCTATACAGATCCTCATGTATGGTTTTTAGGGAAACCTAGAAGCATTTCCACCTCATCAGGTTCAAGTGGAACCATTTTATTCTTTCTAATCCATACCAGATTCCATTTTCAAGCACTCATCAAGAACATACTTCTGGACACTCGAAGGAAGACCATCATTTCTTTGTCAATGGAAAAGCATCAGCACATGGAGGAAGCAGAATAAGAGAAAATATGTTCTCAATTGGCAGAATTATGAATATAGCCCTTTTCAGTGTAGTAGCATGAAAATGCTTCGAATCTACAAATTCTGGCTCTACATCGAATAAGTACTGTGATATTCCAGTCCAAACATTAACTGGAGCAAGTGCCAGGTGCTCATAGTAGAAATAAGAAGACTCAATAGCATCTTATGGAAGTGTTCTTTGAGTTATCTGATTTGATTTGGTATGAACTCCAAAATCAATCATTGGATTTGAAAGATGAATAGGCTCAATAGCATCTTCTGGAAGTGTTCTTTGAGTTATCTGATCTGATTTGGTATGAACTCCAAAATCAATCATTGGATTTGAAAGATGAAATTTGCTCATAGTAGAAATAAGGAGGCTCAATAGAATCTTTTGGAAGTGTTCTTTGAGTTATCTGATCTGATTCGGTAGGAACCCCAGAACCGATCATTGGAATTAAAAGATGAACTGCATGATCATCTTCATTAAGAAGTTTCTTTTCAAGCTTCCTTTGCTTCTTCCTTTTCCACAAATCATAGCTCAAGTTTCGCCTTTGCTTGTAATTGGAATCATTGCATAATGGCTTCCTATTTTCTACCATAAGAAGTGCGTCAGTAACCTTAGCCATTTGATCAGCACATATAAAATCTGTCAATTCTGCAATTGATGAATCTGAACCACATATCTCCATGGTTATTGAAGCTTCAGCCTCTGAGAATCCCATTTTTGTCAAGTATAACAGTTTACTATATATGTGAAATCATCCTGAAAGATCGCTTCATAATCAGATGAGTTGTTATCAGAATCAACATGTTGCATGGGTGCGGATTTTGGATGAGCTTGTACCATTGTATATGTAGTCTTGCCATTGCATCAGATTATTGTTTGCATAAATTGGTTTCTCTCCCACAGAAAAGTATATTTCAGATATGGCCTTCACTGAAAGATGATAAGCCACTATGTCAGCCTGGAACGGATTACCAAGCTATTTTTACTTCAATGTCTGACTAAATCCCTCCAGATACAGAAAATGATCACCTCATTCAGAAGACACATATCACAGACGTTTCTGTTAGAATGATTGAATACTTCTTAAGTTTGTGATAACATGAAGAGAATTTGAGTTACTTAATAACACTACTGTTTAGTGACACCAGAATGAGAGTATTCAAGATAAATAGATTTGGAGCACGAATAAAGCTACAAGTCCCTACAACAATTCATTGTCAAAATTGGACCTCGTGAGGATCATGACATTCCATTCAAATAGAGAGTGAGAGTGAATCAGATAAATCTAGAGGGACATCTTGAGGGCCCATTTCAACCAGAAATAGAATATTGGGGCATTTTGAAGGCTCACAGCAATATGAATATTTGGGCATTCTTGGAGGCTCATCTCAACAAGAAGTAATGTTAAGCACACTTTTAACATCTGTATCAGCAAATATTGGGGCATTTTAAAGCTCACTTCAGACAGATCCATATGGGGTATTTTGAAGACTCAGATTAACAAGAAGCAAATATTGGGGCATGCTGAAAACCCATTTCAATCAGAATTAGAACTGTTGATGCATTTTGAACACTTGTATTAGCCAATGTTGGGGCATGCTGAAGGCCCACAATATCCTGTGTAAAGATCATTGACTTGAACAAATATTTCCAATGAGACAAAAAGATATGAAGAATGAAAATGGTGAAATAGTGACAGTCGAGCTGACTATACATAATTGCTTCGTTCATCAGTATGTTCTTTGATAAACTACATTACGGTTGCATGAATAAAGATGATCCCCAGGTAGACTACTTGATCCAGGGTTCAGTTCCTTAAGATCTCAGCATTGAATTTGGCCTTCTGTGTGTTGGCGATAATTGAAAATATTTCTTTGAAATTCCTAGCAAATAGTTTCAACCATACTATTGAGATTATGAAGCTGTTTTTCACATCAGTTCTTTCTTCCTTGATGACACTGAAAAGGGAGACTCGACTCTCACTTATATTACTGTTATTCCCGTTGTTATTTGGGATCATCATTGCTAGCCAAGATGAATTGAGTTTTCATCTATTTTGGTTTTATCATTTGTATTTCATCCCCAGCTGCAAAAATTCCACGGATATCTTTCTGTACATTGATCCTACAGTTGATGTGTTTCTACTTCCTACAAAGATCATTATAGAAGAAAATGTGATCAGTATCACATTTGTCTTTGCCCGAGATGATATCAAGATCAGTTAGTGTCTCCTATTCAATTCGACACCAGCATATCTTGTGAATTTGACCAACTTTTTGGTCATACCAACATTACACTTGAATCCCCACTGAGTTTTTTCTCTCAAGTGATCTTGTGACGTCATTCAAAAGCTTCGAACATTAGGCAAAGAGCTTCAATGATTGAGAAATCTTGGCAGAAGCCATAGGAAAGGATGAATGTGTTGTCAAATGTTTTACGAACATCTGAACAGAAGCCACAGGAAAGGATGAATGTGTTGTCAAATGCTTCATTGACCAATAATCCGAGCAGAAACCACAGGAAAAGATGAATGTATTGTCAAATGTTTTACGAACCAGTGATTATGGTCCTGAACCAATGTTGCAATCATATGGTTTCCATTTATTGATCCAAGATGAAGTTTGTTTTCTTCAACCCCAAGATTAGAAGTGAGATATAATGAAGTTTTCTTTCCAAGGAAAGTTGAAATTTTAAACAAGAAACTAATGGGGTCAACTAAGGTTGAACAATAGGTTGTTGTTAAACATCTTTACATGATATGGTTTGAATTGTTTTGTTCGAGATCCAATTAGATGTGGAGACATGAAAGGAATTGGAATAAATCCTCCTTGTGATATGTTTCAAGAGTCAAATCAGATCAGACTCTACTCTCCTAATTAATCCCTGCTGAGTCAGGCATATCTACATCTACACTCTTCAAAGATGATAGATTCTCTTTTTTAAAGATGATAGATTCTCTTTTCAAAGATGAAAACTCTATGGGATTTCTACACAAGTCCAAACAAATAAAGTTAGTTTTATCCAAGACAAAATGGGGCATCAAGGTCATAGTTTTGACTACGACAAGAGTTCCACAAGTGAAACATTTCTTCTAAGACTTTCATGAAGAAAAGAAGACAGCAAAGATATAAGTTGATCAGATGATTCTGCATGAATGCAAGCTTGATAGCATAAGTTGCGATACTGATATCCAGAGGTAACCCTGGCAATAAATGATGAACTGAAGGAAGATCGAGTTCACCACTTTGAAGACAAATGAAGATTGCATCAACATTCATGCATTCATAAGAACATCATTTGCACAATAGACAATGCATTACATTGATACATCTGAGTGCGTTCAAAAATGAAGTTTTACAGATCTTCGGAAGAACAAGAAGATTCATGGTAAGAAATACCTTACAAGAAGAAAGTATTCAAAACCATAAATACAGGAATCACGCGAACATCTGAAGAATAGATGGACGTAATCCACAAAAATGAGCATTATTTTGAGATTGAGGCATGTTACCCAATCAACATGTTATTTTGAAAAATAATGAGAAAACGATTTCCATAGTTTCTCATTCAAACCTTTCTAAAAATGAAATTGTTGAAAAGTAAGAAAACGATTTCCTTAGTTTTTTTACTTAGTAAACTATTTCCCTCATCTATAAGTCCTTCAGTGCATGATGTTTCCAAAAAGCCTTCGGGAGCTTTTTGATGTTTTCAAAGCCTTCGGGTCATCTGTAAGTCCTTCAGTGCATGATGTTTCCAAAAAGCCTTCGGGAGCTTTTTGATGTTTTCAAAGCCTTCGGGTCATCTATAAGTCCTTCAGTGCATGATGTTTCCAAAAAGCCTTCGGGAGCTTTTTGATGTTTTCAAAGCCTTCGGGTCATCTATAAGTCCTTCAGTGCATGATGTTTCCAAAAAACCTTCGGGAGATTTTTGATGTTTTCAAAGCCTTCGGGTCATCTATAAGTCCTTCAGTGCATGATGTTTCCAAAAAGCCTTCGGGAGCTTTTTGATGTTTTCAAAGCCTTCGGGTCATCTGTAAGTCCTTCAGTGCATGATGTTTCCAAAAAGCCTTCGGGAGCTTTTTGATGTTTTCAAAAACCTTCGGGTCATCTGTAAGTCCTGCAGTGCATGATGTTTCCAAAAAACCTTCGGGAGCTTTTTGATGTTTTTAAACCCTCGGGGTCATTCATAAGACCTCTGGGAAGAATGTTTTCAACATTTCCATATTACTTAAAATAAGCCGAATAAAAAATTATTGTCTTTTTCGTCTTTACTCTATTCTTGTTAATACAAGAATGAGCAAAGAGGGGCAGCTGTAGACATTAATTTTTCATAATAATAATTATAATTATTATTAATATAATATATTATTATTATTATTATTTATTATTAAATATATATATATATATATATTACAAATTACATCAGAAGCCCAAAAGACCCTCAGGCCCAATTTACAAACCCAAACAAAGAGGCCCGATCAGCCAACTGGCCCATCTAAACCCTAAACCCAATTTAGGGTTTGTATCATCTCTAGCCGCCTCATCATCACAGCATTTGGATCTGAGAGATCCAACGGTCCACAGGAGATCCAACACGATGCAGCTAGGGTTTCTAAACCCTAGTTTCTACGTGGCCACATCCCAGCCGTCGCTCCAAAGTTTCAGTGAGTTCCAGCCGCCTTGCCGATGCTTCAGTGCCACAATGACTCCAACAGAAGACTCCAGAAGCTCTGCTGTAACGACAACAGCCGCCCACGTCGAGCTCTATGGTGAGTCACCACCATAGCTATGGTGACTCACCAAACTCGACCCTCTATTGTCCGGTCCGACGAGAGCCTCGGTGGTGGCTATAAAAGCCACCACACCTGCAAGAAAGACAGAGACAGAGAGCAACGGAGAACAACAGAAAAACAGACGAAGAGAGAACAAAAAAGAGAGAGATACGAACAGCAACCAACAACCAGACCAAAACAGAAACGAAGAGAAGAAGAGGAACTTACCCTTGAAGCCTCGCTCATTGCCGGAAATCCCGAGCGTCACCGGAGTCTCATTTTTCGAAGGTAAAAAAATTAGATCTACAGGAATCTAAGGGTTTTTAGGGAAAATAAAGACCGGAATCGGTCTTAGAGCGTTTAGATCTATATTTTAGGTAAATTTGGGAATTTCCGGCCACCAGAGGCGGTGGCCGGCGGCGGAACTTGCGGCGGATCATGGTTGCCGGCCGGTGGTCAGCTCTCTCTCCGGGGAAGAGTTTAGAGAGAGCAGAGAGAGTTTTCTCTCTCACAGAAAGAAAAAAAAGAAAGAAATGAGGAAGATGGCACATAAGGGCCGGCCGATTGGGTATTTAAAGCCTTCCTCAAACGACGTCGTTTTGGGGAGGGTATTTCTGTAATTTCATAAAGGGTAAACCCCGTCCGCAGTGCTCCAAATTTGTATACCTTTCAATTTAGTCACTAAAAGCAATTTTTGATTCTTTTAATTATGTCATTCAATTTTATTTTATTACATTTTAGCCATTATCAGTTTATATATATATTTAGGGTAAATAACTGATTTAGTACCTTATAATTTTATTAACATTTATTTTAATCCGATTAATTAAATAAGGCTAAATTACATTTTTAGCACTTAGAATTTTTTATTTATTCGAGATAGAGCCTTTAAACTTTGATAAATTTTATTTTAATCACTGATTAATTAATTAAGGGTTAATTACACTATTAGTAATTTTATTTTATGATGATTCGAATTATGTTAATTAATTTAAATAATTTTACATTTATTATTATTTATTTTAGTCATTGTTTAATTATATTTTAACTTAATTTATTATTTTTTAATATATTTTAAATTATTACTTTAATTATTGTTTTACTATATTATAAATATATTTATTATTTATTATAATGTTTATTATTTCAATATCAAAGAAAAGGGCGTCTTAATACAACTGGATGTCCTATTCTGGTATTTTAAATAACTAAATTATAAAAATTATAATTTAGTTTTATTACATTTTAATATTTATTTTTATCAAAGAAAAGAGCTGTTTTAAAGTCACCTAGAAGCCATTTTCTGATATTTTTAAATAAATAAATATCTTATTTAAATTTTATTTTTTTTAAGGAAATATTTTTAGTTATTTATTTTAATTTTTAATATCAAAGAGAGCTGTCTTAAGGTACCTAGAAGCCCTTTTCTGATATTTCTAAATAAGTAAATATCTTATTTATGTATATTAATATATTTTTAAATTATTTGAAATAGTAGAATTAATTAAATATATCTTTGAATTTTTAAATTAATATAATAGAGACAATTTATAATTAAAGTACCAATTTTGGGCGTTGTAGGGGTGAGTCCTTCCCTAAACGTAACCGACCAATCCCTTTTATTATTAAAAAGAATGAATTTTTGGTTATAACGCAGATCAGTTCATTTTTTTAATGATGTTTTCTTAAAACTCTTTTAAAAAAATTTTTAGGTATTCGACCTACCTAACCCAAAAGGCCGATGGCGACTCCCAAATTATTTTCAAAACCATTTATTCACATCAATTTTCCCACCAATAAATATTCGTGCCCGGACGAAAATCGGTTACGACACCTTAATCATCCTTCTGTCTATATTTTACACGGCTATATCTATTATACATGTGTAACCATATGAAGTTACATAATTTCCCTCTCCCTCAAAACTCTCTTTTCTTTCCTGATTTGATTGTTTTTTCCCCTCCATGTTATAAACGCAGATCAGTTCATTTTTTTTAATTGATGTTTTCTTAAAACTCTTTTAAAAAATAATTTTTAGGTATTCGACCTACCTAACCCAAAAGGCCGATGGCGACTCCCAAATTATTTTCAAAACCATTTATTCACATCAATTTTCCCACCAAATAAATATTTCGTGCCCGGACGAAAATCGGTTACGACACCTTAATCATCCCTTCTGTCTATATTTTACACGGCTATATCTATTATACATGTGTAACCATATGAAGTTTACATAATTTCCCTCTCCCTCAAAACTCTCTTTTCTCTTTCCTGATTTTGATTGTTTTTCCCCTCCATTTCTATGTCAAATTTGATTAAAGCTTGTCTTTCTTTGAAATATTTGGTGTCTTTCTATTGATTGAGGCCGTTTTATGATACTACATCAAAACAAAGTTTTAGAGGCATTTTTTAGTCCTATAGCGGCGTTTTTAAGTACTGCTAAAAGCACTTACGACGATATGAAAAACGCCGCAAGAAGAGCCGGTCATACCAGCGCCGCTAAAGTTAGCGGTGTTTGAGAACAAAAAACGCCGCAATAGGTCAAGATCTATCATGTCGTTTTTGGAATAACCGCAAAAGGTCGATATCTATTGCGGTGTTTTTGGAACAAACGCCACAAAAGGTCGATATCTATAGCGACATTTTTGGAATAAATGTCGCAAAAAGTCAATATCTATAGCGGCGTTTTGGAACAAACGCCGCAAAAGGTCGATATCTATAGCGGCGTTTTTGGAACAAACGCCGCAAAATGTCGAGATATATAGCGGCATTTTTGGAAAAAATATCGCAAAATGTCAGATCTATAGCGGCTTTTTCAAAATAAACGCCGCAAAAGGTCAGATTTATAGTGGCGGTTTTTGATACAAACGCCGCAAAAGGGAAGATTTATACCGACGTTTTTTGATACAAACGCCGCAAAAGGGCTCATGATAGGAAAAAAAAGAACTATTAATATCGAAGACTAGATGACAAAACATTTCTGATTCTAACAAAGCATTCAAAATAAGTGTTCAAATCAGAAAATCAGAAATGATAAGTAATTCATGTCAAGCTTTTATAGGCTTTAATAATAAATTATAAGGAAAATTAGGAAATATTTACAGTGGAATATTCCATGGAAAATATTAGATTATCAATACAATAAGAATAAAAGAGAAAAGCAGAAACCATTCACCAATTTCTGCACTTCTGCTGCAGATGGGTATATTTGCAGAGGAATGCCAAGTCTTGTATTGTTGATAGTGCATTCTCTTCTTGCAATCTAAATGAATTAAAGCCAATATCATAGCACACAGGATATTAAATTCAACGTTTTGGACACCCTCTTGCTCCATATTCTCTTAACCTGCTGCAGCCACTTCATATAATGATAAATCTATTCATTAAACACCAAAAAGCCTTCCTGGAAAAGTATTGTCCGTCTCTCAATTGCTAAGAAACCCTACTCATACTCAACCACTGTACACACAGAACCAAGTTCTTATCGGAAACTCCTAGAGAAACTTAAATCGAGTTCTTAATGGTGCACACCATTACCATTGCTGTAAACACCATTTAATGATCCATTGGCAGACTTGAAACAGTTCCCGTTTTGCCAGACCTTTAGATTTGCTTTTCCGGTATTTACACCGTTTGCCACTCCGTTGCTTACATGATCAGACTTGTTTAAAAACAATTCCAATTGCTCACATGATGCCGCGATGAGTCCTGGACATTTACTAAAATACATATAGTGAGTTTGACAGGAAAAAGTTCAATGGATGATTTTTAGGTGTTACTTCATAAAATAAAAGAATAATCATAAGATATAAAACAAGCATAAGCATATTTCCAACATGCTAGAGAAGTGCCATTATCACAACCCAACAATTCTCTAACCCTGTTTTATGTACTTCAATACAGATAACGGACTTCAAAAGTCGATTACCTAACATATTATTCAGAATTAATCCAGGAAACCCTCCATGCTAATAGAAATAAAATAATTCAAATACTAAGCAATTATTCTACAACCAATATAACAGTCTGTATGGATAAGAACCTGAGAAAAGAGCATAAGGTTTTCCTGGTCTGGACTTGAATTTAGGATGGAACTGAACACCAATAAAATATGGATGGCTTGGTAGTTCTACAATCTGTATAGCCAACAGACAATGCCAATAACAGTCATGAACTAAATAGAGAAGTAATGATAAGTGAAACTGTTGAGTGGAGTCTGGTTTTTCATATAGAGATGCTACCTTGTAACTTACCTCCATCCTCCTACCAGTTTCATCCCTTCCAACAAACGAGAGACCAGCTGCTTCAAGTTTTGATATCATATCAGGATTGACCTACAAAGGACGAACGTCATTCTTAATAACTTGACATAAACTGTCACCAACAAATAGCATCTAATAATCCCATGCATAGTAGACTACCTCATATCTATGCCGATGCCGTTTGTCGTAACCGGTTTTCGTCCGGGCGCGAAATTTTTACTTGGCGGGAAAAGTGATGTGAATAAATTAATGATTTTGATTTTTTAAAAAAATATTTTGGGAGTCACCATCGGCCTTTTGGATCAGGTAGGTCTAATACCTAAAAATCATCTTTTAAAAGAGTTTTTAAGAAAACATCGATTAAAAGATAAACTGATATGCATTTTAACCAAAAATCCATTCTTTTTAATAATAAAAAGGGATTCGTGATCGGTTACGTTTAGGGAAGGATTAACACCCCTACAACGCCCAAAATTGGTACTTTTTAATTATAATTTGTCTCTAATAATAGAATTTAAGAATTCAAATATATTTAATTTATAATTCTGTTATTTCGAATTTATTGCTATAATTTTTAAGAAAATCTATTCAAATATAAATAAAATATTTATTTATTTAGAAATATCAGAAAATGACTTCTAGGTGCCTTAAGATAGCTTTATTCTTCGATATTAATAAATAAAAATAAATATTAAAAATGTAATAATTTAAATAAAACTAAACTATAATTTTTATAATGTTTAATTATTTAAAATAACAGAATAGGATATCCAGTTGTATTAAGACTGCCCTTTTCTTTGATATTGAAAATAAATAAACATTATTATTTAAAAGAATATAAGTATATATTTACATGACTAAGATAACAATAATAAAATAATTATGAAAATAATATTTTTAACATATAAAATTAAAATATAAATAAATAATGAGTAAAATAAATAAAATTAAAACTAAATATAAAAAAATAATAAAAACTTACAATTAAAATTAGTGACTAAATTATAACGTAATAAAATTAAATACCTAATTAATTATTAATTATTTAAAATTTGAGTGACTAAACATGCTATTCTCCTTATTTATTAATTTAGTGACTAAACTAAAATTATATAAAATTCATATATCAAATTAAATTAATTAAAAACATGCATTCGGGATTAAAAAATTAATTATTAAAATTAAAGGATTAAATCAATAATTTACCTAAAATATTTATAATTACGGTTAAGGACTAAAATACATATATATAAAATTCGAATACCGATTTAAAAAGATCTAAAATTTGCTTTAGTGACTAAAATGTAAGGATTACAAACTAGGATGGCTGCGGAAAGGGTTTGGCCATGAACGAAATTACAGATATACCCCTCCCAAAATGGCATCGTTTGGGAAGGGGTATTTATACCCGAAACAGCTGGCCCGAAGGGCCAGCTCTCTCATTTCTTCCTTTCTCTCTTCTCTCTTTAACTGAGAGAGCTTAGAAGCTCTCTCAACTCTCTTATTTTCCCTCATCGAAGGGAAATCAGAAGGCGGCCGGTCTATATCCGGCATCGACTACCGCCGCCGGCCACCGTTAATGGTGGTCGAAAAATTACATATCTACCTCAAATTGAAGCCCGAAATTCCCTAAAGCCAAATCCGAGGATATTTTAGCTTAGATCACTACCAAAACGTGTAGATCTAAGGTTCTTTACCTTCGACTTTTTCGGTTTCAAAGACGTAGGGAGGCTCCGATGATAGCAGTTTCTTGGTAAGCCTCCTTTCCTCTTCTCCTTCTTTATTTGGCTGTTGTTGGGTGTTGTTGTTGTTTTTTTTCTGTTGTGGTTGTTTTTTTTCGTTGCTCTCTCTCCGTTGCTCTGTTTTTTCTTTTTAGGTTCGGTGGTGGCTTTTATAGCCACCACAGTGTCTTCTTCGGACCGGATAATAGGGCAAAGTTTGGTGAGTCACCAAACTATAGTGGTGACTCAGTCTAGACTTCAACGTGTGCGGCTGCTCTAAGTCTTCTGGAGTCTTCATCGGAGGCGTGCCACTGGTGGAGCGTCGGCAGTGGCGTTGGCAGCAGAGGAGGCACCGCGTGGTAGTTGAAGAGGCTGCTGGAAACGTGGCCCTAGGGTGATGATACCCTAGGGTTTCATCTGGAACCTTTCTGTGGACCGTTGGATCAAAGTCAGATCCAACGGTCATGAGGAGCTGGCGGCTGCTGGTGATGATACAAACTCTAAATTGGGTTTAGGGTTTAGCTGGGCCAGTTGGCTTCTGTTTAGGTTGGGCTTCCAGATCTGGGCCTCCGGGATTTGTAATTGGGTCATGTAATCTGGGCCTGTTTTTAATAATAATAATATTAATAATAAAAATATATAATAAATAATATAATAATAATAATATAAATAAAACTGGGACAAAAATTTAGTGTCTACAGCTGCCCCTCTTTGCTCATTCTTGTGTTAACAAGAATAGAGCAAAGACGAAAAGACAATAAATTTTTGTTCAATTGACTTCTCCTGATTAAGATGGAAATGTTAAACAAGTTCTCCTCTGGGATTAGTTCTTCTTATTATGAACTTTCCCACTGGGGATGACAATTCATCTCATTTTGAGATGTAGTGTAGCAAAAGGTTGAATAAATTATTCTCCTTCTTCAGATGAGTTCTTCTCATTATGAACACTTCTGGAAATGTTGATGCTGATCTATCTCCTTCCGTGATAGAGTCATGCAAAAGGCTGAACAAATTCTTCTCATTATGAACTTCTTCTCCTCTTCATATGAGTTCTTCTTATGAACTCTTTCTAGCAATACTGATCCATCGAATGATGAAATCGAGCAAAAAAGTTGAACAAATTCTTCTCATTATGAATTCCTTCTTTCTTCTTCAGATGAGTTCTTCTCATTATGAACTCTTTTTTCTTCTTCAGATGAGTTCTTCTCATTATGAACTTTCTCTGGAAAAGCTGATCCATCAAGTGATGGATTTGAGCAAAAGGTTGATCAAATTCTTCTCATTATGAATTTCTTCTTCCTTCTTCAGATGAGTTCTTCTCATTATGAACTTTCTCTGGAAATGCTGATCCATCAAGTGATGGATTTGAGCAAAAGGTTGAACAAGCTCTTCTTATTATGAACTTCTTCCTCCTTCTTCAGATGAGTTCTTCTCATTATGAACTCTACCTGGTAATGCTGATGACCCGAAGGTTTTGAAAACATCAAAAAGCTCCCGAAGGCTTTTTGGAAATATCATGCACTGTAAAGGTTTTGAAAACATCAAAAAGCTCCCGAAGGCTTTTTGGAAATATCATGCACTGTAGGACTTACAGATGACCCTAAGGCTTTGAAAACATCAAAAAGCTTCCGAAGGATTTTTGGAAACATCATGCACTGTAGGAATTACAGATGACCCTAAGGCTTTGAAAACATCAAAAAGCTCCCAAAGGCTTTTTGGAAACATCATGCACTGCAAGACTTACAGATGACCCTAAGGCTTTGAAAACATCAAAAAGCTCCCGAAGGCTTTTTGGAAACATCATGCACTGCAGGACTTACAGATGTGGGAAATAGTTTACTAAGTAAGAAACTATGGAAATCGTTTCCTTACTATTCAACAATTTCATTTTCAGAAAAGATTGAATGAGAAACTATGGAGAATCGTTTTCTCATTCTTTTTCAAAATAACATGTTGATTGGGTAACATGCCCCAATCTCAAGATAATGCTCACTCTTGCGGATTACGTTCATCTATTCTTCAGATGTTTACGTGATTCCTGTATTTGCGGTTTTGAATACCTTCTTCTTGTAAGGTATTTTTTTACCCTGAATCTTCTTGTTCTTCCTAAGATCTGTAAAACTTCATGTTTGAATGCACTCATATGTATAAATGTAATGCATTGTCTATTGTGTAAATGATATTCTTATGAATGCATGAATGTTGATGCAATATTCATTTGACTTCAAAGTGGTGAACTAGGTCTTCCTTCACTTCATCATTTACTTCCAGAGTCACCTCTAGATATCAGTGTAGCAACTTATGCTATCAAGATTGCGTTGCTGCAGAATCATCTGATCAACTTGTATCTTTGCGTCTTCTTTGCTTCATGAAAGTCTCAGAGGAAATGTTTCATTTATGGAACTCTTGCCGTAGTCAGAACTATGACTTTGATGCCCTGTTTTGTCTTTGATAAAACCAACCTTCTTTGCTTGGACTTGTATAGAAATCCAATAAAGCTTTTATCTTTGAAAAGAGAATCTATCATCTTTAAAAAGAGAATCTATCATCTTTGAAGAGTGTAGATGTAGAGATGTCCGATTCAGCAGGGATTAATTAAGAGAGTATAGTATGTTCCAATTTTAACTCTTGAAACACATCACAAGGAAGATTTATTCCAATTCCTTTCATGTCTTCACATCTAATCAGATCTCGAATAAGGCAACTTGGACCATATCATGTCGAGATGCTTAACAACAACCTGTCGTTCAACCTTAGTTGGCTCCACTAGTTTCTTGTTGTTAAAATTTCAGCTCTCCTTCTGTGAAAAGAAATCTTCATTGTATCTCACTTTTAATCTTGGGGTTGAAGAAGACAAAATTTATCTTGGATCAATAAAGGAAAACCATATGATAACAACATTGGTTTAGAATTGGAATAACTGGTTAGTAAAACATTTGACAACACATTCATCATTTCCTGTGGTTTCTACTCAGATGTAAAACATTTGACAACACATTCATCCTTTCTTGTGGTTTCTGCCAAGATTTCTCAATCATTGAAACTCTTTGCATATTTGTTCAAAGCTTTTGTATGATGTCACAAGATCACTTGAGAACAAAACTCAGTGGGGATTCAAGTGTGATGTTAGTATGACCAAAAAGTTGGTCAAATTCACAAAATGTGCTATTGTCGATTTGAATAGGAGATACCAACTGATCACGTTTTCATATCGGGCAAAGGAAAATGTAGTACTGATCACGTTTTCTTCTGTAATGAGCATTATAGAAAGTAGAAACACTTCAGCTATAGGATCCATGTACAGAAAGATATCCGTAGAATTCTTGCTTTTAGGATGAAACATACATGATAAAACCAAAATAGATGGAAACTCAATTCATCTTGGCTAGCAATGATGATCCCAATAACAACGGGAATAACAGTAATATAAGTGTGAGAGTCGAGTCTCCCTTTTCAATGTCATCAAGTAAACAAACACTGATGTGAAAAATAGCTTCGTAACCTCAACAGTATGGTTAAAACTAACTGGTAGGAATCTCAAAGAAATATTTTCAATTATCACCGACACACAAAAGGCCAAATTCAGAGTTCGAGGTCTCGAGGAACTGATCCTTGGATCGAATGGTCTACAAAGGGGACCATCTTTATTCATGCAACCGTGATGTAGCTTAACAAAGAGCACACTATCATATGAAACACGGTTAAGAAGATTGGGTATTTGAAAACCATACTTGCTGAGTAGATATTTGTTCAACAACAAGATTCTAATGCAACTGCCTGATGAACGAAGCAGTTATGTATAGTCAGCTCGACTGTCACTGTTTTATCATTTTTATTCTTCATATCTTTCTATCTCATTGGAAATATTTGTTCAAGTCAATGATCTTGACACATGATGATGTGGGCCTTCAGCATGCCCCAACAATTGCTGATACGAACGTTCAAAAATGCATCAACAGTCTTAATTCTGATTGAAATGGGCTTTCAGCATGCCCTGATATTTGCCTTTTGTTAATCTGAGCATTCGAAATGCCCCGCATGGATATGTCTGAAGGAACCTTTAAAATGCCCCAATATTTGCTGATACAAATGTTAAAAGTGTGCTCAACATTATTTCTTGTTGATATAAGCCTCCAAGAATGCCCAAATATTCATATTGTTGTGAGCCTTCAAAATGCCCCAATATTCTATTTCTGGTTGAAATGGACCCTCAAGATGTCCCTCTAGATCTGTCTGATTCACTCATAATGTCTGTTTGACTGAAATGTCATGATCCTCACGAGGTCCAATTTTGACAATGAACTGTTGTAGGTACTTGTAGCTTTATTCGTGCCCCAAATCTGTTTATCTTGAATGCTCTCATTATGGTGTCACTAAACAGCAGTGTTGTCAAGAAACTGGAGAAATTCTCTTCATGTTGTCACAAACTTAAGAAGTATTCAATCATTCTGACAAAATCGTTTGAGATATCTGTCTTATGAATGAGGTGACCATTTTCTGTATCTGGAGGGATTTAGTCAGATAGAGCAGTGAAAATAGCTTGGTAATCCGTTCCAGGCTGACACGGTGGCTTATCATCTTTCAGTGAAAGCCATCTCTAAAATACTTTTCTGTGGGAGAGAAACCAATTTATGCAAATAGTAATATGATGCAATAGCAAGATTACATATACAGTGGTACAGGCTTATCAAAAATCCACACCCATGCAACATGTTGATTCTGATAGTTCTTTCTGATACCGAGGAAATCCTGATTTCTTATTCTGATGAGGAGAATAAACCGTTATACTTGACAAAAACAGGATATTCATAGGTTGAGGCTTCAATAGCCATGGAGAGATGTGGTCCGGATTCATCAATTATAGAGTTGACAGATTTTATATGTGCTGCTGAAATGGATAAGGCTGCTGACACACTTCTTTCAGGAGAAGATAAGAAGTCATTATGCAATGACTCCAATTACAAGAAAAGGCAAAACCCATGCTATGATTTTTGGAAAAGGAAGAAGCAGATGAAGCTTGAAAAGAAGCTTATTAATGAAGACGATTATGCAGTTCATCTTTCAAATCCAATGATTGGTTTTGGGGTTTCTACCGAACCAGACCAGGTAACTCAAAGAACATTTCCAGAAGATGCTATTGGGTCTCCTTATTTCTACTATGAGCAAATTCATCTTTCAAATCCAATGATTAGTTTTGGGGTTCATACCAAATCAGATCAGATAACTCAAAGAACACTTCTAGAAGTTGCTATTGGGTCTCCTTATTTCTGCTATGAGCAAATTCATCTTTCAAATCCAATGATTGGTTTTGGGGTTCATACCAAATCAGATCAAATAACTCAAAGAACACTTCCAGAAGATGCTATTGGGTCTCCTTATTTCTGCTAAAAGAACGTGACACTTGCTCCAGTTAATGTTTGGACTAGAATATCACAGTACTTATTCGATGTAAAGCCAGAATTTGTAGATTCGAAGCATTTTCATGCTGCTATACTGAAAAGGGATATATTCATAATCTGCCAATTGAGAATAGATTTCCTCTTATTTTGGTTTCTCCACGCACTATACATGATATTTTTCCATTGACAAAGAAATGATGGCCTTCCTGGGATACAAAGTTGAACTATTTACAAACATGTACAGGAAGTGCCAAATTGACAGAAAGGAACTGTAAGGCTCTTGAAGCTTATGACGATGGGCCACTTTCGAGTGTCCAAAAGTATGTTCTTGATGAGTGCTGTAAATGGAATCTGGTATGGGTTGGAAGGAATAAAATTGTTCCACTTGAACCTGATGAGGTGGAAATGCTTCTAGGTTTCCCTAAAAACCATATACGATGAGCTGCTAGAGACATGTTCTCTAGTGATATCAATGTCCTATCTCTTTTCTCTGGGATCAGTGATGCAGAGGTTGCCTTCTATTGTCTTAGCATATCTTTGAGATGTGCAAGAATTGAATGGTAATCGGTTGGAGCAATTGATGAGTAGATTTGGCGGATTCGACCTTGTTGTCGGTAGCATCCCGTGTAACAACCTTAATGGAAGCACTAAACATCATCAAGATGGACTCGAGGATTTTTGTTGGTGCATTTTCTTGCAATGACTGCTACGACAGCTGTCTCTTCTGCTGCTCCAATATATCCCACTCTTTTCGAATCATGGAACAGTTTAGTTGACAATAAAACTGGTCATCTTCAACTTTTGGAATCCTGTAACCAATGTTACCTATATAAAAGGCCTATAAGGGTAGATTAGTTCCAATGTTTATTCTGTGCCATAAGTCCTCAAATTCAAATTCAGAAATCTTCTAAAGGACATAATGGATATCATCTTGACAAAGAAAATGATCGGCAAGAAGAAGTATGTATCAAGACTTGAGCCAGCATCACGGTATAACCAGAGTGCAGGTAGTGACTTGTTTATGGCTCTATGATGTAATCTTCTAGAGAACATGAATTGATGGTTGGGGAAAATAATCTTTCTGGTGATGCTTATCACCCTCAGCATGAGATAAACGACAATCTTTCTTGATGAGCTACTAATAATGTCATAGGTTCTTGGACCATTGCCTTCAAAAATGTGAAGTGCTTCATTATTCTGGCCACGTTCATTCTTTTTCTACAACAGAGGTAGAATAAGCAACAATTGCTTCAAGGACCTTCCTCATTTGAGACTGTCCTGTTTGAAAATGTTTTTTCTCATTTCTTTAATGAAGAATGAAAGAATTTTGCAAAGTATTACCTCTTCCAGGTTCACAATATAATCAAACCATAAACAATAAGTTTAATGAATATCCAATAAATCAACTACACTTTTAAATCATTTAAAAATCATAGTCCTATGGCAAGTGTCAAAATTATTGACTGATTTGAGGTGTAGGTTGATTTTGGTAAAGTAGGTTCTTTCAAGTTAGTTCAGTATGTCACTTCGGCTTCCACTAACTTGAAGAAAAGGTTGTTATGCTCATCTTGTAAAGATGTTTATCGTTTCCAAAATCTCAGGAACGTCTTTGGGATGTGCGGTGCTTCTTTTAAGAGCTTAAAATCGTCTCTTATGTCGTTGTTGCACCATTCAATATTCGAGCCGCCTTTTCATGTTTTCAACTCGAATCCTCCTTTGGTTCTAAGATGTTATTTAAAAATTTACATCTTGAATCCCCCTTTTATCATTTTTCATATCATGCACTAAAGATTTTAAAAACCAATTTTTGCAAATAAAAATCAATCTTGAGAGGCGGAATGAATTCTAAAGATATTCTCTTTTACTTAGAAATCCATGTATGATTAAAATGGACTTTTTAGGTACGTAACATAGGTCATGGCTTATGGTTACGAAAGAAAGGGATAAAAAGGCCCAAATAAGTGTTTAAGGGTAATCAAACCAAGGATCAATTCATTCTGATGCCATCAATCTTGCCTTGCTTAACTTGGATCTGCTTTGTTGGGGGATTTTCCATCATCTGGATCCCTCTAAACTGCCAAATTTTGGATTCATTTCCATTTTCTCATATCTTCAGCATTTCTTGCTCTTCTTGTTCGTACTTGATCAACTTTGTAACTTGAGGCTCAATAAGTCACCCATCTTGATTCAATTTTCATTTTTCTTCTTTTTTTTTTTTTTTTTTTGCTTTCCATTTTTCTTTTTTCCTTCTTCTTTCTTTGCTGGATGAGTATAATACTTCAATTGCTTTTAGCACCTCCTTTTCCTTTTGCATTTTGGATGTTTTCCATTATTCTTGATTGGATTGATCTTCAAGCACTCTGTATTTGACATACCTTGTAGTTCAAAACTTTCATGACTTCATGGAAACTTGTCTTCGTAATAAAAATGTATTGACAATCTTTATTCTTGTGAGCAAATATCCTTCACCTTGCCCCCTAATGTGGAGGGTGATCCTTGGTTAGGGTTGAATCAGAAGAAAAATCATTCAGGCTCAAGTGGGGACAACAAAGGATATATATATATATATATTAAAGGATAAATGAAAGAATGTTGTTCGTCATCTCATACACAGAAACCTTTGTAAAAAAAGGTATCTCCAGGGGGATGAATATTCAAGATTAATTTTACTTACATGAAAAATGTAATTAATGCATGATATATTTATTTCAATCAATCACTTTCCCTTGTTCTTTGAGTATGCCTAATCACTCTAAATTATCATCAATGAGTTGGTCCATGATGCCTCATCTCGTCTCTTCTTGCAGTAAAATTCATGGATAATTGAAAGTTTGGTTCTTTTGAGGTATTTTGGTTTATGATGGTTTTGTGTTTGGAATGATAAATGTGTGACTCTTAAAGTCATGTATATGGTGGAAGGTAATATCATCAATCAACTCTATCCGATAAGGTAAACATCTAGAGTTTGTGTCTCAAAAATAGGTAGAGACATTTCTTCAGAGTCTCAGATAAATGTAGCGTCAAGATTTGGTTTTGGTAAGGGTCGAGTAATTGGCATTGGATGGGATATTGAAGATATAATTTTAACCACTTGCCAATAGATCTATAACTCTTGAAAAATTAAAAGAATATTTAATCTACTTGATACTCAATAATCTCAAGATAAAATTTGACTCCTTGCTCATAACCATAAAGAAACATATTTATTTATTGCACAAAAGGCGGAGAAAGAAACAAAAAACATATTCAAACAAGATGCTGAAAATAGAAAGTACTACAGTGATAGATAACACTTCTACTTGTTTATGCATTATTACTCCTCTATTGTTGGGTGTGTACTTGGCCCAGGATTTTTATCCTTATTTGCCCCCCATTTCTTGATCATTTCTTGTGTCAAGACTCCCTTGTCGACGAGCATCTCTATTTCCTTTAAACAGTGACCAACAATTCCCTGTTGAATGCCAGATACTCCCAAGTGAAAATTACAGAAGCTATTTTGATCATAGCAATGGGCATAAGGCTTTGGTGACACCTTCACCAATCTTGGTGTAATGTATTGACCTTTAACCAAATGAGGGTACAGGTCTGAGATAGATTCTTGAAACACCTTCAGAGTTTTTCTCGCTCACGAGGCTATCACTTTCTTTGATCGTTATGAACGAATGAATGCTCTCATGTTATCGAAGGGGTTCTAAATGCTCATTTCGGCTATAACTGGGGTAATATTAACCAGATTTCTTAAGTTGTCCTTTGCCTTACTAGTTTTTGAAAAATCTGATACATGTATCTGAGGTGTCTTCTGGGTTATATCTACCTCATTCTTTCTTAGACCTATAGACCAATCTCGAATTACATCCATGGGAGCCTTTTGATTTCTTTCCCATTTTCTTGTGCCCGATATTCTTTAGGATTTGGTTACATTAGTTCTGTTGCAACAACGGTTTCTGAACATTGAACCTTAACCCCTTCTTTTATCTTGCATTTTTGAATTACTTGCTCTAAAGGGTCTTGGAAATTTCCCTTAAGGTTACCAGGAACCTTAGCTAAACAATTTGGAATTCCAGTCTGATTTATCCAAGGAACTTCCTTATAGGTCCAATTCTCATTTGGAGGCCATTGTGATGATCAAGTTGTGGAGTAATTGATCTGGCTGAGAGCATTTTTGGATGCAATTTTTCACTCGAACAGTGGAAGAGAGGAAATTGAAATCCCTGCACATTCTTTTTCTTCTTGATCACTCTATAAGGTTTGGTACCATGTTTAACTGAATAAGACCTCACTGTATTAATCCCAGCTTCTTTCTTGACTTTATTATTGTCAGAGCCTCTTATCTTGCCATTCTTGATAGTCATTTCGATGATTTCTCCACTTATGATGATGTCAGAGAAATTAAGGAAATTTTAATGTGCTGATGAACAAAGTAGTGAACTCTTTTTCAGTCAATGGTGGATGTACTTGAGAAGCAACGTCTTTTCATCGTTGTGAATATTATCGAAAGCTTTCATTGCACTTCATATTCATGCTTTGCAACATTGTTCGATCAGGGGCCATATCAGTCATGTGCTTGTATTGACCCAAAAAAGCTTGAGCTAAATCCCTCCAAGAATGTATTTGAGTACATTTTAGCTGATTATACCATCTGGATGCAGACCCAGATAAACTGTCTTGGAAACAGTGGATCAACAACTTTTCATTCTCTACATAGCCAGTCATACAACATCAATACATAGTGATATGATATGAAGGGCATGTGGTCCCATTATACTTCTCAAAATCTGGAACCTTGAACTTTGGTGGAATAACCAGGCCATGGACCAAACTCAGTTCTTTGGCATCAAACCCATAAAATGACTCAACTGTCTCTATAGATTTTATCACCTCTTCTATATTTTCCAGTCGTTGAGTGAATTTTTCCTTCTCAACTGATTTTTTTAGGTCAAGGACCTCATTACTAATACAAAATTCATCAGGCTTCAACTCAGAAGTAGTAGGACAATCAGTGGGGAACGATGCTCCAGCTTGATATGGTGAGTTCTTAACAGCGAAGTAAATCGGTGATTAAATTTCCTGGGGTACAGAGGTGAACTCAGGAATATGAACAGGTGTAACATCCAAAGAATTTATGGGGTTTTCAACAAGACTCTTTCCAGCGGTCTGGTGCTTCTCAATCATTTCTTTCATATTGTTCAGTAGATCGATATGAGAATTTGTGATATTAGCTTCAATTTGTGTCAACTTGCTCCTCATTCCTCTTGTATTCTTTCTGCTCTATCTCAAATTGGCTAGCCCTATCCCTCAGTTCATTAGACATTTTTCTTGTGTTGTGCTAAGCGTTCTTCTACAAGGGAGAACTAAGATCACTTCGGTTGAAATCCTTATTTTAATGAATGAATGTTTTAACGTATGATATTAGTTTGAAAATATAAATGTAACTATACAAATATGAAAATGTAAAGATGTAAATGTAAAAATAAAATAATACAAAAGCAAACAACAAATGCAAAATGAAAATACAAAATGCAAATGCATGTATGAAAAGGTGTTACTCAAGTGATCATCTTAGAACAGATTTCATTGAACACAAAGTTTCGGTACATCAAACAAAACTTTACATATAGGGTATATTCATCCTAACTTCTCCAAAGCCAAATTAGTCTATCAGCTTAAGGGACATATTGCTTGTCTGGACTGCAACTTCTTCCATGAAATTCTCTTTCATCTTCTGTGTCACTTCTCGGAGTTGCTCATTTTCCTTTGTAAGAGAACCTTTCTGTCCAAGAAGTTCTTGAACAAGATCTTCATATATGTTGCAATTCTTTTTCAGCTTGGTGACCCCTGTGATCCACTCTTTGGGGGGTTTCCTATGCAGCAGTTCGAAAGGCTTGACTGATCTTCTGAAAATCTTCATGCATGGTTTTCATTTCTGTGCTCAATTTCTTGTTTTGGTCGTTCAAGTCCTTCAAATAACATGCTTGAGCTTCATAAAAACCTCCTCTACTCTGAATGCCCTGACTGATACTCTTACCATAGACTGCTTTTGGTATCAATCTGGCAGGATCTTTGTGGAGTACTTTTGGTATTAATATAACAGGATCTCTGTGTGCTTTGCTTACTTCTATCCTCGGAGTTTCCTCAGGATGTCTTTTTTTGGCCGCATCATATTTTGTTTGATCATAAAACTTTTTGTCCATTTACGATTTCTTTCCAATTTGATGAACAGTCTTTCCAGTAAACACCTTTTGGTTATGCAATGATCATGCAATGCAAACAAAAGAAATCAATATGAACAGATTAGAGCAATGTAACATGCATGAAAAAATAAGAAAAAATAGAATAATTAGTACCAACTAAATGAAAAAAATCTATTTATCAAGGTATAAATCTTAACCTCATGCTTTCTAGTTCCATGCTTTGTTTGGAAAATTTAACCTAACCGCATGATTTCTAGTTTGCATGCATTTATTCAGGAAAAAGAAAAGGAAATAAAATAAATTAAAAGCTAGAGCTTATTTCTCCTTTGTGTATACCTACTGATAAAATTTTGGCATGGTTTCAGATCGGGAGAGTTTCTAGGGTTTATTATATGTAGGTTTTCAGTTCTAGGAGTAAAGTTACTCGAACTGTCCTTGTTGATGCCCCCTTGGGCTATCAAACCCTCAATCCTAGTCCATTACAGACTTAAGCGGATCGAGTTCAATTCGAGGGGATACATTTCTCTATGACTGACACGGAGAATAAATTATCACGAAGACATAGAGCATATGAACCCCGAAAGTTACTTGCTAGGTCTAACACGGAGAATAAATTCTCACGAAGACGTCGCTCACGAAGACGTCGCTTTCACTCCCACTTAAAAGGGAGAAACTCAATTATAGAGCTTTATGTTATGCAATGCAAGTGTTGTGTGTGAGGAGAAATGTTCAAACCTCTAACAGACAAATAAAATAATTAATACCTGAATAAAATAAAATAAATATTAATAAAATAATATAAAAATAATAAGTAATAAAAAATTTTAAAGAAAAGAATTAAAAATTAAATAAATGAATTTTTAATTTCTAATTAATAGATACAATTTATAATTAATTTTAAAGTTTGACCATCCCCAGCGGAGTCGCCAAGCTGTCGTAACCGATTTTCGTCCGGGCACGAAATTTTTACTTGGCGGGAAAAGTGGTGTGAATAAATTAATGATTTTGATTTTTAAAAAAAAAAATATTTTGGGAGTCGCCATCGGCCTTTTGGATCAGGTAGGTCGAATACCTAAAAATCATCTTTTAAAAGAGTTTTTAAGAAAACATAGATTAAAAGATAAAATGATATGCGTTTTAACCAAAAATTCATTCTTTTTAATAATAAAAAGGGATTTGTGATCGGTTACGTTTAGGGAAGGATTAACACCCTTACAACGCCCAAAATTGGTACTTTTTAATTATAAATTGTCTCTAATAATATAATTTAAGAATTCAAATATATTTAATTTATAATTCTGTTATTTCGAATTTATTGCTATAATTTTTAAGAAAATCTATTCAAATATAAATAATATATTTATTTATTTAGAAATATCATAAAAGGACTTCTAGGTGCCTTAAGACAGCTCTTTTCTTCGATATTAATAAATAAAAATAAATATTAAAAATGTAATAATTTAAATAAAACTAAATTATAATTTTTATAATGTTTATTTTAAAATAACAGAATAGGACATCCTGTTGTATTAAGACTGACCTTTTCTTTGATATTGAAAATAAATAAACATTATTATTTAAAAAAATATAAGTATATATTTACATGACTAAGATAACAATAATAAAATAATTATGAAAATAATATTTTAAATATATAAAATTAAAATATAAAAAAATAATGAGTAAAATAAATAAAATTAAAACTAAATATAAAAAAATAATAAAAATTTACAATTAAAATTAGTGACTAAATTATAACGTAATAAAATTAAATTCCTAATTAATTATTAATTATTAATTATTTAAAATTTGAGTGACTAAATGCTATCCTTATTTATTAATTTAGTGACTAAACTAAAATTAGAAAATTCATATATCAAATTAAAATAAATTAAAAAACATGCATTCGGGATTAAAAAATTAATTATTAAAATTAAAGGATTAAATCAGTAATTTACCTAAAATATTTATAATTACGGTTAAGGACTAAAATACATATATATAAAATTCGAATACCGATTTAAAAAGATCTAAAATTTGCTTTAGTGACTAAAATGTAAGGATTACAAACTAGGATGGCTGCGGAAAGGGTTTGGCCATGAACAAAATTACAGATATACCCCTCCCAAAACGACGTCGTTTGGGAAGGGGTATTTATACCCGAAACGGCTGGCCGAAGTAACTGAGAGAGCTTAGAAGCTCTCTCAACTCTCTCTTATTTTCCCTCATTGGAGGGAAATCAGAAGGCGACCGGTCTGTATCCGACATCGACTACCGCCGCCGGCCACCGTTAATGGTGGCCAGAAAATTACATATCTACCTCAAATTGAAGCCCGAAATTCCCTAAAGCCAAATCCGAGGATATTTTATCTTAGATCACTACCGAAACGTGTAGATCTAAGGTTCTTTACCTTCGACTTTTTGCTTTCAAAGACGTAGGGAGGCTCCGATGATAGCAGTTTCTTGGTAAGCCTCCTTTCCTCTTCTCCTTCTTTATTTGGTTGCTGTTGGGTGTTGTTGTTGTTTGTTTTCTGTTGTGGTTGTTTTTTTTCGTTTTTTTTTCGTTGCTCTCTCTCCGTTGCTCTGTTTTTTCTTTGCAAGTTCGGTGGTGGCTTTTATAGCCACCACATTGTCTTCTTCGGACCGGATAATAGGGCAAAGTTTGGTGAGTCACCAAACTATAGTGGTGACTCACTCTAGACTTCAACGTGTGCGGCTTCTCTGAGTCTTCTGGAGTCTTCATCGGAGGCGTGGCACTGGTGGAGCGTCGGCAGTGGCGTGGCAGCAGAGGAGGCGCCGCGGGTAGTTGAGAGGGCTGCTGGAAACGTGGCCCTAGGGTGATGATACCCTAGGGTTTCATCTGGAACCTTTATGTGGACCGTTGGATCAAAGCCATATCCAACGGTCATGAGGAGCTGGCGGCTGCTGGTGATGATACAAACCCTAAATTGGGTTTAGGGTTTAGCTGGGCCAGTTGGCTTCTGTTTGGGTTGGGCTTCCAGATCTGGGCCTCCGGGATTTGTAATTGGGTCATGTAATCTGGGCCTGTTTCTAATAATAATAATATTAATAATAAAAATATATAATAAATAATATAATAATAATAATATAAATAAAACCGGGACAAAAATTTAGTGTCTACAGTGATCATCAACAAAGTTTGCATCACCGTACCTAGAATAAACAACCATTAAGAAAATGAAATGCCACTTAGAATATAACCCCTTAACAATTTCAAGAAGTTAGATAAACAACCATTAAGAAAATGAAATGCCACTTAGAATATAACCCCTTAACAATTTCAAGAAGTTTGTAACATCATATATAGGAAATAAGCTTAGAGAGTCGTGTTCATACAGCTTGGCACATTTGTAGTCAGGAACCTTGAAGTAAGTCCTCGTCGATCCCAGACGCATTGTTCCTCCCATATGAGTTTTCGATCCCTGTGAAAAAATCACACATACAATTCACTTAATGGGACAAGACATATATATTTTTTCAAATGTAATATGTTTACAAACCTCTGGCATAAATATGACCCAAGGATTTGATGTTTGAGGATCAAACTCTTCAGTATTCGCATCATACAAACCATGAACTGAACGTGCATACTCTATGACAGCTATTTGCATCCCAAGGCAGATGCCCAGGAAAGAAACTTTGTTTTCACGAGCATACTTTGCAGCATGAATTTTCCCTTGCACTCCCCTATCACCAAAGCCTCCAGGAACTAGGATACCATCAACATCCTACATTAAAAGAACTTTTAGAGTTTCTTTCGGAGGAAATAGCTCAAGAGAAACTGAAGGATATAAACACAAATGAAAAATCAATCGACGTAAACAATTGTGGTGTGGAAAAACCTTCAAACGACTCTACGCTACTTTGTAAGTTTCAGGATCCTGTAAGGTGTAAATTATAGACATTGTGAGCATACAAGTACTACAAAAAATAAAAGTGCGGGGGAAATATATTATTTAGTGACAAAAATTTCAATTAAAAATCCATGAAAATAACTGCGATAAAAAATTACAATTAAAACTGACCTCTTTAGCAGTAATGTCTTCAAGATGACTCGCTTCAACCTACTATACAATATGCTTTTTTAGCTTCATACACATGAGCTACGATCTACTGTACACAAGAGAAAAAACAAATTAGCATCAAGATATACACCAACAACGTTGAGAACAGGAACAAGGCTGACATGAACCAAACAGAAATTGCAAGGGCCTAAGACAAGAAACACAAAAAAATGAAAATATAATCATGCCAGAAGAACATTTAAAAGAAAATTAGCATAAGCCAATTACATAAGTAAGGACAACATAATATTCTTATCTACACGGTAAGAGAATTGCCCAAGTGCCTTAATAAATGGCATATATTCAATGTCCCAGGCCTGGATCCAGAAGAGATACAATTAAGAAAAAAAAGGGACATTGTACCCGCATCAGTATTGAGATAAGGATCTGCAAATTATATCATAACAAAAATATTTGTTCCATAATCGAAAGCATTGGGATAATGGGATTTCAAAGAAGAACAAGGAGAAGAAGTACCAATCTTAATGGAAGTGACACGAAAGCCGCAAGATTTAAGAAGAAGACTGATACTGCTAGCGGTAACCTATGTTGTACTGATAAGGATATGGGGACGGATACAGGGACGGCTATTTTTAAAATTACTGGGTACGGGGACGACAAAGGTACGACATATAAAATAATTTTAAAATTATAAATATATATATAAAATCATAAAAAAATCAATATCAAGACTCAAATCACAATATTAAGTTTAGAACAGTAAAATCCATAAACAAACCACAATATTAAAACGTCAAATTTCAAGATTCAAACTATAATATTAACTCTAGAATAATAAAATTCATAATCAAATCATAATATTAAAGTGTTAAATCTTAAAACTCAAAACATAATATTAAGTCTAGAAATGGGACTCCTTTGTCATCCTCGTGTTTCATAGTTAAGAGATACGAGTAAAAATGAAGTCATAGGTACTTACATAGACTTAATGTGAGCTAGGTTTCCAAGCTCAGGTGCTAATGTTCCTTCAAGATAAAGATCTTTCAAGTTTTTGCATTTCAATCCCATCCATCAACTTTGTCCCATTCTTTTCTTAGTAAACCAAACACGAAAAGGAAAAGAAATACTTACAAAACAACAACTTTGCCATCATCAGAGCATTGGACACCAAACCAGGAACAATAGTCAACTTCTCCATCTTCTTTCTTCCAATCCCACAAAGCACCAAATGGATCATTCACCACTTTCTCTTTCAGTCTCAACAAAGCCAACCCTGCATCCATCAACATAACATCTTTTTTTCCACCATTTTCTCAAGAAACAAAAAAAAAACCCAGAACTTAAAAAGAAAAAAAGAAGAGCAAGAAGAAGAAGAAGAAAAGTTACTATCCTCACTCAACGACCAGCAACCCAAAGTTTGACATAGGAAAAACATCACGATAACAAATCAAAATTACCCCTAGGGACGTCCCCAAAATGTCCCCAAATAAGCTCTGATCATCCCCAAATTCAATCAGTTATACCCTGCCATCGTGGCATGTCCCAAGTACGTACCCCAGCTGTCCCTGTACTATCCCCATTCTGAAAACATATTGGGTACTTGAAATGGGGCTTCTTTGTCGTCCCCGTGCTTCATAGGTGGTAACCCCTTTTCCCAGACCACTAACACCACCACCAGTAACAAGTACGTACTTCATTTTTCACTCCTGATTCTGCCTTCTTTGAAACTAAATGGAAATGTAAAAGGAAAGGAGCAAAGTGAGTCGTTATTTATAGCAGTGAGAAATAAGCAGCAAAGCAAAGGGTGACCTTGCAGTGATAAAACCAAAGTCCAAAGCAGAACCCAAAGCCACGAAATCAAAATTAAAAGAACAACGATTGGTGACGGTGTTTACGATAAATTTCGCAGAATGAAAAATGAGGATTTGAAAGTTGGGGGAAATGTAGATAAGGGAATCAAAATCAAAGATAGCGTAAAAACAACAGTAAAGCATATGGGTTTGGGTAAATGACGGGATTCAAAAATAGGTGAAGGAGAAAAAATGAAAAAGGGTTAAAGGGCGCGCGACTTAAAATTTGTAAACTTGCAGCATTTGTAAACACAAACTCCACTAAAGTACAAATCTATAATGACATATGTATATAAATGCCACTAAAGTACAAGTGTATAGTGGCATTTGTATAAAAACGACACTAAAGTACAAGTTTATAGTGGCGTTTGTAAATAAATGCCACTAAAGTACAAGTCTATAGCGGCTTTTATATACAAACGCCACTAAAGTAAGAGTCTATAGCGGCGTTTGTATAAAAATGCCACTAAAGTATGAGCCTATAGCGGCGTTTGTAAACACAAATGCCACTAAAGTACGAGTCTATAGCGGCATTTGTATAAAAACGCCACTAAAGTACTACTCTGTTGCGGCATTTGTTGGGAAAACGCCACTATGGATGAACCTATTGCGGCATTTGTATAAAAACGCTGCTAAAGTACTATTCTATCTCAACGTTTTACAAAAAACACCGTTAAAGTTACCATTTTGTGGCGTTTGCTATGTACACGCCGCTATATGTTTAAAATTAGTGCCGTTTACTTCCAAAACGCCGTTGTATAACAATTTTGTTGTAGTGAGATCTGGGTATTTCTTAGTTTTCTTTTATCTGCTTTAAATGTGAAAAAAAATCATAGTTTGGGTTCATCTGCTTATGGACTTGATCTATATCTCTCTTTTTTCTGTTTTATGATGAATGGGAAAGGATCATTCCTTTTTTTTTCGTTTTACATATTCAAAGTTGTAATTTTATTTACCTGCCTCGGATCTGGTAATTAAGGCTGATCTTGTTGATATAAATCATAAACTTATGGATAATATTTTCTCTGTTGGTTGAACTCTAATTGCACACATTGACATGGTAGTTAATTGAGGTGATAGAGTAAATGTGAAGATAAATTGCAGTTCAGTTTGATGAGGTGATATGATTTTATTGCATTTGATGGCATGACCAACTTATGTTTTGGAGGGGTACGAACTTCTAAAATTTTTGAGAGGAGCAATCTTATAAAATTCTAAGAAAATATATTATCATTAGAAAATTAAAAATATATATCTAAAATATATGATAATTTAAAATTTTCAGGGTCAAACATCTCCCTCGATTCATCCCGATTGTGGTCAGATTTTTTTTAAGGTTGCTTTTTTATTCTTATTTATATAGAATTAGATACAGACATTTTGTGGAATCTTATGTAAAGGTGGAATTTTGGTGACTCAGTTTGCTTGTGTGTTTGTATTGATATGGTTTTTGGCTTTTCTTTCATGCTTATTTTGGGTTTGATCATAATTCTATCTTTACTTCCCACGTATTTGTTTATGCAAGTTGGGCTGATTTTTATGTTTTGCCTACTGAGATTAGTTTCCTTGCTTTTTGGTAGAATTGGTTTGAGAATGGCTACTTATATCCCCAAGAACATCCTCATAACCGGGGCTGCTGGTTTTATTGCATCCCATGTGGCTAATGGCTAATTTCGAACTACCCCGGTTACAAGATTGGTGTGCTTGACAAGCTTCACTACTGCTCGAACCTGAAAAACCTCCTTCCCTCCCAGTCATCCCCAAACTTCAAGTTTGTGAAAGGGGACATCAGCAATGCCGACCTTGTTAAATACCTCCTGGTCACCGAGTCTATCGAGACGATAATGCATTTCGCGGCCCAAACTCATGTCGACAACTCGTTCGGCAACAGCTTCGAGTTCACCAAGAACAATATCTATGGTACACATGTCTTACTTGAAGCCTGCAAAGTCACTGGCCAGATCATGAGGTTCATCCATGTGAGCACAGATGAAGTTTACGGGGAGACAGATGAGGATGCGGTGGGTTTTAAATAGCGGGACGCAAACGCTATAGCGGCCTCTATTTCACGGTTGCGCCACCATCCGAAACCGCTATTGATGAATTTAGCGGTGGGTACCGGATTTACATTGATAGCGGTCTATTGCGCCCGCAATTTAACAGGTAACGGTGACAAACGCCGATCACAGAACGCTATAGGCGTTATTCTAACGTTACTGTTTTACCTATTTTGTGGGTCTCGTTGAAGTGAAAATTGTTGGAATCCTAAACTTTAGGTGTTTAAGTCTCTCTTATACGCTAGAACAAGTCATGGTTTTGGAGATCTCAAAACCTTAAGAGTAAGGTAGGAAGAAACTAGGGACACAACATAGAACTCCATAGAGAAGAAAATTAGAGAGATTCTAGATTATTTTTCTAAGTTATTAAAGTATATGTTGATTTTTCAATTAAAAGAAATTAGACTACATGGGTCGATCCACACACACTAAGGTCGTTTCTCATTTTTTTTTATTTTTTTAAAGTAAGTTTTAAAATATATTTTAAGGGATTTATTAATTTGCTACCCCTCCCATTTTTTAGAATTTATAATTTAATCCTTAGTTTAGAATGTAATTTAGTTTAGTCCTAATTTTAGTAATTTAAACAATCATGTATTTACAATGTTATCATTAATTAATTATCTTATCCAGGATTTTTAAAGTCTTCTATTTGGTTAAACTATATATTATATATGTGTGTGTGAATTTTTCTTATAAAATATTCTAAAAATCATTAAAAAATGATTCCTTATGACTATAATTATAATTATTATGTTTTAGGATAAGTTGTGCGAAATTTAAAATAATTCACGACCGCGGCACCCTTAGTGACCGCGATGACATCCGTTATATCTGCAACCGTGATAAATGCGACGCTACCGAAAATGCGGCCGCGAACGCTATTTAAATCCCTGGATGCGGTTGTGGGGAACCATGAGTCGTCCCAACTTCTCCCGACAAACCCGTAGTCCTAGACGAAAGCCGGTGGTGAAATGCTTGTAATGGCATATGGTAGGTCCTATGGATTACCGGTGATTACAACCCGTGGAAACAATGTTTATGGTCTCAACCAGTTCCCTGAAAAACTAATTCCAAAGTTCATCCTCTTAGCAATGTGGGGGGGAGACTTCCGATTCATTGTGATGGTTAGAATGTGAGATGTTATTTATATTGTGAGGATGTGGCTGAGGCATTCATTCTTCACAAAGGGTGAAGTTGGCCATGTTTATAATATTGGAACCAAGAAGGAAAGGAGAGTGATAGATGTAGCCAAAGATATATGCGAACTTTTCTCGATGGATCCAGAGACATGCATCAAGTTCGTTGATAACAGGCCATTCAATGACCAGAGGTATTTTCTTGATGATCAGAAACTGAAGGTCTTGGGATGGTCCGAGCGAACTCTATGTGAAGAGGGCTTGAAGAAGACGATCGAATGGTACACCAAAAATCCCCACTGGTGGGGCGATGTGTCCGGCGCATTGCTTCCACGTCCATGAATGCTGATGATGCCCGGTGGTCGACACGTTGATTCGGAAGATGGAAAGCTTACGAGTGATCCAATGACTCCCCGAATGATAGTTCCAACCGTCAAAAAAATGGCCTTGAAGTTCTTGATCTAAGGTAGGACTGGTTGGATTGCAGATTTGCTTGGTAAATTATGTGAGAAACAAGGTATTCCCTATGAATATGGAAGATGGCGTTTGGAAGATCGATCATCACTTGTGTCGGATATTCAAAACATAAGGCCAAGCCATGTTTTCAATGCTGCTGGAGTGACTGGTAGACCCAATGTTGATTGGTGTGAGTCTCACAAAACTGAGACAATTCGGACCAACGTGGCTGGGACCTTGAACTTAGGATGTTTGCAGACAACATGGGCTTTTGATGATGAACTTCGCTACTGAGTGCATATTCGAGTAAGATGCTGCACATCCTCAAGGCTCATGGATTCGCTTTAAAGAGGAGGATAAACCCAATTTCACCGGTTCCTTCTATTCGAAAACCAAGGCTATGGTAACTACTAATACGATATACAACTCTTTTTTTAATAGTCTGAAATAATTACAAAATAATATTTTTTATAAATATTTTTAGTTATTAACAACACACAACATACAAACATAGCTACTCAAACCTAGATCATCTAGAGAAAATAACACTCATTTTTACTAATGAAACCAGTCAATGGATTCTCTTCGAAAACCAAGGCTATGGAGACTACTAATATGATATACAACTATTTTTTGAATAGTATAAGAAATTATAAGGTAATAGCTATTCATAATTTTTTTGAGTCATTGACAACACACCCTACAGACAGTTGCTCAAACACGAATTCTCTAGAGAAAACAACACTTATTTTAGTAATAAGACCAGTTAATGGATTCTATTTGAAAACAATGGCTATGGTAGCTACTAACATGGTATACAATTTTTTTTTTGAATAATATGGGGTAGTTACAAGATGTTCAAAATCATTATGAACTATTGAAAATGTACATACATCTTGCTAATGTAAATGTTTAAACTTGAATCCTCTAAAGAGAACAATAATTCTTTTTACTAGTGAGACCACTTAAAGAATTTTATGATATACACTTGTATGCTAGTTTGTCTTTGAGTTCGTATAATTTCCTCCCATCTTATCTAGGTTGAAAATATGTTGAAAGAATATGACAATATGTGCACCCTCAGAGTTCGAATGCCTATCTCATTCGATCAAACAACCCACGCAAGTTCATCACCAAAATTTCACGCTACAGGTCAATACCACCCAACAGCATGACAATCTTGGACGAACTTCTGCCCATTTCTATCGAGATGGCTAAGAGAAACTTGAGGGGCATATGGAATTTCACAAACCCAGAGGTTGTGAGCTACAACGAGATCCTAGAGATGTACAAAACTTGGATCGATCCCAAGTTTGAGTGGGAGAACTTCAAATTGGAAGAACAAGAACAGGTGATAGTTGCCCCCAAAGCAATAACGAAATTGATGCATCCAAGTTGAAGAAAGAGTTTCCCGAGTTGTTACCCATCAATGAATCATAGATTAAGTATGTCTTCCAACCTAACAAGAGAACTTGAGTCTATTAACCCGGTTTTTCAGGTATATATCTCGAGTTTGGACCCTCTAGAGTTTCTACACCACTTCTTACACTGAAATTCATTTTTTTCATCACCATACTCTAGCAAATTTTCCCTATATAATGGCCAGGGATATCCTTTCAGTTCCATTCCTTTGTTATTGTAGGGTCCCATGACTTTAATTTTACACAAACTACACAATTATGGTTAAAATACACATTTCATGTCACTCGTTAATAATTTGATTACAAATGAGTTACTTTTTTCTAAAAGTTATAATTTAATCATTTGACTAAAATATTATTCTAAATATATCATGTCGACACCAAACATAGTTTAGTATAACAATAATAATTTTAGACCCAAAATTTAAGCATTCTATGATTTTAGACCAATAAACGCAATGCCCCATCATATAAGTTATTGAGAGCAATAAGAAAATAATATAACTTTTTTTTGGAAGAAGAATAAATACAATAAAGATTAAATTGATAGAATTTTTAGATACAAATAGATAATTTGATAGAATATACAAGTTTTGTGGATAAAAATTATTATTATACCATAGTAGGTTAGACGCATGTTTCAATATTAAGGATGAAATGACTTATTTATAATAATATTTTAATTAAATAATTAAATTTTAACTTAAAAATTATATCTTTATAATCAAATCAGTAATGGAGTAATATGAATATTAACTGCCTTCATGCTTTCACAATTGGAAAAGCACCATAAACCTTCTATTTTGTTGTCATGATAATAATACTTCATATATTTTTTATTTTAAATTTTTTTAAGGTTTAATAATTCGTATCATATAGATTGAGATATATGCCCATCTGTTTATATTATGTGATGTGAATGTCTCAAAATTTAAAATTTTCAAAATATATCTCACGTATATATAGGTGATATAATTTTATTCAAAAATCACTTTTTTAACCCAAAAATTATATTACATAACCACAAGCATCACATTATTTTTGTTTTGATAATTTCAATTTTGAAATATATTTTTAAGTTCTAAATTATATATAATATTTTTTTGATTAATCTATGGGTGATTATATGGTAATATATGTTCAAAGACTCTCAATATATTCGACAATGAACGCTCAAACATCCTTGACATACGATAGCTCGAACTCAAGACCTCTTAGGATTACAACCTTCTTTTAACTATTGAAATATATTAGTTGGCGCCAAATTATATATAATATATCCACCCTGATCGTTATTCTAACTTTCTTGTATTTTGATTAAAATTTTAAATCGGTTTACTAAATTTTTATTCTAAAATCAAAATTATACTATATAATAATATATAACACCAAGTACATCAAATATTATTAAAATTTTATTTTTGTATAAAAATTTTCACTAAACTATAAATTGATATAATTGTAACATAAATTTTATTTTTAAATATAATTATACCATTAGACCGATAATTTATTATCAATTAAATGATATAACAGTTTAATATTAATATGAATATATGGTGCTATGTGAAAGTTAAAAAAATGATATTTTTTTGTTATACATCATCTTCTCTATCAAAGTTAAATTTTTTTAACTAATTTTTAGTTGTCATAAAAAGTCATCACATTCCTATATCTTTTACAATCACTCTGGACATCAACTAACTTTCTCATCATCTGTTATCACTTTGTTGGCTTAAAATTTCTCCAAACCTCTTTAAAACTCCAAAATTTAATAAGCAAAAATTATCATTTTTTAAAGGTTCGAAAAATCTCAGATTTAAGAAATTTAAGGTATTTGCTCGAAACTCCAAACAATGAGAATCATTATTGCAATAACACAAATAACACACTTCAAAACTAACCTCATCGAACGACCATCCAAGGATAAAAGTATTAGCACGTTGAACCTTTAGATGAATTTTCATTTTAAATGAGTTTTGTAAAAAATTAATGTAACACCCCAATTTAGGGGCTAATTTTAGAAATTATAAAGTGGTGATTTCAATTGGTATTTTTGTAAAATTTTAAAGTTGACAGATTATTTTAAGAAGTACAGGAAATTCAGTGACCAAACTCTTAGTTTACCCATTTTTTATATGATGAATTATAAACCCTTTTTCCCCGTAAGTTTATGCAGAATTGTTTCCATTTTCCCTTTCCCTCAACCCTTCTTTAAACTTCGATCTACTCATCGTCCGGCCACCGTTCGACGAACTGAAACCACCATCGTGTTTGTTATCGAACGATGAATAAAACCCCTCAAAGCTCTCGTCGTGAATCGGTGTCGTTTGTCGTAAATTTCAATCGGAAGAATCATCGGTTTAACTCAATTTCTGTTCTTCGATCTACTCATCGTCCGGCCACCGTTCGACGAACTGAAACCACCATCGTGTTTGTTATCGAACGATGAATAAAACCCCTCAAAGCTCTCGTCGTGAATCGGTGTCGTTTGTCGTAAATTTCAATCGGAAGAATCATCGGTTTAACTCAATTTCTGTTGGTTTTCCGTCGATTCACGTCGATCCGACCACCCATTTTCGACACCTCCCACACCATCGTGTTCCATACATCGTTTCGAGTCCACCGGTGACCTCTGTGTCTCCGTCCTCGCCAGTGCGTGGAGGGGTGAGAAAGTCAAAGTTTTCGATGGTTCGAAATCGAGCACTCTACTGTTCAAAATTGTGAACCGAGCTTGGTAAGTGTCTCAAAATGCTTTAAAATAATTTTCAAGAATTTTTCGGGAATTTTTCGGAGACCGTAACACTATTCAATCGGCCCCACGTGTCGCCCCTGCGTGTGGGGTAGCTTCGGAAACTGTTGGGATAGTTTGACCCAATTTTGACCCGACCTATTTGACCCCGTTTGACCCGACCCAACTCGTTGACTCGATCCGACCAATTCACCCGTTGACCGTTGACTTTGACCAAAAAGTTAAATTTTTTTAAAAGTTATATTTTATGTTTTTCGACGTCCTGAGCCCGATTCTGAAGCTTGTTTTTTCAAAATTCGACTAGAAAGCCTCGAAATCGTCAGTCAAACCCATTGACTTTGACTTTGTCCAAAAAGTCAAAAATTTTCGAAAAGACATATTTTATGTTTTTCGACATCCTGAATTCGAATCTGAAGTTCGTTTCGTCAAATTCGAACCTGGTAAGTTGTTTTTGACTGAATAATCACCTGATTTGATTCGTTTTTCGTAATTAAGCTTCGTTTTTAATGAAATTTTAGTTGATATGCATCAAAGGAATTATTGGAAGTTGATTTCAAGATCGAGGGCATTCAAATGGAATTTATATGGTCGATCAGTATGTCATGAAAATCGAGGTAATACATTACTACTTTTTCATAGTTTATGAAACATGTTGGTATTGTTAAATGCATGAATGGAAATGTTTACTTTTATCTGAATAGTTAATTAATTTTTACACTCAATATGAATGTGGTAGAAAGTAGGTAACTGAATATGACTCAGATGACTATTATAAGAAATTAGAGGACAGTTGGAATTAAATTACAAGTTCTGGGATTAACTGATAAAGGAATCAACCATGGATATGTAGATTATAATTTATCTCATTAAAGGTACTAAAATGATAAATTATGAGAATACTTCGATTAGATAAAATTATGGAAATACCCTTATGTTGTAATAAGAACAAGAATTGACTATGGAAGTTGGATAAATAATTTTAAAGACATATTGATATGATGAAACTAATAATGTGTAGAGAAAATACTGGTTTTACTTAGGAAATCTGGATAATCGATTTCTAAACCCAAGATGGCTTGTACAAGATACTAGAAGTTTGATAAGGAATAATTTAAAGTTTAGAGATTATCCGGGAAAGAGATAAACCCTAGAATCTCTAAAGTATAATTATCTTTGTTAAGAGTTTTAATACTGAAATGATATGGTTAAGAAATTACAAAATTACCCTTGAGAGGGGAAAGTAGACCGAATTGACACTGAATGGAAAAGTACTCAAGAAATCATGCCTAAATCGATGAATTACTAGTTTCATCATTAAGTTATACGTTTATATAGAAAATTTCTGATAACCCGTAAATCTATGAGTTATGAGTAAATACATGAAGAATAATTTATCGATGGTGCTCTTTTGACAGAATTGTTCGAAATGACTGAAATAAATGATAAGTTTGAATTCGATAATAAGATCGGATCGAAGGAAATACACTGGATCTGTAAAATAACCAAAATACCCCTGGAATGGAAATGACCAAGAATATCACCAAACTTAGGAATGATAGGATATCCTCGAGCTCTGGAATTAATGGAATAAAACTTAGCACTAGAATGACCAAAACACCTTTATGGACTAGACTAAGTAGATGTTTTGGATTAATTAAGGAATCCAAGTAAATATGGGTGTTGTACTACCCTTGAAAGTTATGGAACACAACTTAAGCGAGCCGATCAACCTTAATGATATGTCAGTACCTGAACGGCATAAATATCAAGTTTGGCTCGATGATAATTTTGGAAGTATTCAGCTCAGCTCAACTCTAGATCGCATTCTGTACTAAGAATTTGATATTTGTTCGATAAATCAACTACGAATACTGAACTGAACTGAACGGAAGTACAATATGTATCTGAAATTCATAAAATGTCTAAATTACTCTGAAAACTCTGAAGTAATCAGGATATACTTGACTGTTAAATGAAATAAGTAATCTCAATGACTGAGGATTAAATAAGTGATTTGGATGAGTCTGGAAACGTTAATGGACATATATGATGTAATGTTCTTATGGGTCATGAACTACAAATCAAGCACGTCGGTATTTAATGATATCGTAGAATCGTGTAAATGAAATAAAGACCATTGGAAGATCCATTTAGCGATGACTCAAAAGATTATTTATGGACAATAATCGTTGGTATTAAAGAGTGAATACCTGGAAGGACAACGGATGGACCGGTCAACATGCATTAGTTTTGATAGTTGTTTCAGCTTGAGTTATTTCGATAATCCGATAGATCGACATAGATTGTAATTGCCCTGAACCTTCATTTCTTCCTTATCTGCTCAAGTCTCATTCTGAATAACTGATGATTTCCTTAGTTATTGAATTCTTCCAATAATGATTCTAAATTCTGACATTCTATCGGTATACTGAAGATTCGTGTTTCTCTGCCTGATAAGATTATCCTGTACCTCTGAATAATATCTGTAAACTCTGGTGTGTTCCCTAATCACATGAATATTTTATCTGATTTCAGATTTGAATTCAGTTGTGATACCTGACCTGGATTTTGATATGATACTTGACCTGGATTTTGATATGATACTTGACCTGGATTTTGATATGATACTTTACTTGGATTCTGATCTGATACTTGACCTGAATTATGTTTTGATTTTTTATATATACGTTTACGGACGAAACATGTTTTATTTGGGGGTAATATTGGAGGAAGTATACCTGGAGGCTCATCGGCTTTGTGCTCAGGGACTTACTTACTGGATCCTCGGCTTTGTGCTCAGGGCCTTACTGGACTTGACGGTGGGTGTATGGTTCTGGGGAGCCTACACATTTTAGACTTGATGGATAGGGGTAGTGTTCATGTTTTTAAAACATGTTACATGAACCGATTTTACTGAAATATTTTATCTGTGTCTTTTCACTAGTTTTACGGGAACACACTAGATAAACTATTTTGATCTCCTGAACTCAATCATCCGAAATATTTCTCTGTATTGAAAGTCCACTGTCTGTTACTACCTGAAATATCGGTAGGATCTCCACTCAACATAAAGATATGTAGATGTCTAAACCAATAAGGAAATATATGTTTATCTGCATCTGCACGTCTTCATCATCATCTGATAGTTCTGTATTACTGAGCTTTATGAAGTTCACTTTATTACTCACCATTTCAGGTTAAAAGAATCGTACCAGTGCATCTATCGACATCAGTAAAGAAGTTCTTCCGGCGCTACTTGTAGAGTATGGTACATGTGATTGGGGCATGTAATTGTATTTTGTTTTATATATACATATCGGATCATGTTACCCGCATCGGTCTGATTAATTCAAAGATAATCTAATAATATTTAATAACATTAATTCTATTTTTTTAGTTTTTAGTTAATCGCGGTTAATATTTAATTCATATATTAATAGTAATTAAAACATGAATAATTAAAATTTAAAACCATATATAATCTAATAATATCAAATTGAAAGGCACGGAAAAAGTGTAGTGTCTACAAACCCAGTGACCTAGAAATAAGTGAATAACATTAGATAAATTCTGGGAACATAGACAAACCTAAATGTTATACCGCCCCTGAAGGTTATGGAGCACGACCTAAGCTCGCTGGTCATTCTTGATACTGTTGTAATACAAAAATAAAATAAATATCACCAGAATACATGTTTGTCTCCTCTAGATTCATTCAATGATGATTTTGAAGGTGATCAATTTAACTAGTGCATGTATAATTAAGAAGTGAATTTTCGTGAAGTATCTTCATTGGAATGAGTGGTAAGTATCGTAGTGTTGAGATTTGTTTAGTATGATTTGACTCAAAATCTTGGTAATTAGATATAAATATTGATTATTATAAATCATCGATTTATCCTTATTAGGTTAATTTACTAAGAATTCTTTGAGAATTAAAATGTCTAAAATGTCCCTGATGGCTTGAGTAATGAAATCACTCCTGTTATATCCGAATCTTAAATGATTCTGATGTAAGGTTCCTGAATACCCTTATGATACACCCGAAATCCTAAATGGTCCTGAAGCATCAATTTCTGAATATTTTATTAGACGTGTTAATGAATGAACCCTTTTAATAGGGACCTCAGTTTTAAAATTTGATCAATTGACAAAAGTTCAATGTTTCTCATTCTGGATATCTACTAAGTTCATTTGAAAAAAATAATTGGATCATCTAGCTTGTTCCTTGTGTATTATATTACTGATTTATCTGTTATGAAATATGATTTGTTATCTGATTTGATTTATGAATATTTTATGTGATCGATATTCTGATTTCCTAATTTACCATTTATGAACTATGTTTGCCCGATATAGCTCTCTGGTTACTATTTTATTGAGAATTATAAATATGTTTGATTTATGGAATCCTGATACTATTGGTTATTATATGAAATTGTTTTATTAGGATATTGTCTAGGTAATATTATGAAGTTATGGAGGTTCATCTCTAATCAAGCTGATAATTCCTTATAAACCAAATTTGACCCTTGGGTAGGATCTTATGCCCCAAGGTACTCCCTAAGGTTGGCTTCTATACTAATTGGGTATAGGGTAAGTCCTTATGGATGTAGTTTTGGGGGACTACATTTTGGTGTACGGGTGGAGGACAATTATGTGATTTAAATAAACTTCATTGTCACATTTATGATATTCTACTGAATCATGATTATGATATTATAGTTTACTACTGAATATTATTTTATTGGGAACTTTTTAGGAGGTATTCTAGAGTTCCAGGGTTCAGCTCTAATCAAGCTGATAATTCCTTATAAACCTAAGATGACCCTTGGGTAGGCCCATATGCCCTAAGGTACTCCTTAGGTTGGCTCCTGCGCCCAATAGGCCTAGGGTAAGTCCTCATGGATGTAGTTTTGGGGAAATACATATCGATGTTCGGTCGGAGGGTATTATAATAATTTTAAAAATTTGTTTTCCTGAAATAAACTACTTTTAAACTATATATAAACTTATTTATCGTTTTGTGGGAACACACTAGACACTCGTTTTTAATCTCAATAATTTCTCTCTGATGTTTCCTCTAAATCGTAGGTTTCTAATAAACTTCAAATCATCACTAGAACATGTATAATTTCTGTTCAACAAGAATGTTTTATGGGTTTCGATATATCTACTTGTCCTTTAGTATCATCTGGTAGTTATGTATTATTGAGCTTTCCTAAAGCTCACTATGTTACTTACCATTTCAGGTTAAAGGAATTGATCTTGTGTAGTTATTGACGTCAGTAATGGGAGTTCCTTCGACGTTGCTCGCAGAGTATGATACCCATATAATTAGGGGGCATGTAGATCACATTTTGTATGTATATTAGAGTCTAACTTGTTTTGATATTTATTTGTTATTGAATTATGTTTCAAAGTCCAAATGATTTCTGAATTTTTATATTATGTTGACATGGTTTTATAATTCTAAATTGTGTTTGGTAAAATTTTATTTTTCATGTGTTTTTAATGTGGGTCGCTCAGGTGACCCTAATGTGACATGTCGGAACGAATTGGGTCACCTATATCAGTCTAAGGGTGTTATAAGAAAATTATGGGTTATCATAGTGGAGGGAAGTTATTATATCATCTAATTACCTTTTAAATAAAGTTTTGCACAAGAAAATAAAATGACAATATATGAGTTATGGAAGGTAGAAAAACTTTCTTACAACTACCGGAAAGTATGAAGGTGTTTACAAAGATAATGACTCATATATTGTGATAACCAAACATCAATTGATAGGACATAAAAAATAATGTATAATAATAAGTTGAGACACATGTGTCGTCAACACAATATAATTAGACAATTGATCTATTAGAATTATCTCTATTAATTTTATAAGATCAGAAGATAAAAATTATGAATTCATTGATCAAAAGGTTGAATTGAGATCTAATTGATAAAACACCAAAAAGAATGAGACTGGAGTACATGATTTGTTAAGGCGCTATGAGAAAGAAAATTCAACCTAGTTCACTGAGAATCCAAAAATCTAGATTCAATGGGACAACCTACTTGCATAGACCTTATGAGGTCATTATGAGATTTTATCCCAAGTTTATTCCTATGATGAAAATAGTTATTAAAATGTGAAAAAGGTTAAACAATACTTTTAATGGTTACTATATGTTTTCATGAGTTGAACAACATAAGTCACCTATGTGAGACTGAAATAAAACCACTTCAAGGAGACTATTAAGACTTAATTTTTTAAGATTTTGTAGAACCAAAAGATGTCGAGGACTACATAGACATAGCTATGATAATAAATTATTATTAGAAAAGTATTTGTGTGAGGTATATCTTCACTTACACAAATTACAAGATAGTTCAAGGACGTCACGTCTACTGGACAACCAATAAGGTAAATATATTTTCACAATAAAAGGTTTTTATGCAAATATCAAATGTAAAATCTATCGTCACATTGAGTCAAATATTTTTAAACAATCAATTTTATTAATGTGGGAGATTGTTGTAAAAAATAATTGATTAATTAAATAATATTAATGTTTTTTATAATAAGTTGTCATTTGGTGAATAAATTTATTAAATTTTAGTTTAAAGTTACATCCATTCCATCATACTTATTAATTTTTTTTAATAATTTTCTTCGTCAAAGGTCAATTATCTTCATTAAATGGTCTTAACCTTTTAATTCATTTTTTTCTACTACTATATAAAGGATAGTTGATACACAATTTAGACAACTTTGGAATAGGAAAAAGTCTTAGAACATTCTTTTCAAATTCATTTTTTCTGGTGATAGAGAAAGATAAGATTGTTTTCGATTGTTTAATGTTGTTGTGCTTATTATTGTGATCGTTTGTTATTGTTTCCTAGTAGATTGATGAGACTAACGTCCAGCATTACTCAAAGCATCAAGGAGATGAGGGATCTATCTTTAAAAAATTGTTTATACATGTATCAACAAAAATTATTCTTCTGTTTATCTGACTTTGCTCATCCGATTTCATGTTTATGTACGAATAAATAATTTTGTTTGTTAGTTTTAATTATGTATTTATTTTATTTCGTTCGATTCAATAATAATACTTATTAATATTAATATTATTATTATACTTTCAAATTCACGTTAATCTTAGTCATACTTTTGTCTTCCCTTTTTGGTTTTGGGAAAGAATGCACAATTTGAATCCAGATAATAGTAATGCAATACATACATAACAAGAAAACAAGATAAACATAATCATTGGTATGGATAGGCCCTCAAATAGTAAAGTAAACGTAAAATAACCCAACCCGAACGTGTAGAACGAACTTAAACTCGAGGCAAGCCATCCAATGGAAGAAAATGTAGCCCAACATCCTCGGACCTGCAAAAATTTGCGGATCTATTTAACATAGGGTGATTATTCAATCAAGTCGAGTCGAATCGAGTTAAAAAGTTTTGAGTTATTCGAATTGACGAGTTTTATTTGACAACTCCAAGTTGAATTGAACATTTTGTGAGTTGAGTCGATTTTTCGAGTTTATGTTTAAATTTAATTGTAAATATTTATAATATTTTGATATTATTTGATTCCAATTTAAATGGGTTTTTATAACCATTTAAAATACATACAAAATTTTCATATGTAATATATATATATTATACAAAGTTGAGGGACTCGACTCAAACTTGAAAATCAATATGTTAATTACTAAAAATTTTGAGTTATTCAACTTACTAGTCGAATTATTCGAGTTGTATTTTACAGCTTGAATTGAACTTGAAATATTTTTGAGTCGAGTTTATAAAATTACAACTCAAAGTTAATTCGAGTTTAATTTTTTCAAATTAAGTCTAGTTGAAAAAAATCAACTTTTCAAATCAAGTCAAGTTAAATTTTGTTCATCCCTAATCTAACATGTTAGAAAATATCAAACAAATATTGATACCCACTTTCCTTTGTTAGAGACTAAAAAAAGCAAGAGATTTATATTGGTGAAATGAAGCATATTATGTCTTGAAATGTGATATATGTATATACTCATCTTAAATTGTATATTCCACTAGCATGCTTTATATTTATAACACTCATGACTTTATATTCAATTAATGATATATTATTGAGCTTATAAAGTTCAACGTTAAGATGATTTTGTTGTATAATAGATTATTTGAGTATTTTGAGGAGCACCATTATTAGAAGAATATATATTATTCCGTATAAAGTATAAAATTCAGTGTTTTATAATATTAAATGAATGAAAATGGATAGTTGAGATTAAAATTTTTAAATTTAAGATAATATATATTTTATAAAAATCTTTTTATTTTTTACTGTTAATCTCATTAATCTATTTTTAATCATTCAACTATCCAAAAATATTTAAGATTAGTCATTCAAAGTTCAAGAAAAAGATAAAGACAGATTTAAGAACAATTCTGTTAGTACAAAAAGAAAAACGAAAGATTATATGAGATTGTTATAAAACTTACTACTGTTACGGTTCCATTTAAGATGTAAAGATTTAGAAGTATAAACTTATTGATACGTTAAGATGCTGAGCTTTAATTACGGTTATGTTATGTTTATCCCGAACATAATAGGTGTTATTAGTACAAAAAGAAAAACGAAAGATTATATGAGATTGTTATAAAACTTACTACTGTTACGGTTCCATTTAAGATGTAAAGATTTAGAAGTATAAACTTATTGATACGTTAAGATGCTGAGCTTTAAATTACGGTTATGTTATGTTTATCACGAACATAATAGGTGTTATTGTGGTCATTGTAGGTATCACGATCATGCAAAAAAAGTGATACTAATTAAATATAAAACTTTTACACCTTAGGAGGAGAAATTAACTTTAAGGGTGCGTTTGGTTCACAGAATGTAAGATTACTAGTGGGAATAAAATATTATCGGGGAATAAGATTATTGAGAATGTTGTATTTTGTATTTGTTTAGTTTAGCAGGAATGTAAGATTACAGTGTTTGATTAAAAGAATAAAATATTATTGAAATTTATATTTTACCAAAAATTTTTTATTATATATTTGTTTTTTTAACAAATTGAATTCTACTATAATATTATTATAATTAATTTATATATTTTCTTTAAAAATTTTAAATTCATAAAATTTATATAAATTTTTTTACAAAATTAAAAAGATAAATAGGTTTAATGAAAGGGTAAAGTTTTATTTTAACCCCTGAACTTCATATAAAATTCTAATTATAGATTTTTTTTTGTAAATCAAAAATAATTTAAGGATAAATTTGTAATTTAACCTTCGTAGAATTTTTATTATTCAATGACAGAAGAAGGATATTTTTTAAAGAAAAAAAATTTAAGGGCATTTTAGTCCAAAACGTCGGTAATCCAACAATACCTAAGGGAAGGGAGGTAATCACATTCCCGCTAATATACCCCAAAATACCACTGTTGGTAATAAAAGATTACATACTTGGAATATTAGAAATAAATATTTTCAGATATATCCCTATGCTCCCTTCTTATATTACAGTGAAGAGAGTTAAGAGATTGTTGTCCATTATGAGAAAACAAACCCTATACGCCAGTGGTTTAGCAAGCCCTGCCTGGGACGCATATAAGTGTTCCAGACCACTTGACCATAAAAGGCACCCTATGAGCCGGCTGAGCTGCAATCAATTTGTCGCCTCCGTATTTCTTGCTGGTGTTCGGATCACCGGACTGAATGAAAATAGCACCATTCAACATCAAGTCACCTTCTGATCTCCAGTTCCAGTGCTTCCACACTTCCGGTCCTACATATTCCCTCTTGCACACCTCTTTGGCTGCTTTGTTAACCGGAGCTCTGAATCGGTTTCCCTGGCTGATAATCGTAGGGTGGCTGCTGCCTCCGATGGCATACATGTTCCAATAAGTGTACTCGTTGTTGACGATATGGAAGAAACCGAATCGGCCCCTAGGCATCCTCTGTACCAATTTCTTACCGAAATGGTTGAAAGCAACTGTGACCTGCATCTTCTCGTCCGCACTGTAGCTGTCGCTTGCTCCGAACAACATCACATCGTTTTGATCGGTGAAATGACAGTTGGAAATGGTGATGGCGGTACAACCTTGAACAACATCGATGAGACCATCGGAGCATTTGTACATGGAAAGATGGTCAAGCCAAACGTTGGTGCTTCCAAAGAGGGAAATCCCATCACCATCGCTCCTTGTCCTCAATCCAAAGTGGTTCGCACCGTCCTTGATTATGCCACCACTCTTGGGAAGAATGTGATGGATATGGAGGTTATGGATGATGACGTTCTTCACGAACTGGACGGTAAGACCTGCCCCATAAGCAATATGCACGTTGGCTCCCCTAGCGTCGATGGTCTTGTCGCATGTGATGAGGAGCTCCTCTTTCAGCGTGATGATCATGCTTCTTGCAAAGATGATCCAAAGTGGCACGTTTTGGATCACACCAAAACGTAGGGTACCAGGCCTAGGGTCAAGCGGCTCATCGGAGGGACTAGTGACAACATAAATCTCTCCGTCCCGTCCACCGATGGTACCTTTCCCGAATCCGATAGCGCAATCAGCCAACTTCTTTCTGTTTCTCAGCCAGTTTGGATCACACCGCCAGCATTGATCGACGGGGTTGGTTGCCATGCATGGAGCCCTTTTATCCTTTCTTTTCATAGCTCGTCTTGTGGTGCTGGTATTGAACCCCATCAACGTCCTAGCAACATGGTCATTGAAATGCTTGGTTACATTTTCTGGGTTGGGGTTATAGGCCTTTTCAAGATTTTCTTTTGCTTGCGATTCACGTTCCCTCCAATAATCATCGTACACTGCAATGTGAGCATGGATTCCAACAAAGGACAAGCACAACAAGAATAGGCTAAAACTTTGGGGTTTCGAAATGACCATGTTTAGCACCCTTTTGCTTTGGGGTTTATGTTTCGATTGTGGTGGCAAAAGGGGGAACAAAAAAGGGGTTTTCCAGGCCAAAGTCCTGCAATGAGTTTGCTTGATTGCTTACAGGACCCTGACCGGGGACAACAATCTCTGCTTGTTTGAACTCAAGCAATCTTTTTAATTTTTCCTTTTTTTGGTTTTTTGTTGTGCTGCATGGAGACATTGTCTCCAAACTCTTTTAATACCCACTGCATGCCTAATTTGCTTCTGATTATTTGTGATGGACCGTATCCGTCTCCTTTTTTGTAGGCTGAAAGTTCATTCCTCTGTCCTTTCCGTGCGTCTATTGATTCTATCTTCTCCTTTTGCAGACCTTTCGGGTTCAAGTTTCAACCCTTCTTTTAGTATATTGTTAGTCATATTTTTAGTGATCTTTCAAATCCTTTTTTCTCAATTCGTTTGTGTTCATATATGAACAAGATGTTGGGTTTCTTTTCTATTTTCAGATTTTATTTTATTGAAATCTAATATTTTCATCAACATTCTATTTTTTTATTTAAAAAATATAATAATCATAAATTTTATTTTATTTTTGTAGGTAAACTATACCGATTATCACTTAACTATTTTCTTCTTTTACTTTGACCATCAACCTTTCAATCTTGTCAATAAGACCACCTAACTAATTAATTGTTGTCAATCAAGCACTTGTGTTAACATTTAATAGGTAAAGTGATGTGATAATTAAATATTTTAGAATAATTACACATTTGATTCATGTTAATTACATATTCTATCAATATAGTCCTATATTTAATAAATCAAAATAATTTGAATCATCAAATTAGATGGTACCACATGTCACTCATGACGAGTGTCATGACACATGTCACTATTCAATTGGAAGGTTAACTTTATTTTAATTTAATATATTTATTTTCTATCAACAAAAGGATGACACGTGTCACCCTCTGATGAAATAAATTATTATTTTTGATTAATTTGGGGTAAATACAAGGTTGTATCTGTTCAAAGATAACTCTCAACTTTTTGACATTAAAGGCTCACGCCCTTGGCAACCCATGGAAGGTTGGCAGAGGGTGGATAAGACTCGTCTTAAGCTCGAGTGGAGTTTCTCCATGAGGGAAGGAGATGCATAATGATTATTGTACGAAAGGCGTTATAGCTAATTCTCGGATTGTTTGATCAGGCATCGAAATTGGTCCTTCGTATGTGAAGTGTGTATCGACATCGGAAGTTACGTCAGGTACTAGATCTGGGCGTTGTTCTTGTTGTTGTCGTCGTCGTTGTCTCTTTTGCCGAAGCGTTTGTCTGAGTATTCTACAAGTTAATGCTTCAATCTCTAGTTCACAATCTACTAATTCTGCCGGTTCTTCCTGGTCATAAATCAAAACAAAACTATATCAGTAATTTTTCGAAATCCTCGACAACGGCGCTAATTTGAAAAATGTCTTAATTGTCAAATAAATATTATTTTTCTCTCAAATGAAATAAATTGAAGTGTAGTATACAGAAGAAAATGTCAAACTGCAAGGACATAGAAATTTCTAATGTTGTATTGTGTCGATCTTGATCCAAGGAAACTATAAGTAAAAAAGAAAAAGAGGTTTGGTAATATAAAAACTAGATAAAATGAACTAAATAAAAAATGACAAAGAATGAAAATAATTAGTTGAAAATAATAATGATGAAAAATAGCCTCAAGTCTTGCTTTGTCTCAATTTATTTCGATCATCAATAGAGATTTTACTTTGGGATTTATTTCGGTTACAAACTTCAAGGCCCAACCCTATTAACTTATTTTCTTTCCAGTAAACCAATATTGACAAGTCAATCTTTGAAATTTAGTCATTGTTTGGACTAACCACGTTTATCTCTGTTAGCACCGAAACAACTTTAAGCGTTGGAAAAGCCTAACTCTGATTATGTTGTCTCAATGAGAATCAAATTCAATCTCAATTTCCCATAGCGGACCGCCACTAAGTGTGTTCATAGGAAGTTGAATTTGTTGCTAGCTGACTCTTCCTCCCAACTATAAATCATAACAACATCCAAACCAACGAGCACTTTTTGAAATGAAAGTGTTGAGATTTTTGATGGAATGGATGATTACCAATCCAAGTTTGCAGAAAATTAAAAATGATATCCGAATATATCAAGTTCTTTTCAATTCTCACCTAATGAATTGAGTCATCGCTAAGCTATCGGCTAAATGAGAGTTTAGCTAAGCATGATGAAAATAATATTTAACATTTTTAGAAAATAAAGTAAAAAGAAAACTAAAGAAAGATAAAAGAAAACAACTTTAATTAAAAAAAACACCGATAATTGTATAAAAACCAAAGAAAGAAAGTACATTCTCTAGCTTCACCCTAATAGGGTATTTATAGCCTAAAGAATTACAAAAGATAATCTTCCTAAAGATAAAAGAAAATTTAAGATAAACTATTCTAAAGATAATCTTAAAAATAACCAAAAGAAAAATAATGACAAGATAAATCCCATGTAATTGTTTCAAATTCGAACTGAATTTCTAAATGATTTTTGTCTGCCTTCCTTCTATATAACATTGACTCTATAAACTGCTCCTGTTGCTGACTGAACGTTCTAGAAACTGTCACGTTAGAATGCGTCATATCCCATGTTATGCCCATATGTCTAGCCACGATTCTAAAAAATATAAACTACAGAATCGTCCCTTTTAGTCCTGTTTTCTGAAAAATAATCTCATGCACAAAAATAAACCATAATCGCCTAAATCAGTAATGTAAAATAGACGACGAAGAATAATTATGAACAAAAACATGTGCAAATAAAACACTCAATCTAATACATATCAGATACGTATCTTAATCCCTCTTTAGCCAAAACCATGAGTCGTATTATCAGCGCGGTGAGGTACAAATTAGAATACTAGTCTTGAAAACTTTGACTCATTATTGATTTATGTCACTAGCACACTAATTGTTGATGTAAATACACTTTGTGCTTCATTGATACGTTCACAAAAAGTTAGATTCTATTTGTCAAGAATTTGATGATAATTTTTTTTACATTGTCTATCCGGTCCGATAGTCTTACATAAACAAGAGATGTTACATTCGAGTATCAAGAAAATTAAATTTGGAATTTTTTACATAAATGCCAATCATACAAACCATTAATCACAATATATAGAGGCCAAGTATATAGCAAATGATAATCTATATTAACACTGATTCTCCTCTTGATAGTCTTTCCTGACCATCTCAATCTAACTATATCTTTAACGCAATGAATCAAAAATTATTTTCGAAAGTGTTCCCTTGAAAAAACATCGAGTTCCCCTCCTTTCACATGAGGTAGATAAATGAATTAAATATAGGCTTAAGACTAACAGTGAGCAAGTACTTTCCTTTAAGCTTTCGAGTGGTCCAGCTGAATTCTATATTCTTATCCCTTCTTTCTGAAGTAGATTTTATTTTTATTAATAGTAGACCATCAAATAAAATTTAAGTTCTATTAAAATTTTAAATGGATAAATATTAAAACAATATATAAACTTTGCTTTTATAATAATATATAAAATTAATTAAATTAAAAAGTAAAGATATAAATCCAGTATTACATTACACATTTCATAGAAGTTAATGGACATGTTTATATGAATTCAGTATCACAATATATGAACTTTGTTTCATAAGAAACAATTTGACATAATGGGGTTCTTTTGGTTAACAAAAATATTGATTTTTTATATGATTTGATTAAGTTATAAATAGTGTTGTATTTAAGTTGGTTATCAATTTCAACGGTGATTTTTCGGAAGCACAAGAGAAATGCAGCGAAAGAAATAATGTATTAATAGGTTCTTTGATTCTATGATGTTAGGTTTTTGAGTTTCTCTTCATGGTAATCCTTGCCATTGTCTAATTTTGATGGAACTCTCAACGTCTGATTCGTTCCTTGTTTCAGTTACTGTCACAACTCCCAACTAAGAACGGCTTGTGGTAGCGATGGCGAAACACCACCCAGATTTGATCATGTGCTGGAAGCATCCGGCCGGGTATTGCAATCAGACGACTATGCGAAAAATGTGATGGCAATTGGCAAATATGTAGTCTACGACTCCTATGTTGGTATATATATCTCAGTCTTTTTCTTTGAACGTAACGTAAAAAGTAGGGTTTATGCATTGAGGTAATGTTTTATTGGTGCTTATGTAGCCAGGAACGATCAAATGATGGATTTTTTAATGTTGGAATTATGAGTCTTTATATGTGTACATTTGTTTCTGTTAGAGATGTTTCCTTCTAGAACCATATATATATATAATCCAAATGATCAAATTATGGAATTATAATGAACCTTGGTAATGTTCAGATGTTAATATTGAAGCTGATGGCATATGTGTTCTTGGTAGAATATGGGAGGGAATTCATGGGATTATTATTGGTTAATGCAGCAGTTTCTTATAAATAACATATGAACAAACCCTAGAAATCGACCAATAAATAAATTTGTAGAAATCTACTCGTTTTTCTCATTATTTTTTTCTCCCGAAGGGGCCAAGTTTGCTAATCAACTAGTCCTGGTCATTGTACAATTGTTTCATCCAGGCAATCAGCATATCTGGATCTCCATTGTCGTGACATTGCTGCTGCGACTGATCCTCAATTCTAAACTGTCTGGGAGAAGGGATGGTGTTCATGTGAGACTTGACCCAAGACATTTCTGATTCATCGCCGGTTAATGACATTGAGAATGTTGTATTTTCCAAATTGCTGCCACTGTTTAGGAACACGAGAGAAGAGGATTTTCTTAGTCTTTTTAGCTCTTCTCCTTGTATACCCCAATCTAGTTTGCCATCAGGGGAACTCCAATCTGAAATGTTAGGAGTCATTGCACCCACCGAAGATGTTGGTGTAGAATACCCTAAACTGCGATTTACAATAGGGCGCTCGATAACACCTTTGGTCCTCTTCGAACTTAAAATCGATGTTGCAGTTGTTCCACACGATTCAACCCCAAAGGTTGGAGATGTCAATACAGGAGAGGATGCTAGGTTCGTCGGGTAGCTACTGCGGAGCTGCTGGTTAATATTCGGGGGCATTTGAACTCCAGTTAGTGATTGCAATTGAGAAGCAGTCTCGAGTGGAATTGCTTGCAAGGGAGACTTGGTAGTATCAAGAGATCCAAAACTATTCTCAAGATTATTCGGCTTCAACCCTCCATACATATTTAATTCCCCAGACACTTCTATGTTTAGATCCTTACCCTGAGCACTTCGAGCAGCTTTCAACCTACTACTAGGAAGCTGCAAGGTAGGAGGTATGATGCTAGACTGGTTCGGCCACATCCCTCCACTAATTGAAGAGGTCCCAGGAGGAGTCAAGGGTGGTGTTGATGTAGAAGGTTTTAAAACAGATGGAGAGGCAGGAGTAAGTGGGCTCATCAAACCATATTCAACACTAGCTCCATATAAGGGACGAAGCTCATCTTGGCTGTGAGCAAAGAAACATACCCTTCTGGTGCAATTAGTCTCATCCTTGCATAGACGGGTTCGATACTGGGCAGGATGAAGCCGAGACTCAAAAATACCATGTGCATATTCACAGTTATCACCCTGCTTACACGATCCCTTACGGAATTCAGGACAAGGGACACAACTATAAAGATATTTCCTAGGATCCCGCCTTCTTGCATTCTCCCCCGGATGAAGAAATGGGCACTCAGTCCAGTCATGAGGGTAAGCCCTTGAGCAAGGCTGGACCTTGAAAGTATACATCCTAAACTCGTCTGTCCCATACATTCCACTCTTAATGTCAGGAAAAGGGAGATCATAGGGATAATCTTTCTTCTCAATTCCATATTTCCAACCTCGGGGAACTGAATCCACTTGCTGCCCCGACCTCTTACACCAACATAACCACTTCCTTTCAGCAAAGTCTGTAATATCTTCTTCCTATAGTTGAAATCCGAGTTACAATAAGTTGGAGCAATCAAATCACCAGGTCGATTTCCATTAGCATCAACAGAATTTGTATCAGCCGAAGCATCAAGCAAGATTTTAACAACCTCGGGTGAATGAGTGGAGCCACCGGCAACAGCACAGTGGAGAGCTGTGGCTCCATCAGAACCACAAGCCTTGTTAATGTCAATACGACCACTTTTGACAATATAATTCACCACATCCATGCACCCGAAAATGGAAGCAATCAACAGGGGTGTCCTTTCTTCAAACCCCGTCTTCTTTGAACCTATTCTCCTTCCGTTCCACAGGATGGCTCATCAATGTCGAGACCCTTTTCCTCAATGGCGAATTTGAAGCCGATCAAATCATTCGAAGCCGACAACTCGAGCAAATCTGATAACTTCTGAGGAACACCATTTTGTTTATGAGACTCGCCCTCCATCATGATTTGAGTTGATTTTCTCGTTGAAACACTGCACATATGGAATTTTCCCTTTGTTTCTATGAAGGCAATAAATAAAAGGATGGTTTTTGTTTTTAAATAATTTACTTCTAAAATATCCAAATAGAATGAGCTAAATTATTTTGCAGAAGATAAAAAATATATATAACATATAAATATAAATTTTTTGAGTAAATTAGTTATTATTTATGACAAGGGGTTATAACATAATTAGGAGGACGATAGTTGTTTTGAAAGAGCAGTTGCTTAGTTTTTAACATGTTTTTCAAAATATTTTGAAAATAAGAAAACAAATATATTTAAAATATAAACATTACATCATTAAACTAAATTAGTATTATCTAACTCAAAATAGTAAACTAATAACAAAACTAAAGTATTTTTAGAAACTAATCATAATATTTTTTTTTCCATCTGATCAATTTTGATAATATTTTCAGGTTAATAACTAATAAGTAGTTATCAAGTTAAACCACGAACATAAACGCAAGTAAAGAAAATCACGCGAGACTGATGGTAAAAACATAAACGTTAGGGTATCTTATTGTGTCCGAAAATTGTTTTGGAGGAGGTATACCTTATTTTCTGAAATGTTGATAATGTTTATTGATCATTGATACATTTACATGGTGATCTGATTCATGTGCAGGAGATATGTCCTCTAGCTCGGTGGTCGATAGTGCTTCAGACAAAATAGTTGTAGCCGTTGTAATGGCTTGGTTTTATGTATTTATGTTTGATCCCTTTCTGATCGTTTGATGTTGGGAAATTGTCTTCTCTTTGCAGATTATTTTTTGAGTGTGTCATTTGTTATTATGTCCATGGCATTGGTAGATTATCTTTGACGAAATAGATGACACGATTAGTTCAATTACTTTTTCCTAATTTCAAACGATAATCCACCAATGCCATGGACGAATTGCATTTTCCCAACACTTGCCTTAAATAACTCACCGTTAGCCCCCTTTTCTTTAGCAAAAATGGGCAACCACCTTTTCTTTAGCTAAATTGGATTATCTTTGACGAAAGGAATGGCTGACCATTTAGCTAAAGAAAGGATGGCTAACCGTGAATTATTTAAGGCTTTTGTGCTTTTGTTAAGGTTTGAATTTTTGTTTATATCGATCAACAATCTATTTAATTGATGTATATTTGAGAAGTGGGTCTTTGAGATGCAATTTTTACTTAATTATTATATGTTGTATTGTTTTTCTCCATATAGGTTTAGAGATGTTATTAGCGAAGCACGTAATTTAAGCTTTAAAATTGTTTAATTAAATCCTCAATAAAATCATATTTTCCAAGCAAAAAAGTTATCAAGTTAAATAGCTAAAATATAAAACAAAAGAAAGATTTTAGGTAAGAATTAAGACATTGTCATAGGGAAAATTCTATAATGAACGTTGCACAATAAAATATATCACTAATGTGACACCTTGATGTAAACCACTAATTATATTATCCTTATCAAGAAAATATTAAAAATTCAAGGACTTCTATATAATTAATCCGTTATAAATTTTTAATTTTAATTTTAATTCTAATAAGAGTATTTTTTTTTTGCACGAACCAATTGACCTTCTAACCCCATATTAATAAAAAATATTTTAATTAGAAAATAAGAATTTAATTTTGCTTAAACTTATAAAATTAAATCTATAAATCTTCTACCATCCATCATCGTTTATACTAAATATCACCGACGATCGTTTCTCATTGGAAAATAATGTCTGAACAATTAAATATTGAGTTTTAAGAGGTCTTATGCCTCTCCGAAAAAGATGGGGATAATGGATTTTCTTCCATGTTTTATATGGTAAATTTTACGTATAAAAGCAATATTCAATAATTATGTACGAATTGTTTATTTTATAGGCTTGTACAGTTTTTAGTCGGTCACTCAATCTGTGTAATAAGTCATTCTAATATACATGTTTGGCATGCCCGATTAGGCCATGTTACCATTTTTACAATAAATAAAATGTCTTGTGTTGGAGTTCCTAATATTGATAATATCAAATGTTGTTTCATATGTTCAATAGCTAAGCAAACTCGTTTGCCTTTTCCATTAAGTACAATAAAGTTTGGCGTTCCATTTACTTTAATTCACTTAGATCTCTAGGGGTCATATCATATCTTACTAGACTATTGTTGATGATACGTCTGTTGGTTGTATTTACTTCGAGTTAAAAAAGTGATGTATGTTTTTTAAAACAATTCTTTGCTTACATGCAAAATTATTTTGCAGCTACTGTTAAGATTGTAGATAGTGACAATGTATCTGAGATTCTTTTAGTTATAAATGTTTATCTCTTTTCTCTTCTATTGGGGTAGTTCACCAAAATTCTCGTGTCAATACACCTCAACAAAAATGAGGTAACTGAGAGAAAACAAAGGTTCTTGAGGTTACTAGAGGCTTAAGATTTGAATCTAAGTTCTCTAACAAATTTTAGGGAGAGTGTTTTCTCACTGCATGTTACTTGATTAATAGAATTCTATTTTTTGTTTTACATTGGAAAACACCTTTTGAATGCTTGTATAAAACACAATCTGACTTGTCTTCTTTTTCTGTTTTTTTTTATTGTATTTTTTATGCTATATAACCGAATTACCATGAAAAAATCTCACCAAAAGCTATTCCATATGTGTTTCTGGGATACTCTTCAACTTAAAAGTGTATCAAGAGAAAAACACATACATTGATGGGAGGCTAGTAAGTGTATCAAGAGAAATATTAGTTTATCCAACCCTAAGATACTCATATAAGAGCCAAAACTATAAGCGGCCTTTGAATTACAAGGAACCAGCTGGTATGCAGAAGGTTAAGAAAAATATGAGTCATAAAGAATTTAGAGATGCTAAGATTGATAATAGGTTATTCTGGGAGGCTCTGATTGGAAAGGATAACAACTCGAATGGGTCCGAAGGGTAGACTAAACATGCGATTATGAGAAATAATTGACTTTAAGAAAGCATCCTTGGATATCCATTTGCCGTTGAAGATTCGAGATGTTTGAGTTTTTGCTTAGTTGGAATTATTAAGGAGATATTTAGCATCGAAATGGTTCAGCAGGCTCTAGTGTTACATAGAATTCATGTCAAGATTGCTAAATGGGGGAATGACTATGAGTCAATTATCATTCGTTTTGAATCGAAAGAAGATCTCGATAAAATCTGGCATGGAAAATAATGATTCTTTGATGAGTTGGTTTGACTTTATGTCTCCCCTCATTATGGAGGATGACCGTCCATATATGATAAGATCATTTTGCTTTGGAAAAGCCCCCAAAGCATTCTTCCAAGCCACTTCTTTTTCGATTTCCACGAGAAGGGTATGGTAAAGCATAGTTCAAACGCACTGCTAATACTAAAATTAGGAAAATACTGGAAGATAATTCTCCTCACAAGTGTTTTTGGTGCATGTGGATGATTCATTATTACTTGAAGAAGAAAATATAGAGGAAGCTAAAGTTGTTTGGGAGGTAAGTATAATTCTGGAAATGTCCTTTAAAGGTGATAAGGAGGCGGTAATAAATAAAGTTAGGGAACATAAGGAGGAACTACGAAAGAGCTATTGATATTGAAGGGATTGAATACTGATTGGGGTATTATATTATTTTTTTAATGAATTTATCAATTATAATACGGAATGTGAGGGATTTTAGGAGACTTGAAAAGGTTAGAGCTGCTGCTAGATTATTACGTAGCAACAAACCCAAGTTGGGTTTTTCGAAGAAACTAAGTTTTCTGAGATAAAGAATACCCTTACTAGAAAATTATAGAATTACGTAGAGGTCGATTGGGTGTTTTCTCCAACCATTGGTTCTGCTGAAGGGTTGTTGACTATGCGGGCTTCGAGGTTTTTTTCAAGTGAGAAACCAAATTATCAACCAAAGGTTCATTGCTTTGATTGGGGTGATCACGAGTATAAATTTGTATTGTGGATTTTGAAAAGGTCGTCTTCTTCCATGAATTTTTAGAGTTCATAGGACGTTTCTCTATTCCTTTGTGTGTGTGATTTCAATGCCTTCTTATCAATGGAGGAGAAAATGTGAGCTACTGTAAATTTTACGATTATAGAACTGTTTAAGGAATTTGTTTAAGAGGCGGGGCTTATTGATATGCCTTTAAGTGGGGGCTTCTTTACCTGGTCAAACAATTGTGATCTTTCTTCTTTAGTTCGAGTGGATAGGTTCTTAATTATTTCGGATCTTTCATTGTCTTTCCCCATGATAGGCAAAACATTGATAGAGAAATCTATTTCAGACTATAATGCAGTGGTATTGCTTAAGGAAACTAAGAATTGAGGTGCTAGAGCTTTCAAATGATTTGATTTCTGGTTTGACGAAGTAGGTTTTGATGATGCAATTATTAGGTATAGCTCATAAATATACCGAGAAAGTCTCGTAGTGGGGGTTACGATTATGTGGGTTGAGGGTGCGGGGGCTACGGCCCCGCGGTATAGTACAGGGTTATTTTTGTAAATAAATATCAGGGGTTTATTTATTATAAAAGGAGATATAACCTAAACCTATGAGACATTGAATTGAATAAAACTCTAGCGCATCCTAGAGCACCGAGGACGTAAACATATTGTTGAACCTCGTTAAAATTTTTGTCTTCTTTCCGTTTTCTTTACCCCGATTATTCAACAATTGGTATCAGAGCTAAGAGCCAAATTCGAAATTGCGAAATTCGATGGTCAGGGTAACTTCGGATTATGGCAAACAAGGGTGAAGGATCTGTTGGCACATTAAGGGATCCTGAAGGCTTTGCGACCTACAAAGCCGGCGTCGATAAAGGAGAAAGATTGGGAAGAATTACAGCAGTGAGCGGCAGGAACCATACGATTATGTTTGGCGGACGAGGTCATGTATCAAGTCATGCATCTGTCGTCTCTAGATGAAATTTGGAAGAAGTTGGAAAGTCGGTTTATGTCCAAATCCTTAACGACTAAACTGTATCTAAAGCAGCGGCTGTATGGACTGAAGATGCATGATGATCATGATTTGGCGCAACATGTGAATGTCTTCAATCAAATCATTTCTGATTTAGCTCAGGTTGATGTGAAAATTGAGGATTAAGACAAAGCGATGATTCTGTTATGTTCATTGCCTCTCTCTTACGACCACATGGTGACTACTCTTACATATGGGAAAGGCACTATCAAAGTTAAGGAGATTACTGCAACCTTGTTGGCTCACAACCAACGGAAGCAGAATGCAGGGGAAATCTCTCAAGTTGATAGCTTATATGTCAATGGTAATCGAGACCGTGGACGGAAGGCAGAGAAGACAGGGTCTGGGAAGCAGAATTTTAGATCCAAATATAGGGATAAAAAGAGAATTCACTGTTACAAGTGTAAGGAGACGGGACATATGAAGTGAGGCTGTCCGAAGTTGAAAAAGAAAACTGATGAGAAGTGTGATGATTCATCCAAGTCTGTGAATGTGGTCGAGGATGAAAATTCTGATTGCAGTGAGGGTGATATGCTCTCTATTTCAACGACTAAATTGAGGGATGCTTGGATTCTTGATTCTGGATGTTCTTATCACATCACGCCAAATTGGGAATGGTTTTCGACATACAGGTCGGTTAATTCTGGTTCTGTCTATTTGGGTAATGATTGATGTTGCAATATTGTTGGTATTGGTGATGTCAGAATTAAGATGTATGATGGTTCTGTTCGGACGTTGTGTGGTGTTCGACATATCTCATATTTGTAGAAGAATTTGATTTCTTTGGGCACTTTACACAAGAATGGTTTTATCCCTAAGGCTGATGAGGATAGGGAAACCATTCGGATTGTTAATGGAGCTTTGACTGTGATGAAAGGAAAGATGTCTGCAGGGAATATTTACAGATTGTTAGGGAGTACCGTTGTAGGTGGAGTTCATTCTGTTGAGTCCTGTGATGATACTACCAAACTGTGGCATATGCGTCTTGCTCATCTTAGTGAATGTCGCATGACTGAATTACATAAAAGAAATCTGTTGCATGGTGTTAAAAGCTGTAAGCTCGATTTTTGCAAGTATTGTTTTCTTGGTAAATAGACTAAAGTTCGTTTCAAGACTGGGAAACACACAACTGAAGGGATTCTTAATTATGTACATTTTGATGTATGGGGGCCTTCAATGACATCATTTTTGGGTGGATCTAGATATTATGTTACTTTTATTCACGATTTTCATGGAAAGTTTTGGTGCATTTTTTGAAACAGAAGTTTGACATTTTTAAGAAGTTCAAGCTGTGGGAAGCTGAAGTAGAAAACTAAACAGGACGAAAAATCAAGTGTTTACGGTCTGAAAATGGTACGGAGTACACAGATTCAGAGTTTCTAAAATTCTGTATGGAGCATGGGATTAAGAGGCATTTTACAGTACGCAAGACACCACAACAGAATGGTGTTGCGGAACGGATGTATAGGTCGTTGAATGAAAGAGCCAGATGTTTACGGTTGAATGCGAGGCTTCCCAAACACTTATGGGCTGAGGCCATTAACACGTCATGTTATCTTGTCAATAGATCGCCAAGGGCATCATTGGCTGGGAAAGTTGCAGAAGAGGTATGGATTGGTTATGATGTTACTGTTGATCACTTATGGATTTTTGGTTGTTCTGCTTATGAGCATACTCCTGCTGATGAGAGATCCAAACTTTATGCAAAATCGAAGGTGTGCATTTTTTTGGGTTACAAGACAGGTGTCAAAGTATACAAGTTCTGGGATCTAGTTGCGAAGAAAATTGTGATCAGTAGAGATGTTTTTGATGAACAACCCATATTGCACCAGAAGAAAGACACGACAGTGGTGGATTTCGAGCAATTTCAAGTTGAGAAAATAGAAACTTCTCAACCAACTTCTGGTGGTTTTGCTATGGATGATTTGCAAGATTATAGTCGCTAGAGACAGTGTGAGACGGATGAATATAAAGCCTCCAAACATATTGGGTTTTGAAGACTTGGTCTCTTTTGCACTTACTGTTAGCAGTGATGATCCAATTACTTTTCATGATGCTGTTAGTAGTCAGGAAAATGACAAGTGGATGGATGCTATGGTTGAGGAGATTGAGTCTTTGAATCACAATCGTATGTGGGAGTTAGTTCACCTTCCTGAGGGTAAGAAGCTGGTTGGTTGCAAATGGGTGTATAAGAACAAACCAGCAATAACAGAAAAAGGGGGGGAGAATTTCAAGGCTCGTTTTGTATCAAAGGGTTTTTCACAGTAGAAAAGAGTTGATTATGATGAAATTTTTTCTTCTTTAGTCAGGCACACTTCAAGCCGAGCAGTACTTGCATTGGTGGCTAGTTGGGATTTTCATTTAGAGTATATGGATGTTAAAACTACTTTCTTGCATGGTGATTTAGAGGAGCAGATCTACATGCAGTAGCCTAAAGGTTTCACTCAACCTGGAAACGAGTATTTAGTTTGTAGATTGAAGAAATCTTTGTACGGGTTGAAGCAGTCTTCAAGACAATGGTACAAATGGTTTGACTCCTATATGATCAAGATTGGCTACAAGCGATGTGAGTATGATTGTTGTGTCTATGTTAAGAGCCTTGATGATTGTTCTTTTATTTTTCTGTTACTGTATGTTGATGATATGTTAATTGCTGCGAAGAACATGGATGATGTTATCGGCTTGAAAATTTATTGAGTCAGTAATTTGATATGAAAGATTTAGGTGCTGCAAAGAAAATTCTTTGAATGAAAATTTGCACGGATAGCGACTCCAGAAAACCGTGTCTATCTCAACGGGGTTATGTTGAGAAAACGCTAGAAATGTTTGGGATGAGCTGCGTAAAACCAGTTAGTACTCCATTGGCGAATCACTTTAAGCTCTCATCAGAACAGTGCCGTAAGACAGATAAGGAAGCTGAAGATATGGCCAAAGTTCCGTATTCTAATGCTGTTGGCTACTTGATGTATGCAATGGCATGTACTCGTCCTGATTTAGCTCATACTGTTAGTCAAGTTTGTAAGTACATGTCTAAACCTGGTAAGCAACATTGGGAAGCAGTCTAGTGGATCTTTAGGTACTTAAAGGGTACTGTGGACATGGAATTATTTTTGGTAGTCAGCGGGATAATCATTTTGTTCTAGGATATGTGGATTCAGACTATGCGGGTGATTTGGTTAATAGAAGATCTACGACAGGGTATGTCTTTACTCTTGGTGGAGGGCCTATTTGTTGGAAGTCTACTGTTCAATCTGTTGTGACATTATCTACAACTGAAGCTGAATACATGACAGCGGCTGAAGCAGTAAAAGAACCTTTATGGCTTATTGGTTTAGTGAAGGAGTTGGGTGTTCAACAAGGTGGAGTTCAGTTACTTTGTGACAATCAAACTATTCATTTATCTAAGAATTAGGTATATCATGCTAGAACTAAGCATATTGATGTAAGGTTTCACAAGATCAGAGAGTTGGTGGCATCTGGAGAGATTTTGTTTCAGAAGGTACACACTGATGATAATGTTGCTGATATATTCACCAAGCCAGTTACAACATACAAGTTCATGCATTTCTTGGACTTGTTGAGTGTTTCGAGTTATTAAAGAAGTAAGATAACCTAACCCACATTGAATGTTTTCTAAGGGGCAGGATATTCGCCAAGGTGAAGATTTGTTAGGTATGACTCATAAATATACCGAGAAAGTCTCGTAGTGGGGGTTACGATTATATGGGTTGGGGGTGCGGGGGCTACAGCCCCTCGATATGGTACAAGGTTATTTTTATAAATATGTACTAGGGTTTATTTATTATAAAAGGAGATGTAATCTAAACCTATGAGACACTGAATTGAATAAAATTCTAGCACCGCCTAGAACACCGACGACGTAAGCACATTGCTGAACCTCATCAAAATTCTTGTGTTCTTTCCATTTTCTTTACCCGATTATTAAACAACAATCAAATTAGATTTCTCATAATGTAAAAATCAAAATGATTGGATAAAATTGAAGGGTTGATAAAAGCCTCTAAAGTGGTGGCCCAATCATGGTACAAAGGTAAGAATTTTGATTTCAAGAAGACTGTAGCAACTCTAGAAAAAGGGTCTGTGTGCTAGAGGTAGAATTACAAAAGAAAGGGATGGATTTGAACATTTTGGGGGAGTTCAAAACTTTTAGAATTAACTTATGGAAAGTGTACAGTGACAAAGAAAGGTCTTGTTTCCAAAAATCAAAGGCTGAATGGATTTTCAAGGGGAAAGAAATACTAAATTTTCCACCTATCAACCTTTATCAGGAATAGAGAAAATTTGATCAACTTTTAAATAGTAGATGGTTCATTACCTTTGGCTCTAATTGAACTAAAGGAGTATATTTTCAATGAGTTTAAGATCTACAAATCTAAATTTTCTTTAGAGGTTATGGAAATGAACCTTGATTTCAAGAAGATCAATATAGATCAAGTAGTTTGGCTTGAAAGATGTTTTTCAGAGGAAGAAATCTGGTAAGTAAATTTGTACCTAGGATGGTAATTGTGCATCGGGTCCAGATGGATTCAATCTTGGGTTCTTTAAGATTGGGATATCTTGAAGAAGGATATATTAGTATGATCTAAGTATTTTTTTTAAATCGTGATTGGGAAAAAATCTATAAATCACTCTTTCATTACTCTTATCCCAAAGAAGGTTAACCTTTTCTCATTAAAGGACTACCAGTCAATTAGTCTAGTAAGTGGAATGTACAAAATTGTTAGTAAAGTTTTGGAAAATAGATTGCGACAAAGAATAGATTCTTCAATGAGATCTTCATAGTTTGCATTCATTTCAGGTAGATTGATTATAGTGTATTCTCTAATAGCCAATGAAGTAATTAACGCTATAGTTAAAAATGGTAGTGGTGACATTACCTTTAAGATCGACCTCGGGAAAGCTTATGATTTGGTGAACTAGGGGTTCTTGATAAGGGTGTTAAAAGAGATGGACTTTGGTGACTGGTGGTATTCGTAGATATAGAGGTACATTTTAACCGCTTCTATATCGATCATAGTGCATGGGTCTCCAATAGAAAAATTCAAGATATCTACAGGCTTGCGTTAAGGGTGATGGAAATGAAACACTCACACAAACAACTTTTATTGAAACTCAAATAAATATTACAAGAGCACTCTCACTCAAAAACAAGATACTACAACTCACTCTTATAAGACTTTGCTTCTTCACTCACTTAGAAGCTCTTAATTTTTCTTGATGCTTAAACTAAAATGGGAAGGGGTATTTATACTACTTAATAACAATCCTACACCACACAAATAAACTAATTTAAACCATTAAAAATGAGACATACCTAGCTCTCACCTAACTAAATTGATGTAAGCAATGACATCAATTTAGTTTGGATTTGGGTTTAGGCTCCCATAATGGATCAGGTTTATGATCCAACACCCCTTAAACTTGATATTGTGACCCCTAGTAAGTTCCTTAATCTTATGAAGTCTTCGCTAGTAAGTGGCTTGGTAAAAATATCAGTAACTGGATATTGTGACTTCACGTATTCAACTTCCACATCGTTTCTTGCAACACACTCCCTTATATAGTGGTAGTGAATATCGATGTGCTTCCTTCGATCATGGAATACTGGATTCTTTGCTAAGGCAATGGCTGACTTGTTGTCGACACAAACCTTGGTAGGCTCTTCTTGTATCAAACCTATTTCTTTCAATAGATTTCTAAGCCAAATTGCTGACAAACGCATGAGGTAGCAACAACATATTCCGCTTCACAAGTAGACAATGTGGCAATTGGTTGTTTTTTTGACATCTATGTGAAAGAAATATCTCCCATGAAAAATACAAATCCAGTAGTTCTTTTTTGATTATCTATGTCTCCACCCCAATAACTGTCGCTATATTCAACAAGCTTGTAATCTTTCAAAACTGAATAAAACAAGCCAAAGTTAATTGTACCTTTCAAATAGCGAGTGGTTGTTGGAGATTCCATGTAGCGACTAACCAATCCAACTGCGTGAAGAATATCGGGCCTTGTGCAAGTTAGATAGCGTAGACTTCCCACCAAACTTTTGAAGAATATTGGATCTACACTTTCGTCTTCTTCATGTTTGGACATCTTGATCCTGTATTCTGTCGGTGTGCTTATTGGTTTATAGTTCTCCATCTTGAACTTCTTCAGGATCTCCTTTGCATAGTTTTCCTGTGAAATGAAAATTACATCCTTTTCTTGCTTAACCTCAATGCTAAGTTAGTACGTTATAAGCCCCATGTCTGTCATCTCGAATTCCTTCATCATCACATCCTTGAATTCATTAAACAAGCTTGGGTTGCTTCTGATGAAGATCAAATCGTCCACGTAGAGGCACATGATCAAAATATATCCATATTTGATCTTGATATATAGAGCATGCTCGTAGGGACATTTGTTGAAGCCATTCTCTTGGAAGTACTTGTTGATTCTGCTATTCCATGCCCTTGGTGCTTTGTTAACATGCAAAGAGCCTTCTTCAACTAGACTGCACACGCTACTACTTCCGTTCAAAATTCCTTGGCTAGTTTCTTGCTTTTGAGCATGCTTCGTGCCATATCGAGGATTGTTCTATTCTTTCTTTCTGCCATACCATTTTGATGTGGGGATCTACGAACTATCATTGGTTGAAGAATTTCATTTGCTTCACTGAACTCCTGAAACTCTCTAGAAGTAAATTCTCCACCTCGGTCAGATCTCATTCCTTTGATCTTTCTACTGCTTTCTCTCTCCACTGCTGCTTTGAACTTCTTGAAGACATCGAAAACTTATGACTTATGTTTCAAGAAATATACCCAGGTTTTTCTTAAAAAATCATCAATGAAGAGAAAAAAATTGTTATTGTTACCGAGAGAGTTTGGCTTGATCGGTCCACACACATTGGTACGGATGAGCTCAAGTGGTATTTTGGCTCTTGTCTCTGAATCCTTTGGAAAGATTTTCCTGAATTGTTTCCCGACTAGACACCCTTTACAAAGCTGGTGAGGATGGTTGATGTGAGGTAGTCCCTTAACCATCTCCTTCTTAGATAGCAGCTATAGACCTCCAAAATTGAGATGCCCAAATCAAAGATGACAAAGCCATGATGCATCTTTATAGCAGGCTTTCAGGCACATTGCAACATCATTTTGTATGTTGATCAAGAACATTCTATTCTTTGACATTGGCACTTTAGCAATGAAGTTATTCTTATCATCTTTTATAGAAATATTATAATTCTTCATATGAATATCATAACCTTTCTCTACCAGTTGTCCTAAACTTAAGATGTTACTTTTCATATTGGGCACATAGTAGACATTAGAAATAAATTGATGTCTCCCATATTTCAAACGGATTAGGATGTTACCTCTCCCTTTCACTACTATTGTGGAATCATCTCCAAACGAAACATTTCCACTTACTGACTCGTCTAGCTCCACGAACATGTCTTTCCTTCCACACATGCGATTGCTTGCACCACTGTCAAGATACCAGGAATTTGCTTGGCCACCATTAATTTCCTTTCGTTCTAGAAGAAGAGTTTCTTTGCCATCTGTCTTTTCCTATACCCAAACTTCTGACAATTATAACATCGAACTTGAGATTTGTCATACTTTGAGTTCAGATTGATTCTTCCATGGTCTCGTGTTGAGTTTTCTCCTTTCTCATAGTTGTTGTTGGAATTATTATTATTGTAATTCCAGCCTCGTCCATGACCGTAACTTCAACCTCGTCCATGGCCTCTACCTTTGCCTAGGCCACGTTGGTTTCTATCATTGCGTTGGCTTTCATGCATATCCTTGAGTTGCAGCTTGAGGAGTTGCTCAATAAACCCATGCTTCTTCTTATGCTTCTCTTTATATTCTTGCAATGATTATTGGAGTTGCTTGATCATCATTTCTTCCAAGTCTTTAGTTTCTTCAATCGTCACGACGATGTGCTCAAATTTGGGATCCAACGAACGGAGTATCTTTTCTATTATCCTTACATCTTCTAACTTTTCACCATTTATTTTTAATTGATTAGAAACAGCTACTACTCTTGAGAAATAATCTATAATAGACTCAGATGCTTTCATGTGTAAGGATTCAAATTCACCTCTTAATGTTTGGAGACAGACATTCTTCACTTGCTCGGATCCTTTGTAAGAGATTTGTAGCTTCTCCCATCCTTCATTGCTAGATCTTGCACTCAAAATCTTTTCAAAACCATCATCATATAATGCTTGAAAGATGAGGTAGAGAGCCTTCTTGTCTCTCTTTCTTGAATCCTTCAAAGTTATCTTTTGATCTAGAATAAGAGTAGCAAAAATAGCATTATTCGCAGGCTCGTTATAGCCTTTCTCTATGATATCCCACACATCTTTTGATCCAAGAAGTGCCTTCATTTTGATACTCCAATTGTCGTAGTTTTTGTTGTTGAGTATCGAAACTTGGAATGGTGTCATACCATTTGTCATATCTCTCAATATAATGAGAATTTGCAAAATCCGATTGCACGGATGAATTCGAAACGTCGAAAAACCTTAGGAGGAACTTGGATGGCTCGATCAAAAGGCTTACGGCTTGGTCAACTCGACTTAACACGGTGAGTCAACTAAATTTTCTTGCAGCAGTCTTTCGATAATGCGTGGCGACACGTCAGAACTCAGATTGTGAAGATTCTAGCGGCAGCAGATTCCTCTCGTCGAGACCTTCAATCTTTCTAACTCGCTCTGACGCCACTTTGTTGGAAATGAAATACTCACACAAACAACTTTTATTGAAACTCAAATAAATATTACAAGAGCACTCTCACTCAAAAACAAGATACTACAACTCACTCTTATAAGACTTTGTTTTTTCACTCACTAAGAAGCTCTTAATTTTTCTTAATGCTTAAACTAAAATGGGGAGGGGTAGTTATACTACTTAAGAACAATCCTACATCAAACAAATAAACTAATTTAAACCATTAAAAAATGAGACATACCTAACTCTCACCTAACTAAATTGATGTAAGCAATGTCATCTTCACCTAATTGATGTAAGCAATGTCATCTTCACCTAATTGATGTAAGTAATAACATCAATTTAGTTTGGATTTGGGTTTAGGCTCCCATAATGGATCAAGTTTATGATCCAACAAAGGGTTCCCATTGTTCCCTCTTATTTTTAATTTGCTTGGAGGAGTGTTAAATTTGATGTTTAATAAGGTTATTGTTATAGGCCCTTTTTTAGGGTGTGCTCTAGGTAGTGGGTGTTAGGAATCAAATCATTCACTACATCAAAAGTGTTCTGTAGCGGCATTTTTAGTGGCGTTTGGAGAGTAAACACCACAAAAGTTTTACATATAGCGACATTTATAATCCAAACGCCACAAAAAGATACTTTAGCGGCGTTTTTCCAATAAATGCTATAATATAGTAGTAATTTAGCTGCGTTTATAGCATAAACACCAGAATAGGGTTATTTATAGTGTCAATTTTCAAACAAACACTGTAATAGAGTAGTAATTTAGTGATGTTTAAAGATTAATTGCTGGAATAGGGTTATTTATAGTTGTATTTTTCTAACAAATATCGTAATAGGGTTGTTTATAGTGGTGTTTTCCCATCAAATATCGTAATAGAGTAGTAATTTAGTGGCGTTTTTAAGAAAAACACTGTAATAGGGTTATTTATAGTGGTGTTTTTAGATAAATGTCATATTAGGGTTAATCAATAGTGGCATTTGTTATAAAAATGCCACAAAAACATGTATTATAGTGGGTTTTTTTAAAAACGCCGCCAAAGGTTAAATGTATGCTTTACCCTTTTCTCCTGCCTGATTCCTAAATTAATTTGAACTCTATTTCCCGAAAAGGGATTTGTCTGGTACACCAACAACCCTCACACGATTCCAAGCGACGTCGTCTTCTGTCTATCCCAGCGACCAAATCGGCCCTCTTAATGGCAAACTATAACACAATTGCACGGTTTGATCCCTTCTCTCACAACTGAACTTTTTTATTTTTCCTTTTGTTTGTTTAGGGTTTATTGGGAAAACCCAGAAAGTTAACGTATTTGAGAAAAACTATAGCTTTAAATGGGTGTTAGATGTGCATGTAAGAGGATGAGTTTTAAATGGGAATTTTGTTTTGAGGGAATGTTTCTTTTCTGAGCAGGAGTATACAGTAGAACTAGTTTACAAAAATATAGAGTAAGAGAAATTATCATAGGAATGTCCACGTGGAGTATTTACTCTGACGATAGATCAAATTATCGTTGGGAGGCTGTCGGTCTGTTCTTGCCATCAAAACTCGATAATGAACCGAAAGGAACTCCTATTGCTCCATACCCTTCCATCGTCGATCTCCTCATAAAAGTAGTAATCTCTAAATCTTTCCGTTACTATATTTTTATTTTGTACTCTCAAATTTCATAGATCGTACGCATGTAGGATGTTCGAAGCTTATTGAGAATGATGATAGAGGAGTGAATAAATACTCAATGTTTAGAACCGAAATGGGGAAATCTGTGGCGTTGAAAGAATCTTCAATTGGAAAAGCATTATCTATCCTCGATGAAGACGACGTTGCCTCTATTGTTACTCTAAGTAAACGTTTCTCTCTTTTAATATAATTTTTTATAATGTTTGATTCAGTTCCCAAGCCATCTCCAATCAAGTTTCATACTTTATGTGGAAGGTCGTTATCTGTTTCAAGTGAAGCAATAAACCGCGCAAGGAGCATTCTTAGTGAACCAGAGGTAGGGGATTTATTTGGTAAGATGGATGAAGAGTTTCTCGATATACAGTTTACATGGAGGAAAAAGTTAACGATGCTTCGTAAAACAAGGAAAACAACTTTTTTACTTCTTTTCCCCGTGAAGGAGCAATGAAGACTAAATTGTACTGAAAAATATTTTTGTACTTGATAGTGAAAGAACCTAGACTAAATTCTAGTGAACAATGTCAAACTTCATTACATTTAATTTTAATGTATGGTTGTTGTTAATTAGATCAAGCTACATGATAGTAAATTTGGTTTATGTAGAGCAAAAATGAAATATGCAAAAAATTTTAATCTTATCAAAAGAAAGGTAATTAGCGGCGTTTGTATAAAAAATGCCACTAGTGATATACCTTTTTGCGGCGCATTCAAACAAACGCCAATATAGAATAGTAATTTAGCGGCATTTATATACAAACGCCGCAATATATGTAATATATAGTGGCATTTTTTTTCAACAAACGCCGTAACATAGATGTACGTTAGCGGTGTTTTTAACAAAACGCCGCTAAAGAGTCATACGTTAGTGGCATTTTTAAACACAAACACCGCAATAGAGTTGAATTATAGAGGCGTTTTTGTACAAATGCCGTTATAGAGTTGGACATTTCTGGCGTTTTTAGTAAACGCCGCGATAGAGTTGCACTATAGAGGCGTTTTTCTACAAACGCCGCTATAGAGTTGGACAGTAGTGGCATTTTTTAAGTAAACACCGCGATATATTAGCACTATAGAGGCGCTTTTATTACAAATGCCACAAACTTTGATTGAAACCCCAAAATTTAGGCTCCCACTTCATTTTGCTTCTCAGCGGCGAACCCTAACACCTCCAAATCTCTAATATACAGTTCAACGATTTTCTCCCATTATCTACCAGTAGTCGAAGCCCAACTATCGACCGCCCTCGTCATCTTTTTTGCTCTCTCCATCATGGATTACTCATTGGCCTCCGTCTTGCCGTGAGCCTGTTACATTATCGCCATTAGTCACGCATTCTTCTCCGGTGAAGGTTCGTCTCCAATACTTTATCGCTGTCTATTGCTAAAATGGTTTTATTTTTCTTAGACATGATAGCCCTCTATAGGTAACAAAATGCACGCTGTATTTAATACTGAACTTTCTATTTTTTCTTTTGAAGATCAAGGAACAGTGAGGAAGCCTTATCGTTTTAAACCAGGAACTAGGGCTCTTCAAGAAATTCAGAAATACCAGAAGACTACGAATCGACTCATCCCTGCTGCCAGCTTCATCAGAGAAGTAAGCACTTTCTCTAAACTAGCTTTTGTCTTGAATGCATTATTAGTTGAATGCAATTCAGTATAGTTACTGCCTTGTTACAACTAATAATTAACGCTTGAGATTGAAGTAAGATTTATTAATTCTCAGTACAAGTTATAGTTGAATTTGAAGAAAGGCATCATATTAAATTTCTGTCTTTGACTTTGAAATTTCACAAATAGCTGACATTAATAGTGCACTTGCGACATATACAAAGGGAAAAAAATGTCTCGACAGTACATTATGCTTTACCTTTCTTACGAGGCTAATCAGGAAGTAATGATGTTCAATATGATTTTTTGTAGGTAAGAGCTATTAGCTACCGATTTGCGCCAGACATAGGTCGCTGACAAGCTGAAGCTTTAGTTACAATTCAAGAGGTTTGGTAACTTATCCTACCTTTTATAAAGGAAATGATGAGTCTTTAAATATAAATAGACATGTAGACTCGTACATAATGAAGACACAAATGTGCAAGATATTTTTTACATCTGATTCCAGATGTGGTGGGTCTGTTATATATCATGCTCCCAAATCTCCATATTGTCATGCTGCCAAAGGTTACATTGCCAACATTAACTAAGACATTTATATATCCAAAAAGTAGAGTTGAATTTGAGTATAGTACGAGTATCGTAAAATTTATAATAGGATTGGCTAACTGTGAACAATTGCAATTTCCATTTATACATTATGTAATATGTGATAAAATAAAACATTATTGTTTGGTATTTTGAATTATTTTTCAATTCTTTATCTGGAAATTTGTGATTGATTTTGGACTTTGTTTATCATTTTTTTGTTAAAATGAATAAGGGGAAACCCTACTTTCCAGTTATGATCTATTGCATACTTCTAGAAAGAAAAATTAGTATTAGCATCATGCCTTAAAAAATTGTTTTGTGTATACACTGGAGATTGATTTAGTTCTTATAGGTAGAGGTGGCCGAATGGACTGAACTTGAACCCATCTGATGGGTTTAATCCATTCAAAATCATGAGTACTTATAGTAATTGGCCTGTTATACTTGTTCCATACCATTTTCCTCCTTGGATTTGCATGAAACAATCATGTTTCATATTATCCATGATAATCCCTGGTGAGAAAGGCCCCGAAAATGATATTGATATTTACATGCAGCCGCTAATTGCAGAGTTGAAAAAGTTATGGGAAGGGGTCAAAATATATGATGTGTTTAAGAAGGAGAACTTTAATTTACGCACGACTTTATTATGGACAATTAATTATTTTCATGCGTATACAAATTTAATTGGTTGGAGTACCAAAGGTCGTTATGCTTGTCCTTGTTGTGCTGCACAAACATGTTCGAAGTGGTTGTTTAATGGAAAGAAGTTCTCTTATATGGGACATCGTCGGTGGTTACCTGATAATCATAGATTTAGATGTCAAAAGAATTTGTTTGATGGTGATGAAGAGTTTGAAAATGCTCCTGCAAACAACCGGGTCTGATATGTTCTCCATGTTGAAAAATATCAATTTTACTTATGGAAAGATGAATTAACCAACTAATACACGATAAAGGAAAAAGGCAAAGTAGGTCAATGAAGAGCTTGAAGTTGATCAACAGAGTGATGATGAGTCTGATGAAGAGGATGATCCAAATGAGGTAGACTTGTGGAAAAAGAGGAGTATATTCTTCGAGTTGCCTTATTGGAAGAATCAAATTTTGAGACATAATCTTGATTTAATGCATATTGAGAAGAATGTTTGTGATAAAATTATCGGGACAATTCTGAATGATGGCAGAAAATCTAAAGATAATCTCAAGAGTCGACTTGACTTAGTCGACATGGGAATTCGACATGATCTTCATCCACAATTACATCCTAATGGAAAATATTTCTCTTTCGAAGAAAGAAAAAGAAGTGTTTTGCATGGTGTTGAAGGATATAAAAGTCCCAGATGGGTATGAATCAAATATATATCGATGTATCAGTGTTAAAAATTGAAGACTTTATTCTTTAAAGTCACATGATTATCACATATTATTGCAAGATTTACTGCCAGTAGTTGTATGCGGTTGCATGTCGAGTAAGGTGACGTCTTGTATCATTGAACTTTCCAATATAATGAAAGCCATATATTGGAAAGTTCTGATGTTTGAAGAACTTGATAAACTACAAGATCGAGCTGCTTTGACTTTATGCAACTTGGAGAAGATATTTTCACCTTCATTCTTCATAATTATGGTGCATCTGCTAATTCATCTTCCTCATGAAGAAAGAGTTGGTAGACCAGTTTTCTATCAATGGATGTACCCTATAGAGAGGTGCTAATTGAATTATACATTTCAAATGACTACTGATTATACCTTTTAATTATATGTATTTACATTGTACGTTGTTTTATGTATAGGTTCTTGGGCAAGTTGAGGTCTTACTGTCATAATAAGCGTTATCCGGAAGGAACAATTACTGAAGGGTATTTGGCAGATGAATAAATGACATTTTTCTCTAGATATTTGGAAGATGTTGAAACAATATGAAATAGACCAAATAGAAATGATGTGTTCAGTACTAATGACTTACCTTAACATTATTTGTTTGGAAGTTATGGTCAACCACTAGGGAAAGTTGAAATTACACACTTAGATGACACATCTTGGGTACCGATATGTTCTTTTCCATCACGATTCAATAGATCCCTTTCGCACGTAAGTCTTTCAGACCCAATACTAATGAAATTTCTTAATCTTTTATATTTATCATTCTTTAATGACATAATATACTTTATAGTGAGTTTAAAGAAGTCTTGATATCGCGTGCACACTCCCGAAGATTACATCAGCGAGAGATACATAAGTTATTCACAAAAACTTTTCATGAATGGATAGGCCAGACGGTAAGCAACTAAATCATTCCACATACTTATAAATAATATATGTCTTGCTTTTTATATTGAAATTAATCCTTATATATGCACCATTCATGTGTAATAGGTTTGGAGTTGGAGAGAAGTTAGTGAAGATGTTAAATGGCTTTCTCAAGGTCCGAATAGAATAGTTAAAAGATATAATGCCTTTCTCATTAATGGGTTCAGCTTCCACACGAAATCTCGTGAAAGATTAAGGAGGACACAAAATTGTGGAATCGTAGTTACTTCTTCAACTACCAGTTATGCTAGTGTTAGGGACAATAATCCGTAGGAGGGAGATATTGATTATTATGGAATTCTTACGGACATTATTGAGTTAGATTATTATGGAAAATGAAAGCTTGTGCTGTTTCGGTGTGACTGGGTTTATGTAAACAGTAATCGAGGCATAAAAGAGATAAATTCGAGTTTACAATGGTGAATTTCTCTCGATTAGTTCACATTGGTCAACGATTGATGGATGAACCATATGTATTTTCTTTTCAAGTTAAACAAGTATTTTACTGTCACGATCCAATGGATGACGATTGGTAAGTTGTGCTCCGTAATACCCCCAGAGACTTGATAAACATCGGGGATGGAAGTAGAGATAACATTGAAATAAGATCATAATGTTTACATCTAGTAGTACAAAACTTAGATGAAACTATCACTAATACAACATAATTTCAATGGGTTCGGGAGGACGTTGATGAAGATATTTATGACAACTGACATTACATAAGAATGTCATAAGATTTTATATCTTAATTCATTTATTTATAATGTTATAACTTTTAACATGTTGTCTTTCAATATATTCATTAATTAAATCATTTTCTTATTACTAATTTTGTTTGTTTATTATATATATCATGCCGATGAGAAAAATAAGTGATTTGCGGATTGTTCGAGATTCTGAAGAGCATGAACAAAAAAATAATGAGGAATCGAATGTTGTTGACTCTTTTGAAGTTCCTATAACTATTGAAGAAGCTGTAGAAATTCAAGGTAATCTTCGAAACTTTATTTAATAGTTTGTTCATTTTCAAAACTTACATTTAATAATTTCTTATATAGTTGAAAATGCTGGAACATGCAAGAGTAGAGGACGTACAACGTTGAAGGAATTATACCAACTTCCTCCTGGGCACCGTGTCAAAGTTTTAAGAAACGATGCCGGTCAACCTATTGTCCCAGAAGCACGTCTTCTATCCGGTTACTTTGGCAAAGTTGGACGTAATTGTAATCTTTTACCTATCAATTATGAGTCATGGCGCGAAATGCCAAATAGTAATAAAATCAGGCGTTGGATATTGTTAAGGTAATAATGTTATTATAATAGATACTCTATAACAATTCAATACTAATTTATACTTACGTTGAACTCTTATTTGTTGTATAGGAGAAGTTTTCTTTAGATGTCTCCAACGATTATGTGAAGCAAGCGTTAGGGAAAAGATGGAGAGACCACAAGAGCTCATTAAAAAAGAAATACTTCAAGAATGATCTCAACCTTGAAGAGAAGCTACAAACTGTCCCACCTGGAATGCTCAGGTACCAATAAGAAGATGTAGTCAGATTTTGGAGTTCACAAAAAGTTCAGGTATGATGTATTTTTCAAAAAATAATTGTAACGAATTATAAATCATCATTAAAAGCAGTTGTTTGAAATTGTAGGACTGAGAGCATGTTGGTGTTGCTAGCAGGCAACAACAAAAGTTTACGCACACGGCTGGATCGAAGAGCTTCACTTGTATAACTAATGAGGAGGTATTATAGATTATTCACATAGTTATTTGTATTCCATGACATACTAACTCAAACTAATTATATTATGTTACATTGTAGGAAAATACATCTGGTTCTAAAGTTGGCCGAATCAAACTCTTCGACATGACACATACAAAGAATGATGGCACTCATATGACTGCTGAAGCTGCTTAAATTATGGTACATTTATTGGATAGAGAATTTGAATTTAAATTATGGTACGTTTATTGGATAAAGAATTTGAATTATGTTTTATTTATATATGTAGCATGACATTTTTATTTGAATTAATTATTTACTTTATTATTAGGAAAAATTGAGGGAGAAAAAGGTGGAGTATCAAGCTACATCTTTTTAGTTTATTTTTATAAAACATTTTAGTTTATTTAAAATAAAACATGCATTACACCTAAATAGACAAACAAAAAGAAATGTTCAAACACTTCACAGTTTTACAACAGTTTAATTCAAATGCTTTTCAGAGCCTTCTTACTAAACCTATTACATGTCAACTAAAATACATCAAAAGTAGACATGTATGTCATACTGTTAGTGATGAGACAACTCTGCCATTGATGTCCATAATCTCTTTACTCAGCTTTTATTAAACCTACGCTTGAAATAAACACACATTAAGTATTACTTAGTGAGGCAAAGACTAATCATACAATGAAAACATTATATCATTATTTCTTATCGATCAAATACCAATTCTTTATTTTCCCATCATTTTTCATTTCTTTGTAATGCACACATAGTGCCGAAACGGTTTTTCAACAACATATGATGAATTTCGTGAATTGCACACTTAGTGCCAATATGGTTATTCATCAACATGTGATGAATTTCGTGAATTGCACACTTAGTGTCGAAACTGTTATTCATCAACATATGATGAATTCCGTGAATTGCACTCTTAGTGTAAAAACATTTATTCATCAACGTTTTAGTTTATTTTTATAAAACATTTTATTTATTTAAAATAAAACATGCATTACACCTAAATAGACAAACAAAAAGAGATGATCAAACACTTCACAGTTTTACAACAGTTTAATTCAAATGCTTTTCAGAGCCTTCTTACTAAACCTATTACATGTCAACTAAAATACATCAAAAGTAGACACGTATGTCATACTGTTAGTGACGAGACAACTCTGCCTTTGATGTCCATAATCTCTTTACTCAGCTTTTATTAAACCTACGCTTGAAATAAACACACATTAAGTATTACTTAGTGAGGCAAATACTAATCATACAATGAAAACATTATATCATTATTTCTTATCGATCAAATACCAATTCTTTATTTTCCAATCATTTTTCATTTCTTTGTAATGCACACATAGTGTCGAAACGGTTATTCAACAACATATGATGAATTTCATGAATTGCACACTTAGTGCCAATATGGTTATTCATCAACATGTGATGAATTTCGTGAATTGCACACTTAGTGTCGAAACTATTATTCATCAACATATGATGAATTCTGTGAATTGCACACTTAGTGCCGAAATGGTTATTCATCAATATATGATGAATTCCGTGAATTGCACACTTAGTGCCTAAAAAGTTATTCATCAACATATGATGAATTCTGTGAATTATACACTTAGTGCCGAAATGGTTATTCATCAACATATGATGAATTATGTGAATTGCACACTTAGTGCCTAAACAGTTATTCATCGACATATGATAAATTTCGTGAATTGCACACTTAGTGCCGAAAGGGTTATTCATCAAGATATGATAAATTTCATGAATTGCACACTTAGTGTCGAAATAATTATTCATCAACATATGATGAATTTCGTGAATTACACACTTAGTGCCAATTTTTTAATCATCACACACATATATTAAGCAACCATTCATCTATAACTAGTATAACATATAGTTACACAATTAAGTGCACTTACTTGGCTTGCCTCGCTATCATATCCAAAATGCAAAGTTGATTACTAAGGTACTTTGCGCTTACCCTTCGTTTTACTAGACTCGGGAACTTGATTTCGATCTACTCAATCACCCATTAAAGACACGTACAATATCAATTGTTAGTATATTTTTTAGCCATTATACTTAAACAATACTCAAGAGTACTATTATTATACTTTCTATAACAATCTCAACCTATCTTCACATTTCTGGCTCATTAGTATCGATACCCATACCACAATATCGATACTACTATATTATGGTACCGATACTCTAATATGGTATCGATACCATTTTTACATTCTGTTATCAATGGTATCGATACCTTCCTCACAGTATTGATACCCCCATTTCAGAATCGATACTTCTTGAAGCAATATCGATACTACCCAGTTGTTCTTCCTATTTTAAACTTATAGTATCAGTGTTGTTCTATCAGTATCGATACCCGTGCCCAGATTTTCCAGTTTTCAACTCGATTATCACCCAAATAGGGTCAAATTTCGTTATGTTTACACCCTACAATACTATTAAACTCTTCTTTAACTATCCATACTAACTTTCCTTCATTTAATTTCTTAAAACATCTAAAATCTTCCAAGAACATTAAATTCTAAGAATCACACTACTTTTCTAATAGTTATTAACCCTATCCAATGCTTATAATCTCTCATTTACTTCTTTGACAAGTCAATTCTTCCAGTAAACATCCATAAACACTCATATATTAATATATCATTTCAAAACCCATTTTCAAAAAACTCCATTATTTCCTCTATCTCATAGTTTTAATCTCATTCAATCCTTCCTTAAGCTTCTATTTTACTCAAGGCTTCAAAAACCAACCAAAAACGAAAGGATAAAGTAGCCATATGAAATCTCACCTTTGAGCTATGGATGAGAGCTTTTCCACTGGGAAAGAAGAAGAAAAGAGAGATGACTTTTGTGGTAACTTATTTCCCCTTTTTCTTAATACCTTATTATAATGAATTTTAAATTCATTTTCATGTGAAGCTAAAAAAGAGTGGGACTGCTTAAATTTCTATGAAGCTGCAACAAAATCAGCTCTGTCAGTGTATCGGGAACCTGAGCCCTTGCCTCTCTTAGCATGATGTGTAGATGAAGACATCCCAATCCTTTTTCCTGTCTACATACTCTGTTCTGTTTTCACAATTAAATTCATTTTCAATTTATTTTCCTTTAAATGACTAAAATGCTCTCTTAATCATCCATTTTCACAATTTAGTCTAAACCACTAATCCAAATCATTATCATCTTTTATCATTTAATCGAATAAATCCTCAAATTTTTATATCATTTCAATAAAGTCCCTAATTCAATATTTGGGACATTATAGTATGTTTGATGTTAAGATGCATATGTAAGTAAATGTGTCAATGATGCAAGTGCATGCTTTTATAACTGATAATGACACAAAGATGCGTGGGAAGTCTTCATTCTTTGATTTTCCTCATTCCTTTTATCGATAAGGTGTTCGTAATTCTTGACTCACAAAAATTTGCTCTTTATGCCCCAACAAATTCTTGCCCCCCCAAGACTCAATTTTTTTGCCCCAATATTGACTCTGAACTTTTATGTATGAGAGACATTTGTTAGTTTCCAAGATACATTCCCCGAAGATACTATCTTGTTTGAAAATAGTTTTCTTCCTCTTTTATTTTTTTCAAAATGTGAAAGGTTTGTTGAAGAAACAAAATAGTTCCCTATTGAGGCTCATAATTGAAGCAAATTGTAAAACATGAGTTCATAAAATATCAAAAGAATCAAATGCTCTTTCAATATTTCAAAGTTATAGTTCTTTGACAAGTGTGAAGATTAATGGTAAGAATTAATTTGGAAAGTGTTTAGGTTGGTTTCTTTTTCAAGGTTTTCATTGATTTGATGATCATGTACACCACTTCCATACATTCATGTATACCTTTGAGATTCCCCCTTAACCTTTGACGAGTTAGTGAAAAGTACTAGTGATTGCTTAAAATGCCCTTGTGAGCGCATTCACTACTCTAGTGCTAGACCTTTTAGAGAGTTTTCATATTTCATTTCTCTATAATATTCCATTTGTTCAGGTTTCATACACTCTTTTAGCAGATGAATGCATAAATATTAATCCAAACACATAATTTTCGTGTACTCGTTTGTATTCGACTATAACAGATTTTTATTAACTCCCTTAGTCCATTTTCCATCGAAACTCTTTCTTAATTCAAAATTTAGGCCTTCTCGCCTTTCTTAATTTATATTTCATTAACATTAGTGTTCTCATCTTTTCTTTGATTTTGTTGGGAGATTCATCTCGAAAAAAAGTTATTAGTGTCACGATATGAATATAATCTTATCCATAAAGTTAGGGCTCTTGAAATAACCCATTATTTTATCAGAATACATCTAATTAGAGGATTCAAATGTCATAAAGTCTTCGACTTGATAACCTAAACGGAACTCACTTCATAAAGCTTGGACTTACCTCCATAGCTACTTCATACATTACCTCCGAATATTATCAACTTACTACCTTTAGTGGAGTGCCCCGAACAATATTAAGATCAATTCACATTAATATCACATTATTTCTCTGAGTTTTTTATTTTTAGATTTCTTACGCTCATCAAGAAAAATCTATTCTAGTCGGAGTGTCGTTGAAAGTCAAAAATTTCATTTTTTAGAGCTCAATTTCCAAGCTACTGACCTGAGCTAAGTTCATCTATTCCACCCATTTATTTTTGAAAATTAAAGAATCATCATTGAACATAATAAATTGAATTGTTATCTAAATAGTCTAGAAATATCGTGTACAGCAAATGCCTTATCTTACTTGTTTGCAGGAAGACCCGTACTTCACTTATAACTTTCGACCCTCTTAATCAATTTTAAAAATTATATATTTTTTATGTTTTCACTAGTGGATACCCTTTCATTTTAAATTACCAAATTGAATTACCCAAGTAGAGAATAATTCTCTTCGATAATTTAAAATAAATGCTCAAGCCTTTTAGTTATTTATGGAAAGGTGGATAATGAAAATGAGATTATCATTCTTTGCAATTAAATAAGATGTCATGCAATCAATCAATAAACTTAATGAAAATTATTTACAAATTTAAAGAATCAAATCAAAGAATCAATTTAAAAACTAGAATCATAGTACAATGAATTAAAATTAAAGGCATAAATGGAATAGTTAAGTAATTAAAAATATAAATGGTAAATAACAAAAGATATGAGAAGTAAAAAAGGATATGAATACTAAAATTACCCAAAAAATAATAAAATATTAAATACACAAATGAAGAAAATGATAAATGGAAAAAATATAAATGGAAAATAATAAATAATAAATGATGATAAATGAAAAGTAAATATGGGCTAATAAAAATAAAATATGTATACAATATAATATATGGTATGATACATAATAAATATAATAATATAAAAACATATATATATCTTAATAATAAATTATATACCAAATATAAAAAAAGTATATATATAAAAACATTAGATGTGTAAAGATTGTGTATAGATATGTATAATAATGTCAATAAAATAAGATTGGTAAAACTTAAAAAAAAATAGTTGATGTTCATAGAGAAACCTCAAGGAATACTAGTTTATTTTAAAAAAATATTCAAAATCATTTTCATAGTTCCTAGGTTTCTCTCCTCCAATAAACTCTTAAAAAATAAAATTTATAATCAATAAAAAAAACAAGGATGAAAGCCAAGAATAAAAAAGAGAAGTACCTTGAAATGAAAGTTCTTTTTCATTGCTTTATTCTCATATTACAAATGCATAATACTTTCTCTATTTTTCTCTCATTTACATCAACTGTTAAGATGAGTCGTAATCATACAATATCTCCCATAAGGAAATAACATATAATCTTATTGAATCAAATCAATTATTATAGTTATTTCTCTTTATAAGAGATCACACTTGATATGAAAATATTTTCCTCAGGATATTTTCTAATATGATGATATTTTCCTTTTTTTTCAAAGGCTACTGTGGATGGATTCCTCAAACCTGGGCTGAAACTCAAACTTGGATTTGGACAATAAACCTCTGAACGGAAATAGGTGTCTATAGTGTGATTTGGGTGAGAGCTTATTTGTGCAAACATATTTGTCTTGTGATGTTTTCTTTTTTGTTTGCTTCATTCATATTAACTCTCTGAGAGAGTATGTATTTAAGGTTTTGGGTATAAACCTTGAAGTGTTTGTAAGGTTACATATTGTCCTTAAAGATAAGAAAATTTAGTGGATTTGAGAAATATTTAGTGTGGATGTTAAAGAAGTGAATGTAGACTTGATCTAGAAATTGAATCACTCTAAATCATTGTGTAATTTTTTTTTACAAATTTTTGTTACTTCCACACAACTTTAAAAGGTCAAGTTACCCCTTCTTGGCATATATCAATTGACCGAAGAAGTTAACAATAAAACAACAACAACAACAAAACTCTATTCCCATATGCAATGGGGTAAGGGGGAGGTAGGGTAGTAGGCTGCCCCTAACGCCCGGTTGAGAACAGCTTCCGTAGAAGACCTCCGGCAGTCAGAAAAATTAAAAAATAAAGATAAAAATCCAATGCATGTATAAATAAATAAATTAATAAATATATAGTTGAATAGCCATCATATGTAGTTTTCATACGTGCGTCTGTAATGGGAAGTAATCCCTGCAAATAAGTCCCTGTGTAAAAATCTCTGCATATAGACAGTAACGTAATTCCCGGCTAAATTTAGAAAGAGAAAACATGAAGAGAATGATACACAAAAGTCATCGATAGCAAGTTATGAGAAGTAATAAAGTCAAATGGGTTAAAACCTAAACTAAAGCAACACTACTCCGCTACCCTAATTCTAATCCTTCATAAATTCCAATGACAGAAACGAATAAAAAGTAGAAGTCATGGAAATTACTACAGAGGCATTAAAAAGAAGACAGAGATGCTACACCCTATGACTATGACCCACAACTACTCAGCTACCCTGGTCTTAAGTCTCCATAATTTCCTATCAGAGGTCATGTCCTCGGTAAGGGCTAAATCCTTCAAATCTGATCTCAAGCACTCTAACCACTTCCTCATTGGTCGTCCTCTCCTTCTGGCACCCTCGATTGTATTCGACTCTACCCTCCTGATCGCATCCGATAGTTGTCGCATAAGGACATGCCCAAACCACCGTAGTCTTTCCTCCCTCAATTGTTCGGATACAGTCACCACCCCCAAGGACATCCTAATTGCAGAGTTTGGTGTCATGTTCCACAGAGTCCTTCCACATGCCCATCAAAGCATTCTCATTTCTACTACCTCCATCCTCCTTATGTGATCCTTCTTGATTGCCCAACATTCTGATCCATACAGCAGCGCTAGTCTAATTGCCATTCTATAAAATTTTCCCTTAAGTTTTAGAGGCACCTTCTTGTCACATAAAGCTCCAGTAGCAGCCCCCCACTTTAGCCATCCCGCCTTTATACGGTGTGTAACGTCATCATCTACACTCCCATCTTTATGTATCATAAACCCTAGGTACTTGAAACAATCATTTGAGGGTAGAACCTGTCCTTCGATGCATACTTCTACATCTTCATTGGTTTGGTTCCCACTGAAGTTTGAACATATATACTCTGTCGTTTCAATATTGATCCTTACACCATTTTCTTCCAAAGCAGTCTTCCAGGTAGCCAATCTACTATTCAGCTCAGTTTTTGTTTCAGCAACTAGGACAATGTCGTCAGCGAAAAGCATACACCATGGGACACCGTCTGGTGTCGCACAATAAATGTCGTCCATAATCAAGGCGAAGATATAAGGGCTAAGAGCTGACCCCTGGTGGAGTCCGATTTCCACCGGGAATGCCTTGGTGTCACCAAATATATTCCTGATGAATGTAGTAGATCTACAGTACATATCACGAATTACCCGGATATAAGTAAATGGTATCCATCTCGTTTCTAAGGTCTTCTAGATCGTATAACGGGGAACGCTATCATGCACCTTCTCAAGGTCAATGAACGCCATATGAAGATCTCTATTTTTTCTCTATATTTCTCCATAAGCCGTCGAAGTAGATGAATCGCCTCCGTAGTTAACAATGTTTTAAAATTTAATAAATTAATTACGTAATATGTGATACTTATAAAAACTATTCATGTGTGAAAATTCTAAACCATCAATATACGAAAGTTTCATAATAATTCCAATTCTTGTTGTAGAATATATTTTTATGATACCCTAATTAATACCCATTATAAAACTTCCTATAAAATGTAAGTGCACAATTTAAATTTGGAAGGCCTTAATCTATAATTATTTATTTTCTTTTGAGTTAAAGGATCGAATAAAATGAAAAATTAATCGATAGAAATATTTTTTATCATAAACTCTTATAGGTATATAATTATTCTTTTAAATGTGTTATCTTTGTATTTTTCACTTCACATCTCGAAGTTGGGGTTAAACTTTTTTGAAGTTGTAAGGGATTGAATTATGACATATTAAAGTCTAAAATCTAAATTAAAAAGAAATCACAAAAATGAAGGACCAAGATGAATATGAGGAAAATATTAAAAGATAAAAAGATGAACTTCAAAGAGGTTAGTGACCTTGAGTGTAAATTGCCCATTTTGTTTGGGAGGTTTTTTGAAAAAAAAATAAAGTTGGCAACCGGTGACCCATTGAAAGCTAGGCAAATGCTTTAGGAATCACTATTGAAGAAAAATATTTAAAATAATTTTGAATCAACCTAGGCCTGATATAAATCCAACATTCTTAGAAATTCCTCTTCATTCCCTCCCCCAACCAAGAAAACCTCTTTCTCTCTATTGGGTATTTGTTATCGATACCGTTTCATCGTCGATCAATGTCCGATTGTGTGCATCATCAATGTCTTTCTCAACATTGCATCATCTCACTTCGATCGATGCTCTTGATGCCATCTATAACACCTACAACCCATACACTTATACTAATACATGTTATAGATGTCACATGAGTTGCTTAAAACATTTCCCAAAGTGATTAAAATTAATTTCTCCAAAATGTAGTTATTATTATAAAATATTAAATCACATAAAACTGTTGCATAATATTTAAAACATATATTAACATAAAATGCATTCCTTTACAATAATAATGTTGATTAATACCATCCATAGTAAAATTGGTTTGTTTAGCCATTACAAACCAGTTCCATAGTAAAATAGAGTAAAATAGTTCAACAGAGCAACTAGGACATTCATATGTACATACCACTAACTAAGTCAAAATCACATCAAATGATGTCTTATTGATAATGTAATATACTCCTCGATTCTTTAAGTTTCTCAATACTCCTTACTTCTACTCTTGTTTCTTACCTACGCGTGAAAATTATCACACGCTAAGTATATACTTAGTGAGGCAATTAAAATAATAAACAGTGCAATACAACTCATGCATGAAATTAAATGTCATTTTCCAATACCATAAGATCACCTTACCTGCATGTCCAATATTTTACCATAATCAAAATGACATGATACAAATATAATCATTTTACCAATAACTATAGCCCAAATTATTAATCCATGAGGAACCCGATCTAGGAGTCAAGTATTGCACAATAGTGTTAAGGTCGAGCCTTGCTCACCTAATAATGCACCGTAGTACTAAGGTCAGACAATTCTAATCTGACTTGTACTATGTGTCTTTACTAGACACATTGATACTAAAATTTTGCAGCTACTAGACTCTATATCATGCCATTAATACCACTGAACCTCAATAACTTACTTGGGCATCTTGACATTTTTGTATATGTCAATAATATGATGAATGTCATAAATTTCATGCTAGTAAAAATAAGGTAGACTTATCGCAAGTCTTTCCACTAATGTATAAAACATGAATGTATAATACCATGCATGCATTACACTCACCTTGATAGTTTATAAATATGTAGCAAAATATTAGCCTTATTAAGCTTTCAACTTGATCCTCTTAATACTCGATTTGGTTTGATCACAAATCAATCAAGATCTGTACAACATCACAAATTTATATCGATGCATATATTAGTATTGTACTAACATAAATACATTTCCAAACAAAATCCATAATCATAGTTGAAACTTATTCACTATCAAAATACTTCAACACTTAATAATTCTTTTAATATTGGCACCAACTTTTCCAAATATATAAAATGGTTCTTCACCATTTTACCACTTAAACTTTCAATACCAAAAATTGCAGCATTGAAATTATTACCAACCAAATACATTTACAAATTCATAATTACAAATAAACACCCCAAAATATTCGAATATTGCATTTAAATCACCCCAACTTTCAAAACTTCCAAAATGATCTAATTTCATATCCTAACACTCATTTAAATTAGAAAACAGAAATTTACATCATATTACATCAACAATAGATCAATTACACAACAACCCGTGATTTTTACAAAATTTATGATTTGGACCCTCAACTTTTCAAAAATTACCAAATAGTCCCGAAATTTTTATAAGGCTTGTCGAATATTTCCTACATCATTTACAACCCTTACATATTTTTTCCATAATTTTCCTCATCTATATAAGCCATGGTCGAATGTTCCAAAGCTCCTAGACTAGGTTTTTCATGATTTTGATTCGATTCAAGCATGAAATCAACTTCCTTCCAATCTTAAAACATCTCTAAAATCAAATCCCTTATTAAATTTCATCAAAACACAAAGTTTCCCCAAGTTATAGTTTAGTCTAATATCAAAGAAACATTTGTAACAAGAGTGAATATGTTTTAATCATAAAACAAGCTTGAAAATGAATCTATAACCTCAAAAACATCAAGATTCATCATCAAATTCATAAAATCCTAATATGAACATAAACCCTAAAATTTGGGATCTTTAAAATCAAGCAAGATTAGCAAGAATAAATGGTACCAAAAGATAGCGTTTTTCGCGTAGAGTAATTTTCTATATCACGGCATAATTCAAAATCAAAAGGAAATTGCTCAAAAATTGAAAAGAAACTTTCTCTCACCTTTTTAGGAGCTCACATCTTGAAGGAGAAACGGATGAACAATATAACATGAAATTTTAGATTAATTTCATGTTAACTTACCTCTAATTTAAGCTTAAATGAAAATTTTATTCATTTAATTGAGAAAAGACCAATTTACCCTTAATGAAACTTCATATTTACCATAAAACCAAGAAAACCTTATCATATTCCAAAAGTCAAATATGAACAAATTATTTCCCACTTTACCGATTTGCCCATGTAATTTTCCAAAAATTACAATCATACCACTTTAATCCGACGATCCAAATTTAACATGGAATTAAATCCTCAAATCCAATGGTTTATATTATTTTCTATAATTTTAAAATGTAAAAATAATATTTTAAGCCTAATTTATCATCCTTCAAATTTTCTTCAAAATTTTTATTTGATCTGATTTATCCATTTTTAACAGACTTTAACACTTTCTAGTTTTTAACAAAATTCTCATATCAAAAATTTGATTTCAATAAAACCCCAATTTCAAGAGTAAAGTGTTCATTTGTGGAATAAAAATTCTTTTTGGGAAAGTTACAAAATAGGTCTCTAAACTTTTCCTAATTTTCTACTTTGGCCACCAAACTTTCAAAATTCATATTTTGGTCACTAACCAAAATTTTGGGGCATTACACCATCATTACTACTGCGGTGGAGTAGATCGAATAAATATATTTTGAACATCGTAGAAGCTTGTCTCCATCAATAAATAACATTGGTAGGTGACTTAAAATCACTTTATTTTAAAATCAGGAATTTTGGTGCACATTTTACCGCTAGAGCCGCTGCACGCGCCCCATGCATCATCCCCTATATGTGGACATTGCTCACTTCCTGAGGAATTTTGGAAATCGTTTTGAACCAGTCTAATTCAAGTCGAATCGAGCCACTTGAGTCGAGTTAAGCTACATCGAGCCATCGACCGTTGAACATTCGTTGACTAGCTGTTAATCGCTACTGAGTGGCCGTTGATCGATGATGATTTTTCTTAAAAGTTATATTTTTTTCTTTTTCAAAGTCTTGAGTCCATTTTTTGGATCCATTTCACCAAATTCTAACTCGGTCAGTTTTTTTCAATATTTAACCTTCCAATTCAATCTGATTTTTGTGATTAAGTTTTATTTCTAATGTAAATTGTTTTACTATGTATCGGAGATGTTATGAGACATTGAATTTGTGTTCAATATGGATCAAATAAGTTTCAAAGGTTGACTGATTTAGCTTAAAGTCAAGCTAATATTTTACTAATTACTTACATGTTTTATGGAATCAATTGATAATTACTTAATGCATGAATAAAAGTATTGATCATATATTCATTACGATTATTTTTAAAGTTGTGCTAAATATATTAAAAGGATTGTCATACCCTGATTTAGGGGTTGAAATTTTCCTAAAGTTATTTCGGGATTTAATTTGAATTTTGGCTAAATTCTGTGACTAAAGCAAATTTTTAGTCAAATTTGGATTTAAATCAGGAAAATCCAAAAGCCCAAAGACCAATGGCATGATTTTTCCATTCTCCTTAAATGTTTGGTTTAAAGCATCCCTTGAAGCTGGGACCCTCTTCATTTAGGAACCCCATATTTTTTTTCTTTTTCTCTCTCATTCCCTTTTTGGTTTTATTCTCCAAGAAATATTTAATATTTGTTTTGTCACTGACCGTAGCTCCGTTTGTTACACCACCCATACCATTGTGATCCTTGCATTGTCATGAGTCCACCGGTGTCCATTTCATAATCTCCGTCGTTGGCATATGGAGGGGTGAGCATTCTAAAGTTTTTGATGAGTCGTTATCAAGCTCTATATTGTTCACTATTGTGAATCTAGCTTGGTAAGCTCTCAAAACCCATCAAAATAATTTTTAAAATTTTTCATAATTATTTTGGCTGCCAGAATAGTAGCACAAGCCCCCACATGTAGTTGTTGCGTATGGGGCTTGTTCAACATATGGTGGATCTTTTAAAAGTAAGTCAACCCAACCTGTTGGCCCATGTCTAACATGTTAACCCATTTTTTTGACTCGTAAACTCATCTGACCCAATTATGTTAGCCCAAATCCAAAAGTGACCCAAACCTCAAACCAACCCAATAGAACCAGACCAAACCGGTCTTACCAAATCAGACTAAATTAGTACAACCAAACTAGATTCGAGTTGATCGTTGTTCGTTAAATGTTAATCGTTATCATTGATCGTTGAACATTGAACGTTATCACTGTTAACCGTTAACTGATGGTGTAACGCCCATTTCCCGTATACGTTATCGCATACAAGTCCAGCATGTCACATAGAATTTACAAATCAATTCTTTTTTGAAAACCAAAATTTTTTTGTTTCTTTCTAAAATAATTCAATTATAATCAAGTATCTTAAAATATTTAATTTCGATAACATTAAAAATCATTTAACTAAAATATTAATTAGCTAATCTTTATTTATAAACAGTAATAATAAGTACCATCCATCGAAACCAAATTCAAACGTAACTATTTTTAAGTATCACGACTATTTAGTATACATGCCAACTAGTATAATCATCATTCAAAAAGATATCATAATGATTCTGAAGTAGACTTGATCTTCAAATGTTGATGTTGGGTCTAGCTCCTTACTCCGTATGCTTACACTTACCTACGCGTGCAAATCATCACACGCTAAGTATACACTTAGTGAGGCATTATAATGTTAATAGTATGGCATATGTTTAATAAAATATAAAACATGTATCATAATAAGAAAACATTATATATAAAAACTTTTAATAAAATCAATCTGACTGATCAAAGTTATTTTCATATAAAATTCAACTGTAAGTCAACAATTCATATATAAGGCATTCAAAGCCAAATAAATGTTCTTGATGAAAACTTTGATTTCAATAAAAATCTATCAAAATTGTACGTTTCATTTTCATTTCAATACGCAACCCAATGTATGATGAATGAGAATGCATGATATGTGAGTGTACGCAAATATGTAGTCGAAACTGCCGCATAGATAGTATGCACTTAAAGTGCCATTTAGAATATACAGGCACTGTAGAACACATCATCATTGTATAAATCAGGAATATCATAATGGTCAACATCATGAATTTCCTGAATGCACAAATAGTGTCTCGTAGAATTTCACATAAAGTGCCACATAGAATTGCACATAAAGTTCCATATAGAATTGCACATAAAGTGTCGCGTAGAATGTACACAAATGTACCAATAAGATCGATCAATAATCACTCAAACTCTTTCCATGCAAATTGTACCACTAACTTTCAATGCACATACAATGGGCCTTATATTCAAATCCATATACCATTCACATGTCAAAGTTTCATAAACACGAATATATCGAAATAACATATAAAAATATATTGGGTAGTTCATACCCAAAATCATTCAATTCTTTTCAATAAAAATACTAGGAAAATATAATAACATAAACCAAATCATTTTCATTGTCAAACTTTCAAGATTGGCTCACCACAAGCCAAATTATTCAAAAATCATTTAACAAAGCATTATGGCAACATATAATAATACGACTCAAAGCCTTTTTCTTTCAAAACATTCGAGGTTGACTCATCGCAAGTCTTCCTCATATTATATATAGATAAGGTAGAAATACACTCACCTGGTAATGCCTCACTAGTAACCTTACTTAGCGTTCCTAGCTTCACTCTTGAACTTTTTATTTACCTTTAAGCTTTGTTTGATCTTGATCTTCATGTTCATCATTTATACATCACATACATTTCAAAGCATATATTAGTATCTTACTAACAGAGGCACATTCTAGTAGTAAAATTCATTAAAATTCTATCAATACTTATTCGATATTAGATTCATTTGAACACGCCAATACTAACCATAACACTTCAAATATAACTTCAATCCTTTTAACATTCATGTCAACTAATTCTTTCAAATTCCACCATCTAACCATTAAAATGAATTCTTTTATAATTCTTCTCAATATTTCCAATTTATTGAAAATGGTCATTTTCCATTTAACATTAATTCCAAGCATTCAAAAATGTACTCAAACATTTAAACATTACTCTTCAGCTTCTAATCCATTTTCACTTCAATTTTAAAATTTCCATATTCTGACAACTTGCACTACCTTTAAAGAATCATTAATTTGTATTTATCTACACACTAGAATTTACTTCTGTTTCTTCTGTTGGAAAATATACTCGAATAAAAATCTAAACATATAAATTACCCCTTCTAATTCAAGTTGTAAAATTTATAGTGAATTTTCTAATCTTATTTCTAGAATCTGTTTTGAGCAGAATTTGTTGCCCTATTTTCTAACCTATCATTGATAAAAAAAAATCTTATATTTCATTATACAATTCAAAATTGATTCCTGTTTTTGTTCCAAACAAAACCAGATAGGCATATAAACACAATGGTATAAAATCACCTGCTAATAATTTTTATAGAATTTCTGGTGAATTTTCAAACTTATTTCTAGATTCAAAAATCTAAATTGTTTTCATTATTTTGCATCCTTAATTTCTTCATCAATTATTACAACTTGCATCTAGATCCTTCATCATTTTTACTTTATTCAAATCAATGCCAAATATTCCAACATTGTAAAAATATATTCAATTTAATAACTTCACAATTGTATAATTGTAATTCAATCCCTTATTTCCTAATCCATTAGAATTCAACCATCACACTTAACCAAATTTACAATTTGATCTTATATCAACATTCTAACTTAAAATTCAGTAACTGAATATTAAATTTCAACATTTAATACTCATAATTGAAAATTTTGACTTCTAGGTCTAATAATTTCTAAAATTTGCAAAAGTCCTTTTACTTTAACAACTTCTGAATTGATCCAAATAACTTTCTAAAGCTTACATATTCATACATTCATCAATTCTCAAAATACATTTTTCACAAATTTTTCCCTAATAATTTCATCTTGGCCGAACCTACTGAAGAAATTAGGGTGTATTTTTCATCCAATTTCAAGCATTATTTCAAGCTCCTTTGATTAAATTCAAGTAATTCTAATAATTCAACCACAAAATTCAACCAATTCTCCATGAACCCTTGCTAGGCCGAAACTTATATATGTAATTCCAATCAATTTTACTCTTCACATAAGCTTTAAAATTAATCTACAACCTTAATAACATAAAAAACAGGCTTTAAATCAACAAAATCAAACTTGTTCTTCATCCACCCAAATCATAAAATCCAAGCATGATTTCCATGAAATAATTGTACCAAATGACAGAGAATTTCAAGTAGATCAATTCTCTATCAAATAGCTTAATCCAAAAATCAAGAAAAATGGCTTAAAATGGAAAAAAATCCCTTACCTTAATGGAGTTCACGGCACCAAATGGAGAAAGATGAACAAATTCTTGAATTATCTTCATCTTTCTTTAATTAAATAAATGAATTAAAAAAATCATTTAATGCAAAATTACCAATTTTCCCTTAAAATTAAATATATATATCAATTTACCCTTGAATTTCATGATAGTTACTAAATTACCATGCTTTCATCATCCCGTACATAATCACTGCACAAATAATTTCCCATCTTCCACTTTTTCCCTTTTAATTTTTCAAAAATTACAATCTAGTAACTTAAATCCAACGGTTCATATTCAACATGTAAAATTATCTCAAATCAAATGATAGACATTTAATCCTTCCAAATTAAGTTATGGAAATGACATTCTTGACCTTACCTTATCATTCTTCAAAATATCTCAAAAATTTGATTCGATCTGATTATCCGGATTTTTCTCGAACTTTATTGCTTTATAGATTTTAATACAAAATCTATACAAAAAATCTAATTCCTACATAAAATCATTCTTGGGGTGAACTATTCATTTATGGTACTGAATTGTATAACTTTTTAGAATTACACTTTAGACCCTAAACTTTTCCCAAGTTTACACTTTAGCCTCTAAACTTTAACATTGTATATTTTGGTCACTAGATAAAATTTTGGGTATTACAGACGGTGTTGATCGTTAACCGAATTTGACTTTAAATATTGACAAGCGTTAACTTTTATAAAAAAAACCCCTCTCTCTTAACATTTTTTGAAGTCCTGAGTCCGATTTTGTTGTTCATTTCAATTAATTCTGATCTGAAAGTACAAAATCAAGCCCGTTAAACCAAAAATGCTTACTATTTTTAGACTTTTTGTTTATTATTTTATTCTTTTTGGACGTCTTTAGTCCATCATCTGGATCCATTTTGCCAAATTCAAACTCGATAAGTTTTTTCAATGTTTAACCTTCTAATTCAATCTGATTTTTGTGATTAAGTAAATTGTTTTACCATGTATCGTAGATGTTATGAGACATTGAATTTGTGTTCAATATGGATCAAAGAAGTTTCAAAGGTTGACTGATTTATCTTGAAGTCAAGGTAATATTTTACTACTTACTTACATGTTTTACAGAATCAATTGATAATTACTTAATGCATGAATAAAATTATTGATCATATATTCGTTGATGATTATTTTTGAACTCGTACTAAATATAGTAAAAGGATTGTCATACCCTAATTTAGCAGGTTGAAAATTTTCCTAAAGTTATTTCGGGATTTAATTTGAATTTTGGCTAAATTATGGGACTAAAGCAAATTTTTAGTCAAATTTGGATTTAAATCTGGAAACTCCAAAAGCCCAAAGAACAATGGCATGATTTTTCCATTCTCCTTAAATGTTTGGTTTAAAGCATCCCTTGAAGCTGAAACCCTCTTCATTTTGAAGCCCCATGTTTTTTCTTTTTCTTTCTCTTTCCCTTTTTGGTTTTATTCTCCAAGCAATGTTTAATATTTGTTTTGTCACTGATCGTAGCTCCATTTTCTACACCACCCATACCATTGTGATTCATGCATTGTCATGAGTCCATTGGTGTCCATTTCATAATCTTCGTCGTTGGCGTATGGAGGGGTGAGCATTATAAAGTTTTTTGCAAGTCGTTATTATGCTCTATATTGTTCACTATTGTGAATCTAGCTTGGTAAGCTCTCAAAACTCATCAAAATAATTTTTAAAATTTTTTTATAATTTTTTTGGCTTCCAGAATAGTAGCACAAGCCCCCACATATAGTTGTTACATATGGGGATTGTTCAACATATGATGGATCTTTTAAAAGTATGTCAACCTGACATGTTGACCCACGTCTAACCCGTTAACCCATTTTTCTGACTCGTAAACTCATCCGACCCAATTCTGTCAGCCCAAATACAAAAGTGACACAAACTTCAAACAAACCCAATGGAACCATACCAAACTGGTCTTACCAAATCAGACTGAATTAGTCCAACCAAGCTAGAGTCGAGCTGATCGTTGTTCATTAACTATTAATCGTTGATCATTGAACGCTGAACATTGAACGTTATCACTGTTAACTGTTAACCGTTAACCGATGGCGTAACACCCATTTCATGTATACGTTATCGCATACGAGTCTAGGATGTCACATAGAATTTACAAATCAGTCCTTTTTTAAAAACCAAAAAAAATTTGTTTCTTTCTTAAGTAATTCAATTATTATCAAGGATCTTAAAATATTTAATTTGTATAACATTAAAAATCATTTAACTAAAATATTAATTAGCTAATATTTATTTATAAATAGTAATAATAAATACTATCAATCGAAACCAAATTCAAACGTAACTATTTTTAAGTATCACGACTATTTAGTATACATGCCAACTAGTATAATCATCATTCAAAAAGATATCATAATGATTCTGGAGTAGACTTGATCTTCAAATGTTGAAGTTGGGTCTAGCTCCGTACTCCGTATGCTTACTCTTGCCTACGAGTGTAAATCATCACATGCTAAGTACACACTTAGTGAGGCATTATAATGTTAATAGTATGGCATATGTTTAATAAAATATAAAACATGTATCATAATAAGAAAACATTATATATAAAAAACATTTAATAAAATCAATCTGACTGATCAAAGTCATTTTCATAAAAAATTCACCTGTAAGTCAACAATTCACATATAAGGCATTCAAAGCCAAATAAATGTTCTCGATGAAAACTTTGATTTCAATAAAATCTATCAAACCTGTACGTTTCATTTTCATTTCAATACGCAACCCAATGTATGATGAATGAGAATGCATGATATGCGAGTGTACACAAATATGTAGTCGAAACAGCCGCATAGATAATATGCACTTAAAGTGCCATGTAGAATATACATGTACTGTTGAACACAACATCACTATATAAATCAGGAATATTGTTGAAAACATTTTTGATATTTCGATATAAAAAATTAGTTTAAAAGAATTTTAAGATTTTACAAATAATTTTCTAAGTATATTCGATTCAATTAATCGAATATCAAAATATTACTCCAAGTCTTTTAAGATCAATTTCAAACCTTACTAAATGTGTAAAATTGTGTTTTATACTTAATATATTTTTGAAACAATTTTCACAAGGTATTTTGAACCAAAATCAAGCCTAAAATCAATTTTTCAGAGTGATGCACCAATGCACCAATCCATACATCGATGCACCATGAATTAAATTGAACATCGAATGCATTTCATGCATCAATGCACCAGCCATGCATCGATGCAGTCTGGCTATTTTGAAACATCAAATGCACTTGATGCACCGATTCACTCTTAGTGCACCGATTCCCTCTTAGTGCACCGATGCACTAAGGGTCCAACGGTAAAAATATTTGAATTTTACACTGATGCACCGATGCACCATGGGTATGCATCGATGCACTAGCGCTCCCAACTGCTTTAATTAATTGTTTTCACACTTAAACGACTCTATTGACTCCACTAATCATCCCCAATGTTTAGAACTGATTCAAGGTGTATTTAAACAAGCTTAGAAGCCATTGATCAATAACAAGAAATAACAAGGAACTAGAATCAAGAGAGAATCAAAGAGAAAACATCAAACCTCAAGTTTGAGCATTTCAAGCCTATTTTTCATTCAATATTCATTTTGCTTTCAAGAACACTTATTGTGCTCAATTTTATTTATTATTGAGTGTTCTTTTTTTGTTCTAGAATTGTGCAAACATATTTTCCTTGTGATATTTTTCTTGTAAGTTTGTAAATTTGTAATCTTCTCTTTGAGAAAAGAGTGTTCTCAAGAATTGGGGTATATTCTTGAGGGAGTTGTAAGGTTATCTCTTTGGCCTCAAAAGAAAGAACAAATTAGTGAATTTGTTGTAAAATTCTTAGTGTGGATAGCTAAGGTAGTGGACATAGACTTTGGTTGATAAAGTCGAACCACTCTAAATCGTTGTGCAATTACTTTCAATTTTCTTCAAAAGCTTCCACCAAAATTTTTATTGCCAATTCACCCCCCTCTTGGCCGATTCCATCGATCGATTAACTCAAAAATTGGTATCAGAGCCTAACTCATTTGAAGGTTTAATCATCTCTTGAGTCGATTCGGGAAAAGTGACATCGATAATCAAAGTCATCAATGGCCTCTATATCAAACTTTGACTCCGGTCTCGATTCGATGCCCGTCAACAAGCCTCATTTCTTCAATGGGGCTAGCTATGCCTATTGGAAAAATAGGATGATTTACTTCATTCAAGCAAGTGACATGGGAGCATGGAATGCCGTAGAAGAAGGATACATCAAACCTCTCACTCATCCAAGATTGTGGAGTGAAGGAGAGATAAGAATGTTCCAGCTCAACTCCAAAGCCATCCATATCATATTTTGTGCTGTTGGACCAGATGAATACGGAAGAGTTTCATCTTGTACAACCGCCAAATAAATATGGGACAAACTTCAAGTCACTCATGAAGGTACCGATGAGGTAAAGAAATCTAAAATTAGTATTCTAACGCATAGCTATGAAAATTTCAGGATGAAACCAAATGAAGATATCAAAGCTATGATGGATAGATTTTCAACGATTTTCAATGGTCTTAAATCATATGGAGAGATCATTTCAAATGAAAAACTTGTGAGGATGTTAGTCTACTCCCTTCCAAAATTGTGGCAATCAAAGAAGATGACAATCATCGAGTCTAAGGACCTAACGTCCTTAACTCTTGAAGAACTAATCAATTCCCTTCTCACTCATGAAATGATGCTTGAAGATGAAGTGGACCTCGATAATATTGACGAGACACCAAAGGAGAAGGAGAAGGAGAAGAAGAAAAACATTGGAGTTGCTCTCAAATCCACAAAAGATGAGAGTGATTCGAATGACGATGATGATGACGAGGAAATGGCATTATTTGCCAAACGATTCAGAAAATTGATGATGCCCAACCGAGGAAGAAAATTCAAACGTCATAAAGGCTTCAAAACTGAATCGAAGGAGAAAGACCCGATCATTTGCTATGAATGCAAAAAGCCATGGCATGCCAAATATGATTGCCCACAATTGAAGAAAAATGGTTAATCCAATAAGAAGCACAAGGCTCATGTAGCTACATGGAGCGATGAAGAAGGTTTCGATGAAGAGGAACAACAAGTTGCAAACTTGTGGTTGATGGCTATTGAGGAAGATTCTATTGTAACCTCTAACTCATTCGATTTGGATGAATTATCTTATAATGAGTTATTAGAGGATTATAATGGGTTGGCTTCGGATTATAAGACTCTATTTTCAAAATACAAAAATGATATTTCAAAATTGAAAAACGAAAATAGTCTTATATACAAGACCGACAATGAGCTTGAAAGTAAGACCAAAGAATTGCAAATCAAAATTAATGATTTTGAAAAGAAAAATACTGATTTGCATAACTTACTTTCAAAAGTTTATGATGATCATCAAAACAAGATTGATGATCTTAAAACTTCTTTTAATAAGGTTGGAATAAAAAGTTTTGAAAATGGTGAGAATTCAAAATCCAACTTTGTTAAGAAAAGTTTTAGAAGCTACAATCATAGAAGTCCTTAACGAACCTTGAATGGTAAAATTGTTAGGAGTATATGGGTTCCTAAAGAATTCATTATTACTAAAGATAAGAATGTCCTTAATAAATGGATACCAAAGGGGACAAGGATTTTAGAAACTAATGAATATGGACCCAAAATAATTTGGGTACCAAAAATTAGAAATTAATCTATGTTTGTAGGAAAAGAAGCATTGCTACAAGGAACGGGAAACAAATCCAAATTCATGGTACCTTGATAGTGGATGCTCGAGACACATGACCGGAGACAAAAGCCGGTTCATAGAGCTTAACGCCAAAAATGGAGGAGAAGTGACTTTTGGTGATAATTCAAAAGGTCACATTAAAGTTATTGGTACTATAGGTAATACCTCTTCCATACAAATTAAAAATGTGTTATATGTGAATGGATTAAAGCATAATCTATTGAGTATTAGTCAATTACGCGATAAGGGATTCAATGTCAAGTTTAAAATTAATACTTGTAAATTCATTGACATTGCATCTAATCGGATTATGCTTGTTGGTCATAGAATAGGAAACATGATAGTTGGTTATGGCATAGGAGACTAGGACATGCTAGTATGAGTGTTTTGCAACGGCTAATTCAAGGAGACTTAGTAAGAGGGTTGCCTAAGCTTAAATTTGATAATGATAAAATCTGTGATGCTTGTGCTAAAGGAAAACAAAAGCGAATTTCTTTTAAATCCATTAATGACGTATTTACTAGTAGAGTATTACAATTGATCCATATAGATCTTTTTGGGCCAACTAGGACTACTAGCTTGGGTGGAAAACAATATGCATTTGTCTTGGTAGATGACTATTCTAGATATACTTTGGTTCTATTCTTAAGTACTAAAGATGAAGCATTAGAAAATTTCATCACATTTTCAAAAGTAATCCAAAACGAAAAAGGTTACTTTATCACTAGTGTTAGAAGTGATCATGGCACTGAATTTGAAAATCTAGGATTTAATGAGTTTTGTAATTCTAATGGTATTAGCCATAATTTTTCAGCACTTAGAACCCCTCAACAAAATGGAGTTGTTGAGAGGAAAAATCAAACTTTAGAAGAAATGGCTAGAACCATACTTTGTGAAAATAATTTGCTAAAATATTTTTGGGTGGAAGCCATAAATATCGCTTGTTATGTTGTAAATCAAGTTATGATTAGGCCAATTTTAAAGAAAACTCCATATGAAATTTTCAAAAATAAAAAGCCTAGCATTAGCTATTTTCAGCCTTTTGGATGTAAATGTTTTGTTTTAAACAATGGTAAAGAAAACCTTGGCAAATTTGATGCTAAAAGTGGTGAAGGAATTTTTGTGGGTTATTCCTTAAATTCTAAAGCTTATCGAGTATTTAATAAAAAAATTAGTTGTAGAAGAGTCCATACATGTTGTTTTCGATGATAATCTCCTTCCGAGGAAGGATTCTTGTGTTAATGATGATGTAGGTATTGTACAAGCAAATGACGTTAGATATGATGTTGGAGAATCATCATCAAAGGAAGAAACAAAATATGAGGAAACTCATGATCCTCTCGAGAATCCAACCATTTAAGAAAGGGAAGTATCTTATCCAAGAGAGTACAACTATGTCAAGGATGGTGAGATTATAGGTGATCCATCCAAAGCGGTAACAACTAGATCCTCTCTTAGAAATATTTGTAATTATGCTGCATTTATTTCATGCATAGAGCCTAAGAACATCAAAGAAGCATTAAAATATGAACATTGGATTATTGCTATGCAAGAATAATTAAATCAATTTGAGAGAAGTAAAGTGTGGATATTAGTTGAAAGGCCTAGTAATAAATCTACTGTAGGTACTAGATGGGTATTTAGGAATAAGCTTGATGAGAGTGGTAATATAGTGAGAAACAATGCTAGACTTGTTACTCAAAGGTATACTCAAGAAGAGGGCATAGACTATAATGAAACATACGCTCCCGTAGCTATGATGGAAGCAATTAGAATGTTATTAGCATTTGCATGTTTTCATGAATTTAAATTATATCAAATGGATGTTAAAAGTGCATTTTTTAAATGGTTTTATAAAAGAATAAGTGTATGTGGAACAACCTCCAGGTTTTGAAGATTTAAAATTTCTGGATCATGTTCTTAAATTGAAAAAAGCACTTTATGGTTTAAAACAAGCTCCTAGAGCTTAGTATGAAAGATCGTCAAACTTTTTAATTGAAAAAGGGTTTTCAAAAGGGAAGGATGACACTACATTGTTTTTAAAGCATAAAGGTAAAGATTTATTAGTAGTTCAAATTTATGTTGATGATATAATATTTGGTTCTACTAATGATGTTATTTGCCAAGAATTTTCTAAGCTAATGCAAAGCGAATTCAAAATGAGCATGATGGGGGAGCTCTCATTTTTTTGGGACTCCAAATCAAGCAAAGAAAAGATGGAATCTTCATCAATCAATCTAAGTACGTCAAAGATATGCTCAAGAAATTTGGATTGAAAAATGGCAAACCTCATGACACTCCAATGAGCTCTTCAACAAAGCTTGACTTAAATGAAGGAGGTAAATGTGTAGATGTTAAATTATATAGGTCAATGATTGGATCTCTACTTTATCTAACAGCAAGTAGATCGGGCATTATGTTTAGTGTTTGCTTATGTTCTAGATTTCAATCATGCCCTAAGGAATCACATTTACTAGTTGTTAAGAGAATCTTTAGATACCTTAAGGACACTCCTAGTTTAGGACTTTGGTATCCTAGAGACTCTAGCTTTAGCTTGCATGCCTTTTCTGATGCGGATTTTGGAGGATGCAAATTGTGTTGCATTATCTACCACTGAAGCGGAATACATTTCAGCCGGTAGTTGTTGTACACAAGTTTTATGCATGAAACAACAACTTTTTTATTATGTAATTGAAGTAGGTACTATTCCTATCAAGTGTGAAAATACTAGTTCTATTTGTTTCACTAAAAATCCCATCCAACATTCTAGAACTAAGCACATTGAAATAAGACATCACTTCATTAGAGACCATGTCACTAAGGAAGATGTAGTTCTAGAATTTGTTGATACTTTGCATCAATTAGCGGATAACTTTACAAAACCTTTAGACAATGAAAATTTTGGACACTTAGGAGAGAATTAGGTTTAACTGACCTATCTTCACTTAGTGTTTAAAATAATTTTAGCACTTTTAAATAAATGAAAAATGCTTATAATGGTAATTTTTGATTGCATTCTTTGCTATTAGTTAGGGGGAGTTTATGTTATTTGGTGAAAATTAATTTTATGTTCAAATATTGTTTAAAGATTAATTTCATTGATTGAAAATGATTAATTTTCAATATATGAGTTGCCAATACTACTAGAGCTAATTAATTTAGCATTTTAAGTGTTTAAAATGGATTTTTAACATTTTTGTGCTTCATGCATCGATACACTTAACAGTGCATCGATGCATCCCTTTGAATGTGCATCGATTCATCATGTTGATGCACCGATGCACGCCTTGAATGTGCATCGATGGACGGGGTCATGCATCGATGCATCCGTCGGATTTTTAGATAAAAACCCTAATTTTCTTCATCTTCTCAAACTCCTAACTCTAAAACACTCATGACGTTCGCCTTTCTCTCTCTCTAAAATCTCCTTTTGCATAAAATCAACAAAATATTATTGGAATCTTCGAGTTTTTCAACTCCTAATCCTGCATTTATCATCAAATTGTGCAAAACAACATCACATTCCTCTCAAATCCGAAATTTTGAAGGTAATATTTCAAAAACCCTATTTTATTTATTTTTGATCTTAGGACTAGTTTTAATTAGTTCTAGGATGAACATTATATCGGGCATTGATAGTTTGATTATTAAAAATTAGTTTTTACAACTAATTTCATAAAAAACTCACAAATTTTCAATGAATTTGTGAATTTTTAAAATAAATAAAAATTCGAAAATCTAAATTTAAATTCTAAATTTGATATTTTTGATTTAATTATATTGTTTTCATGAAAAACTATACATATTATTAACAAATATTATTTTCAAATAGTTTTTCAAAACATTGCCCATTAGGATTCAGTTTAGAGAACCTTGAATTATTGAGGACTCAATTGAGTTTTGGGATTGATTATTGTGCATACATGTGTTTCAATTTGTAGGTTATATTTCTTTTTATGATTCTTAAATCATGTCTAATCTCAAACGCCCTAGGACTTCGTCCAGTCCTTCTCGTTCAAACCAACCTCCTAATCCCGTTCCCCCTCCACCTTCATCTCTATGAGGATCTTGTTTTAACATGCCTGAGCGTCGTAAAGATGAATAGTACTCTAGGTACATAAATTCTTTCCAAACTTATAGAATCCGTGAAGAGCGTATTCCTTCACTTCAAGCCATGGTTGACATTGACTTCGAATACCTTTCGATTCTTAAAGCTTGGAAGTTTGATAAATTGTTTTAGCTTAAACCTATCGTCTATCAACAATTGGTCCGCATTTTCTATTCCAATGCGGTGTGTATTCAAAATGAAACTCAACGTGGAACTATAGCCATTAGATCATATCTTTTAGGCCAATATATTAATATTGACCCCGAGACTATAGCTTTCCGATTTGGGTTAGATGATAGTGGTGTATATAATGAGAGTGAAAATGTGGAATATCCCTATGTTCCAAACTCCAGTGTTAGTACTCTACGATCTCATCACGATCATTTTCTCCATTTGATGATCTCTTGGTGGTTTAGACCATCTGGAGGTAGGTACTCCACACTTCTTGTTAGGGATTTATGGTGGATGTATTATATTAAAAAAAATCAAAATAAATCTGCCCCACATTATATTCAGTCAACGGGCATCATAAACATTGTTCCTTCAAAACATGTTGAAACATTGATTTACAGATGTCTTCTTAGTAACCTCTTTATCAAACTTGGTCTAGACGTCTCTCTCAACAATCCTATCCCACTCCAAAATCAAATCAATCTCACATCCTTGAAGAAAGCGGATTGGAAACAAGACGAGGTAACTGGTCAATGGGTTTTTAGACCCGAAAAGCAAACTCCGGGAGCTAGTTCCTCACGAGCTGCTCCTAGCTCCTCTCGTGCTCCTCCTCCGGCTCTGGCTTCTGACGATGATCCTGAATTTCAACAACTTATGCAAGACATCGATGATCACGTTCCTGATGACGAGCCTGCACTGGAACCAGCTCCACAAGAAGATCAATGGCCTCCATATTTTCGTTCGTTTTTGGAGACATTTGATTTACGGTATGCATCCATGGATTCGCACTTCACATTCATTTAGTCCCAGCTCTCTACCTTGGGAGCTCGACAACAACATATGAATGATCGTTTGGATGCACTTACACTTGAGATGAGAGCTCGTTACCCTCCTCCTCCTCCCGATCCTTCGATGGATGAATAGACTTATCTTTCTTTGATTGTTTTTGGGTTTGAACTTGAATTTAAATTGTTAAAACATTTTGGATTGTCATTCTTTGATTGTTGGATGTCTGTTTGATGGATATTTGAACTTTTATTTCATATATATTTTGGTTGTTTTAATATATGTATCATTTGCCTTTTAGTTGAAATATGACCAATTTACCATTTCACATTCTATTATAAATATTTATTATGAAACTAATGGCTAATCTCTCTTTTGATTGTGATCTTAGCAGCTTAAGCTATATATATATATATATTTAATCAATTGGCTATGTTTTTCAAACCTTGTTTAAATCAGTTTTTAAGTCTTTTTGATTTAACAAAAAGAGGGAGAAATGTTAAGTGTTAAAAATATTTTTAAGGGAAGAAGTGTTATAGTAAGGGGGAGTAATTTTTCAAAATTGATTTCAATTTTTTAGAAAATCTTCAAAATAACACGAATGTTTTTTTATATCAAAAAGGGGGAGATTGTTGAAAATATTTTTGATATTTCGATATAACAAATTAGTTTAAAAGAATTTTAAGATTTTACAAATGATTTTCTAAGTATATTCGATTCAATTAATCGAATATCAAAATATTACTCCAAGTCTTTTAAGATCAATTTCAAACCTTACTAAATGTGTAAAATTGTGTTTTATACTTAATATATTTTTGAAACAATTTTCACAAAGTATTTTGAACCAAAATCAAGCCTAAAATCAATTTTTCAGAGTGATGCACCGATGCACCGATGAACCAATCCATGCATCGATGCACCATGAATTAAATTGAACATCGAATGCATTTCATGCATCGATGCACTGAGGATTTTATGAAAACATCGAATGCATTTGATGCATCGATGCACCAGCCATGCATCGATGCACTCTGCTATTTTGAAACATCGAATGCACTTGATGCATCGATGCACTCTTAGTGCACCGATGCACTAAGGGTCCAACGGTCAAAATATTTGAATTTTACACCGATGCACCGATGCACCATGGGTATGCATCGATGCACTAACGCTCCCAACTGCTTTAATCAATTGTTTTCACACTTAAACAGCTCTATTGACTCCACTAATCATCCCCAACGTTCAGAAGTGATTCAAGGTGTATTTAAACAAGCTTAGAAGCCATTGATCAATAACAAGAAACAACAAGCAACTAGAATCAAGAGAGAATCAAAGAGAAAGCATCAAACCTCAAGTTTGAGCATTTCAAGCTTATTTTTCATTCAATATTCATTTTGCTTTCAAGAACACTTATTGTGCTCAATTGTATTTATTATTGAGTGTTCTTTTTTTGTTCTAGAATTGTGCAAACATATTTTCCTTGTGATATTTTTCTTGTAAGTTTGCAAATTTGTAATCTTCTCTTTGAGAAAAGAGTGTTCTCAAGAATTGGGGTATATTCTTCAGGGAGTTGTAAGGTTATCTCTTTGGCCTCAAAAGAAAGAACAATTAGAGAATTTGTTGGAAAATACTTAGTGTGGATAGCTAAGGTAGTGGACGTAGACTTTGGTTGATAAAGTCAAACCAGTCTAAATTGCTGTGCAATTACTTTCAATTTTCTGCAAAAGCTTCCACAAAAATTTTTATTGTCAATTCACCCCCTCTTGGCCGATTCATCGATCGATTAACTCAACAAATATCATAATGGTCAACATCATGAATTTCCTGAATGCACAAATAGTGTTCCGTAGAATTGCACATAAAGTGCCACATATAATTGCACATAAAGTGCCACATAGAATTGCACATAAAGTGCCACTTAGAATTGCACATAAAGTACCGCGTAGAATGTACACGAATGTACCAGTAAGATCGATTAATAATCACTCAAACTCTTGGCATACAAATTGTACCACTAACTTTCAATGCACATACAATGGGCCTTATATTCAAATCCATATACCATTCACATGTCAAAGTTTCATAAACACGAATATATCAAAATATCGTATAAAAATATATTGGGTAGTTTATACCCAAAATCATTCAATTCTTTTCAATAAAAATACTAGGAAAATATAATAACATAAACTAAATCATTTTCATTGTCAAACTTTCAAGATTGGTTCACCACAAGCCAAATTATTCAAAAAATAATTTAACAAAGCATTATGACAACATAAAATAATACGACTCAAAGCTTTTTTCTTTCAAAACATTCGAGGTTGACTCATCGCAAGTCTTCCTCATATTATATATAGATAAGGTAGAAATGCACTCACCTGGTAATGCCTCACTAGTAACCTCACTTAGCGTTCCTAGCTTCACTCTTGAACTATTTCTTTACCTTTAAGCTTTGTTTGATCTCGATCTTCATGTTCATCATTTATACATCACATACATTTCAAAGCATATATTAGTATCTTACTAACAGAGGCACAATCTAGTAGTAAAATTCATAAAAATTCTATCAATACTTATTCGATATTAGATCCATTTGAACACGCCAATACTAACCATAACACTTCAAATATAACTTCAATCCTTTTAACATTCATGTCAACTCATAACTCAATTAATTCTTTCAAATTCCACCATCTAACCATTAAAATGAATTCTTTTATAATTCTTCTCAACATTTCCAATTTATTGAAAATGGTCCTTTTCCATTTAACTTTAATTTCAAGCATTCAAAAATATACTCAAACCTTTAAACATTACTCTTCAGCTTCTAATCCATTTTCACTTCAATTTTAAAATTTCCATATTCTGACAACTTGTACTGCCTTGAAAGAATCATTATTCTGTATTTATCTGTGCACTAGAATTTAATTATGTTTCTTCCGTTGGAAAATATACTCAAATAAAAATCTAAACATATAAATTACCCCTTCTAATTCAAGTTGTAAAATTTATAGTGAATTTTCTAATCTAATTTCTAGAATCTGTTTTGAGCAGAATTTGTTGCCCTATTTTCTAACCTATCATTGATAAAAAAATTATTATCTTTCATTATACTATTCAAAATTGATCCCTGTTTATTTCAAACAAAATCAGATAGGCATATAAACACAATGGTATAAAATCACCTGCTAATCATTTTTATAAAATTTCTGGTGAATTTTCAAACTTATTTCTAGATTCAAAAATCTAAATTGTTTTCATTATTTTGCATCCTTAATTTCTTCATCAATTATTACAACTTGCATCTAGATCCTTCATCATTTTTACTTTATTCAAATCAATGCCAAATATTCCAGCATTGTAAAAATATATTCAATTCAATAACTTCACATTTGTATAATTGTAATTCAATCCCTTATTTCCTAATCCATTCGAATTCAACCATCACACTTAACCATATTTGCAATTTGATCTTATATCAACATTCTAACTTAAGATTCAGTAACCGAATATTAAATTTCAACATTTAATACTCATAATTGAAAATTTTGACTTCAAGGTCTAATAATTCCTAAAATTTGCAAAATAGTCATTTTACTTTAACTATTTCCGAATTGGTCCAAATAACTTTCTAAAGCTTACATATTCATCCGTTCATCAATTCTCAAAATATATTTTTCACAATTTTTTCCCTAATAATTTCATCATGGCCGACCCTACTGAAGAAATTAGGGTGTATTTTTCATCCAATTTCAAGCTCCTTTGATTAAATTCATGCAATTCTAATAATTCAACCACAAAATTCATTCAAAATTCAACCAATTCTCCATGAACCCTTGCTAGGCCGAAACTTATATATGTAATTCTAATCAATTTTACTCTTCACATAAGCTTGAAAATTAATCTACAACCTTAATAATATAAAAATCAAGCTTTAAATCACCAAAATCAAACTTGTTCTTCATCCACCCAAATCATAAAATCCAAGCATGATTTCCATGAAATAATTATACCAAATGATAGAGAATTTCAAGTAGATTAATTCTTTATCAAATAGCTTAATCCAAAAATCAAGAAAAATGGCTTAAAATGAAGAAAAAAAATCCCTTACCTTAATGGAGTTCACGGCACCAAAGGGAGAAAGATGAACAAATTCTTGAATTCTCTTCGTCTTTCTTTAATTAAATAAATGAATTAAAAATTCATTTAATGCAAAATTACCAATTTGCCCTTAAAATTAAATATATTTATCAATTTACCCTTGAATTTCATGATAGTTAATAAATTACCATGTTTTCATCATCCCTAACATAATCATTGCACACACAAAATTCTCATCTTCCCCTTTTTCCCTTGTAAATTTTCAAAAATTACAATCTAGTCACTTAAATCCAATGGTTCATATTCAACATGAAAAATTATCTCAAATCAAATGATAGACATTTAATCCTTCCAAATTAAGTTATGGAAATAACATTCTTGACCTTACCTTATCATTCTTCAAAATATCTCAAAAATTCGATTCGATCCGATTATCCGGATTTTTCTCGAACTTTATTGCTTTATATCTTTTAATATAAATTTTGTACGAAAAATCTAATTCCCACAGAAATCATTCTTGGGGTGCACTATTCATTTACGGTACCGAATTGCATACATTTTTAGAATTACACTTTGGTCCCTAAACTTTTCCTAAGTTTATACTTTAACCACTAAACTTTAGCATTGTACATTTTGGTTACTAGCTAAAATTTTGGGTATTGCAGACGACGTTGATTGTTGACCGAATTTGACTTTAACTATTGACGGATGTTAACTTTTATAATAAAAAAAACCCTCTGTCTTAACGTTTTTTGAAGTCACGAGTCTGATTTTGCGGTTCATTTCATCAAATTATGATCTAAAAATCCTAAATCAAGCCTGTTAAACCAAAAATGCTTACTATTTTTTGAATTTTTGTTTATTATATTTTCATTTTCGACGTCTTGAGTCCATTTTTTGGATCCATTTCGCCAAATTCAAACTCGGTAAGTTTTTTCAATATTTAACCTTCCAATTCAATCTGATTTTTGTGATTAAGTTTTATTTCTGATGAAAATTGTTTTACCATGTATCGGAGATGTTATGAGACATTGAATTTGTGTTCAATATGGATCAAAGAAGTTTCAAAGGTTGACTGATTTATCTTGAAGTCAAGGTAATATTTTACTACTTACTTACATGTTTTACGGAATCAATAGATAATTACTTAATGCATGAATTAAATTATTGATCATGTATTCATTGATGATTATTTTTGAACTCATACTAAATATAGTAAAAGGATTGTCAGACCCTGATTTAGGGGGATGAAAATTTTCCTAAAGTTATTACAGGATTTAATTTGAATTTTGGCTAAATTTTGGGACTAAAGCAAATTTAGTCAAATTTGGATTTAAATCAGGAAACTCCAAAAGCCCAAAGAGCAATGGTATGATTTTTCCATTCTCCTTATATGTATGGTTTAAAGCATCCCTTAAAGCTGGGACCCTCTTCATTTTAAAACCCCATGTTTTTTTCTTTTTCTCTCTCTTTCCCTTTTTGGTTTTATTCTCCAAGAAATGTTTAATATTTGTTTTGTCGCTTACCGTAGCTCCGTTTGCTACACCACCCATACCATTGTGATCCTTGCATTGTCATGAGTCCACCGGTTTTCATTTCATAATCTCTATCGTTGGCGTATAGAGGGGTGAGCATTCTAAAGTTTTTGAGGAGTCGTTATCAACCTCTATATTGTTCACTATTTTGAATCTATCTTGGGAAGCTCTCAAAACACATCAAAATAATTTTTAAATTTTTTTCATAATTTGTTTGGCTGCCAGAATAGTAGCACAAGTGCCCAGAAGTCATGAGTCTGATTTTGCGGTTCATTTCATTAAATTCTGATCTGAAAGTCCTAAATCAAGCCCATTAAACAAACAATGCTTACTATTTTTAGAATTTTTTCTTATTTATTTGAGATTTAATTTTGGAATTGATTTGGGAATATATTTTTATGAAGGTACTCGTGATTCCCTTGACTGAGGGTCGACTAGATCTGGTGCTACTTGTCCGGTAGATCAGCTTGATATACATTCCTCAAGAGCTACTCATAGATTTTCTTAAATTGTTTAAATAAGTTTTATTATTTATCATACTAGGATTGTGATCTAGCTTTTTCAATTCGTATAATCTAGTGTTGTCGTCGACTGTGATAGGTAGACCCGATAGTAGGCTACTATACCATATTTCTAAGATCAGTTTAGGTGTGTTCCTGGTGGTGTCACATTACCGTTTTAAACTATTTATCTAATTTGTTCTGGATTTCTGATCATATTTTAAAATTTTGACTTCATGATATATGTTTTACCGTATACACGAAATTCTGACATCTGATTTACCTTATATTTCTAATATGATCTCTGGTTATTGTATTGATATATATGATTTTGGAATATATTATTATTTCATGTTTTAAAGTATTAATTTACCGTTTTCACTCAAACATGTGCATATTTACTATCATTTGGGTTATGATTGGAGGAAATATGATAGGCTTAGTCTATGACTTTTAAGACCTTACCGTAGGCTCCTCAACTTTGTGCACGGGGTAAGTCCCTATTGCATGTCCATATGTTATTAGTAAAAGGTTCTTATCGGGTGTACATCATCTTACCCCATTACATATGGGAATAGGGTTTTTTTGTTGTTGTTGTCCTTATCGGGTGTACAGGTGAGTATATGGTTCAGGGGAACCTACACATTTTGGTGTTCAGATGGGGTAGGGTTCAAATTTTAAAAGCATGTTTTATAAATTGAATTTTACTAAAATATTTATTTGAACGTTTTTATACACCGTAAGGAAAACACCGAGCTTTTTAGCTCACTCTTTAAATTTTTAACTTTTCATATATTATCCAAAAATAGGCTAGTAGACTTGGCATCAAGAGGATCGACCATTCTCCCTTTTGTTTAATTTTATATTTTTATATGCTTCTTTTTGTTATATTTTGGTGACACGTATTTTACTATTGTCTTGATGTACCTATATTACAATGTTTTGTTTTCCGATGTTGGTAACTCTATATGTTTACCATATGGACATTTTTTATGATTATTTCTATATCATATCGTTATATTGGTTTTTATTTACTGAAATGAATTTTAAGTACATTTTAAATGTGGAAAAGAATTATGTATACGACAAGTGATCGCCTATATTCAGTCATAACGCATAGGCTAGGTCTAGGGGGTTACAAGGATAGTAAATTGACTAAGGCTCTATTGACTCGCATAAGAAACTAGAAGACCAATAAGAAATAATTTAAAGTTTGGTGGTTAATTGATAAATCAATTAACCTCAAAATCCTTAAATCTTAATTATTCTCATTAAAATATTTTAATATTAGAAATAATTGGATACAAATTTATGAAATATCTTTGAAGTATAAAAACTAGACTAATTGCTCTAATAGTAAAATTGACCTGAGAATTTGTACTTCATCCGATAGAACTATTGATTTACCTGTTAAATTCTTTGACCTGTTTGAAAAATCTTAGAAATCAGTTTCTAACTTTTAAGAGGGTAAAAGAATTAGAATTTTTATTTCTTGAACAAACACTTGAAGACCAAATTAGTAGAACTAATGCATACGATTAGATAGACAAGAGAGTATCGATATCGAGGGTAGAGTATCGATACTCCCACAAGTGTATCAATACTAAGGTATTTTCAAAACATCAAAAGAAATTTTGGTATTGACATCAAAAGAAATTTTGGTATTGGTACTCAAAGGAGTATCAATACCTAAGATGGGAGTATCGATACTCTTAGAGGAGTATCAACATTGAGATAATTTCCAAGTATCGATAGACAAAAAGGAGTATCAATACCATCGTGATTGTTTAGGCCATAAGCCTAGCTGAGGCTAGAGAGGTGAAACCAACGGGTTTAGTGTGAGAAACCTTCTAATAACCTTACATATGGAACACCAAAAGAATTGTGTGGTAACATAAGATCTTAATGATTGCTTGATGCTCAAGAAACATTAAGTACACCTGAGTTACTTGTGTACGATGTAGGTATAGTTGAGTTGAGGATTATCCGGATATATCCAAACTTGTGCTCATGCTCTTGAAATGTTAATTCGATGTTGTGTTGACACTAATTGATCCGGGAACATCCCGAGTAATCTAGAGGAGTAGACTAGCCAAGCAAGGTATCAAATCTATGTGACTTGGGCCTATCTCAATGTATACAGAGACGCTGATGCTATGTGATCCAAGTATCGCCTAAGGTTCTTTAGTAAGTAAATAGGGAAGTGAGTCCCGAGATGCTAAGTGACCCTAGGCTACGCCATGATGTTTACTTGGTTGGCGCGTTAGTGTATGAAAATTTTCATATACGTTCTTGTAACATGCTTATATGTTGGATGCATGTAGTATAGTTTGGTTATTTGTGAGGCACAGAGCTTTTGAGCTCAACGTATGGAATGTGCTTCTATGTAGGTTCTTAGGTGCCAGTTGAGGAGTTCATCACCAAATGCATGACTTCTAGACTCGATCTTTCATTAGAGTATCTTGAATATTGTAGAGGGCATGTTCTTCCATAGACCTTAGATGTTTATTTGAGTCGTAAACTCTATAAATTAGTCTTTGGGTATGTTCCCTCATATTTTTAAATACTTTATTTTGTAGAGGCATTATACTTTGGGTATGTTATATTATGTTTGAACGTTAAATTAGTCAAATATTCTTTTAGAAAAAAGTTAGTTAGCCACTTATGTGGTTCTGTTTGGCATTCTAATTATCCTGACTTTAGGTCAGATCAAACAAAGCTTAGGAGCCATCTTAAGTGGGTGACATAGGTCCATAAGAACTTATCCTAACCAAAGATTAGGAGCCAACTTAAAGGGACGCATTAGGTCCATAAGAATTTACTAGCTTAATAAGAGTTGAACCTGCATAGTCTTTATATCACATTTCAGATAACACACTAGAAAAATCAATATGAACAATAAATAGTAATTTCAGAAATTATGAACCATATATATTTTTTATTAAAAAACAAAAATCAGAGGTTGTGTTTTTATTTTAGAAGATAGAGTCATACTTTTAAATCAAAGAATATAATTTTAGCTTAAATAAGAGAAAATACTCATGCATATGGAACACACTAGTGTATCCAGTTTATTTCCCAAAGGTATATGGTAAAAATAAGAAAAGTAACACAAAATTTCTGACAATTTTGAACTGATTTCAGGATTGAGATCCCTATTAAAAAGGATCAATAACTAATAAATCTAATCATGCATTCAAAATTTTATAAATCAAAATCATTTAGAATTTGGATATCAAGAGTGATTCCATCATTTAGGCCAATAGTGGCATTTTAATCGCTTTGATTCTAGAAGAAATTCTATTAATTTAACCTATCAAAGGTAAACAATGTTTTGCAGTATTCAAGTTTTCTAATGAATTATTAGGCTTCCAAGTCTAATCAAAATGAACAAATCTCAACAATGTAGTATGTACCAAGTGTTCAAACGAGGAAACTTGACAATGTCGATTTCTTAATATTGACTACATTCTATAGCTGAACATACCACCTTCACAAATCATCACTAAACATAACTCAAGGAGACGAGTGCGTATGCATATGGTATTTATTTTATTCTAGTATCAGAAATTTCTAATATACAAGGGTTGTGTTTGATAACCTTTAGGGTCAATGCAATATCTAGGTTTACCAGTATTTCTAGAAGCTTTTAATGTTCCAAATCAAGACCTAGAGTATTGGTACTAGGCCCTGAGTATCGATACCACTTGAGGAATATCGATACACCTTGATCGGGTATCGATACTCTCCTTAGAAACCCTTTTGAAATTGGCCCTTACACGACCAACAGTATCGATACTATTCTTATAGTATAGATACCCTCTAGATAGAAAACTCTGTTTCACTCATCTAAAACCCTCTAATTTATTCATAAAGTGTCCCCAACGACCCCCAAATAGTGTTTAAGGCTTATTTAGTACTTAAGGAACATCAAAGGTCATTACTTTACACATGAATAACAATAAAACCCTATTTTCATACTTTAAATCCCCGTGTGCACACAAATGGTTCAATCATACATACAAGCCCCAAAACTACACATATTGATCTACAAGCAGTATATGAAGGTTAGATATGTGTTACCTTACACTTAGAGGTTGATGGAACAACCCAAGGTTCACCAAGCACTTCTTTCTCCTTTCCATTCCTCCTTGAGCTCTCACCCACCTATCTCACTAGAATAATCAATGCAAATGAGTTACCAACTCATCTATGAGATTAAGAAAGGTAAGAACGAAATTTATAAGGTTTAAGAATGAACTCTAGAGCTACTTCAAGCTCTAAAACCCAAATCTCCCATAAACCTAACTATGACCAACATCTAAGGTTGGGTGCTTAAAATTGAGCTCGTAAGATAGAGATTTCAACTTTTACAATAAGAATTTCGAACTAAGGATGGACACCCAAAAGTCATCACCTTTGAATCAAAACACTAAGAACAATGATGGAGAGTTTAAATGAAGAATGAGACAAATGGTGAGGAAAAAGAGATGTGAAAGTGTTTACATTGTTTTTGTTTTCCCCTGTCGTGACCTCACCCACCATAAAATAAAATCAACCATTTAAACTTTTAAGGGGAATTTCACAACTTTAGTCCTCCTTAGTTTAGCCCCAAAATGATAACGTTTGTTCTTACTACTATTTAGGCCTCAAACTAAGCCCAACACTTCATTTATGGTTATTGGTTTAACACAATCCTATTGGGAGCATTTACTCTTTCTCGGGTTAGCCCAAAAATACTAACCATAGAATCGGGACGTTACAACTCTCCCCTCTTAATAAGAAATTTCATCATCAAAATTTACCTTTAGAATACGAGTGTCGACCACGTGAATTAAAAATACCTCACAGTCCATGCTTATCAACTTATGGGCCTCTAAGGCCAAAAAAATCCTTGAAGAACAACTGAGCTCCTCATTCGCCATCACAATCTTGGTGTCATCTAACCTACGAAGTTTAAGTTGTGTAGCCTTACACCTTGATCGCTTGTAAATATATATGTTAAGGCAAGCAAATTAGTGCAAGTATACACAATCGATTCAAGTAATATAGGGTAAGTGAGTATCTTCTCCATAGGGATTGGTCGAGAAATATATTTTCACCACAACTAGAACTAATGTCCAAACTAAGCCCTACTGAATATCAACTTAAGAACTAATATTAATAAAACAAAGAAGTGATTTAACAATTGTAGAAAATTTGGTCAAGGTAAAATAAGTATGCAGAATGCTAAAGTAAAATAAAACTAGACAAGTGTTGATTCAAATATAACGCAAACAACCTCACATATTCAGACATATCACATTGCACTTATGCTAAACTTTTGTTTTCACAACAATTATTCTAAGTCTAGAATGAATTATTATGACTTGCTAAACTGCCCAAAAGGATTACTAGGTATTCTAAGACGGTTGCTATGTCAATACTCATCACCGTTAACTACAACCCTTGGTTTGTAAAACTGTTATTGTAGCAATACCTCACATTGTAAACTATAGGCGTTGTCTATCCTACTCTAGCGTCTATCCCTTTTAGTCGATTAAAACTTACTCCTTATCTCTAAGGTAACAAGTTAGAACTTCACCATCCCGGATTCATTCCATTGCTCACGTGATCTATCTTAATTCTATCGAATCTAATAATTACTATCTAGACAAAAGGCTATCTCTCGATGCTCTTATATTTCCAAGACATGTTTTACCACTAACCCAAGTGATCTCTCAATGCTTTTACAGCGTAAGGTAAAATATTTAAACAGTGAGCAAAATAGTCATACTCAAAACATAATTCGTTATTCATAAAACATAAAAATATTGTTCAGGCAAAACAAAGTTTAACACCAAGTAATACATTCATGGTCCTATCAAAGATCATCCAAAATTTAACGTTTAGTACAACCCTAAAAAGATAAAAAAGTTAAGAACAAAGGAAGAATGACTCCCAAAATCGGGGGCTCTATCGCGACGATTATGATTAGCACTATGTCTGCCTTGGTGATCACCTTTTCTCGAGGCCTGATCACCGCTCTGCTAACGTCTGATTATGGAGGACACCGAGAAAGGTCGGTGGGTAGACGGTGAAGAAATATTGCATTTGCTTGCTCATCCCTTGGGTAAAGCTCTTCTCTCTTCTTCTTTGCCCCCTCTCTTTGTCGGCTACTACTGATTATTTATAAGGAAATATCTCCTAGGGCTTTGCATGCTTTTGGAGTTTCCTTAAATTACCATTATTAAATGCCCAGACTTAAAAGGGAAAGATGTCTATCAGAATGATTAAGGCTTGCTTGCACGTGGAGTAGGTCATCCAGCTAGTGTGTGACATAGGCGGTTTCGTCACACCTGCTTCAGACTTCTTCAAATAAACCTTGCCTCGGTGAGATAAATCTACACCTCATGTTCTCATCTGTTCCGTTGGCCTTTGCAAATTTATGTTATAACGACTGAAATGTTCTTCCTCTGTAATTTTCCTGCACAAACACAATCCAGATAACCCTTTCTCTTTAGCAGCATCAGTCAAACCAAATAAATCTTGCCTAATAAAAATTTATCCACCACAAGATAATATAACATATATGCAACTAAATGCAACTAAAAATGGTGTGCATATTTTGTTTAGACGAGTAATAACTTAAGTGACAAGACTAGAAATTTAGTCTTTTTATGGAGTTATCATACCCCTAAACTTAAACTATTGCTTGTCCTCAAGCAATGTACAATAGCTAGAAGAAAATCAAAATTGTCATGGCAAGCAGTGTTAAGAAAATCATAGGGTTTGAGATTTCAGCCCTCAGTAAAAATTGTTTGGCCTCAACATGTTCGAAATTCATATCAGTCAAGTCCCTTCCCTAGTCAGGATTCTTTGCTATAGTGTGTGTGTGATTGTAACCACTCTATACATAAAGGTAATTAGAAAACTTAAGTAAGCACTTCTGGTTTGTCAAGACAACAAATTATTTGTCAGGCTTAGTTTTTACTCCTAGTTATTTATCAAGGTTTTTTTATAGGGGAGTCACTTCATCACACCTACCGTTCCACACTCTAGGTGAAAGGGAGCATACCTTCTACCCCCCAGCTAGTCGGGCAGAGTCATTATTTGACTACTTTCATTCACTCATATGTTGTGGCTACTCTTAATTTCTTATGGAGTTTTTCTGTTTATGCCTTTGCACAGAGGAGTGTCCCTTCTTATTTCCTTCTTATTTTTCAAGTTTTTAAACACTAGAGAGTTTTCACTTCACCCTTAAAATATTTTTGAAGTCTCGGCAAGCAAAAAGTTCTTTTCTAAGAATTTACAGATTACCTGAAGCAAAGGCAGCCTACAATCGTGTTTATAAACTTCAAAGAATCAGGCCTAAGGTTGGTTCTCTTCTTTAGACAGTCTTAACAATAATTCTGGCCTAGGAAATCAAATTATGCATTCATCATTGGGCATCCTTAATTCATTCCTAACAATAATCTTAAACTGTTATGTCATGACAACCAAAATTTTCAACCAATTATCATCAACTGCTTTCTAACAAAGTATGACAGAATATGGTCCAATTGAGGGATGCATTGTCCCCAATGCATGAAGACTAAAACTACATGAAGCTAAATGAAAATGTGAAATAAAAGAAAACTAAAATAGCAACTCACAGTGGTGGGGTGACTTGGCTGGATACCCTCATTCGGTGTCAATTGGGAGGAGAGAGACTCTCGGATCCTGAGTCTACTACTGCTGGTGTTGAGGAAGATTACTGGAGTATACGGCCTGCCGTTCTCTTGTAGCGCTTCTTGCTGGTCAAGGCTCTTGCTGGAGTTGACTACTTCGCAGTAGAAGTTGGTTATGCTGGAACTAGTACTGGAATAGGATCTGCTGCTGGGACCGATGTAGCTTGACTGACTGGGGATTGTATAGGACCATGCTCGGGTTACTTCGGTGTTGGAGTAAAAGCTTCATTGAGGAAGAAGTGAGGTGGGGTATCGTGACTGCTTTCAAATGTGGAAAATGAGGAGGAGTTGAGGAACTCTTCTGTGTCGCCTTGGCCTTCCTCTGGTATGGGTGGCACATGGTTTGCCAGTGGTGGCATATCAGTGGGCACTTCTGGCGGGACTTCTGGAGGGACATGCGATGTCGATGCATGGTATGTGTTGTTGCCCACATTGTATTTGAGAATGACACTGGGGAAAGTCGGCAGTCTGGTTTTAGTGTTCGGGAGCAACTCCTCGAAGAAGGAATTGAGTTGCATGTCCCTCGCCTTGACATACTTGAAGAAAATTTCCATGTGGTCCTCCAGGCGTCCAATATTTTCACGCGTTTCTCGAGTGTGCGTGACCACAGTAGCCATTCTAGCCACGGCAACCGATTTTACTCCCCGCTCCAAACCTTCCTATGGGTCATCGTCATTGAAACTCAACAACTTGGGTACATTCTTCTTGGTGATGCCCCCCTTAGATTTAATGAAATCCTCGAAGGGCTCCTCAGGAACCTTCTTCTTCTTGCACAGTACGGTTATCAGGTTAGGGAAATAGTATGTTACCCCGGTGCATCTTGGCACATTCATGGATATGCTCGAAGATGAGTTATTCCATGTCGATCTTCCTCCCGTATATGATCGAGTGTAAGAGCATCAATCTTTTAACGAGGACAATGGTATTGTGGGAGGTTGGCATCAGCTTTCCTTTGAGAAAATGGTTCCATAACTTCACGTTTGGTTTTAGGTTTCGTCGATCTACTCGTTTCCTCGTTGGGGAGTTTCATTCAAACTTGGCCCACCCGAAACATAAATCCTTCGGCACTCCGTCGTACATTTCTTGATCTGCCTTAGCCACGAATAGCTTGTGTTAATCCTCCACTTTCCCCAACTTAAAGTATTTGTTGATCGCCAAGGGGGAAAATCGAAGGAGCTTCCCTCGGACGTACACTGTGTGGTTGGATGGGTCTTCGAGGTGGGCGTACAACTCCCTTACCATCATCGGTGCTACGGCTTTGGGATGGCTCGCAAACTTCTCCCAGTTATATTTCTTTATCGCGTCCATCACCTCTGGTCCAAATAGTTCTTCTTCCTCTGCTGGGAAGATAAATCCATCTTCCAAATATACTTGACGTTTCTGAAATATTTTGAAGCGTTCTTCTGCTTCGGATATTTGGAAACGTTCGAAACTCTGTGTTGGGGCTAGGTTTGCCATTGATCTTACCATTGTTCTTGGCTGAAATCAGTGGTGGCAATGGGGAGAAATTTGTTAAGCGAATTTTTTTTCTTGTTTAGTAGAGAGAGAATAGGGCACGATGAAGAAGAAGAAGTTGGGCGGTTTGTTTCTTTGGAAAATAATGGGTAGTTTCGGGTTATTTTTTTCCTTACCCACAGGGGAAATATTTTTGCATTTAATGAAAAATATATGATTGGACATAAAGTGGGGGAAAAGATCTCTTTCCCTCTTTATTATGCAGCCAAAACCATGCATCTTAGGGTTTCCTTTTCTTCTCATGCATGTTCTAACTCTCCATGCTGCCACATGTTCCTTCCTTTCCTACAATAAAGTAGAAGAAAAAATAACAATAAAATAAAACGAAAAATAAAAGCAGAAAATAACTCAATTTATTAATGTATAGAATTCAAAATTTTCGTTGCCTAGGCAACGAATTTTGTTTAAGTAAATAAAGAAAACTCTTGGGCATCATGTACCAACGATGCCGGATTGTCGTACTTAACTGGGGCTCATTTGTACTCCTTGAGTCTCTTCCCATTCACCTTGAAGATGGAACCATCGTTTTGGTTCTGGATTTCAATTGCTCTATTGTCACAGACTTGGTGTACGATGAATGGTCCTGAGCATCGTGATTTTAGCTTTCCTGGGAATAACTTAAGACGTGAATTGTAGAGCAGTACTTGTTGTCAAGAATAAAATTGCCTCTACAATATTTTTCTGTCATGCCATCGTTTTGTTTTCTCCTTGTATATGTGGGCATTCTCGTATGTGTGTGCTCTTAATTCACCCATCTCGTTCAGTTCCAAGAGTCTTCTCTCTCCAGCAAACTGAGCATCCATGTTTAGCTTCTTGATGGACCAGTATGCTCAATGTTCTAATTCAACAGGCAGATGACATTCTTTTCCATAGACCAGTTTGAATGGTGACATTCCCAACGGTGTTTTGAATGTTGTGCGATAAGCCCATAGTGCTTCATCTAGCTTCGGTGACCAGTCCTTTCGACTTGGGTTGACCACTTTCTTAAGGATCTATTTAATTTCCCAGTTAGACACGTCGGATTGTCCATTCGTTTGAGGGTCATATGTCATAGCAATCCTATGTCGTATTCTATATCGCTTCAGTGTCTTGGCAATCAATTTGTTATCAAAATGTGTGCTTTCATCGCTAATAATAGCTCGTGGTGTTCCAAATCAGGTGAATATATTTTTGTGCAAAAATTTTAACACCGTCTTGGAATCATTTTTAGGTGTATCAATGCCTTAACCCATTTTGATACATAATCCACTGCCAAGAGGATGTACAATTCTCCAAAAGATGTGGGAAAAGGTCTCATGAAGTCTATTCCCCATACGTCGAAGAGTTCAATTTCCAGAATATTTTTTCATGGCATCTCGTGCCTTTTTTATATGTTTTCTATTCGTTGGCCTTTATCACATGACTTATAGAATTCATGCGCATCCTTGAATAAGGTTAGCCAATAAAATCCATATTGGAGCACCTTCGATGTTGTTCTCATTCTGCCAAAATGCCCTCCATATGGTGACAAGTGACACTGGTGTAGAATATCTCTCTGCTCTTCTTCTGGAATGCATCTTCGGATTATTTGGTCTCTGCATTGCTTGAATAAAAACGGTTCATCCCAGTAGTAATGTCGCACATCATGTCGAAACTTCTTTCTGTCCTGGCTAGATAAATCAGGATAAACAATACCACTAACAAGAAAGTTAACAATGTCAGCATATCATGGCGTAGCCGTGACAAATAATATTTTCTCATCACAGAAATCTTCTTTAATTTATATTATGTCAAGACAATCAGGTTCTTTATCTAGCCTAGACAAATGGTCTGTCACTTGATTCTCTATACCTTTTCTATCCTTAATCTCTAAATCGAACTCTTGTAGTAATAATATCCATCGAATTAGTCTAGGCTTCGCATCTTTTTTATTAATTAGATATTTAATGGTTGAGAGATTTGTATGCTCAATTACCTTCATGCTTATTAGGTATTTCCTAAACTTATCGAATGCAAATACTATTGCTAAAAGTTCTTTTTCAATAGTGGTACAGATTACTTGTGCATCGTTAAGAGTACGGCTCACGTAGTATATGACATGAAAGATTTTACTTTTTCATTGCCCTAGCACTGCTCCGACTGCATAGTCACTAGCATCGCACATGAGCCCAAAAGGTTCGTTCCAGTATGGCGGGACAACTATTGGTGTTGCCGAAAGCTATTTCTTCAAAACTATGAAGGCATTCAAACAATCATAAGTAAATTCAAATGGATGACATTGTTAAAGAAAAAGACATAAGGGTTTACAGATTTGAGAAAAATCTTTTATAAACCGCCTGTAGAAGCCTGTATATCCAAGGAAACTATATACACCTCGCACGTTGGTGGGTGGGGGTAGGTTTACAATTACATCCACATTGGCTTTGTCGACTTCGATGGCTCGGCATGAAATTTTGTGACCCAACACTATTCCTTCAGTCACCATAAAATGGCATTTCTCCCAATTCAGCACTAAGTTGGCTTTTTCACATTGTTTCAGTACCTTGGATAGATTGCCGAGGCATTGGTAAAAATCATCTCCCGAGATGGAGAAATCATCCATAAATATTTCCATACATTCTTCCACTATATTTGAAAAGATTGCCATTATGCATATTTGGAATGTATCTGGAGCGTTACATAATCCAAACGGCATTCGTCTAAATGTATAGGTACCATATGGGCATGTGAAAGTGGTTTTCTCTTGGCTATTTGGTTATACCCTGAGTATCCATCCAATAAGTAGTAAAATGCTTTTCCCGCAAACCTATCAAGCATTTGGTCGATGAAGGGAAGAGGGAAATAGTCTTTCTTCATGGCTTTGTTGAGCTTCCTGTAATCCATGCATATGCGCCAGCCCGTAACTGTTCTTATGGTGAGGAGTTCGTCATGTTTGCTTTTAATCATGGTCACACCACCTTTCTTTGGCACACACTACATCGGGCTAATCCATGAACTATCGGATATAGGATATATCACTCCCACGTCTAACCATTTTATAATTTCCTTCATAATCACCTTCTTTATGATTGGATTAAGCCTTCTTTGGGGTTTCACCGAAGTGTTGTGGCTATCTTCGAGGTTGATTTTATGCATGCATATGGTCGGACTAATTCTTTTTAAGTCTGCCATTGTCCACCCGAGAGTTTTTCTATGCTGTGACAAAACATTCAACAAACTATTCTCCTGCTCAGAGGTTAGGTTGGTAGAAATTATCACTGGTAGAGTTTCATCAACTCCTAGATAAGCATACTTCAAATGTGAAGGCAGAGTTTTAAGTTCCAATTTTGGTGTATGTTATTAAGACTTAACTTCATCATAATCTAAGGGTTTGTATTTCATACATAATCTACTACGAAGAAGTCTCGATTGATCCTTTATCCTTCCTCCGTATCGTGCATTGGTGTCATTTTCAGGGAACTATTTATATTTTCGTTGTCAGGACCATGATTCTCTAAATTATTTTCTGGAAATAATTCGCTTGGACCAAATGTATCTTGTTCATGTATCTTTGTTGTAGTGTCATAGTACAAAGCACTATATTCATCGAGTCTTAGAGATTCACCTCGTCCAAGGATTATCATATCCTCTACTTCTCTAATGCATTGGCACTCTTCTGAATCGTCCAAATATTTCATGGAGTTGAATACATTGATGGTGACGCTTTGCTCTCTTACTCGCATTATGAACTCTCCCTTTTCGCAATCAATTAGGATTCTCCCAATGGATAAGAAGAGTCGCCCTAGAATGATCGGTGCATTTTCATCGGCTTCACAATCCAGGATGAGGAAATCAACTGGGAATACAAATTTATCCACCTTTACTATAACATCCTCTATTCTGCCCTCTGGTCGCACATATGACCGATCAGCTAGCTGTAAGATGACTGAGGTTGGACAGGCGTGATACCCGTCTAGTTTCATAAATATAGACTTTGGTATCAAGTTCACACTTGATCCCAAATCAACAAGAGCTCGTCCTATGAAGTCATTACCAATTGAGCATGGTATTATAAAGCTTCCAGGGTGTTTTTGCTTTGGTAGGGCTTTGCTCACTGCTAAACAGATTTATGTTGCCAAGGCAACACGTTCTACCTTTCGTTTCTTTGTAACAATGTCTTTAAGGAACTTGGCATAGGAAGGCATTTGCTCGATGCCTTCTAGTAAGGATACATTGATACACAACTGATCCAAAACATCAACGAATTTCTTGAACTGTATGTCATCATCATGCTTCTTCAATCATTGAGGGAATGGTGGTGGAGGTCTCACATTGTCTGTTATTGTTGTTGAAGAATCTCTGGCCTTGACCACGAATTTCTCGTTGTTTGAGTGATGCTTTTCAGTTCTTTTCTTCTCTTCAGGCTCTTCTTCTCGTTCAACATTTTCAACTCGATCCTCTGGTTGTGTTAGGACATGGCAAAGGTTGTTTGTGTTTCCTCCCCCAAACTTGTTATCTTGATTGATATGTTTTCCACTCCTTAGTATCAGTACATTGCATTGTTCCTTCCCATGATGTTTAGTGATCTCCGTATCACTATGGAGATTTCCTTGTGGGCGATAATGTAGTGATGTAGCAATTTGTCCCACTTGATTCTCCAATACCCTTAGGGATGAACCATGGCTTTGTAAAAGAGTTTCTTGGTTTTGTAACAAATTTCCTTGATTTTTAATTGTTACAGAATGTTAGTGCATCAAGGTCTTTGTGGAGGCCATGAAATCTTTTGTTGAAGCCATAAATTCCTACAATGATAACTTTAAGGAATTAGTATTGGAATTAGCATTAGAGGAATAAGTTATACCTTTATTGTTTTTCCAAGGCTGTTGATGATGTTGATTCTGAAAATATTGATGGTCAGAATTATTTTGCTGTGGCCTGTAATTTGCTGCTTGATTTGTGTTATTCCCTTGATTACTTCATGAAAAATTTGGGTGTTGTCTCCAACCAGGGTTGTACGTGTTTGAATAGGGATTATTGTTGCTCTAATTGTAGTTGCCCACGAAGTTGGCTGACTCATGGTTTTCTGGGCATTCGCTCTTATGATGGTTTCCATGACAAAATATGCATGCGTTATTGGTCACCTTAACTTCTCTTACCTCATTAGGACATCGCAAATTTTTCAATATATTGGTTATGGTAGAAAGTTGAGCTACTACCGAATCCTTAACCTCTAATTCACATGATCCAGATGTTTTTCTGTTGGTTCCCAATCTTGTATTTGGGAATTGGTAATCATTATTTGCTATCCTGTCAACGATGTCAAAAGCTTCCTCAGGCGATTTGTCCAATAAATTGCCATTTGTTGAGGCATCTAGCATCATTCGAGTTGGTGCATTGACTCCGTTGTGAAACATTACCACTTACGTCCAATCATAAAAGTCATGGTTAACACACTTGCGAAGTAGGCTTTTGTACATATCCCAACATTCATATATTGATTCATCCTCTCCTTGGCGAAAACTAGAAATGTCATTACGAAGTTGTGTATTCATATTGGGCGGATTGTATCTGAGTAGGAAACTCTTGCATAAATCTGTCCATGACTCCATTGTGCCGGAAAGTACTCCGCTGAGCCATGCTCTTGCTCTATCGCGTAGGGAGTAAGGGAAAAGTTTCAATTTGAGCACATCTTCATGTACTCCTTGTTGTCGAAACGAGTCACATACTTCAAGGAAAGCACGAACATGCTGCCTAGCATCCTCGTTGGGTGATCCACTAAATTGTCCAATAGAGTTTAGCATGTTGAACATCACTGGCTTGAGTTCAAAATGAGTGGCTTGTATTTCAGGTGCCACTATGCCTAGATTGAGGTCATTGAGAATCATGTTCAAATGATCTCTTATTGCTCTTGGCCTTGCAACTTGAAGATTGATAGCTACATCAGGTCCTAAATCTCCCATGTTGTCTTGCAACCTTTGTCTGAGTGATTGCTCAATTTTAGGGTCAAATGGTTCCAAAGGCTAACTAGAAGATCTCAGGGTCATGCAATATTAAAAACCTACAAAAGAAAATAATAAACTAAGTTAGACTAAATCAATATAAGGGGACATAAAAGAACTTGTTATTTCTAAACATTTCGTCAGTTGCCAATCTCCAGCAACGGCGCGAAAAACTTGTTCGCTTGTAAATGTATATGTTAAGGCAAGCAAATTTGTGAAAGTATACACAATCGATTCAAGTAATATAGGGTAAGTGAGTATCGTCTCCATAGGGATTGGTCGAGAAATATATTTTCACCACAACTAGAACTGATGTCACAAACTAAGTCCTACTAAATATCAACTTAAGAACTAATATTAATAAAACAAAGAAGTGATTTAACAATTGCAGAAAAGTTTGGTCGAGGCAAAATAAGTATGCATAATGCTAAAGTAAAATAAAACTAGACAAGTGTTGATTTAAATAGAAAACAAACAACCTCACATATTCAGAAATATCACAGAGCACTTATGCTAAACTTTTGTTTTGAAAACAATTATTCTAAGTCTATAATGAATTATTATGACTTTATAAACTACCCGACAAGATTACTAGGTATTCTTAGATGGTTTCTATGGCAATACTCCTCAGCGTTAACTACAACCCTTGGTTTGTCAAACTGTTGTTGTAGAAATACCTCTCAGCGTAAACTATAGGCGTTGTCTATCCTACTCTAGCGTATATCCCTTTTAGTCGATTGAAACTTACTCCTTATCTCTAAGGTAACAAGTTAGAACTTCATCATCCTGGATTCATTCCACTTCTCACGTGGATCTATCTTAATTCTCTCGAATCTAAGAATCACTATCTAGACAAAAGGCTATCTCTCGATGCTCTTATATTGCCAAGACATGTTTTACCACTACCCCAGGAGATCTCTCGATGCTCTCACAGTGTAATGTAAAATATTTAGACAGTGAGCAAAACAGTCATACGCTAAACATAATTCGTCATTCATAAAACATAAGAATATTGTTTAGGAAAAACAAAGTTTAACACCAAGTAAGAAATTCATGGTGCTATTAGCGATCATCCAAAATTCAACGTTTAGTACAACCCCAAATAGATAAAAAGTTAAGAACAAAGGAAGAATGAATCCTAAAACCGGGGGCTCTGTCGCGTCGATTCTGATCAGCACTACGCCTGCCTTGGTGATCACCCTCTCTCAAGGCCTGATCATCGTTCTGCTAATGTCTGGTTATGGAGGACACCAAGGAAGGTCGGTGGGTTAACGGTGAAGAAGCACTGCAGTTGCTTGCTCACGCCTTGGGTAAATCTCTTCTCTCTTCTTCCTTGTCCCATCTCTTTGTCGACTACGGCTGATTATTTATAAGGAAATATCTCCTAGGGCTTTTCATACTTTTGGAGTTTCCTTAAATTACCGTTATTAAATGCCCAAACTTAAAACGGAAAGGAGGCTGTCAAAATGATTAAGGCTTGCTTGCACGTGGAGTATGTCATCTAGCTGGTGTGTGACATAGGAGGTTTCATCATACTTGCTTCAAACTTCTTCAGATAAACCTTGCCTTAAACTTCTTCAGATAAACCTTGCCTCGGCGAGATAAATCTACTCCTCACATTCTCATATGTTCCGTTGGCCTTTGCAAATTTATGTTATCACGCCTGATATGTTCTTCCTCTGTAAGTTTCCTATACAAACACAATCCAGACAACCCTTTCTCCTCAGCAGCATCAGTCAAACCAAATAAATCTTGCCTAAGCAAAATTTATCCACCATAAGCTAATATAATCTTGCCTAAGCAAAATCTGTTTAGACAAGCAATAACTTACGTGAAAAGACTAGAAATTGAGTCTTTTTACGGAGTTATCACACCTCAAGGCATCATGCTCAGATAACCAATCCATCCTAAGGATTACATCAAACTATCGAAAGGGTAGCTCCATCAAGTCAATTGGGAAGACTTGTCCATGAATCTCTATCGGGAAACAACGATGGACCTTGTCAACTAACACATCTAGTCTTAGAGGACTCAAAACTCAAACCATGAATTCTAAGTCCTTAGTGTGAATACCACTCTCTCGGATAAGGTCACAATAAATATAAGAGTGGATTGACCCTAGGTCTACCAAAGTAGTAACAAACATACCAAAAATTGTAAAGATACTTGAGATGACATTAGTATCCTTACAGTCCTTCTGAGCTCTAAGCGCATACTGGAGGGAGGTAACTATAGCCTGAGGACCGGCTATGGATTTGACGGTACCCTTACTCTATTACCTGGAAGTTGAATTACCCCTTCTTTGAAAGGAACCTTTACCCCTCGGAGCTGACTATAATGCTCTTTACATAACTAGTGGTGTCACACTCCATACCTTGGGGTTGTCTCTATTGAAGTACTCAAGGGACCCACACCCATAACATGCTTTGGAGAGTCTATGACACTCCCCCAATTGCTTCCAACCATAGTGCCTGCAAGTCGGGGGCTACATAGTATTGCCTTATCCTTTAATGCTTATCACAGAAGCTGACGCTAAAGATCTCCTACGGCCCTTGGATCTCTGTCTACGAACTGAGCCTTATCCCGATCTCTTTGAGGATTGAGAATAAGAATGTCCCTATAATCCTTGAGAGTCTTTGGTTCTCTTGGTTGATGTCTAAGATGATCCAGTAGTGTTTGGGGCTCTACAACTCTATCCCTAGTGTTACTCAAAAAAAGGCTCTCATGCCTAGGCCTCGTTTAACAACCTTGGCCTGACCAGTCAACTTGGCTAAAAATCGACGTGGGTCGACTGCTAAGTGAGTAAGTACTTCTACATGGAGCCTCTCCTTGAACCTTCTACAATGGTTGTCTTCTATGGCCACTAGCTACAGTGTATAACGGCTCAACAGTAAGAACTCACACTCGTACTCAAACACAGAGCAGTCACCCTGAGTTAAAAATAGAAATCGATCTCTTAGGTCATCACTATGGGTTCCGTCGGTATACTTTGCTCTGAAATATAAAAGGAAAAACTCCAAAGTTGGTTAGTCTGGCTCTAAGGTCAACTCTACAGTTTGACACCAGTCTATCGCATCACCTTTTAGTAATGTGTTGATGCACTCTAACTTATCCTCGAGGGTAAGTTGAAGTTATTGCAAGGTGCGAAGAGTCTCAAGGAGCCACTAGACAACGGCTACTGAGTCGTCATCACCAAAACCCAAGAAATCGATGGTCTTGTAATAGTGGAGTCTCTCGAAATGGGACTCCTAAGGGGCTACTAGGGGTAGTGCATATGGTGCGGGTGCGGGTGCACCGAATGTCCTAGGGATAGACCTAATGACTTCTCTTAGTTCCTGAGAGTGATTTCTAAAGAATGTGACCTCATCTATGCCTGTCTCCTCCAGGATGCCCATATCCTCGGAGTAGGGAACAAACTCATCTCTCGTGTCTCCATCTAGAGAGGTATGGCTCTCTTCACAACCCTCCTATCTATAAGAGAGATCATCAACCACATCCTATAGTTTTCCAAGAAAAAAGAATAGTCAGCATCGCCATTTCTAGACATTTAAGTACACTTGACACTCTATAGGCATTTACTTCATTAACACCTAAAGACTCTAGCCCGCGAGTCCTAGGAAAGACTAAACCCAACGCTCTGATACTACTAAATATAACACCCTAATAATATTCGACTTGAAGTCTAGATGATTAAAATGCTAAACGAAATCACATAAGTGGCTAACCAATTTTTTTAAAAACATTTGACTAATTTAACGTTCAAACATAATATAACATACCCAAAGTATAATGCATTTAAAAATTATAAGTATTTAAAAATATGGGGTCACTCCCAATAATAGTCCCCAAAATACGTGAGTACAAAAATAAAGTTTATGACTCAAATAAACATCTAGGGACTATTGCAGTACATGCCCTCTATAATATTCGAGACGTACTGAAAGTTTTGAATCTGGTGATGAACTCTTCAATTGGAACCTAATAACATACACATGAAAACACATTCCATACGCTGAGCTCACAAGCTCAGTGCTACACAAATAACCAAACTATACTACATGCATCAAACATATAAGCATGTTACAATTATAGATATGAACATTTGCATACAATAACGTGACAACCAAGTAAACATCATGGTGTAGCCCTAGGGTCACTTAGCATCTTGGACTCACAACCTTATTTACTTACTAAAGAAACTTAGGCGAGACATGGATCACAAAGAATCAATGTCTCCCTATACCTTGAGCTAGGTTTGGGGGATATAGCTTTGATAGCTTGCTCAACTAGTCTACTCCTCTAGAGTACACAGAATGTGCCCGAGTCACATAGTGTCGGCACAACATTGAACTAGCATTTTATGTGCACAAGAACTAGTTGGATATATTCGAATAATCCTCAACTCAACTATACAAACATTCTACACAAGTAATTCGGGTTCCCTTAATGTTTCCTGAGCATCAAGCAAGGCATAAGTCTTCTGGAATCTGACCTCATTAAGATCTTATGTTATCACACTATTTCGCTTGTAAGATTATTAGAAGGTTTCTCGCACTAAACCAATTGGTTTCACCCCCTCTAGCCTAATCTAGGGTTATGGCCTAAATAGTTAGGATGATATTGATACTTCTCTATGGGTATTAGTGAGTATTGGTACTTCCCTCTTGTGGTATTGATACTTTACTGAGTATTGATACCAAAAATACATTCAATGTTTTGGAAATTATCTGAGTATTGATATTCCTCTAAGAGTATCGATACTCTCCCTCTTGTGTATCGATACTCCCTTGAGTATCGATACTAAAATTGCTTTTGTTGTTTTGAAAAATAGCTCGGTATCAATACCCCTATGGGGAATATCGATACTCTACCCTCACTATCAATACTTCCATGACTATCGATACCAAAATTGCTTTTGATATTTCTAATCAATACCCTAAGTATCGGAACTAGGCCCCATGTAATGATACCACTTGAGCAATATCGATACTCCTTAATGGGGTATCGTTACACTCTTTACAAACCCTTTTGAAATTTTTCCTTACACGATCGAAAGAATCGGAATTATTCTTACAATACAGATACGTTCTACCAAGAAAACTTTGTTTCACTCTTCTAAAACCCTCCAATCTATTCCTGAAGTGTCCCTAAGGCCTCCAAATGGTGTTTAAGGCTTAGTTAGTACTTAAGGAATATGAAAGGGCATTAATTTACACATAAATAACAATAAAACCCCATTTTTATGCTTTAAACCCCCATGGGAATACAAATGGCTCAACCACACATACAAGCACCAAAACTACACATGCTGATATACAAGCAGTAGATGAAGGTTAGATATGTGTTACCTTACACCTTGACGCATATGGAACAACCCAAGGTTCACACAAGTACTTCTTTCTTATTTTCCTTCCTCTTTGAGTTCTCACCCACCTCTCTCACTAGAATGATCAATGAAAATAAGTTATCAACTCATCTAGGAGCTTAAGAAATATAAGAACTAAATTTATAAGGTTTAAGAATGAACTAGAGCAACTCTCAGGCTCTAAAACCCAGATATTTCATAAACCCAACTATGACCAAACTCTAAGGTTAGGGGCTTAAAATAGAGCTTGTAAGATAGAGATTTCAACTCTTACCACAAGAATTACGAACTAAGGATGGACACCCACAAAGTCTTCACATTTGAATCAAAACACTAAGAAGAAGGATGGAGAGTTTGAATGAGGAATGAGACAAATGGTGGGGAAAATAGATATGCGGTTGTTTACCCTTGTTTTTTATTTCCCTTGTTGTGACCTCACCTGTCATACCTCAATTTAGGGCTAAAATTTATTAATTTTAAAGTATCGAATTAAAGTAGTAACAAGGGAAAAGTTGGGGACCGAATTGAAAATTTCTAAAAGTTATAGCTTAGTTTTGAAACCTGTGGAAAGTTTAAGGTCTTGAACCCAAATATTACTATTTTTATTACTCAGTGAAAAATAAACCCCCCATCGAGTAACCTCAAAATTATTAACCCAAAAATCAAAACCCCTAACCCCCATATTCCTCCTCGTCAGCCTATCTTTACCGCCTCGATCCATCACATTCCGGTCACCGTTCATCGCTTCGACACCACTAATAGTCTCATCGTCGACTGGAGACCAAAACCTGACCCCTTATCTCGTTGTGAATCAATGTCATTCGTCGTAAAACTTGTTGTGAAATTTCATCAATTTTAAACCCCACCACCACGAATTTTGTCGATTACGATCCTTGTGCTCTTCGATTCACCTCACTGCCTCGAGCACCGGACTCCCAACCTCTGTCCACTCAAAACTCGGCCTTGAGTTACTCAGTCGCCGTCATTTTTTCGATCACCAGTTTGGGTACTATCTCCAACTCTTTTCTTGTTTATTTAAGTAATTTTGGTTGAATTTTTGGACTAAAATTGGTTGATTGAGGGTAGTGGAAGCTCGTGGATGAATCGAATGTTGTCCTCGTTCCCCGTCACCGTCGCACGTGCACCACAAACTATTGGTATGTGTGAGGCTTGTCCCCATTCTTGAAAACCTTCTAGAATCAGTCCAGTCGTTCTGGATTGGTCTGAATCGGCCCAACCCAGTCCGAACCGGGTCTGTTGACCCTAACCGAGTCAACCCGACCCATTAACTTTGATCTCACCCGTTAACCTTTGACCGGGCTGACCGTTGAATTTGGCCAAAAAATCAAATTTTCCAAAAAGTTCTATTTTATGTTTTTCAACGTCTTCAGTCTAAATCCGAATTCCGTTTTTCCAAATTCATACCCAGTAAGACCTTTCCCAATGTTTTACCATTGGATTCAAATTGGTTTCTTATTTAAGTTTAGTTTCTGATATAAATTTGGTTGCTTTATATCCAAGGAATTATTGGACGTTGATTTCAAGATCGAGAGTGATATAATGGAGGTTAAATTTTCGATTGGTGGAGCATGAAAATCAAGGTAATACTCTACTACCCTTTGCATGCTTTTTGGAACACATTGATAATTGGTAAATGCATAGATGGAAATAATTGTATCATGAGATGTAGTTAATTATTATTAGACTCAAATTAAATTTGGAATAATGACACAACACTATATAAGATTCAGATGTCTCATAAAAGAAATTGGTAGACCGATCAGAAACAAATCTAAGTTCAATAATTTAATCAGTAACTTAATCGATCTCGGGACTCGTAAATTCTGATTAATCTCGTTAAAGGTTAAATGTCGAAATTGCTTGGATAAGAAACAACGAAAATAACTGTATGATATAAAAGATAAGGATTTTCCCAGAAAATGATAATAATCATGTTAATTTCTCATGATCTTGAGATAGCAAAGCACTTAAAAATTCTAATTCCTGAGTGAAAACTCGAAGGCTAAATTATCGAAGGTACATTACACGTCTGAATTTCTCGAAACGACAAAGTAGAACTGAATAGAAGTATTGTACGTATTTGAATTGTTAAAACGATAGAATTACTCGGGAAACTCCTAAGTGACTGGGATAAACTTGCATACTAATTGAATTAAGTACCCTGATGACCTTGAATTAAGTGAATAACTTGGATAAGTCTAGAAACATTGATGATCTTATATATTGCATCGTTCATTAGGGTTTTGAACCACGAATCAAGAATGTCCACATTTCCTGATATTGTTACAATGTATAAAAGAAATAAAGACCATTGAAATATATGTTCGTCTCCCTAAGACCATGCAGCGATGATTCTGAAGATGATCAACGGACAAGAGTTATATGTATTAATAAGTGAATACCCTTGAAGTGCAATGATTTGACCGGTTGACAGGTATCATTGCTGGGACTTGTACAGTTTGAGTTAACTCAATATTTCGATAGTTCAACACAAATCATAAATGCCGTGAATCTTCGTTTCTATCTTATTAGCTAAAATCAATAAGAATTCTCCAAGAACTTAATGCCCAAAATGCCCCATATTTTTGAATAAGGGAAACACTCATATCATACATGAAAACACAAGTAACTCTGTTTCATAGGATTCTGAATACATTTCTGATTACATAGTGCCTCTGAAAAAATATTTGAATACTTTATGATCCTAATGAATCACATTTTGAATAACTGATGAATTCGTCAGCTATCAAACCCTATTATGGAGATCTCATTTATAAATTTAATCAGTTTATAGAAGTTTCATAACTCCCTATATGATAAATACCAATCACCTCCGAATAATATCTAAAACCTCTAGTGTGTTTCCTGATCACACGGATGTTTTCTCTGATTTCTGTTATGATCTTTGATCTCTGCTCTGATTTCTCATATCTCTGTTTAATGACTGAAATTATTTTTATACGGTGCACTATGGGACTCTGGTATGACTGAAGACTCTGGCAGGTTCAGTCGCTGCTGGTAATTCCTTGTATAGGTTCAGCACCGACTGGTAATCCCTTAGTACCTATTACAACCCTTGGGTAGGCTCTGAGGCCCCGAGAACTTTCTTGGTTAGGCTCTCAGGCCCCAAGGTGCTCCCTTAAGTTATACAGTTCTGGGGAATTGCATATTGGCATTCGATTGGAGGGTTTTACTATGGTTTTTGAAAAAAAATACGTTTTAAACTGCTATTGATTAAAAAGATCTATACAACTTCACTAGTTTTGAGGAAACACACGAGACTCCCTTTTCTATTCTCCTGAACCTAGTCCTCTGAACACTTACTCTGATCTAGAAGCTTCTTGTCTTTTACTACCTAAGATATCAGTGGGACCTCATCTCAGCCTAAAAAATCTGTAGATGTCTGAACAATAAGGAAAATTATGCTTACATATTATTTGCATGTCCTTCAACATCACTTGGAGTTCTGTATTATTGAGCTTTCCAAAGCTCACTCTGTTACTCACTATTTCATGTCAAAAGGATTGAACCAGTGAAACTATTAACATCAGTAAATGAGTTTCACCGGTATTGCTTGCGGAGTATGGTGCATATGATTAGGGGGCATATAGGTTGTATTTTGTTTTACATATGAGTCTGAAATCTGTTTTATTTCTGAATATTGGTAAATTTTACTTTTTTATTTATAACTTGTTTTTATGATTTTACATGTTATAACAAAAATTTTAAAATTTTTGGATTTTTACGGTGGATCGCTCCGGTGACCCTAATGTGACATCCATGATCAGATCAAGTTACCCGTATTGATCTGAGGGTGTTATATTTTATGGTATCAGATCTTATGTTGAGTCAAATTTTACTAAATAGACTAGCTGGTCGATAGTCAAAAGATTTATGGTCAGTACATGCCCCTAGACTACAATCGTACTTCTCTAGACCAAAACTCCAAGGTCGAGTCCCTCTCTGTAACGAATTAACCTAAGTTTTCTATCTATTAGGGCTCAACCTATGCATAAAGAAATATCAATAACTTTTGTACAAATTCTGTAAAGTGTCTCACGAGTAATGTGAGAGTTACTCATCCGATAAATTCTAACCCGACTCGAGAAATGAAATTTGGATATATGACCACTCTATGAACCTAACCGCGTAACCAAGGTCGAATTGATTCCCCGAGGATAATTTTGTTCAAATTTTTTAATGGTATGATGGTGAGTTCTAACGAGAATATATACTCAGCTGGTTAAGGATTAGTAGAGGACCCGTACATCTGTAAAAACTACCTAAAGATAATGAAGAATTTCTCACAGTTTCATTTATGCATTTTGTGACTTGAGTGAATTTCGAGGACTAAATTCCTTTAAGGAGGGGAGAATTGTCACACCTCAATTTAGAGACTAAAATTTAATAATTTTAAAGTATCAAATTAAATTAGTAATAAGGGAAAAGTTAGGGACCAAATTACAAATTTCTAAATGTTGTAGCTCAATTTTGAAACCTATGGAAAGTTCAAGGTCTTGAACCCAAATTTTACCATTTTTATTATTTAGTGAAAAATAAACCCCCGTTGAGCAACCTCGAAATTATTAACCCCAAAATCATAATCTCTAACCCCCCAAATTCTTCCTCGCTAGCCCATCTTTACCGCCTCGATCTGCTGCCGTCATGTCATCGTTCATCACTTCAACACCACCAATAGACTCACTGTCGACTGGGGACAAAAACTGGACCCTATCCCATTATAAATCAGCCTCATTCGCCGTTAAACTCACCATGAAGTTTCATCAATTTTAAACCCTGCCACCGTGAATTTCATTGATTCTGACCGATGTGCTCGCCGATTCACCTCACCGCCCTGAGCACCAGACACCCACATCTGTCCGCTCAAAACCCAGCCCTTGAGTTACTACGTCGCCGTCTTTTTTTCAATCGCTGGCGTGGGTAATATCTCCGTCTCTTTTCTTATTTATTTAAGTAATTTTGGTTAAATTTTTGGACTGAAATTAGTTCATTGAGGTTAGTGGAAGCTCGTGAATGAATCGGATGTTGTCCCAATCGACATCGCACACGTAGATGGTATGCGTGGGGCTCGTCCCATTCCTAGAAACCTTCTAGAACTAATCTAAACCGGATCGGTTTGAACTGGCCCAACCCAATCTGAACAGAGTCTTTTGACCCGAAGCTAGTCAACCGACCCATTGACCTTTGATCGGTCTGACCGTTGACTTTGACTTTGACCGAAAAAGTTAAATTTTTTGAAAAGCCCTATTTTATATTTTTCGACATCCTGAGTCCGAATCTGAAGTTCGATTTTCCAAATTCACGCCCGATAATCCGTTTTTCATTGTTTTACCTTCGGATTCAAATTGGTTTCTTATTTAAGTTCAGTTTCTGACGTAAATTTGGTTGTTTTGTATCTGAGGAATTATTGGATGTTGATTTCAAGTTCGAGAGTGATCGAATGGAGATTAAATGTTCGATTGATAGAGTAAGAAAATCGAAGTAATACTCTATTACCCTTTGCATGCTTTCCGAAACACATTGATAATTGGTAAATGTGTGAATGGAAATAATTGGTCCATGAGATGTAGTTAATTATCATTGGACTCAAATTAAATTTGGAATAAAGACGGAACATTATATGAGACTTAGACGGATCGTAAGACAAATTGGTAATCTGATAAACAAATCTAAGTCCAATAATTTAATCAATAAATCAATCAATCTCGGGACTCGTAAATTCTGATTAATCTCATTAAAGGTTAAATGTCAGAAATTCTTGGATAAGAAACAACAAAAAATATTAGTATGATATAAAAGATAAGGATTTGCACAGAAAGCGATAATAATCATGTTAATCGCTCATGATCTTGAGATGGTAAAGGACTTAAAATTTCTAATTACTGAGTGAACACTCTAAGGCTAAATTATCGAAGGTACCTTACACGTCTGAATTTTTCAAAATGACAAAGCTGAACTGAATAGAAGTACTGTACGTATTCGAATTGTTAAACGATAGAATTACTCAGGAAACTCCTAAGTGACCGAGTTAAACTTGCATACTAATTGAATTAAGTACCCCGATGACCTTCAATTAAGTGAATAACTTGGATAAGTTTGAAAAAACTGACGATCTTATATATTATACCGTCCATAAGGGTTTTCAAGCACGTTGACATTTCATGATACCGTTGCAATGTAGAAATGAAATAAAGACCATTGGAATATTTGTTCATCTCCCTAATACCCATTCAACGATGATTCTGAAGATGATCAATGGACAAGAGTTGTCTGTATTAAAGAGTGAATACCCTTAAAGTGTAACGATTTGACTGGTTGACATGTATCATTTTGGGACTTATACAGTTCGAGTTAACTCGATATTTTGATAGCTCGACACAAATCATAAATGCCCTAAATCTTCCTTTCTCCTTTATTATCTAAAATTACTAAGAATTCTCCAAGATCATAATGCCTAAAATGCCCCTGATTTTTTAAATAAGGGAAACATTCATGTCATACATGAAAACAAAAGTAACTCTATTGCATATGATTCTGAATACATTTATGATTACATAATGCCACCAAAAAATATTCGAATACTTTATGATCCTGAAAAATCACATTTTGAATAACTGATGATTCTGTTAGCTATCAAACCCTATTATGGGGATCTTATTTATTAATTTAATCAGTTTACATAAGTTTTATAACTCTATATCTGATAAATACCAATCACCTCTGAATAATATTTGGAACCTCTAGTGTGTTCCCTGATCACACAGATGTTTTCTCTGATTTCTGTTATGATCTCTGATCTCTGCTCTGATTTCTGATATCTCTGTTTACTAATTGAAATTATTTTTATATGGGGTACTCTGGGACTCTGGTATAACTGAAGTCTCTGGCATGTTCAGTCACTGTTTGTAATTCCTTGTATAGGTTCAACACCGACTGGTAATCCCTTATGGACCTAAGGCGACCCTTGGTTAGGCTCTAAGGCCGCAAGAACTTTCTTGGGTAGGCTCTCAGGCCCCAAGGTGATGCTTTAGGTTATGCGGTTCTGGGGAAATACATATTGGCGTTCGGTTGAAGGGTTTTATTATGTTTTTTGAAAAAAATGTGTGTTAACTGCTACTGTTTTAAAAAGATATGTATATCTTCACTAGTTTTTGGGAACACACTATACACCATGTTCTATTCTCCTGAACCTAGTCCTTCAAACGCTTACTCTGAACTAGAAGCTTCCTTTCTTTTACTACATGAGATATCAGAGGGACCTTAGCTCAGCCTAAAAAATCTGTAGATGTCTGAACGATAAGAAAAATTATGCTTACATGTTATCTACATGTCCTTCAGCATCACTTGGTAGTTTTGTATTAATGAGCTTTCCAAAGCTCACTCTGTTACACACTATTTCAGGTTAAAAGGATTGAACCAGTGTAACTATTGACATCAGTAAAGGAGTTCCACTGGTGTTGCTTGTAGAGTATGGTGCATGTGATTAGGGGGCATGTAGGTTGTATTTTGTTTTATATATGATTCTGGAATCTATTTTATTTCTGAATACTGGTAAATTTTACTCTTGTATTTATAAAGTTTTTTTATGATTTTACATGTTATAACAAAAAATTTAAAATTTCCAGGTCGCTTTGGTGGCCCTAATGTGACATCCCAGATTGGATCAGGTTCCCCACATCGGTCTGAGGGTATTACATCACCTCCATAAAAGAAAATCAGTCTTTTAAACTGTTATGCGGAATTTCACAACTTTGGTCCTCCTTAGTTTAGCCCCAAAATGATAACGCCTCTTTTTACTACTATTTGGGCCTTAAACTAAGCCCAACACTTCATTTATGGGCATGGGTTTAACACAAGCCTATTGGGATTATTCTTTGTAGGGTTAGTCCAAAACTATTAACTTGAGAATCGAGGCATTACACTTCAACTAGGGTAAGTCCTTATGGACCTACGGTATCCCCTTAGGTAGGCTCCTACGCTCAATGGACCTAGGGTAAGACCTTATGGATATAGTTCTAGGGAACTCCATAATGATGTTTGGATGGAGTGAAATTATATGATTTTAAACTAAACTTCATTGTCTTTTCAAAATATGTTTGATCGAAATAAATTATTATTGTTTTAGAATTATGTCTACTTTTTTCTGTATTTATCGGAACATACCATACTCTTCAGCTCAATTCTTTGAATTTATCTTTTATTGATAATTTCAAACTATAAACTTCTCGACTGATTTTTGGAGGACCACTTATTGAAACTTTAAATCAAAAATAGAATATATAGATGGAGAAAATTTTATGCTTTTCCATGTACCTACTTATGACCTATAGCATTTTTTGGTTGTTCTGTAGCTTTTTCTAAAGTTCACTCTATTACTTACTGTTTTAGGTTGAAGAAATTGATTTTGTACATTTATTGACATCAATAATGGGAGTTCTATCAGTGTTACTTGCGGAGTATGGTATATATGTGCTTAGGGGTCATGTAGGTAACACATCATTTTTATATTAGTCTGAAACTTGCTTTTTCATTGTGTACTATTGAATTATGTTTAATGTTTGAATGATCTCTTTTGAGGGTTATATCAGAATGTGCATTCCTTCACTTTCTTCAAACATCACGGTAGCTAAACTATCTACATAACGATTGCCTTCTCTCCAGGGATGTCTCAATTCTGAAATCCATCATTCATTCCTGAATTCTTCACATTCTTTGAATATTATCTCTTTTTGAATGCATGTGTTTATTCCTTGTTTAGGGTATTAATTACTCATTTAGTGTCCGCTTGAACGATTAGTCTTGTCGTCCCAAGAGATTTTGCTAACAATAGCCCCGATTTCATTCTCCACAATTCAACCATGGCGGTGGTTGCTTTTCCAATGTTGTTCATAAAGCCTTGGATCCATCAACCGTCCTCGTCTCTGATGAGTCACTATATCGTAGTTAGATCAAAATTTGTTCTGCATGCTCCATCCGAGTTCAAGAATCTTTTGAACTTATATAGAAAAATGAATATTTTATGTACCTATTTTGACTAAAAAAATAAGTTTAAATATTTATTTTTTGACTAAGATAATACTTTATATGTGAAAATATATATACTTTAGATACTACTAATTTATAATATAAGCCAACACTTATTAATGAATTCATATGTAAATTTTTTTATCATTTCATCTATAATCATTAGTTAAATAATTTTTTCTAAATATTTTTTATTAAAAAAGATTATTCATTCACATAAAAATTATAACAAATATAATTTAAATGATATATGTGTGAGTTCATATCATGTCTCAAATAATTTTATATTTTATACGTTTGTTAAAATTTATTAGATTTATATTTATGAATCATTCGTTCAAGAATTAGATGGTATTTATCTGTAAAGTAAGTGGTGAATAATTCTCAATTGACACCTCTTATTTCTCCCATATTATTGATTCAATATCCATTATTAACAAAATTTTATTTTCTCCTCCACTTGACATTGAATGTTTATACTTCTGACATTTTCGATGCTCGAGTTTTAATTCTTAAGAAATAATAACAAATTGTTTATTATAAAGATTAATTGATTTGTGTTAAATAAATGATTATGGAGTACAATCAATGTTTTATTTTTCCAAAGGGTGTATTCTAGGTTCCTTAAAATTTGACATATTCTACCTCGTTACTTCATCTTGAGTTCAATCACCATCGTCATAATAAGGACTTCTCGATTATATTAATTCAATATAACCAAAAGTTTATGAGTTTAAATTTTCAACCACCAATTCAATTTTTTTCAGTTTAAATGTTTATTTTCTTTTACAAAAAATTACAATCAATTTAAAGATGGCAACATATGTTATATTTATTTATTTAATAGTATTTATTTTTAAACTTATAAAAGTATAATAAAAATATTTTATTATTATCTTAAAATACTTGTAAAATTATTTCTTAATAATAATACATAAAATTATAATTTCTAATAGAAATTTGTCATTATCAAGATTGAACTAAAACACAGGGAGAGCATACAAAACCATATAATTTTAAAGAAATTGTTCAGTACGAAGACTCCACTACATAAAGGAACAATACAAAAATAATTAAACTATGATATCACATGACATGGAATAAATTATAAATATAATAATTTAAATATAAAGTAAATATGTTTCTAATAAATACCTAAATTTTAGTTTTATATGTTATTTTGTCACTTCTATTAATGATATTATTTTTTATGACATGTTAATATAAAACTATACCACATGTGAAAGATGATGTCATCTTACAAAAAATTATAATAAATTAAATAATTCGCTTGTCATAAATTTTTTTATACCACTTTAAAATTTAAAAATCATTTAAATATAATTTATTTAAAAGAGTTAATATCCAATTTTTTTATTATTATCTTTTTTTAAATAAATAAAAAAATTATATTTTCCTTTATCATTTCTGATTTTAGGATACAAAAAATCTTTGTATTCTTTTTTTTTTGGTACTAAAATATTTGTATTCTTCATGTTTGGTTATTCTTCTTTAAGTTAAGGACTTCAATAAGTTATTATATATTAAACTTTAAATTTTAATTCAATTGAATGATTTTTTAAAATATTTTTAATTCAATTAATATTTATAGTTTTATTTCAAATATCTATATTTATTACGTGGTTTCATGAATTCTTGTCTATAAAACTATTTAGATACAATTCTAAATTATTATCAATGTATTTTATTTATTTAATTTTTTTTTAAATTTATATAAAAATATTAGTATGATATTTTATTTATTTAGTACTTAAGGAACATGAAAGGTCATTACTTTACACATGAATAACAACAAAGCCCTATTTTCATGCTTTAAATCCCCATGTGCACACAAATGGCTCAATTACACATACAACCCCCAAAACTACACATGTTGATCTACAAGCAGTAGATGAAGGTTATATATGTGTTACCTTACACCTAGAGGTTGATGGAACAACCCAAGGTTCACCAAGCACTTCCTTCTCCTTAGCCTTCCTCCTTGAGCTCTCACCCACCTCTCTCACTAGAATGATCAATGAAAATGAGTTATCAACTCATCTAGGAGATTAAGAAAGGTAAGAATGAAATTTATAAGGTTTAAGAATGAACTCTAGAGCTACTCTCAAGCTGTAAAACCCAAATATTCCATAAACCCAACTATGACCAACCTCTAAGGTTGGGGGCTTAAAATTAAGCTCGTAAGATGGAGATTTCAACTTTTACCATAAGAATTTCGAACTAAGGATGGACACCCACAAAGTCATCACCTTTGAATCAAAATACTAAGAAGAAGGATTGGGAGTTTAAATGAAGAATGAGATAAATGGCGGGGAAAAAGAGATATGATAGTGTTTACCCTTGTTTTTGTTTTCCCCTGTCGTGATTTCACCCTCCATAAAATAAAATCAACCTTTTAAACTTTTAAGGGGAATTTCATAACTTTGGTCCTCCTTAGTTTAGACCCAAAATGATAACATTTGTTCTTACTACTATTTAGGCCTCAAACTAAGCCCAACACTTCATTTATAGTTATGGGTTTAACACAATCCTATTGGGAGCATTTACTCTTTCTCGGGTTAGCCCAAAACTACTAACCTAAGAATTGGGATGTTACAACTCTCCCCTCCTAATAAGAAATATCATCATCGAAATTTACCCTTAGAACATGAGTGTCGACCACGTGAATCAAAAACACCTCACAATTCATGCTTATCAACTTATGGGCCTATAAGGCCAAAACAATCCTCAAAGTACAACTGAGCTCCTCATTCGCCACCACAATCTTGGTGGCGTCTAACCTACAAAGGTTAAGTTGTCTAGCCTTACACCTTAGGGAATCATGCTCAGATAACCAATCCATCACAAGGATTACATCAAAATGTCGAAAGGGTAGTTCCATTAAGTCAATTGGAAAGACTTGTCCTTGAATCTCTATCGGGAAACTACGGTGGACCTTGTCAACTAACACATATAGTCCTAGAGGAATCAAAACTCTAACATTGGATTCTAAGTCCTCAGTTGGAATACCACTATCTTGAATAAGGTCACAACAAATACAAGAGTGGGTTGACCCTGAGTCTACCAAAGTTGTAACAGGCATACAAAAAATTGTAAAGATACTTGAGATGACATTAGTAGCCTCACAGTCCTTCTGAGCTCTAAGTATGCACTGGCGGGAGGTAACTCTAGCCTCAGGACCGACTACAGATTTGATGATACCTCTATTATATTGCTTAGAAGTTGAACTTCCCCTTATTTTAAAGGAACCTCGACCCCTCGAAGCTGACTATGCTACTCTCTACACAACTGGTATTGCCACACTCTCTACCTTGGGATAGTCTCTATTGAAGTACTCAAGGGACCCACATCCATAACATGCTCTGGAGACTCTATGACACTCCCCCGAGCGCCTCACACTATAGTGCCTGCAAGTCAGGGGCTGCATAGTCCTGCCTTATCCTTTAGTGCTCGTTACAGAAGCTGAAGCTAACGATCTCTTACGGGCCTCAAATCCCTGTCTATGAACTGAGCCCTATCTCGATCTCTTTGAGATTGAGAAGAAGAAGGTCTCTATGATCATCGGGATTCTTTGCTCCTATTGGTTGATGTCTAGGATGATCCAATAGTGTTTAGGGCTCTACGACTCTATTCCTAATGTTACTTGAAAGAATGGCTCTCATGCCTAGGCCTCGCTCAATAGCCTTGACCTAACGAGTCAGCTTGGCTAAAAATTTAGGTGGATCGACTGCTAGGTGATTAAGGACTTCTATATGGAGGCCCTCCTTGAACTTTCTACAATGGTTCTTTTCTATGTCCACTAGCTACAGTACATAACGACTCAACCGCAAGAACTCACACTCGCACTCAAACTCAAAGCGATCACCCTGAGTAAAATGTAGAAATTGATCTCTTAGGTTATCAGTATGGGTCCCGCCTATGTACTTTACTCTGAACTCTAACAGTAAAACTCCCAATTTGGTTGCTCTGGCTCTAAGGTTAACTCTACAGTTTACCATCAGTCTATCGCATAACTTTTTAGTAGGGCGGTGATGCACTCTAACTTACCCTCGAGGGTATGTTGAAGTTGTCAAAAAGTTCCAAGAGTCTCAAGGAGCCACTAGTCGACGGTTACTGAGTCGTTGTCACCGAAACCCAATAAATCGATGGTATTGTAACGGTGGAGTCTATTGAAAGGGGACTCCTAAGGGGCTGCTAGGGGCGGTGCATATGGTACGGGTACGAGTGCACCGAATGTCTTAGGGATTACCTAATGACATGCCTTAGTGTCTGAGTGAGGTTTCTAAAGAATTTGACCTCATCTATGACTGCCTCCTCCAGGATGCCTATATCCTCGGAGTAGGGAACAAACTCATCTCTCGTGTCTCTAGATAGAGAGAGACGATTCTCTTCAAGGAAGAAGAACAATCAACATCACTATTTCCAAACATTTAAGTACGCTTGACACTCTATAGGCATGTACTTCATTGACACCTAAAGACTCTAGCCCGCGAGTCCTAAGAAAGACTGAACCCAACGCTCTGATACTACTAAATATAACACCCTAATAAGATTCGACTTGAAGTCTGGATGATTAAAATGCCAAACGAAACCACATAAGTTGCTAACCAAATTTTTTAAAAATATTTGACTAATTTAATGTTCAAACATAATATAACATACCCAAAGTATAATGCATTTAAAAATTATAAGTATTTAAAAATATGAGGTCACTCCCAATAATAGTCTCCAAAATACGTGAGTACAAAAATAAAGTTTACGACTCAAATAAACATCTAGGGACTAATGCAGTACATGCCCTCTACAATATTCAAGACATACTCTAATGAAAGATCGAATCTGAAAGTCATGAATCTAGTGATGAACTCCTCAATTGGAACCTAAGAACATACACATGGAAACACATTCCATACGCTGAGCTCACAAGCTCAGTGCTACACAAATAACCCAACTATACTACACGCATCAAACATATAAGCATGTTACAAGTATAGATATGAACATTTGCATACACTAACGTGACAACCAAGTAAACATCATGGCGTAGCCCTGGGGTCACTTAGCATCTTGGACTCACAACCTTATTTACTTACTAAAGAAACTTAGGCGAGACATGGATCACATAGCATCAATGTCTCCTTATACCTTGAGCTAGGTTTGGGGGACATAGCTTTGATAGCTTGCTAAACTAGTCTACTCCTCTAGAGTACTCAGGATGTATTCTAGGTTCCTTAAAACTTGACATATTCTACCTCGTTACTTCATCTTGAGTTCAATCACCATCGTCATAATAAGGACTTCTCAATTATATTAATTCAATATAACCAGAAGTTTACGAGTTTAAATGTTCAACCACCAATTCAATTTTTTTAATTTAAATGTTCATTTTCTTTTACAAAAAATTACAATCAATTTAAAGATGGCAGCATATGTTATATTTATTTATTTAATAGTATTTATTTTTAAACTTATAAAAGTATAATAAAAATATTTTATTATTAACTTAAACTACTTGTAAAATTATTTCTTAATAATAATACATAAAATTATGATTTCTAATAGAAATTTGTCATTATCAAGATTGAACTAAAACACAGGGAGAGCATACAAAACCATATAATTTTAAAGAAATTGTTCAGTACGAAGACTCCACTACATAAAGGAACAATACAAAAATAATTAAACTATGATATCACATGACATGGAATAAATTATAAATATAATAATTTAAATATGTTTCTAATAAATACATAAAAAATATGTTATTAAATTTGTATCTGAATTATAGTTTTATACGTTATTTTGTCACTTCTATTAATGATATTATTTTTTATGACATGTTAATATAAAACTATACCACATGTGAAAGATGATGTCATCTTACAAAAAAATTATAATAAATTATTGAATTTGCTTGTCATAAAAAATTGTATACCACTATAAAATTTAAAAATCACTTAAATATAATTTATTTAAAAGAGTTAACATCCAATTTTTTTATTATTATCTTTTTTAAATAAATAAATTAAAATATTTATAATTCAATTTATATTTATAGTTTTATTTAAAATATCTATATTTTTATGTGGTTTCATGAATTCTTGTCTATAAAAATATTTAGATACAATTCTAAATTATTATCAATGTGTTTTTTATTTAAATTTTTAAAAAATTATATAAAAATATTAGTATTATATTTTAATATAATTTACATTAACAAAAATATTTTAATTAATACATATAATTTTTCTAAATTACTCCCAAAAAAATTATATTGAGTTCCGTTTACAATTAAACCTAAAATAACTAAAAGATAAAGTATAAAAATAATTATTATAAAATAATTAATAAGTTAATAAAAATGACATTCAAATTTATCAAAATATTATAAAATTAATTTTAAATTTATTAATCTTTTATAACAGGAAATAATTATTTTATAATAATTCAATGAATATAATGATTATTTTATAATTTTAATGATTTTATTAGCTAAAAATTATTATTTAAATATAAGTTAATGACGATTTGTGTATTTTACCCAGTAAAATAGAAGCAGCCTTGAAAACATTTTCGAATTAGAAGTAAAACTTCAAGTCCAATGAGAGGGAAACAAAGAACGAAGTCTCTTTGCTTTCTTTCTTCAATTGCAACACTAATTTTGGCCAATAAAATGGATCTCTAAATCACAACTCTTTTGTTCTATAGATATCCCTCTTTCTTCAGTTGCTCACATAATTCTCTCTCTCTCTCTCTCATCCATAGTTTTGGTTTCTCTCAATGCCCAGACTGTCAGGTAATTCATTTTCCATATATTTACTTGAATAACCAAAATCCGGGACTTTCTCAAAACTTTTAAACTTTTTAAAAGATCCTAAATTTCTCCTGAAATTTCCCTTGCTTTTATGAATAAAGCACTGCTTTTTCCTTATCAAATATTGGTTTTATAGATTTTATTTTTCCGGGTCTTAATAAGATTCTGTGCTATTGCTATAGATCGAATTCGTGATTTTTTTTGACGATTTGGTTTTTGTTTTTTTAATCACGGAAGGGGGAAAAAAAGAAAAGAAAAAGCTAAAAGTTTTTTTCTACTTTCAAGTGAGATATGGCGAGTAATAGTAATTCCAGCAAGCTAGAGAAGTTAGCTTCCATTGATGCACAGCTACGGCTTTTGGTTCCTGCTAAAGTGAGCGACGATGATAAGTTGGTGGAGTATGATGCTTTGCTTTTGGATCGGTTTCTTGATATTCTTCAAGACTTGCATGGCGAGGATCTTAAGGAAACTGTATGTTATTCTTCATTTTCACTTCTTTCTTCTTTCTGAAATCTGGCTTTTGATCGATGCCTCTTTTTTTCTCTTCAAAATACTTTGATTTGAAATGAGAGAGGGTTCCAATTTGCCTTCTGAAAGTTTTATTTATTTATTTTTTTTTACTTTTTTAATGGTTCGAGTGTTTGCTTGGGACATATTTTGGTCCTGAAAACATGATGCAAGCTCATGGTAGTATTTTTTTTTTCTTTGTAAAAGACAATAGTATACTTCATCATCTATTAATTGTTCATTGACTTGTAGAAATTTCGATTTTTAATGTTTATGGTTTCTGCATAGCTGAACTCATAATTGAGAAGATTTTTGTATTACTTTCAGATTTTCATTTCACTTTTTGCGTGGAAGATTATAAAACTAGGATTTGTTCTTAAAATTTGTGCAGTGATTTTCAGTGATAAACCTTTTGATTTGTTTAGGTTCAAGAATGTTATGAACTTTCTGCTGAGTATGAAGGGAAGAGTAATCCCAAGAAACTTGAGGAACTGGGAAATGTTTTGACCAGTTTGGATCCTGGTGATTCCATTGTTGTAGCTAAAGCTTTCTCCCACATGCTTAACTTGGCTAACCTGGCTGAGGAAGTTCAGATTGCTTACCGTCGAAGAATCAAGTTGAAGAAAGGTGATTTTGGCGATGAGAACTCTGCAACAACTGAATCAGACCTTGAAGAAACTCTCAAGAGACTTGTGGTTGATCTGAAGAAGTCTTCTGAGGAAGTTTTCCATGCCCTTAAGAACCAAACTGTGGATCTAGTCTTCACTGCTCATCCTACGCAATCAGTTCGTAGATCTTTATTGCAGAAGCATGGAAGGTTTTTTTTCTTAAATTCTTTCTGCTTAACGCATTAGCATTACAACTCAAGGAGTATTATGATGAAGAAATTTCAATTCAGAATCGGCTTATATTCATTATTATGTTTCTGGGTCTATAAAATCATTCTGTCCATTTCTTTTTTGTCCAGGATAAGGAATAGTTTGGCGCAATTGTATGCTAAAGATATTACCCCAGATGATAAACAGGAGCTTGATGAGGCTCTACAGCGTGAAGTATTTCAACTTGTCATGATATTTGTTTATTATGTAAATAAAATTGCAATTCCTATCCTGCAAAGGGAAAGATATCTTGCTATCTTTGATTGTTTGCCTTCTTTTTCCATGCAGATTCAAGCTGCGTTTCGTACAGATGAGATTCGAAGGACCCCTCCAACGCCTCAAGATGAGATGAGGGCGGGAATGAGCTATTTCCATGAAACAATATGGAAGGGTGTCCCGAAATTTTTACGGCGAGTTGACACAGCTTTGAAGAACATTGGGATTAATGAACGTGTTCCCTACAATGCGCCACTTATTCAATTTTCTTCATGGATGGGTGGTGATCGTGATGGTACAGTCCTACTTGAATGAGTGAATAAATAAAAAAACAAAGTAGTTTCTAGTACAATTTTTAAGTATATAAAATTGGGGTTGCTCGAATATCTTCTGGGAGTTTCAAGGTTTCCTTGTTATATAATGCAGGCAATCCAAGGGTAACTCCTGAGGTCACAAGGGATGTTTGTTTGTTGGCTAGACTGATGGCGGCCAATTTGTACTATTCCCAAATTGAAGATCTGATGTTTGAGGTATTTAGCTTGTATCATCTGACACATTCTATAATTGAAACTTTGAAAGGACCCGTTTTAGTCCGATTCTTCTCGATGTTTCTGTTCAGTTGTCCATGTGGCGTTGCAGCGATGAGCTTCGTGTTCGTGCAGAAGAACTTCATAGATCCTCAAGGAGAGATGCTAAACATTACATAGGTATACCTCGAGCTTGTTTTTATTTCATATGCATTTTATTATAATTCTAGATGATGTCCTTTTAACTTGAGTAAATAGCTTTTCTATTTCATTATGATTTTGCGAGTGCATTACTGTATTCTTAAAATGCTTTGAAGTATTTAGACAATCTTTTTCCTCTCTCTCCAATTCCCTATGAAGGGACAGAGTTCCTCTAGGGTGTATGTTTTGTTGCATGCTCTAAGAATTCATTTAGACTTTTGGGAAACAAAACTTGAGCTGCATCTCAGACAATAATGCCATGTGATGATTTATGTTGTTTAGTTCAACTGATCTCTTAACCTTAGTTTGATTCTCATTGATTTTACTCGTACTGCAGAGTTCTGGAAACAAGTTCCTCCCAATGAACCCTACCGTGTTATTCTTGGTGATGTTAGGGACAAGCTGTATCAGACACGAGAAAGGTCCCGTCAAATGTTATCTCATGGTATCTCTGAAATTCCAGAGGAAGCAACTTTCACCAACATTGAGCAGGTCTCTATCTGTTAATCATATTTCATGATCTTATCATTAATTTCGACTCGGACATATTTTTCACTAGAGAAATAGATATTTAATATTACATTGCTCCTTTGTTTGTTAAAAGATGAGCAACAGCTAGCAGAACCTGATTTCATAGCTTAGTGTGTTGGGACGGAAATGTCTTGATTGTTAGATCTAACTTCCTTTTCACTTAATCTGTCATGTGGAAAACCCCCCTTCCAAATAAAATGATCATTTTTGGATTTGGTTTGAAGACTAGGTCACTCTCACGTAACTATCACGTAACTATTTTGGTCTATATCACTTCTTATGTCTTTTCTTTACAGCTAGCAAAACCTGATTTCATAGCTTAGTGCCTCGATACTAATTTTGTCTTTAATTTTATGCAGTTTCTGGATCCTCTTGAACTCTGTTATAGATCACTTTGCTCCTGTGGTGACCAGCCAATTGCTGATGGAACCCTTCTTGATTTCTTGAGGCAAGTTTCAACTTTTGGCTTGTCACTAGTTAGGCTTGACATTAGGCAAGAGTCTGACCGCCACACAGATGTCATAGATGCCATTACCAATTACTTGGAAATTGGTTCCTATCGAGAGTGGTCTGAAGAAAAAAAGCAGGAATGGCTATTATCTGAACTAAGTGGCAAGCGCCCATTGTTCGGTCCTGATCTTCCAAAAACTGAAGAAATTGCCGATGTTTTGGACACGTTCCATGTAATAGCAGAGCTCCCAGCAGACAGCTTTGGAGCCTACATCATTTCGATGGCTACCGCACCTTCTGATGTTCTTGCTGTTGAGCTCCTTCAGCGTGAGTGCCATGTGAAGCAACCGTTAAGAGTTGTTCCACTTTTTGAGAAGCTTGCAGATCTGGAGGCTGCCCCTGCTGCTTTGGCTCGGCTCTTCTCTATTGACTGGTACAGAAATCGGATCAATGGAAAACAAGAAGTTATGATCGGGTATTCAGATTCAGGTAAAGATGCAGGGCGTTTCTCAGCTGCCTGGCAGTTATACAAAGCTCAGGAGGAGCTTATAAATGTTGCTAAGGAATTTGGTATGAAGCTCACGATGTTCCATGGTCGTGGTGGAACTGTTGGAAGAGGAGGTGGTCCCACCCATCTTGCTATATTATCTCAACCACCAGAAACTATTCATGGATCACTTCGTGTTACAGTTCAAGGAGAAGTTATCGAGCAATCGTTTGGGGAGGAGCACTTGTGCTTTAGAACACTCCAGCGTTTTACGGCTGCCACACTTGAGCATGGTATGCATCCACCAGTTTCACCAAAACCAGAATGGCGTGCTCTGATGGATGAAATGGCAGTTGTTGCTACTGAGGAGTACCATTCCATTGTATTCAATGAACCTCGATTTGTTGAATATTTCCGCCTCGTTAGTGACTTGCATGAATTCTTTACACCATCTAAACTAATTACAAGCAGGTTTTGATTGAACAATACAATTTCTTTTGGTTGTAGGCTACACCAGAGTTGGAGTATGGTAGGATGAACATTGGTAGCAGACCATCAAAGCGGAAGCCAAGTGGGGGCATTGAATCTCTCCGAGCAATCCCATGGATATTTGCCTGGACGCAGACAAGATTTCATCTCCCAGTTTGGCTCGGCTTCGGAGCCGCATTTAAACATGTCATTCAGAAGGACTTTAAGAATCTCCACATGCTACGGGAGATGTACAATGAATGGCCTTTCTTCAGGGTGACAATTGATTTGGTTGAGATGGTGTTCGCAAAAGGAGATCCCAGTATCGCAGCCCTATATGATAAGCTCCTTGTTTCTCAAGAACTGTGGTCATTTGGAGAGCGATTGAGGGCCAAATATGAAGAAACAAAAAGCCTTCTCCTTCAGGTAAATTCACTAAAACATGATTCCCCTTTTGATTCTTTTATTTCAAAAAAACTTACAGTTCTTAACTCTGAAGGACAAATCCAAATTCACATTCTTCAAATATTGGTTGCCGTGCAGACCATTAAGATATTTGTGTACATATACAACATATGTGTGTGTGTATATATATATATATATATATATATATATATATATATATATATATATATTTCTCTCTTTCAGTGGTTCAAAAAGTTGATTCTATCGGCTAAAGAAAGTTGACACTTTGTTTAAAGTAATTACGCATTCATGCTAAATTCGAATTTTGCAACGGTACTGAAGTTCAGATTGATTGCAACTTGTTGACAAATAATGACAATGGGCCAATAACTTATACTTTCTCTTCTGTTTACAGATTGCTGCACACAAGGATCTTCTTGAAGGGAATCCATACCTGAGGCAAAGACTGCGACTGCGTGAATCGTACATAACAACACTAAATGTTTGCCAGGCCTACACACTCAAACAGATCCGTGACCCGGATTACAATGCCAAGTTGTCCAAAGAGATTATGGAATCAAGCAAAGCCGCGGATGAACTCGTTAAACTAAACCCGAAAAGTGAGTATGCTCCAGGTTTGGAGGATACCCTCATCTTGACTATGAAGGGTATTGCTGCTGGCATGCAGAACACCGGTTAAACCCCCCCCCCCCTTTTTCTTAAGCTTTGTAGATTTAGTCCAGAGAATAAGAATTATGCATGGAGAACATATATGGGTCCAAATGAAAAGCTATTTAAATTCGCAGGTAAACTGTAGGATTATGATGCAGTGTGTATATTATGCCCCAAATGGATGGGAATGAATGGAAACTGATGATTACTTTTATGTTTAAAAACAGTGTAAGTTATTCTGTTGAGGCTTTGGTTTTTCGTTTTACATATTCGTCTTTGGTCTAATATTAGCTCTGTGAATGATTTCTGGGAATAGGATAATTTTAATAATATATATATACTTCAAAATTATTTGATTGGTGATTTTTAAAATATCTTTTTTTTATATTTTTACAAAGAATAAGTTTAAGAAAATAATGATGAAAAATTTTAACCATGAAAAAAAGATAATTCTAGTAGGATGGCAAAATATATATATATATATATATATATATATATATATATATATATATATATATATATATATTTAATAAAATAAATTATATTTTTAAAAGTATTTAATAAAAACATTTTTAAAGTTAATTTTATTCTGATTGGATTTATCACTCAAATTCAAAATGAATTATGAAAAAGAATTTACATCTCATATTAGAAAATGAATTACGAATTATGAAATGTCTGATTTACATTAGAAAATGAATTATGAAAAAGAAATTGTAATTTTTTTTAAAGAAAATGTCGTGCTTTTCCATTAAACAATATTTTGGGTTGATTTATACCATTTTTCTAAACCAATCACCGAAAAATTAAAAACAAATTTGGATGGACCAAAAGAATCTATTTGTGTTCATCATTCCCCTATAATCATCCAAGAAATTACTAATTTCAGATAGTTCCGTTTGAAATTATATAACAAAATATTGCGAGAAGAACGAGTCTCCCTCTAAAGATGTCCAAAAAAAGGAAAAAACGTAAAAAAAATGTTACGTAATAAATCTTCGTATTCAACAAGCTCAGTTAAACCCAATCATAAATTTGAAAAGAAGAAAAGAAAAGAAAATGGCAAAAGCATCGCTGATGGCTCTGGTTTTAAAGACAGTCTGTATTTCGTTTCTCATCAGCTTCGCCCTTGCCGCTGAAAAATTAAATGTGGTGGGCAAAGTCTACTGTGACACGTGCCGCGTTGAGTTCGAAACCAAACTCAGTGAACCCATTTCAGGTGCAACGGTGAAGTTGGAATGCAAGAAGGAAAAGGACGATGTGATGACCTTCAGTCGAGAGGCGGTTACCAATGCAACAGGTGGATACAGCATCCCGGTGGAGGGTGACCACTATGAAGAGATATGCTGGGTTAGGGCGGACAAGAGTCCCCGGGCAGACTGCAATCAAAGGATGGAAGCTTGGGAAAGATCTCAGGTGGAACTGAGCGGCAAAGATGGCTTAGCTGAGCCTACTAGAACTGCCAACAATCTTGGTTTCAAGAAGAAGGAAGCTCTTCCTGGTTGCCCTCAAGTTCTTAAAGAGATGGGCTTTCCTAACGGAAAGGTTGAGCCAGTACCATAACCTACATCAACAAATCCCATAACACCCTCCCTGCAAATCCTTTCATTATATCTTTAAAATGTAACTTGTACCACTTTAATAAATTTCTACGCATTTCTCTCCTCTTATTCCCCACCAATGAATCTAGTTCTTTTTTAATACTCTAAGCTATAAGCTAATATTTATCGAAAAGATAGACTGTTGCAAAACGAGGTATTAGCATTGATCGGAAAATATTAAATAAAATAGTCAAACAAAACAATAATTTTGTCGTGATATTAACCACTGCTTTAGAAACAAATTTGCCTCGATGTGTGTAATCGCTGCAATATGCTGTCTTCCCTCAAAGTTAACATGTCTCTCCAAATATTCGTACACCCGAAAGATGAAGTGGCCTAGCAGTGGTACTGCTCTTCTCTTAGCAGTGGAAGAATGATAAAATGTTTTTTCAGAAAACTTTGAGAGAAAAAAGTGTTTTTAAGCAAATGAGGACATTCTTGGGATGGTTAAAAAAAACTGAAAATGACCAGCTATTTATAAGATGAAAATGAGGTTAATACGTCATTGATACAATCCCATTCTTGCATTTACTACTCTTCTTCATTGCAACAACTTTCTCTCGGTTGAAGCCTAAGGGAGCCTTACCTTACTTTGTCTTCTATCTACTAGTTTATACACCATAAAGTTACTTTGCATATAGTTTATATCATACTTCATGCTAAGTTACATATGCCATGTTCATCTTAAAATACTATGACATGCATACTTGTTAAATCATGATGATTACATGCCTTATGTTAACATGCCATGCTTAATATATGTTATCTTAGCTTATACTTAGTGCATATTATGTTACGCATAGTCAAACATGTTATAGTCTTCATACTATGTTCATCTTATACTTTGCTTAGCATAATGCATTCATACACATCTTTACTCGGCATATTATATGATTATGCATTCATACTTAGCTCATCTTAGGTTTAAGATCATTTTTATATAAGCTCATCTCATGCATATCATCATTTCTCTAGCTCAACTCATGCATATAATCACTTATCTAGCTCATTCTTAGCTCATACCTAGGTGGCATATTACACTTACATTGGTTTACATTAATTCAATACTTAAACAATTGTTTTATATATGTTTGTAGGGTCATTGGATGCTAAGGAAGGTTATGCCAACTCTTGGATAGCTAACTCAAACCATGGCAGCTTGTGCTAGCTCAATTACATCAAAGGATAACTTATTTTAGCTCAAGGAAACTCAAGGCTTGATGATACTAGCTCGGGAGTAGCTGAAGGAGCTTAACAGGAGCTGACACTAGCCGGAGAGTAGCTGAGGAGCTTGAGCTGAGCTGAGGACTCATGACAGCTGGAGGCAGCTCGAGTGACACTAAGTACCTAGCTAGCTACCTAAGCTTCCTAGCTAGCTTACTAGCCTAGCTAGCTGACCTACATGCATGCATCACATGGTCGAGACCTCACCTTACCATAGTGCGGAGAAGCATAATACATCAAATGGTGTCATGTGCTTAAAATGGACTGCCATGTGCATTCAAAACAACATGTGCACTCCATGTGACATCAAATAGGCGCCAAAACACCAAGGGATACTTTCTACTCGGCCAAAAACTTTTTATTCTTTAAATTTGGCACCAAGCAATATCCAAAAGAATGAAGGAAAACAACCATTAGACCTAAGCATTCCAAAGGGCTCTAAAACAAACCAACACCTTATTTTTCATTCAAGGACATGTGCTTTCATCATTTAGGCCAAACCAACATTCACTACAAGAAATTGTATTTTCAATGACATTAAGAATGATCATTAAAAGTATCAAATTCAGTCACTGAATATCATAGTGAAATTTTTTGAGTCATCACTTGTGGTCACTAATAACTCCATCACTATTATATTAGTGATGATTTATTGAATTTTGTCACAATTACTTATATTTTTTGTGACTATATTTTTTTGACACAATTACTTATGGTTTTTGTGACTATAATTGTAACACCCCCAACCCGTATCCGACCCGGATACGAGTCTGAAATGTCACATTGACTTTTCAAACATTTATTCTTATAAAATAGTGAGTAATTTAAAAACTTTGATAACATTTAAATTATTTCAAAACGTTTACAACAGATATCAGAGTTCATACTATTTATATCTTTAGACTACATGCCAACTACACTCTATAAACAGTACATACATTTTCTGATCTGACATTTGGTAAGGAAAACTGACCTGTCTTGCTCCGCATCACTCTTTACTCTTCTCGAAACCTACGTGTGAAACAATCACACGCTAAGTCGAAGACTTAGTGAGGCATAACAACTTATAATGCACTTTATAACATATATCGATACATGCATGTTCTGTTCTATCATGTTATAGCAATTCCATGCATTTTTCATATCGTACAAAATCATATCAGATTAATTACAGTAAATACATACATACACATAATTCATCATTAACAGTTTTTCATATAATCACATACTTTTTCAATCAAACACTATACACACACAACATCATATCATTTCTATAGCATTTATCATACTACTAACTTATATTTGTTCATATCTCTGGATTAGCCCATGTACGTATGTGAGAACTATCGATATGTGAGTCTATAGAGGTTGTGCACTAATGCTGTCACCACAGCTCGTATAATTGCACCGAAGTGCCGCGTAGAATTGCACCGTAGTGCCATATAATGATGTCCATAAAGACCACATAGAATTCCTTAAGAATCATATACATATGCTAGGGATCAAGTATGTGTCTTTCAAGACTTCACACATGTTCCACAGAATATATATATATCCCGAAGGACCGTGTAGAATTGCACCGTAGTGCCATATAATGATGTCCATAAGGACCACATAGAATTCCTTAAGAATCATATACATATGCTAGGGATCATATATGTGTCTCACCAGACTTCACACATGTTCCAAAGAATATATATATATCCCGAAGGACCGCATAGACCCTCGACTCTTGGCATGCCAACTATACCCCTAGCTCTCATGACACATAACATGGGGGTTATCATTTATTTCATTTCAAATATTCACATAAACTTGTAATTCACTTTTACATATCACGTATCACGTAGCTTCTTTTCATATTATCACATAGTCACGTAGTTCACTTACACGTAGATCATTTCCATATAATTCACATGTCACATATGTCATGTTTTCATATAATTTCTATCATTTCTCACCCAATCACCTTTATTCATGTAAACATACTTATCATATCTTGTTCACATAAGATCATATACTTCCTATAATATATCGAAACACCTAGAACACTTTCACGTAGCTTATAGTCATAGGTCTTATCTCATAACATATACTTGTTTTCACATATATATATTTCATATCATTTCTTATACCATCACATAATTCATTTAACATACATAACATATTATGTAACATTATAATAGAAATACCTATAAGTCATATCACTTAGAGCACACATATATACTTATAGTCACCTTGCTTATATCTTCATCTTATGCCTTCTCTTAGACATATATATATTCACATGTTCAGGTAATCCACCATTTCATCACATAATTATGTATTCATATAACTCATTTCATTTCATATCTATCTATCTATATATATATATTCTCAAGATTTATCCTAATATAAATCATATAACACTCTTATAATTCATATTCATATTCATCTAGGGCAGACTTATAAACATATCTCACTTCTATTATTTCTTTTTATATATATATATATAATCTAATCTGTTTACTTAATTCAATTTCATATAACTCCTATAATCTTCTCATATAACTTCATAAATTTCTATCATACAACCCATGTGTTATAGTTTTATTTAAACATATGAATCTTTCCCATCTAGCTTATCTTATATGTTCATCTTATCATTTATGTTCAAATCTCCTAGTTAGTGTACTATTCTCACTTCATCCTATAGATCAATATTATCTAGTTTATTTCACTTATCATTTAATAATATAATTATATTTTACTATGATCACATAGTTTATATCTCATATAATTCATAACCTTTCTTATGTAATTACTTATACTTTATCATCTAACACATAAAAGAACAGATCAATCCATATAATCAATCATACATACATGCATATTCCACTCATGCCTTTAATCATGAATTCATGTGTAACACTTTAGGAAATAGACTCATCGCAAGTCTTATTCCCATCGCACATCTTATACTATTGAATATGCACTCACCTGGCCTCACTAGTCAATTCCAATCTCTTATCTTCCCCTTGATCGATCTTACTTGCCAAACGTTTCGGAATTGCTTTATGCGTAGAATCTACATAAATGTACATTTTGAGGTAATCATTAGATACCTACACCTTGTAATTGGATACTAGCAACTTAAACGAACTTATTAAACCCATATTCACAATTTCCTTTAGGGGGAATCAGTTCCCTACTATGGGGGTATCGATTCCCTAATGACATTCTGGAAATGTTGTTCGTTTGAAGGGGTATCGGTTCCCCTTGAATGGGTACCGATTCCCCTTGCCCAGAAATCATATTTTCAACCCGAAAATTACTTCATTTCCACTCAAACACTTCATATATTATCCCTTTTTTCATTCTTAACTCTAGTATACATGCTTAAACCAATCTATATTCATTTATTTCATCTTAAACCTCAAAATCCTATCTTCCATATGAGATTCAAAAATCATACCAAATTTTCAATGTGTTCTAATTCCAATTCTAACACTTCATACTTCTTAATTGGATTGATGACAAGTCAAATTCATCCATAAAACTTCAACAACCATACCATATCAAAATTTCATCTTAAAACTCATATTGTAAATTCCTTCATAATTCCTTTATCTTATTGTTTAAATCCCATATAAGCTTTCCTTAAGCTTATTTAATACCCAAAGAATCAAAACTAAGCTTAAAACTTAAGAATTAACCAACTGAAATTAAACTTACCTTTGCCTTGCTCTCCCACGAAAGAAGAAGAAGAAAGGAGCAGAGAACTCTGGATGCTTCTCAAATTTCCCACGTTTATATTACCTTAAAAAAATTATAAAAATCTTTCTGGTCAAATGACCATAATACCCTTAATTTCCTTTAATAATTACCAAATAACCTTCAATATATATTCAAATAATCATTGAATTCTTTCATTCTTCTACTTTAGTCACCAAATTCTGAAACTTTACAATTTGGTCACTAACCCGGTATTGCGGATGTTACAAATCTCCCTTCCTTTTAAGAAAATTCGTCCTCGAATTTTCACTGCACAGCTTAATAAGAACATATCTTCTAATATTCTTATGTTGCTTCCCTGACTTATTCTTTCTTGTCATCATCAGAAACTTACTTTTCAATCCTTTAGTTTTCCGACTATCTTTTTCGTTTATACATTCATCCTCTGTTGCTTATCATATCAACAATAACCAGTAATACCAATCCATTGTTGTTTTTTTTTCTCATTCGATTATGCATCTTTCCTTTGACCTTTCTAAAATTCAATATAATGTCACTTATCATGTTGACAGTAACATCCATCTCTATATCATAAATCCATCTATTTCTTCATAACTTTCTAATTACCTTATAACCATACCAAACTTGTATTTCGTCATCATTTGACCAAAACACAACTTTAAATCTTCTTCAATGTGATTAAACATATACTTTAAGGAGTCAAACAATATTTTCACATCACCTTACACACTTGTCTTATTTCTATATCAAAATTGTCCTCTGTACTTCTATATTTATCGTATCTGATTCTTTAAATCAATCCCTTTCATTTCTTTATTCCTTATTCCTTATACAAAAATCATAAATTTCCTTTCATGTTCACATACTCTTGTCTTATCACTTATACTCATCTTTATGTACCAATCTTCATTGTATCCTCATTACTCTAATAATCCATTTCTTATACATAACTTCATTCTTTATCATTTCTTATACTTGTATTTTTCTTCCTGAAGGTTCCATGCAAATACTTATCTCTATTTCTACATCATAGCTATCTGCTCAGAATATACAATCATATTCAAATTCACATCATAATCAATTAACTCAACTTTATCTTTTCCTTCAGTCTTATAACTCTATCACCTTTACTCTGACAGCTATTCAATAACATATGTTCAATCTAGGGTACAAACCCTAATCAACCAAACACATACATCCTTTCAAATCGAAATTATCTTAAAATTCGCTTACTCAACTTATCAATTTCACCTCTATTCTCATACATCCTGAAATTTCTTTTGCTCAAACTCAACATTCTGACTTCCTGTGTCTTATAATCTGATCATCGATATACACATTCTCAAACTCTTCTTATCAATCCTCAGCTTTACTTAAATATACCAATTCTTACTTCCTTTTCCTTTACTATACCACATTACTATGATCCAAATATGCAACTATATCCAGATCCATTGCAGATCTAGTTATCATATCCTGACAATATCTTATAATCTTATAATTCCAGTACATTCCCATCGCATATTCTTGTTAGCTAACGCTAACTTTTCCGTCTTAACTGCAAACCCTTATCATATAAACGCTCTGGCTTATACACAATGTTATTCCTTCATTTCGAACTCATAAGCTCTGACTTATACATCTTATACGCTTGTCACTGATGCACTTATCCTTGAGTTCTTCTATACGTACTCATCACGTCATTAGATCTTTTTAACATTCTTATGGTGACACCCGTTCACCATCTTCTATCTTATTCACATAATAGCAAAACTACTCTACATCGTGTTTTCGATTCCAAACGATGAAAACTTTCTATCATTATTAAGATATGATTTCAGCTTTCTGAAATCAACTTTTGATCTTACTAGGCATTTCCTGAGGTGTCCGCTCTTCATCCTGCCTGGCCAGGGCAGGTGAATAGCTATCACAATCAGGAATATCACCTTTCACTTACTTCGAAATTATCACGATCGGATTTCTACTGTATTAAACTATTCTTATTCTATTAGCAAGACAACATATTCCTTACACCATCAGATCAGAAATTTTTCAATCTATGTTGGCATGTACATATTTTATGACACTTTGGACTTCGGTTTATGCCGAGAATCGGCTAAACCATAGCTCTGATACCATTAAATGTAACACCCCCCAACCTGTATCCGACCCGGATACGAGTCCGAAATGTCACATTGACTTTTCAAACATTTATTCTTATAAAATAGTGAGTAATTTAAAAACTTTGATAACATTTAAATTATTTCAAAACGTTTACAACAGATATCAGAGTTCATACTATTTATATCTTTAGACTACATGCCAACTACACTCTATAAACAGTACATACATTTTCTGATCTGACATTTGGTAAGGAAAACTGACCTGTCTTGCTCCGCATCACTCTTTACTCTTCTCGAAACCTACGTGTGAAACAATCACACGCTAAGTCGAAGACTTAGTGAGGCATAACAACTTATAATGCACTTTATAACATATATCGATACATGCATGTTCTGTTCTATCATGTTATAGCAATTCCATGCATTTTTCATATCGTACAAAATCATATCAGATTAATTACAGTAAATACATACATACACATAATTCATCATTAACAGTTTATCATATAATCACATACTTTTTCAATCAAACACTATACACACACAACATCATATCATTTCTATAGCATTTATCATACTACTAACTTATATTTGTTCATATCTCTGGATTAGCCCATGTACGTATGTGAGAACTATCGATATGTGAGTCTATAGAGGTTGTGCACTAATGCTGTCACCACAGCTCGTATAATTGCACCGAAGTGCCGCGTAGAATTGCACCGTAGTGCCATATAATGATGTCCACAAGGACCACATAGAATTCCTTAAGAATCATATACATATGCTAGGGATCAAGTATGTGTCTTTCAAGACTTCACACATGTTCCACAGAATATATATATATCCCGAAGGACCGCGTAGAATTGCACCGTAGTGCCATATAATGATGTCCATAAGGACCACATAGAATTCCTTAAGAATCATATACATATGCTAGGGATCATATATGTGTCTCACCAGACTTCACACATGTTCCAAAGAATATATATATATCCCGAAGGACCGCGTAGACCCTCGACTCTTGGCATGCCAACTATACCCCTAGCTCTCATGACACATAACATGGGCGTTATCATTTATTCCATTTCAAATATTCACATAAACTTGTAATTCACTTTCACATATCACGTATCACATAGCTTCTTTTCATATTATCACATAGTCACGTAGTTCACTTACACGTAGATCATTTCCATATAATTCACATGTCACATATGTCATGTTTTCATATAATTTCTATCATTTCTCACCCAATCACCTTTATTCATGTAAACATACTTATCATATCTTGTTCACATAAGATCATATACTTCCTATAATATATCGAAACACCTAGAACACTTTCACGTAGCTTATAGTCATAGGTCTTATCTCATAACATATACTTGTTTTCACATATATATATTTCATATCATTTCTTATACCATCACATAATTCATTTAACATACATAACATATTATGTAACATTATAATAGAAATACCTATAAGTCATATCACTTAGAGAACACATATATACTTATAGTCACCTTGCTTATATCTTCATTTTATGCCTTCTCTTAGACATATATATATTCACATGTTCAGGTAATCCACCATTTCATCACATAATTATGTATTCATATAACTCATTTCATTTCATATCTATCTATATATATATATATATTCTCAAGATTTATCCTAATATAAATCATATAACACTCTTATAATTCATATTCATATTCATCTAGGGCAGACTTATAAACATATCTCACTTCTATTATTTCTTTATATATATATATATATATAATCTAATCTGTTTACTTAATTCAATTTCATATAACTCCTATAATCTTCTCATATAACTTCATAAATTTCTATCATACAACCCATGTGTTATAGTTTTATTTAAACATATGAATCTTTCCCATCTAGCTTATCTTATTTGTTCATCTTATCATTTATGTTCAAATCTCCTAGTTAGTATACTATTCTCACTTCATCCTATAGATCAATATTATCTAGTTTATTTCACTTATCATTTAATAATATAATTATATTTATTATGATCACATAGTTTATATCTCATATAATTCATAACCTTTCTTATGTAATTACTTATACTTTATCATCTAACACATAAAAGAACAGATCAATCCATATAATCAATCATACATACATGCATATTCCACTCATGCCTTTAATCATGAATTCATGTGTAACACTTTAGGAAATAGACTCATCGCAAGTCTTATTCCCATCGCACATCGTATACTATTGAATATGCACTCACCTGGCCTCACTAGTCAATTCCAATCTCTTATCTTCCCCTTGATCGATCTTACTTGCCAAACGTTCCGGAATTGCTTTATGCGTAGAATCTACATAAATGTACATTTTGAGGCAATCATTAGATACCTACACCTTGTAATTGGATACTAGCAACTTAAACGAACTTATTAAACCCATATTCACAATTTCCTTTAGGGGGAATCGGTTCCCTACTATGGGGGTATCGATTCCCTAATGACATTCTGGAAATGTTGTTTGTTTGAAGGGGTATCGGTTCCCCTTGAATGGGTACCGATTCCCCTTGCCCAGAAATCATATTTTCAACCCGAAAATTACTTCATTTCCACTCAAACACTTCATATATTATCCCCTTTTTCATTCTTAACTCTAGTATACATGCTTAAACCAATCTATATTCATTTATTTCATCTTAAACCTCAAAATCCTATCTTCCATATGAGATTAAAAAATCATACCAAATTTTCAATGTGTTCTAATTCCAATTCTAACACTTCATACTTCTTAATTGGATTGATGACAAGTCAAATTCATCCATAAAACTTCAACAACCATACCATATCAAAATTTCATCTTAAAACTCATATTGTAAATTCCTTCATAATTCCTTTATCTTATTGTTTAAATCCCATATAAGCTTTCCTTAAGCTTATTTAATACCCAAAGAATCAAAACTAAGCTTAAAACTTAAGAATTAACCAACTGAAATTAAACTTACCTTTGCCTTGCTCTCCCACGAAAGAAGAAGAAGAAAGGAGCAGAGAACTCTGGATGCTTCTCAAATTTCCCACGTTTATATTACCTAAAAAAAATTATAAAAATCTTTCTGGTCAAATGACCATAATACCCTTAATTTCCTTTAATAATTACCAAATAACCTTCAATATATATTCAAATAATCATTGAATTCTTTCATTCTTCTACTTTAGTCACCAAATTCTGAAACTTTACAATTTGGTCACTAACCCGGTATTGCGGATTTTACAATAATTTTTGACACAAAAAATTAATAACAATGACAAAAATTTAGACACTGATATTATGCAATAGACTAATTGAATCAAGTACTACCATAGGCGAGGGTGACCCTATAATCCAATTTGATTAAAGGATTTAATGCCTCATCCCACTAGACCAATTGGTTGTTGATTCCACATGTTATTCTTTAATAAATTAATATTATAATACATGACTTTCAAGAATATCGAACTTGGGACCTTTAGGTTTAAAGTGCAAAGCTTAACCACTAAGCTAAGAAAGAATTATTTATTTTTGAAAAATAATAATATTTAGGTTAAATTATTTTTTGAATAATTTTATTTATTTTATGAAAATATATGAATTATAATATTAATCGTCATTATAATAATTTAATTAATTTTTAATAATTTCTCATATAAAATATATTTATAGAATAAAAATATAAAAATTAATTAGATTGATTTTAAAATATGAACATGATAATATTAAGATTTAAACCTAAGATAATACCGAGTGTCCTTAAATTATATTTAATAAAATAAAATAACAATATTTGACAATGTATTGACCCTTGTGGCGGAAGTACTGAATTAAAAAAAACAAAGCAGTAATAATTAATTGATGTTAAAAAAATTCACATATCTCAATAAAGATCATAAATTAAATATAAAAAGAAATCATTTTTAAAAAAATTAATCATAATTAAAGATTAAATGATACTGTCAAAGTTTATAGTGACCAAATAGAAATATGACACATTTATTCACTTCAATAGTGACAATATTAATTGTCGTCACATATCACCAACAAAGACTAGTGAAAGAAATGGTTTTGTCAAAATTATAAATAATAATACTGATTACTTAATATATTGTCACAAATACAATATTTCTCGCAAAAAATAAGTTGGCGCAAATTTGAGCCTACTATCAATGACTAATTAATAATGATAACTTGCTATTGGTCACAATAAAAGACCATTAGTGACCAGTTACTTATAATGTATTTTAAAATTGTCACAACTATTTCTTAAAAGGTGACCAAACAAAAATAAGTCACAATTACTCATTTTAAAAGTGATAAAAATAATTTTTGACACAAATAACATACTTTTTGTGACGAAATTCTTTAATGTCACAGTTAAATGGTAACTAAAAATCTTATTTCTTGTAATGAATTATTTATTCAACCATTAATGCCATTTATTACCTTACTACTCTTGTAATCGTCTCAAAGAAGAGGGATGAAACAATTTCATTCTTGCACTTACTACTCTTATTCATTACAATAACTTTCTTTTGGTTGAAGGCTAAGGGAGTCTTACCTTACTCTGTCTTCTATCTACTCGTTTATACATCATATAGTTACTATGTGTATAGTTTATATCATGCTTCATGCTATGTTACATATGCCATGTTCATCTTAAAAATAGTATGCCATGCATACTTTTTATATCACGATGATTACATGCCTTATATTAACATGCCATTCTTAGTATGTGTTATCTTAGCTTATACTTAGTGCATATTATGTTATGCATAGTCATGACATGTTATAGTCCTTATACTATGCTCATCTTATATTTTTCTTAGCATAACACATTCATACACATCTTTACTTAGCATATTATATGATTATGCATTCATACTTAGCTCATCTTTTGCTTAAGATCATTTATCTAAGTCATCTTATGCATATCATCATTTATCTAGCTCATCTCATGCATATCATCACTTATCTAGCTCATAAATATGCGACATATTACACTTACATTGGTTTACATTGATTAAAGACTTACACAATTATTTTTTATATACATTTATAGGGTCATTAGATGCTAAGGAAGGTTATGTCAGCTCTTTTATAGCTAACTCAAACCATGGCAACTCGTGCTAGGTCAATTACATCAAAGGATAGCTTATTTTAGCTCAAGAAAGCTCAAGGCATGAGGATACTAGCTCGAGAGTAGTAGAAGGAGCAGAACGAGAGCTGACACTAGCTGGAGAGTAGTTGAGGAGCTTGAAGCTGAGCTGAGGACTCACGATAGCTGGAAGCAGCTTAAGTGACACTATTTACCTAGCTAGCTACCTACACTACCTAGCTACCTACCTAATCTTCCTAGCTAGCTACTAGCCTACTAGCTACCTATGTCACTACCTAAGCATCAACCTACATCAAGCATGCTTCACAAGGTTGAGACCTCACTTTACCATGGTGTGGAGAAGCATAATACATCAAATGGTGTCATGTGCTTAAATTGGGCTGCCATGTGCATTCAAAACAACATGTGAACTCCATGTGACATCAAATAGGTGCCACAACACCAATGGATGCATCCTATTCAACCAAAAGCTCTTTCCTCCTCAAATTTGTCACCAAGCAACATCGAAATTCATGAAGGGAAAAACCATTTTTCCTGGGTATTCCAAAGGGCTCCAAAACTAACCAACACATTGTTTTTCATTCAAAGACATGTGTTTTAATCGGTTAAGCCGAAACAACACTTATTTATTCGACCAAGAGCATGTACATTCATTAAATCCATATATTTTCATCAAAAGCATGTATTTTCAAAGGGTTCTTACCTTAGTCGAACCATCATGTATCCATTTAGCCTAAACCATTTGAAAATTATAAATATACTATTAGTTTGGCATTATAAGACAATCTCTCTTGACATATCAAATATTTGTTAGTTTTTTCTCTTTGTTCAAGTTCTTTGGGACTTTTATCGACTTATCAAGTGCTTCGGCTCTTGTGGTGTCCATCTCTTATCTTCCATTGACACTTATGATTCCTAGATCTTTATATCTAGTGGGTCCAAGTCTTTGTTTACTACCCCTTCAGAAAGCATATAAAGTCTAGGTCTATACTCTTTAGTAAATTTTCTTCTTTGAGTCTTTCTTCAAGAAACTATCATTCTATCACCATCATCATCATCCATTTCATTCATAAGCCCATTACCTCGCCCTTACTACTTCCGCAACCATTCTCTTTGTCATTCATCATATTGAACCCACTATTTCACCTTACAATAACTACCAAATCTTCCAATTGAGCCAATATGCTTGTAGGTGCTTACTCTGTTACTAGATCCAAGTCAAGAGGAAGATCACCTTACATCAGTCATTTAATCAAAATCAGTAATAAATTATGATTTAAATTTTGTAAAATTTGTTGATTAATTTGTGTAATTAATATGATACAACTAGATGAACATGACCTTTAACATGTTCAAATTCATTCATAATAACTATTACAATTGCTATGCAATAACAGATAAATGGATGGAATTAAGAGTTTATAACAATTGTAATAAATAACTGTACAAGGCTGTAAAATCATTCATGTGCATCCTTATAAAAAACAACAAGAGAGCTCTCCAAAAATAACGTTTTCAATTACATCAAATAAATCAACGGTAACAATATTCTTTTTGTTTCAAAATTATTTTTTGAGTTTATACAATTATAATAGTAAATACCTTCCCACATTCATTAAGGACTGGAAAAGGTACCTCTTTAAGTACCTTCCCAATGTGGGATATGTACTCGTACACAATTGAGCATTACCAACATTCCCCCATTAACAAGAAAGAATTATTTTGGAAACTAAAAAGATAATTTTAAATTTAAAAATGTTAGAAGAGAAATAGTGAGATTAGTTTCATAAGCACTAGTGAACATATCTAGAACTAGTTCATAGTGATAACAAGTAAATCTTCTCATAGATAAGTGAACGAATCTTGAACCTTCTAAGATTAGGGTGAACTCATAACACATAACTTGAAACACCCTAATCTGATCTAACCCAAAATTTGGAGAATTAGAATATTACATGGAACTACCAAAGGCTAACCATTTTTTTTGAAATCGATAACATTATAAGTCTTCAATCAAATCAAGGTCATAACAGAATCATATGCGTAAAAACATACATCCGTATAGTTTACAAAATAAATAAAGAATTTATGAAAATACATGTCCACTAAAATACTTAAGATGTACTATGATACTTGATTAAGTCTAGAATCTGCGATCTAGTGATGAGCTCCTCGAATAGTACCTACGAACTTAAACATGGAAGCACATTTCAAACGCTGAGTTCACAAGCTCAGTGCCACATAAATAACACTACCATACTACATGCAGACAACAAATGAGCATGCTACAAGTATAGTTATGAACAAGCATATACATCAAATACACAACATAAGTAAACATCATCGTGTAGTTCGAGATTACATCAGCATCACATAATTCATACCCCTATTTTCTTACAAAAAGTACCCTAGATAAAACCTAGATAACGAAGCATTAGCACCTTACGCTATTGGTGCTCATCACCAAGTACTTGGGCGAGGTTCGGATCATAAAGCATAGGCACCCTAACCAGCCAGTCTACTCTTCTTGAATACACGGAACGTGTCTGGGTCATAAAGCATCATCGTAACATTTAACTAGCGTTTGTGTGCCCTTATACCTGATCAGATATATCTGGTAATCCTTATACTACTAGACGATCATCGTATTCAAGTAACTCATGTGTCCTCATTGTTTCTCGAGCATAAACCAAGGCATAAGCCTTATGGAATCTTACCTTATAATGATCTTATGTCATCACACATTTTTTAATGTTCTCACTTGCAAGTTTTTATGTAATACCCCAAACTTTGGTCAGTGACCAAAATATAATTTTTGAAAGTTTTGTGGCTAAAGTATGAAGATTGGAAAATTTTAAGGACTAAAAGGGTAATTTTCCTAAAGTTTAGGGATAAAAATGTAATTTTCAAAAGTTATGTATTTTGGACCGTAAATGAATAGTTCACCCCCAAGAATGACGTTTAGGTAGAAATTTGATTCTTGCTCCAAAAATTGTGTTAAAAGCTACAAAATTTTAAAGTCTAGTAAAAATTCAATAAAAAATTGATAAAGTCTGGTAAAAATAACATAGACCATTGCATTTGAGAATTTATCTCTATGTTTATTTTGGACCGTTGGATGAAAATGGCAATATTGAAATTTTGGAAGGATTGCATGAGCAAAGTTGTAAAGGGCAAGAATTTTGGTTCATCTTTGACTTTATAAACATGATAAATGTTATGTGGCTTGGTATCGGTGTAAATATAAGGATTCATCAATGGAAATTTTTTTCATTTCTCAATTAAATGAATTTTAAATTCATTTAAGCTTAAATACATGATAAATTAACATGAAATTAAGGAGAAAATTCATGAAAGTTGGGTATTTTTCATCCCTTTAGCCGTGAGCTTCATGGAATAGGGTGATAAATTTTATTTTTCATTTTCAAGTAATTTCCTTTGGATTTTGGATCGAGTTGTGAAATAGAAAACTGTTATATTCAAAAAACGTTATCATTTGATATAATTATTGCATGTTAATCTTGCTTGTGTTCAAAGATCCCAAATTATAGGGTTTAAGTTCATATTAGGGTTTTAAGAAATGATGATGGATTTTGATAGTGTTGAGATTGTAGAATCATTTATAAGCTTTATTGGTGATTAAAACCACTTATACAAGATTATTCTCATGTTGATTTCGACCTAACTCTAAATTTGGGAAAAAAATATGATTTGATGAAATTAAGTTAGGGGTTTGATTATAGAGGTCTCGAAACGTTAAATTGAGGTTGATTTCATGCTAGGATAAAATGAAAACCTTGAAACCTAACCCCTAATATGTTTTTCCCTAAGAAAGAAATTAGAAAAAAAATTTGAAAAATTTCCCTCAGCTTATAAATGATATTTAGAATGTTCTACAAGTTTAGAAAATTATTTGGGCCAATTTGTAATTTTGTGAAAGTTGGGGGACCTATTTGAAAATTATGAAATATTATGGGGTTAATGTGTAATTGTTAAATAGTTGTTTAACTATGCTGGAAATTTATGTTAGAGTGTTGAAATTGATGTTAAAATATGAAAATGGGAGAAAAGTTTAGGATAAAATCATAAATATGGAAGAGTTGAGAACATAAATGAAAGTGTTATGTGAAGTTTGGATAAATTGAATAAAAAGGATTTGGAATGGTCAGCTTGAAGTGATAAAGTCAACATTTATGTTGTAACATGGAAATTGTATCGAATGAGCATCGAAATGTTTTTAGGAATTTATTTTCCATTGTGGGCTTATGTTAGTGTGATTCTAACATTTGGTTTGAATTGTATATGTTTTATAATGATGTTCATTTAGATTATGATTGAATTCAAGATCAAGAACAGTTAGAGTTAAGGATGAATGTGAATTTCTAAGGAAGGTTGGCAAGCTAAGGACGCCGAGTGAGTGCATATTTAATTCGTATTTATTCTATCATACAAACATTGGGTTACGATGAGCCAGTGACAGAGTTAATATGGTAAGAAGTGATTTCTAAATGTTATATGATTTGTGTTTCAAACATGTATGTTCATTTGGTGATCTAATAGAATAAATGAATAAACTTAAAAGGCAACTTGGTGAAACCTGGCTAGAAATTTTGTTATAAACAGTAAGTTTATAAAATCACCATAAATTATATAGAAATGATTAAAGGTCAAATCTTATATCTTTGGATTTTTATACCAGTTTAGGTTTTTTCGAACAAACAAAAAGCTGATTTCGAGGAGAATACAAAAAGATATGAATTTTTAATTGAGGATAGGTTAGAAAACATGGCAACATATTCTGCTCAAAACAACTTATGTAAGTAAAGAAAATTCACTATAAATTGTACAAATTGAAGTAGAAGAAGTGCATTATATTCGAGTCTAGTTTCTAGTGGTATAAATAGAATAATTTTTGCGTGAGTATATTAATACATAATAATATTTCTTTAAAGGTGGTGCAAACTGCCAGAATAAGAAATTGTGATGAACTTCTTAATGGAAGCGAATTTAAAGTAGAGGATCAAGCTTAAAGTTTAATGAGGCTTATATTTTGACTTGTATAAATATTGTTAAAGTGAATGTATTTACTATGTACTTATATGATATGAGGACGACTTGCGATGAGTCAACCTCGAGTGTTTTTACTAAGCATGTTTTAACGCATTCTGAAGTATTTTCATAAAGTTTATGAAGATGATTTTATTGAAGGATTATAGGGTATGATCTTTCCTAAAACAATTGGATGTATTTTAATCTATTTAACATCAATTGGTGTTTTAGAATAAATGTTTAATATGCATTTTGGGATATAACAACCTATTGTATGTACCTTGAGAGTCATAGGTGCATTTCGACATACTTTGAGTATGATGGTCATTGATCGATTTTGTTTAATGCATTATTGCATTTTCATACCAATACTTTGTGTACTTGGATTAGTACTTTGTGTACTATGGAACTATGTGTGCAATGATGGTGTTCATAATGTGTAGTTGTTAATACCTTGAAAAAGGTGGTTATCGATCGATTTTGTTTAATGCATTTATTGCATTTTCTTATTAGTACAATTCCTTACTTTCGACACTATGTGTGCATTGATAGTTTTCATAATGAGTTTGTGAATTACCATTTTGATATATTAGTATAGTGTTGTTGTTACTACGGTACCTATACTTTCGTTTAGCACTTATGTGTAATTTATGTACCTTTCATTCTCATCTTTATTGGAATGTGAATGAATACTTTTAAATAAACCGATTGATAAGTATGTTATGCATATGTATGTTTCGTAGGTTATGTGAGGGAAGTTTGGCTTATCAAGTCAATTTTATGCGTATATATATATATATATTATACAATTTAAATCATATTTTGATCTTTTATGGCTTACTTATGCTTTAAAATATTTTACTTACTCTTCTTATACCTCACTAAGTGTATGCTTAGCATGTGATGATTTTCACGCATAGGTAAAAGGAGCGAGTGGAGTATGGAGCTGAGCTTGGCATCAATCATCAAAGATTACTTACCAGTATTAGTAATGACATGCTACTGTTGTTTTAAATTTCTAGTCGGCATGTATACGTGTAAAAAGAGTTCGTATTGTTTTAATATGGGTTTTGTCACGTGTTATAGTAGAAGTATATTTATTTACTAAACCGTTTTATTTAAAGAAACCAAATTTTACTGGTTTTCAAGTACATAAACGTTTTAAAAGACATGTGACATCTGCGACTTGTGTAAGGGAACATATATGGGAAATAAGTGTTACATTTTATTTAGAGGTCCCATCAATCCTAACCACTTTCTGAGTCCCTTAGACAAAGCAAGGCTTATAGCCTTCACTTTCACAATGGTACCAATACTTAACCTTTTGGTATCGATACTACTTTCTCTTATGGTATCGATATTAACCCGAATATCGGTACCAATTCAGCATATTGGAATTTGAGTCAGCCCTTAGTACTAATAATTTTACCTAGAGTATCATTACTAACCTCTGGTGGTATCGATAATACCCCGAGTATCGGTACCCAATTTGCATTCAAAGTTTGTAAAAATAACCTAGTATCGATATTCTTACCTAGTATTTCGATACCACATTCTTGTCGTATCAATACTGCCTTAGTATCGTAACCATTTTGGCTACTAGAATTTGAAATTATCTACTAGTATTGATACTAAACCTCAAGTATCAATACCTTCTGAACAATATTGATACCCTAAGAACAAGGTACTAATACAACCCAACCAAAACCCTTGATTTATGCCTATCAAACAAACAATATCGGTACTATTAATACAATAATGATACCCTAAACTTAGAATAACATATTTTGCATGAGTAAAACCTTATCAAACACTACTAAGACCCTCACAAGGCTCCTGAAACGTTATTTAAAGCTTATGTAGGTTCAAAGGATCATAAAAGGCCATTCCTTTATGCATGAACAACATTAAATACTCTATTTTATTCTATGAACCCCAAATGCACCCAAAATGCTTCATGAATACATACAAGCAACCAAACCACACATTCTATTCTACAAGAATTATATAACTATTAGGGGTGTGTTACCATACTACTAGTTTCTGGAGAACCAACCCCAAGGTCACCCAAGCACCACTTTTTCTTTGCCTTTGATTTTGGAGCCTTCACCCACTTCTCTCACTAACAACAATCAAGGAAACGAATTACTAAGCTATATAGGAACTTAAGAGAGGCAAAACATGATTCATATACCTTAAAAACGGATTATAATCACTTTTAGACATTAAAACTCAAAACCCCACTAAAACCCATACTTTTTCCACCATGGCTAAACTCATGATTGAGATCTTAAAGTGAAGCTCTATAGGAGTTGATTATACTTGATAACTTTGAAATTTCAGAATAGAAATAGAGGAAAAAAAGCTTGCACTTTTGCTACTCTTGCAAAAAGAAATGAGACAAACATGGATAGAAAGTGGTCTCTCACACTTAACCCCAAATCTAAAATACCATTTTTAACTCTTTGGGCTTAAATCTAACCCCAAAAACCCCCAACATAGACTCAAAGCTTCATGATAGGATGGTAAGTTTATCCATAACCCACTCGGGTTAACTCAAAACTACTAACCCAAAAATTAGGGTGTTACACAACTAACTCCTTCATCCAACATTGTTTTTATAAAAGGTGGCTAGTCATTGATCGATGCAAGTAAAAGTGATCCAATATGTGTGTTGTGGCATGTAAATTTGTGCAAGTATGCACAATCGATGCAAGTAATATAGTAGTAAGTGAGTTATTGTCTACATAAGGACTGGGGGAAATCTTTAAAGATTGCCACGGATAAAAGTATTTGTCACTAACTAATCCTAAGTTTCTTGTCTAATGGTATTCACAAAGGAAAAGTAAGCAGTAGGAAATGGTATGAACAAATGGAAAAAGTATACTGAGGCAAGAAAAGTATGAAGTGAAGTGAGTAGAAACGTTTTGTCGTGGCAAGAAAAATATGCAATAATAAACAAATAAAAGTTGCCAAGGCTAAAAATATTTGAATTCTAAATATAGAATGAAAACCTCACACAATAAAACTTCTAACGGAGCATTTGGGTTGGATTTTCTAAGACGAGAAATTAATCTATGTCTAGGATGATATAGTATGTTATGCCTAAAATGGCCGACATGATTTGCTATAGTTTTCCAAGAGTATCTCTAGCATGGAACCTGATAAAATTTTACTACGACAATACTACTCAGTGTAAACTATAGCCTTTGGGTTGTCAAAATGTTGCTATGACAATACTCTTTAGAGTAAATAGTAGCGTTAGCCTATCTACTCAAGCATTTATCCTTCTTAGTCCCATGAAATACTCTCCTTATTTCTAAGGTAGATTAGAACCTCACCATCCTAGATTAGTTCCCTAGTTCATGTAGATCTAACCTAACTATCTCGATATTAGGTATCAAATCCTAGAAAATGGCTATCTTTCAAAAGCTCTTACAAAGACTAGGAATATTTTGCCAAGGCACCAGATAATGTTACAAAAGCTCTTATAGTGTCAAGGAAAAAGATTAAAACAACGAACAAAACAATAATTAACAAAAACATACTTAATCATTCATTAACCATAAAATAAAATATCATCCAAGCATTTCCGACGCCAAATAAAACAATGTAGGTTGTGGCTAACATCGTCCCAAAAATATTCATTAAGTACAAGCCCTTAAAATATAAGAAATAAAGAGTAAGAGGAAGAAAAACTCCCAGAACAAAGCTCTGTCATGACATCAGACTACCACCATGACTGGTTTAGCGAGCTAGCCTCTCTCGAGGGCCTCGCCACTGCTCCAGCGAAGCTTGGCTATAGAGGGCACCAAGGACGGATGAGAGGGGGAACGATGGAAAAGAGGTACTACTATCGCCTTTCTCTAATCCTTTCTTTTAGGGTATATGTCTCTCTTATATGGAGGAAATAAACTGATATTTGTAGTGATAATTTCTATGATTTAGTGCCCTTGAAATTTCCACAACTACCATTGAATTCACACCCATTGTGTGAATAAAATTACAGCTGGCAGTGGTCCCAAATCCTTAGTGGGGTCAGGGGTTCACGTGAGGTGTCTTGGATAGGTGACCATGCGACGTCAACAATTTTTTCTCGCACTGCGTCCGACTTGTGAGATAAAACTCACCGCTGCAAAACTTATTCCTCACTGTCATCAACTTCAGTTCCTCTGGCCCTAGCATAGAATTTGTCTCGGCAAATAAATTTTTCCTTGGCCATTTTCTACCACATTCATCATCACACCCAACACAAACCCTTCTAATTAGCAGCATCAGTTTAATAAAATAAACTTTTTTGCGACAAAAACTTATCCACCACATGCACCAATGTTCTAAATGCAACTATATGTAACTTAAATGCTATGTCAATTGCTTTTAGAAAATCAATAACTTAAGTAAAAAGACCTAAAATATAGTCTTTTTACAGAGTTATCACACTCTAAAACTTAAGCTATTGCTTGTCCTCAATCAATGGATAACGAGCAGTAGAAAAATAAAGTGTCAAGGCAAAGTACAAATTAGTACAGTTAAGTGGTTTAAAGTTTCAACCCTAATCAACAAGTTTGGTCTTAACATGCTAGACTAACCGAGAAGTCATGTACCTTTCCTGGGTAAAGAACCTTTGTCAGTATGTGTGTGTAATTGTATCTATTTAATGTTTAACAAATTTAGAAAACTCCCTAGTAAGTTCTTTTGGTTTTCCGAGGCATAAAATTATTCATTAAGAACATTGTCACTCCTATTTATTTAATTTCAGAAAATTTAATCAAAATTATTATTATTATTATTATTATTATTATTATTATTATTATTATTATTATTATTATTATTATTATTATTATTATTATTATTTTAACACTGCTACGAGAGGAGTCAGCCCATCACGCCTATCATCCACACTCTAGGTGAAAGGGAGCATACCTTCCATCCCTAGCTAGTCAGGTAAAGTTATCTTGTTACTACTTTCATTAACTCATGTACCAAGGCTACCATTTATTCATGTAAGGTTTCCAGGCAATGTTGATACACATAGGAGTGTCCCTCTACAGTTATGTCGAGGCATTTATTTATAACTTAACATAATTCATAGAACTAAGTAGTTTAACTTAATATTTTTCAATCATTTTATGCCAAGGCACGCAAAAGTTCTAACCTCAAAATTTCTAAGTACCTTAAGCATAGAAAACATATAATCGTGTTAAAAGAGTCACAAAGAATCTAGTCCTAAGGTTGTCTTAATCCTCGTCAACAGTCATCTACAATAATTCTGGCCAAGGCAAAAAATTTCTTTTATCATTGGGCATCTTTAACTAATTCCAAGTAACTACGCTAATCATAACCTATGCCATGAAAAAAAGAAATTATTTATACTTAACATTATCAACGCAATTAACTTAGTGTGAAACACAACACCTCCCCCAAACTTGAGGGATGCATTATCCTCAATGCATGAAAACTAAGTAATGCTAAACTAATCTAAATGTCATGCAAATGAAAAGGGGACATACGACGTCGCTTGAAAGGGGGTAGGCTATCAGATCTTGTATCTTCAGAGTTGAGTGGTGATGGGGGAGAAGTAGTTGTGCGACCAGTTGAGTGTTTTTGTGCTCCAAAACGTGTGAATATATTTTTGTGCAAAAACTTTAGCACGATATTGGAGTCATTTCTAGGTGTTTCCATGGCCTCAACCCATTTAGATACATAGTTCACAGCTAACATTATGTATAGATCGCCAAAGGACGATATAAAGGGCCCATAAAATCAATCCCTTATACATTGAAGAGATCCACTTCCAAAATATTTTGCCATGACATCTCATTTCTCTTCGATATATTCTCAGTGCGTTGGTAGCGATCACATGACTTTACAAGTCTTTCACATCCTTGAACAAGGTGGGCTAGTATAAGCTAAATTGGAGGACCTTTACAACAGTCCTCATCCCACCAAAGTGCCTTCCAGACGGGGATGTATGGCAATGAAATAGAATATCCTTGTGTTCTTCTTTGGGGACACATAACTGGATTATTTGATCTCTAAATTGTTTGATAAGAATGGTTCATCCCAATAATAATGACAAACATCATGTATGAACTTTTTTTGGCCCTGGCAAGATAAATCTATAGGCATAATACCACTAACAAGATAATTAACTTTGTCAGCATACCACGACACTGCTTTGGAAAATAATATTTTCTCGTCAGGAAATTCCTCTTGAATTTCTTTCATGTCATGGCAAATTTTTTTGTTCTCTAGCCTAGACAAGTGATCTGCTACTTGATTCTCAGTATCCTTCCTATTCTTCACCTCTAAATCAAGTTCTTGCAACAAGAGTATCAATCTAATGGCTGAGTGATCGGTGTGTACAATGACCTTAGTGCCTATAAGATATGCCCTAAACTTATCATAAGCGAATACCCCATAAATTAATTCTTTTTCAGTAGTGGTGTAGTTAAGTTATGCATCATTTAGGGTACATTTAGCATAATAAACGACATAGAATATTTTACCCTTTCTTTTTTATAACACCGCCCCTACTACGTAGTCACTTGTATCGCACATGAGCTCGAAAGGGGCTTCCTAGTGGAATAACAATTGGTGCTAAGGCAAGTTTTTTCTTTATATTTGTGAATGCGTTGAGGCATTCATCATTGAAAATGAACTCTTGATTTTACTGAAGAAAAAGAAATAAAGGCTTTGAAATCTTTGAAAAATACTTGATGAAATGCCTATAAAACCCTGCATGCCCTAGGAAACTCCTTATGCCCTTCACAGTGGTGGGTGGAGGAAGGTTCTCAATCACTTCCACGTTGACCTTATCAATCACTTCCACGTTGAGCTTATCAACCTTGATGTCGCGACGAGAAATTTTGTGACCCAACACAATTCCTTCAGTCACCATAAAGTGACATTTCTCCCAATTAAGCATAAGGTTGGCCTCCTCGCATTGCTTCAGTACTTTAGACAAGTTATTGAGGCATCAGTCAAAGTTATCACGCGAGACGGAAAAATAATCCATGAATATTTCCAAGAAGTCCTCCACCTTGTCTGAAAAAATGGCTATCATACAACTCTGAAAAGTTATCGGGCCATTGCATAATCTAAATGGCATCATCCTAAATGAATATGTTCCATATAGAACATGAAAGTGATTTTCTCTTGATCTTATGGTGCTCTGGCGATATGATTATGTTGGAAAATTTATTGAATGAATTGATGCCATTTATAGATAATTAATAGTAAGTCATGTCACTTGATGAATGAACTTAATTTTTGGTTTAAAGTTGCATCCATTCAATCATAACTATTAAACAATTCTCTTCGTGAAAAGATTAAATCCTTTCATAAAAAGGTTAAGCACTTTTCATCAAAAGGATAAGTCCTTTATTGAAATATTAAGTCACTTCATTGAAAGGTCTTAACCCTTCAATCCATTTCCTCCTCTATATATAAGCTCGTTAAGGCACAATTATAAGGCATAACACAACACAAGTTACAAAGACAACTTTGAGACACAATTCAAAAAGTTAAATTTGATAACACTTAGAAAGTTCCTTCAAAATTCATTCTTTCTGGTGATAGACAAAGGCAAGATTGTGTTCGACTGATCACTACAGTTGTGCTTACTGTTGTGATTGTTTGTTGTTGTATCCTAGGAGACTAACTTCCAACGTTATCAAAGCACCGAGGAGAGGACGAATCTGTTTTATGGAAACTGTTCATACAGGCCTCAACAAAATTCTTCTTCGATTTATGTTACTCTACTCATCTGATTCAATGTCTAAACATGAGTAAGCCAATTTCTTGCATCTACTTTATGTTTTATTTATTCTATTTTGTTTGATTATATAATAATATTTATTATTATTATTTTTATCTCGGATTAACATTTTTCTAACAATCTTAAGACATATTCTAATAATTTTTTGTTCTAATCCGAGATATATGAACAAGTGATTTATTGATTTTTAAATTAAGACAAACACTATAGGGAGACATTTACAACTCATTCTAAATTGTTGGTTAGCACGATTTGCAACAACATTGGTATTCAAACTAGTGATTACACGGTTAAGTCTAGTCTACGAGCCTCATCATTGAAACCAACCTTGGAGACTTAAGTCAAGTGTATTGGCACAACTTGCGTGGATAACTTGCAAATGATATTGTTTTTGTATGAATCACTACATTGTGAAGATTTTTTTAACCATTACGTCTGTTGATGGTTGCGTACTTGGTGATTCGATGATAAGGTACACATGAAATATTTTGTAAAACCTTTTCAAGTTCGCTATGAAACATTTTGCAGGTTTCAAAATTAAGGACAAACCTTGGTCTAACGTGATAAAGCTCATAGTTTTTTTACAAATGGTGAATTTTGATCAAGAAATCGAAAAGGTATGTGTAACCATTCAATATTTCTTTTGTAATATCTATACATTGAGATTATACTACTATTTCGGGTTTTATTAAATTCCCATCGTTCAAAAGAACTTAATTATGTTTCGAGAATTAATTTATTAAATTCTCGTTGTTCAACGAAAGTGGTTTTGTTTTGGGTTTTAATCTTGTTGTCCAACAGAAGTTGGTTTTGTTTCGGATTTTAGTTTAAATCCTGACATTTAACGGAATCAACAAAATAATGGTGATTGTAAATTTTTGTTTAGGGTTTTAGTTTTACTAAATTCACTTCGTTTAACAAAAATTACTCAATTGTTGGATTTTAGTTTTGACTAAAATTTGTTGCGATAAATAAGGTACCGAATGAAATTAATATGTATGTGAACAAAAATCGGGCCTATAATTATGTTTCAGGATTTTATCCTGTTGTTCAACAAAATTTATTTGATTTACTATTGATAACAGAAATCGTTTGGAGGTAACAACATTGTTACTAATTTTGTTTTGTAATTTTAATTTCTAATTAAATTTTGTTGTTCAACAAAAACAAATGATAAAATAAATTGAATTAACTTTCAAATTATTATTGGAATATTTACAAATTCTGGTTACGTGTTTTAAATGAAACAATGGTAACCCCACTGATTCACCTAACTCGTGATTTGAAATGTTGATTCCTATTCAGAATTTGAATAAAATTTAATGATGTCTGTGGTTGTGAGCCACAACGAGAAGTATGTGAAATTCATGGATATAATTTCAAGAAATAGCGACATAAGATGTTATATTTAATCATATTGAATATGGTCAAATATAGGATGATCCTCCTATTCATAGAGAGGATGAGATAGACATTGTTGTCATTAAAGCTTGAAACTATTCTATGTTTCTATGTCAGAATTACATCTTGAATGAATTGTCAGATACACCATAAGAAGTGTATAGTATCCATAAGATTGCTAAATAATTATGAATGACATTTGGCCATGTTATGAGTTGTCACAGAACATGTGGAGTAAGTTATTTTATTAGAAAATTACCTTTAAATAAGGCAACTTACAAGAAAATAGGTGAGAAACCATATGAGTTATGGAAATGTAGAAAGGTTTCCTACAACTACATCAAAGTGTGGGGGTGCCTTGTATAAGTATAATGGTAAGTCAAGACACATACGTCGTCGACATAATATCATTAAACAATTGATCTCAAATAGAGTTATCTATATTGATTTTGTAAGATCAAAATATAACATTTTGGATCCAGTAAACGATAAGTTGAATCGAGATCAAGTTGATAAACATTGAAAGGAATGTGACTAAAGCCCATTAATATTTAAGGTTCTATGTGAAAGAAAACCCAACTTAGTTGACTGGAGATCACAATATCTAAGTTCGATGAGACAACCTACTTGCATAGACCTTGTGGGGTCATTGTGGGGGGTTTTTATCCCCAAGTCCACTCCTATGATAAAAATAATGACTAAAAATGTGGAAAAGGTTAAACAATGCTTTTAATGAGAACTATATGTTTCAGTGAACCGAACAACATAAGTCACCTATGTGATAGTAAATTGGAGTTGCTTCAAAGAGACTAACGGGGCATAGTTCTCTAAACTCTTGAAGAACCAGGAGATTTCCACGGCTATATGGACATAACCATGAGAACCAAATTCTTGTCAGTGAGATATTTGTATGAGGTATGTCATCGCTTACACCAACGACAGGATAGTTCAAGGACATCACGTCTACTAGACAGCAGTAAGGTAAACATATTTTCACAAGGGAATATTCAAAGGGGGATGCCTACCTATCCTATGCAAGTATCAAACGTAGAATCTATCACCATATTGAGTCAAGTTCATTCATGTGGGGGATAGTTGGAAAAATTATTGAATGAATTGGTGTTATTTATAGCTAATTAATAATAAGTAATGTCACTTGATGAATGAACTTAATTTTTGGTTTAAATTTACATCCATTCAATCATACCTATTCAACAATTCTCTTCATTAAAAGATTAAATCCTTTCATGAAAAGGTTAAGCACTTTTCATCAAAAGGATAAGTCATTTAATTGAAAGATTAAGTCCTTTTATCGAAAGGCCTTAATCCTTCAATCCATTTCCTCCTCTATATATAGGCTAGTTAAGGCACAATTCTAAGACATAACACAACACAAGTTACAAAGACAACTTTGAGACACAATTCACAAAGTTGGATTATGATAATACTTAGAAAGTTCCTTCCAAATTCGTTCTTTTCGGTGATAGAGAAAGGCAAGATTGTGTTTGACTACAGTTGTGCTTACTGTTGTGATCATTTGTTATTGTATCTTGGGAGACCGACGTCCAACGTTAATTAAAGCACCGAGAAGAGGATGAATCTGTCTTAAGAAAACTATTCATACAGGCCTCAACAAAATTCTTCTTCGATTTATGTTACTATACTCATCCGAATCAGTGTCTAAACATGAGTAAACCAATTTCTTGCCTCTACTTTAAGTTTTATTTATTTTACTTCATTCGATTATATAATAATATTTATTATTATTATTATTATCTCAGATTAACATTTTTTCTAACATATTATACCTAAAATATCTATCAAGGAAACAATAAAATGCCTTGCCCGCCAAATGATAAAGCATTTGATCGATAAAAGGGAGAGGAAATGGTCCTTATTCATTGCTTTGTTTAGGTTCCGATAGTCCATACAAATCCTCCACCCCGTGATGGCTCTTATTGTCAATAGCTCGTCATTCTCATTCTTTATCACTATCACGCCTCTTTTTTCAGAATGCATTGAATCGGGCTGACCCAAGAACTATCGGATATGGGATAGATCACCCCATCATCAAGCTATTTTATGATTTCCTTCATCACCACTTTCTTCATTATTAGGTTAAGTCTTCATTAGGGTTTCATAGAATTGTAGTGGAAATCATCTAACTGGATCTTGTGCATGCATATGGTAGGTTGATTCATTTCAAGTCTGTCATAGTCCACCCAAGAGTTTTTTTATGCCGCGAAAAAAATTCAACGAACAATACTCTTACTAGGGGGTTAGACTAGTAGAAATTATAATTGGAAAAGTATCATCACTACCTAGATAAGCATATTTCAAATGTGATGATAAATGTTTAAATTCTAATGTAGGTGCATACTATAACGAAGGTTTTGGAGGAATGAATTCATTGAAGTCAAGGGATTTTAATCTCATACCTAATCTAGCTTGTAATAAGCTAGACTGTTCCACCTCCAATGAATAGTCCTCGAACTCCTCATTTAATTCATCTTTAGTAATTCTTTCATTTTCCTTAATCGGAAAAAATATGTCTTAGCAAATTTTGTTGTTTACTGCATTCTAAAAAAAATCTCCTTGGCCAAAATTGTTGTGTTCCTCCAGTTGTAAAGTATCTCCATGGAAAAAAATTTCACAGTTTTCTATCTAGAAAGTATTATCTTGGCCTTGAGTATCATACTCTTCTAGATGTAAAAATTTACCCTGGCAAAAAATTTCTGCCCTAGCTTCCTCCACTAAATCCATGTCTTCAATTCAATGGCATTCTTCAGAATCATCGATATATTTAAGAGTTTTGAAGACATTAATTGTGACTCTTTGATTAGCCACCCTCATCGTGAACTCTCCCTTATCAAAATCTATTAAGATGCACTTTGTGGCTAAGAAAAGATGCCCAAGAATAACAGGCGCATTGTCGTCGGCCTCACAATTGAGAATAAGGAACTCTACAAGAAAGACAAACTTGTCTACTTTTACAATGATATCTTCAATTCTACCCTCAGGACGAATTTGTGATCGTTCAGATAATTGCAAAATCATGGTGGTTGGTCGAGCATTACCCATTCCAAGCATAATAAATATGGACTGGGGCATCATATTTAAGCTTGATCCCAAGTCACATAGGGCTCTCCCAACATTGTTGTCACCGATGGAACATAATATAACAAAGCTTCCAGGATCTCTTTGCTTCGGTGGAAGTTTACTCAGTGCAGAACAATATTATTTTGTCGTGGCAACATTTTCTAGTTTTTCCACCTTTCTATTATTCATGACAATATCCTTAAAAAATTTGGCATAGAAAGGCATTTGGTCAATGGCCTCAAGTAATGGAATGTTAATATACAACTTATCAAGGACATCAACAAACTTTTTAAACTGGATCTCATCGTTATGCTTCTTCAACCATTGAGGGGAGGGTGGAGGGAGTCTGACTTTAGCTACTGCAGGTGGGGGTGAAACTTTTAATGTTGCAATAAATTCTCCTCCATCAGTAGGAAGACTTTTTGAACCCTCGTCCTTCTCCTTCCCCTTAGGCAAATCTTATTGTTCAACAATTTCAGCTTGACCTTCAAACTCTTCATATGTAATGTCATGGTGAGAAATTTCATGTTTTTCCCCCAAGCTTATCTTTTAGATTAATTTGGGTATCACTCCTCAGCGTAAGTACACTGTAGTGCTCCTTTCCTTGAGGCTTAGTGACCTCAGTATCACAAAGAAGGCTTCATTATGGGCGAGAATGCAATGTTGTGGCAATTTTGCCCACTTGGTTCTCTAACGCTCTCAAAGATGAGCTATGAATTTGAAATAAAGCTTCTTGGCTTTGTAATAAAGTGTTCATGCAGTAGGGCCTTTGTTGAGGACATGAATTCTTGTAGTGAAGCTTCGAGGGACTTAGAATTTGAGGAAGATGCTGAACCCTTGTTAATATTTTGCCAGGGCATCTGTTGAGGCTGAAAATTTTTAGGTTTAGAAATATTTTGTTGTGGCTTGTTAGGGTTGCTTGAATGGTTGTTGTTAGTCCCTTGATTACCCCATGAAAAATTTGGATGTTGTCGTCATCCAGGATTGTAGGTATTAGAGTAGGGGTTGTTGTTGCTTCTAAGAAAATTGCCCAAAAAATTGATAGACTCCTGATTTTCTGGGCATTCACTCTTATGATGGTTCTTACGACAAAAAATATATGCTGAACTGGTTACCTTAACTTCTTTCACCTGGAAAGAACACCGTAAAGTGTTCAACGCATTTGCTATAGCAGAAAGTTAGACATACATTGAATCCTTGACGTTGAGTTCAAATTCCCCAGACACCTTCCTTCCACTTCCAGACCTAGTAGACAAAAATTGATAATCGTTGTTGGCTATCCTATCAAGGATATCAATGGCTTCCTCGGGTGATTTTTCAAGTAGAGTACCATTCACCGAGGCATCCAACATCATGCGAGTGGGTGCGTTGACTCCATTGTAGAAGATTACAACTCAAGTCTGGTCGTGGAATCCATGGTTGGTGCACTTACAAAGCAAACTTTTGTATCGGTCCCAACACTCATACATAAACTCTTCAAAACCTTGGCAAAAACTTGTGACGTCATTGAGAAGTTGGGTATTAATGTTAGGCGGATTATATGAAAGCAAAATTATTTTGCACAAATCAGTCCAAGACTCCATTGATCTGGATGAGACTCCACTAAGCCAAGCTCTCGATCGGTCGTGCAAATAGTAGGGAACAATTTAGCTTTAGCACGTCTTCATGCTCACCTTGCTGCCTAAACAAGTCGCTCACTTCAATGAAAGCACGTACATGTTGTATAGCATCTTCATTAGGTGAGCCACCAAATTGACCGATAGAATTTAGCATGTTGAACATCAATGGCTTGAGTTCAAAGTGGGCTACCTGAATTTCCGGTGCCATGATTCCAGGATTTAGATAATCAATAATAGGAGTCGAGTGATCTCGTAACAGTCGTGGTCTTGTAACATTTCAGGGAACATTATTTGTTGCGACCATGGGATTTGCCTAATCCTCCATTTGGTTATCAGCCTAATATGACAGTTGATTCATATTCCCTCTAGCACGCTGAGCATGTTCGTCAGCAGATCTTATGCTCATGCAACGATAAAAACCTACAAAAGAAATTAAAAAAACAAATAAAGAAAAATTGTGACAATAAAATAAAATTTGCTATGGAAAAACTTATCAAAATTCCTCTAGTTGTCAATCCAAGAAAACGGCGCCAAAAACTTGATCACGAGTAAATGTGTGTGTTGTGGCACAATAATCTGTGCAAATATACACAACCAATGCTAGTAATATATTAGTAAGTGAGTTATCGTCTCCACATGGATTGGGGGAAATCTTTAAAGATTGCCACATCTAAAACTAGGTGTCACTAACTAATCCTAAGTTTCTTGTCTAATTGTATTCACAATGGAAAAATAAGTAGTAGAAAGTGGTATGAACAAATGGAAAAAGGATGCCAAGGCAAGAAAAGTGTGAAGTTAAGTGAGCAGAAAAGTTTTATCGTGGCAAGAAAAATATGCAATAGTAAACATATAAAAGTTGTTAAGGAAAATGTTTGAGTTCTGATTATAGACTGAAAACCTCACACAATCAGAATTCTAGTATGTTATGCCTATGTCACCCGATAGGATTTACTATAGTGTTCCAAGAGTATTTCTAGCACCGAACCTGATAAACGTTTCCTACGGTAATACTACTCAGTGTAAACTGCAACCCTTGGTTTGTCAAACTATTGCTACGATAATACTCCTCAGCGTAAACAATAGCTGATTGCTTGTAAATGTATATATGAAGGCAAGAAAATCTGTGCAAGTATACACAATCGATTCAAGTAATATAGGGTAAGTGAGTATCATCTCCACAGGGATTGGTCAAGAAATATATTTTCACCACAACTAGAACTAGTGTCCCAAACTAAGTCCTATTAAGTGTCAGCTTAAGAACAAATATTAATAAAACAAGAAGTGATTTAACGATTGTAGGAAAGTTTGGTCGAGGCAAAATAAGTATGCAGAATGCTAAAATAAAACAAGATAAGTGTTGATCTAAATATAATGCAAAAAACCCCCACATATTCAGACGTATCACAGAGAACTTATGTTAAACTTTTGCTTTACAACAATTATTCTGAGTTTAGAATGAATTATTATGACTTGCTAAAGCTGCTCGACAGTATTACAAGGTATTCTTAGACGGTTGCTACGGCAATACTCCTCAGCGTTAACTACAACCCTTGGTGTGTCAAACTGTTGTTGTACAATTACCTCTCAGCGTAAACTATAGCCATTATCTATCCTACTCTAGCGTCTATCCCTTTTAGTCGCTTGAAACTCACTCCTTATCTCTAAGGTAACAAGTTAGAACTCCACCATCCCATATTCATTCCATTGCTCACGTGGATCTATCTTAATTCTCTCGAATTTAAGAATCATTATCTAGACAAAAGGCTATCTCTCGATGCTCTTATATTGCCAATACATGTTTTACCAGAACCCTAGGCGATCTCTTGATGCTCTTATAGCGTAAGGTAAAATATTTAAACGATGAGCAAAACAGTTAATAGCAAACATATTTCATCATTCATAAAGCATAAAAATATTGTTCAAGAAAAACAAGTTTAACATCAAGTAAGACAGTCATGATGCTATTAAAAATCATCCAAGATTCAACGTTTAATACAACCCCAAATAGATAAAGAGTTAAAAATGAAAAAAGAATGACTCCCAAAACCGGGGGCTTTTTCATGACGATTCTGATCAGCACTGCGCATGCCTTGGTGATCAGCCTCTCTCGATACCTGATCACCACTTTGCTAAAGTCTGGCTATGGAGAACACCAAGGAAGGTCGGTGGGTAAGCGATGAAGAAGCACTGTAGTTGCTCGCTCACGCCTCTTCTTACTTGCCTTCCCTTTAGCGGCTACGATTGGTTATTTATAAGGAAAGATCTTCTAGGGTTGTACATGCTTTTGGAGTTTCCTTAAATAACTGTTATTAAATGTCCAGACTTAAAAAGGAAAGGCATTTGGTGACTATCAGAATAATTAAGGCTTGCTTGCACCTAAAGTAGGTCATCCAGCTGGTGTGTGACATAGGCGGTTTCGTCACACCTGCTTCAGACTTCTTCAGATAAACCTTGCCTCGGCGAGATAAATCTGCTCCTCACGTTCTCATCTGTTCCATTGGCCTTTGAAAATTTACGATGTCACGACTGAAATTTTATTCCTCTGTAAGTTTCCTACACAAACACAATCCAAACAACCCTTTCTCCTTAGCAACATCAGTCAAACCAAATAAATCTTGCCTAACCAAAACTTATCCACCACATGCTAACATAACCTATATGCAACTAAAATGTTGTGCATACTTTGTTTAGACAAGCAATAACTTAAGTGAAAATACTAGAAATTGAGTCTTTTTATAGAGTTATCACACCCCCAAACCTAAGTTATTGCTTGTCCTCAACCAATGTACAATATCTAGGAGAAAATCAAAATTATTATGGAAAAATAGTATTAAGAAAATCATATGGTTTGAGATTTCAGCCCTCCGCAAAAATGTTTGGCCTCAACATGTTCGTCAGTCATATCAGTCAAGTCCCTTCCCTAGTCAGGCTTCTTTGCTATAGTGTGTGCTTGATTGTAACCAGCCTATGCATAAAGGTAATTAGAAAACTTAAGTAAGCACTTCTGGTTTGTCAAGAAAACAAATTATTTGGCAGGCTTGGTTTATACTCCTAGTTATTTATCAACTTTTTAATTTTTTATTATTTTTTTATAGGGGAGTCAGCTCATCACACCCACCGTTCCACACTCTAGGTGAAAGGGAGCATACCTTCCACCCCAAGCTAGTCGGGTAGAGTCACCCTGTGACTACTTTCATTCACTCATATATCTTGGATATTCTTAATTTCTTATGGATTTTTTTTGTTTATGCCTTTGCACAGAGGAGTGTCCCTTTTTTATTTTTCAAGTTTTTAAACACTAGGGAGTTTTTACTTTACCCTTAAAATATTTTTGAAGTCTCGGCAAACAGAAAGTTCTTTTCTAAAAATTTATAGATTATCTGAAGCAAAGACAGTCTACAATCATGCTTATAAATTTCAAAGAATCAGGCCTAGGGTTGGTTCTCTTCTTTAGACAGTCTTAACAATAATTCTGGCCTATGGAATCAAATTATGTATTCATCAGCGAGAATCCCTAATTCATTCCTAACAATAATCTTAACATGCTTATGTCATGTCAACCAAAATTTTCAACCAATTATCATCAACCGCTTTTTAACAAAGTATGACAGAATATGGTACAATACCTCCCCCAAACTTGAGAGATGCATTATTTTCAATGCATGAAGACTAAAACTACATTATGTTATATTCAGATGCGAAAAAAAAATAAAAACTAAAACTAAAATGGAAACTCACTGTGGTAGGGTGGCTTGACTAGACGCCCTTGTTCGGTGACGTTTGGGAAGAGAGGGACTCTATGATCTCGAGTCTACTTCTGCTATCACCAAGGGAGATTGCTGAAGTATACGGGCTGTCATTCTCTTGTAGCACTTCTTGCTGGTCAAAGCGTGTGCTGGAGTTGACTTATTGGTAGTAAGAGTTGGTTGTGCTGGAACTGGTGTTGTACTAGGATCTGCTGCTGGGATCGGTATTGCTTGACTGATAGGGGACTGTATAAGACCGTGCTCGGGTTTCTTTGATGCATGAGTAAAAGCTTCATCAGGGAAGAAATTCAGTGGGCTATCTTGACTGCTCTCGAAGGTGGAAAAGAAGAAGGAGCTGAGGAACGCTTCTGTGTCGCCTTGGCATTCCTCTGGTACGGGTGGGACATGGGTTTCCAGTGGTAGCACATCAGTGGGAACTCATGGGGGCTTCTGAAAGGACATGCGATGTCGAGACATGTAATGTGTTGTTCCCCGCATTGTATTTGAGGATGACACTGGGGAAGGTCGGCAGTCTGGTGTTAGTGTTCGGGAGCAAATCCTTGAAGAAGGCATTGAGTTGCATGTCCCAAGCCTTGACATACCCGAAGTTCCATGTGGTCCTCTAGGCATATGATCTTTTCACGCGTTTCTCGAGTGTGCATGACTACAGCAGCCATTCTAGCCACGACAACCGATTTTCTCCCCGCTCCAAACCTTCATGTGGGGCGTCATCATCGAAACTCATCAACTCGGTTACCTTCTTCTTGGTGATACCCTCTTTGGATTTAATGAAAACCTCAAAGGGTTCCTTAGGAACCTTCTTCCTCTTGCACAGTGTGGTTACCAAGTTGGGAAACAGTAAGTTACCCTGGTTCCTTTTGGCACATTCATGGATTTGCTCGAAGATGAGTTCTCCAACGTCGATCTTCCTCCCGTATATGATCGAGTGCACGAGCATCAATCTCTTCACAAGGACAGTGGTGTTGTGAGATGTTAGCATCAGCTTCCCCTTGAGAAAATGGTTTCATAACTTCACGTTAGGTTTTAGGGCTCGATGATCTACTATTTTCCTCGTTGGGGCATTCCCTTTGAACTTGGCCCACCTGTAGCATAAATCCTACATCACTTCATTGTACATTTCTTGATCCGCCTCAGCCACGAATCACTTGTACTGCTCTTCCACTTTCCCCAACTTAAAGTATCTATTGAGTGGTGAAGGGGAAAATCAAAGGAGCCTCCCTTGGACGTACACTGTGTGGTTGGACGGGTCTTCGAGATGGGCGTAGAACTCTATTACCATTGTTGGTGCTATGTCTTTGGGATGGCAAGAAAACTTCTCCCAGTTGTGTTTCTTTATCATGTCCTTCACCTTTTGTCCAAACTGTTCTTCATCCTCGGCTGGAAAGACAAACCCATCTTCCAAATATACTTGGCGTTTCTGAAGGATTTTAAAGCGTGCTTCTGCTTCTGTTGTTTGGAAATGTTCGAAACTCTATGTTGAGGCTGGGGCTTTCTTTGATCTTACCATTGTAGTTGGTTGAAATCAATGGTGGCGATGGGGAGGAATTCGTTGAGAGAAAGAAAGTTTTTCTTATTTGGTAGTTAGAGAATGAGGCACGATGAAGATGAAGAAGTTGGGCAGTTTGTTTCTTTGGAAAATAATGAGTGGTTTCGGGGTAGGTTTTTCCTTCCACGGAGGGAAAAGATTTTTTTATTTATTGAGAAATATATGATTGGACATAAAGTGGGGGAAAAGATCTTTTTCCCTCTTTACTCTGCCGCCAAAACCATGCACCCTAGGGTTTATTTTTCTTTTCATGCATGGCCCAACTCCCCATGCTGTCACGTTTGATGTGTATGTATATAATAAATAAAAAAATAAAATAAAACGGATAATAAAAGCAAGAAATAACTTAATTTTTTATGTACAGAATTTAAATTTTCGTTGCCTAGGCAACGAAATTTCTTTAAGTAAATAAAGCAAACTCTTGGGCATCATATCCCAACGATGACGGTTTGTCGCGCATGACTGGGGCTCCTTTGTACTCCTTGAGTCTCTACCTGTTCACCTTGAAGTTGGAACCATCGTTTTGGTTATGGATTTCAATTGCACCATTGTTATGGACTTGGTGTACTATGAATGGTCATGGCCATCGTGATTTTAACTTGCCTGGGAATAACTTAAGACGTGAATTGTAGAGCAGTACTTGTTGTCTAGAATTAAATTGCCTCAGCAATATTTTTTTGTCATGCTATCGTTTTGTTTTTTCCTTGTATAGGCGGGCATTCTCGTATGTGTGTGATCTGAATTCATCCATTTCGTTCAGTTCTAAGAGTCTTCTTCCTCCAACAAGCTGAGCATCCATGTTTAGCTTTTTGATGGCCCAATATGCTCTATGTTCGAGTTCAACATGCAGATGACATTTTTTTCATAGACCAGTTTGAACAGTGACATTCCCAATGGTGTCTTGAATGCTGTGCGATAGGCCTATAGTGCTTCATCTAGCTTCGGTGACTAGTCTTTTCGACTCGGGTTGACCACTTTCTCTATAATCTGTTTAATTTCCTGGTTAGTCACTTCAGCTTGTCTATTCGTTTGAGGGTGATACACCATAACAATCCTATGTCGTACGCCATATTGCTTCAGTGCCTTGGAAATCAATTTGTTGTCCAAATGTGTGCCTTTATCGCTAATGATAGCTCGTGGTGTTCCAAATCGGGTGAATATATTTTTGTGAAAATTTTTTAACACCAACTTGGAATCATTTTTAGGTGTTGCAATGGTCTCAACCCACTTTGATACATAATCCACTACCAAGAGAATGTACAAATCTCCAAAAGATATGGGAAAAGGTCCCATGAAGACTATTCCCCATATGTCGAAGAGTTCAATTTCCAGAATATTTTGTCATGGCATCTCATGCCTTATTCGTTGGCATCTATCACATGACTTATACAATTCATGCTCATCTTTGAACAAGGTTGGCCAATAAAATCTGGACTAAAGCACTTCCGCTGCTGTTGTCATTCCACCAAAATGTCCTACAAATGGTGACAAGTGGCATTGGTGTAGAATATCTTTCTTTTCTTCTTCTGGAATGTATCTTCAGATTATTTGATTTTCACATTGCTTGAATAGGAACGGTTCATCCCAACAGTAATGTCGCACATCATGTCGAAACTTCTTTCTGCCCTAACTAGATAAATCAGGAGGAACAATACCACTAACAAGAAAGTTAATTATGTTAGCATACCACGGAGCAACCGTGACAAATAATATTTTCTCATCAGGGAAATCCTCTACAATTTCTATTATGTCAGGATAATCATGTTTGTTATCTAGCCTGGATAAATGGTCTGCCACTTTATTCTCTATACCTTTTCTATCCTTAATCTCTAAATCAAACTTTTATAGTAATAATATCCATCGAATTAGTCTAGGCTTTGCATCTTTTTTATTAATCAAATATTTAATGGTAGAGTGATATGTATGCACAATTACATTAGTGCCTATTAAGTATGGCCTAAACTTATAAAATGCAAATACTACTGCTAAGAGTTCTTTGTCAGTGGTGGTATAGTTTACTTGTACATCATTAAGAGTGTGAATCACATAGTATATGACATGAAAGATTTTACTTTTTCGTTGCCATAGCACTGCGCTGACTGCATAGTCACTTGTATCGCACATGTGCTCGAAAGGTTCGTTCCAGTCTGGTAGGATAACAATTAGTGCTGTTGAAAGCTTTTTCTTCAAATCTATGAAGGCATTCAAACAATCATTAGTAAATTCAAATGGATGATTTTGTTGAAGAAAAATACATAAGGGTTTAGAGATTTGAGAAAAATCTTTTATGAACCACCTGTAGAAGCCTACATGTCCAAGGAAACTATGTACACCTCATACATTGGTGGGTGGGGGAAGATTTACAATCATGACCACCTTGACTTTATCGACTTCGATGCCTCGACATGAAATTTTGTGACCCAACATTATTCCCTCTTTTACCATAAAATGGCATTTCTCCCAATTCAGCACTAGGTTGGCTTCTTCACATCATTTCAGTACCTTGGATAGATTGTTGAGACATCGGTCAAAATCATCACCCGAGACAGAGAAGTCGTCCATGAATATTTCCATACATTCTTCCACCATATTTGAAAAGATTACCATCATGCATCTTTGAAATGTAGCTGGAGCGTTACACAGTCCAAACGGCATTCGTATAAATGCATAGGTACCATACGGGCATGTGAAAGTGGTTTTCTCTTGATCCTCCGGTGCTATGGCTATTTGGTTATACCCTGAGTATCCATCGAGCAAGCAGTTAAACTCTTTTCCCGCTAACCTATCAAGCATTTGGTCGATGAAAGGGAGGGGAAATGGTAGCTCTTTGTCTCTTTGTTGAGCTTTATGTAATCCATACATATGCGCCAGCCCGTGACTGTTATTGTGGTAAGGAGTTCGTCATGTTCGCTTTTAATCACAGTCACACCACCATTATTTGGCACACACTGCACCGTGCTAACTCATGAACTATCGAATATAGGATATATTACTCCTACGTGCAACCATTTTATAATTTCCTTCATGACTACCTTCTTCATGATTGGATTGAGCCTTCTTTTGGGTTCCACCGAAGTGCTATTGCTATATTCGAGATTGATTTTGTGCATGCATATGGTCGGACTGATTCCCTTCAAGTCTGCCATTGTTCATCCGAGAGCTTTTCTTTGTTGTGACAAAGCATTCAACAAACTATTCTCCTATTCGGAGGTTAGATTGGCAGAAATTATCACTGGTAGAGTTTCATCAACTCCTAGATAAACATACTTCAAGTGTGATGGAAAAGTTTTAAGTTCCAGTTTCAGTGTATCTTGCAAGGATGACTCTTGAGACTTAGCTTCATCATAATCTAAGGTTTAAATTTCATACCAGATCTACTATGAAGAAGTCTCGATTGATCCTCTCTATCCTTCCTCCGTATCGTGCATTGGTATCATTTTCAGGGCGTTCATTGTTCAGATTTATGTTGTCAGGGCCATGATTTTCTGGATCGTCTTCTGAAAATAATTCACTTGGGCCAAATGTGTCTTGTTCATGCATTTCGTCTGTAAAGTCATGGTATAAAGCGTTGTATTCATCGAGTCTTAGAGATTCACCTCGTCTAAGGATTGTCTTCTCCTCTACTTCTCTAATGCATTGGCACTCATCTGAATCGTCCACATATTTCATGGAGTTGAATACATTGATGGCGACGCTTTGCTCTCCTACTCGCATTGTGAACTCTCCATTTTCACAATTTATTAGGATTTTTCCAATGGCTAAAAAGGGTCGTCCCATAATGATCGGGGTGTTTTCATCGGCTTCGCAATCCAGGATGAGGAAATCAACTGGAAATACGAATTTATCCACCTTTACTAAGACGCATTCTATTCTTCCCTCTGGCCGCACATATGACCGATCGACTAGCTATAAGATGACTGAGGTTGGACAGACGTGATACCCGTCTAGTTTCATAAATATGAACTTTGGTATTAAGTTCACACTTGATCCCAAATCAACAAGAGCTTGTCCTATTAAGTCATTACCAATTGAGCATGGTATTATAAAGCTGCTAGGGTCTTTTTTCTTTGGTGGGAGTTTGCTCACTAATGAACATATTTGTGTTGTCATGGTAACATGTTCTACCTGTTGTTTCTTTTTAACAATGTCTTTGAGAAACTTGGCATAAGATGGCATTTGCTCGATGGCTTCTAGTAATGGCACATTGATACACAACTTATCCAGAACATCAACGAATTTCTTGAACTGGATGTCATCATCATGCTTCTTCAATAGTTGAGGGAATGGTGATGGAGGTCTCAAATTGTCTTCTGCTCTTGCTGAAAAATCTCTGGCCTTAACCATGAATTTCTCATTATTTATACGATGCCTCTCTGGGCCTTCAGTTCTTTCATTCTCTTCAGGCGCTTCCTCTCGTTCAACATTTTCAGCTCGATCCTCTGGTTGTGTTATACCATGGCGAGGACTGTTCAGGTGTTCTCCCCTAAACTTGTCATCTTGGTTGACATGTTTTCCACTCCTTAGTGTAAGAACATTGCATTGTTCCTTCCCATGATGTTTAGTGATCTGTATATCACTAGGGAGATTTCCTTGTGGGCAAGAATGTAGTTCTGTAGCAATTTATCCCACTGGATTGTCCAATGCTCTTAGGGATGCACTATGGCCTTCCAAAAGTGTTGATTGACTTTGTAACAAGTTTTCTTGATTTTAATTGTTGCATAATGTTAGTGCATCAAGGTCTTTGTGGAGTCCATGAAATCTTTCATCGTGGCCATAAATTCCTGCAATGATAGCTCCAAGGAATTAATATTGGAATTTGTATTAGAGGAAGAAGTTATACCTTTCTTGTTTTGCTAGGGCTGTTGATGATGTTAATTCTGAAAATGTTATTGGTCAAAATTATTTTGTTGAGGCTTGTAATTTGTTGTTTGATTGTTGTTGTTTCTTTGATTACTCCATGAAAACTTTGGGTGTTGTCGCCAACCAAGATTGTACGTGTTTGAATAGGGATTATTGTTGCTCCGATTGTAATTGCCCACGAAATTGGCTGACCTCATGGTTTTCCAGGCATTCACTCTCATGATGGTTGCCGTGACAAAATAAGCATGTGTTATTGGTCACTTTGACTTCTCTTACCTCATTAGGACGTTGCAAATTTTTCAACATATTGGTTATGGTAGAAAGTTGAGTTGGTATTGAATCCTTACCCTCTAATTCATATGCTCTAGATGTTTTTTTGCGGTCCCCAATCTTGTATGTGGAAATTGATAATCATTATTTACTATCCTGTCGAGGATGTCAAAAGCTTCCTCGGGTGATTTGTCCAGTAAGGTTCCATTTGATGAGGCATATAGCATCATCCGAGTTGGTGCATTGACTCCGTTGTAAAAAATCACCACTTGTGTCCAATCGTGAAAGCAATCGTTAACACATTTACGAAGTAGGCTTTTGTACCTATCCCAACATTCGTACATTGATTTGTATTCATATTGGGTGGATTATATCGGAGAAGGAAACTTTTTTATAAATCTGCCCATGACTCCATTGAGCTGGAAGGAACTCCGTTGTGCCATGCTCTTGCTCTATCGTGTAGGGAGTAAGGGAAAAGTTTTAGTTTAAGCACGTCTTCATGTACTCCTTGTTGTCTAAACGAGTCGCATACTTTAAGGAAAGCACGAACATGCTGCCTAGCATCCTCATTAGGTGAACCAACAAATTGTCCAATAGAGTTTAGCATGTTAAACATCACTGGTTTAAGTTCGAAATGAGTGATTTGTATTTTAGGTGCCACTATGCTTTGATTGAGGTCATCGAGAATCGGGTTCAAATGATCTCGTATTGCTCTTGGCCTTATAACTTGAAGATTGATAGTTGCATCAGGTCCTAAATCTCACATGTTATTTTGCATTTGGATTTGGTTTAATTGTTCTCTAGTTCTTTGGGCACGAAACCTTTGTCTGAGAGATTGGTCAACTTAAAGGTCGAATGGTTCCAAAGGCTTACCAGCAGATCTCAAGGTCCTTCAATAATAAAAACCTACAAAAGAAATAATAAACTACGTTAGATTAAATAAATATAAGGTGACACAAAAAGAACTTGTTATGGCTAAAAATTTCGTCAGTTGTCAATCCTCGAAAACGGCGCTAAAAACTTGATCGCTTGTAAATGTATATGTTAAGGCAAGAAAATTTGTGCAAGTATACACAATCGATTCAAGTAATATAGGGTAACTGAGTATCGTCTCCACAGGGATTGGTCAAGAAATATATTTCCACCACAACTAGAACTAGTGTCCCCAAACTAAGTCCTACTAAGTGTCAGCTTAAGAACTAATATTAATAAAACTAGAAGTGATTTAACGATTGCAGGAAAGTTAGGTTGAGGAAAAATAAGTATGCAGAATGCTAAAATAAAACAAGACGAGTGTTGATCTAAATATAATGCAAACAACCCCTGTTGTTGTAGCAATACCTCTCAACGTAAACTATAGGCGTTGTCTATCCTACTCTAGCGTCTATCCCTTTTAGTCATTTGAAACTCACTCCTTATCTCTAAGGTAACAAGTTAGAACTTCACCATCCCGGATTCAATCCATTGCTTACGTGGATCTATCTTAATTCTCTCAAATTTAAGAATCACTATCTAGAAAAAGGCTATCTGTCGATGCTCTTATATTTCCAAGACATGTTTTATCAAAACCCCAGGCGATCTCTCGATGCTCTTACAGCGTAAGGTAAAATATTTTAACGATGAGCAAAATAGTTAATATAAAAAATAATTCATCATTCACAAAGCATAAAAATATTGTTCAGGCAAAACAAGTTTAACATCAAGTAAGGCAGTCATGATACTATCAAAAATCTTCCAAGATTCAACGTTTAATACAACCCCAAATAGATAAATATTTAAAAACAAAGGAAGAACGACTCCCAAAATCGGGGGCTTTGTCGCGACGATTCTGATCAGTACTGCGCCTGCCTTGGTGATCAGCCTCTCTCGAGACCTGATCACCGCTCTGCTAAAGTCTGGCTGTAGAGGACACCAAGGAAGGTCGATGGGTAAACGGTGAAGAAACTGCAGTTGCTCGCTCACGCCTTGGATAAAGCTCTTCTCTCTTCTTCCTTAACTTCCCTTTAGTGGCTACGGTTGGTTATTTATAAGGAAATATCTCCTAGGGTTATGCAAGCTTTTAGAGTTTCCTTAAATAACCGTTATTAAATGTCCAGACTTAAAAAAGAAAGACGGTTGGCGGCTGTCAGAATAATTAAGCCTTGCTTGCACGTGAAGTAGGTCATCCAACTGGCGTGTGACATAGGCAGTTTCGTCACACATGCTTCAGACTTCTTCAGATAAACCTTGCCTCGGCGAGATAAATCTGCTCCTTATGTTCTCATCTTTTCCATTGGCCTTTGCAAATTTACGTTTTCACGACTGAAATATTCTTCCTCTGTAAGTTTCCTGCACAAATGCAATCCAAACAACCCTTTCTCCTCAGTAACATCAGTCAAACCAAATAAATCTTGCCTAAGCAAAACTTATTCACCACAGGCTAACATAACCTATATGCAACTAAAATGTATACATACTTTGTTTAGACGATCAATAACTTAAGTGAAAAGACTGAAAATTGAGTCCTTTTATGGAGTTAATGCAATCCAAACAACCCTTTCTCCTCAGTAACATCAGTCAAACCAAATAAATCTTGCCTAAGCAAAACTTATTCACCACAGGCTAACATAACCTATATGCAACTAAAATGTTGTACATACTTTGTTTAGACGATCAATAACTTAAGTGAAAAGACTGAAAATTGAGTCCTTTTATGGAGTTGTCAGTAGCCCTAGTCTATCTACTCAATCATTTATCCTTCTTAGTCGCATGAAATCCTCTCCTTATTTCTAAGGCGGATTAGAACCTCACCATCCCATATTAGTTCCCTTTTTCACATAGATATTACCTAACTCTCTCGATATTAGGTATCAACTCCTAGAAAAACTACTATCTTTCAAAAGCTTTTACAAAGACTAGAAATATTTTACCAAGCCACCAGGCAATATTTCAAAATCTCTTACAGTCTCAAGGAAAAAGATTAAAATAGCAAACAAAAAAACAATTAACAAAAACATACTAAATCATTCATTAACCATAAAATAAAATATCATTCAATAATTTTCAACACCAAATAAAACAGTTTATGGTGTGGCTAACATTGTCCCAAAAATATTCATTAAGTAAAAGCCCTTAAAATATATGAAATGAATAGCAAAATGAAGAAAAACTCCCAGAACAAAGCTCTGCCATGACATCAAACCACCACCATGACTGTTAGTGAGCTAGCCTCTTTCGAGGGCCTAGTCGCTGCTCCGACGAAGCTTGGCTATGGAGAGCACCAAGGACGGATAAGAGGGGGAACGATGGAAAAAATGTGTTGCAGTCGTCTTTCTCCAAGCCTTTCTTTTAGGGTATGTCTCTCTCTTTTATGGAGGAAATAATGTGCTGTTTGTAGTAGGAATTTCTAGGGTTTAGTGCCCTTGAAATTTCCATAATACCCTTGAATTCACAATTATGTAAATAAAATGGGAGCTGGCAGTTGTCCCAAATCCGTAAGAGGGGCAGGGGTTCACGTGAGGTGTCTTGGAAAGTTTGCCGCGCTACGTCAGCATTTTTTTCTCGTACTACGTCAGAATTGCGTGATAAAACTCACCGCAGTAAAAATTATTCCTCACGATCATCATCTTCAGTTCCTCTTGCCCTGGAACAAAATTTGTCTCAGAAAAAAATTCTTCGTCGGTCATTTCCTATCACCTACATCATCATAGTGAACACAAAACCCTTCTCATCAGCAGCATCAGTTTAATCAAATAAACTTTTTTGTGACAAAACCTTATCCACCACATGTAGCAATGTCCTAAATGCAACTATATATGAAACTTAAATGCTATGTCAATGGCTTTTAGACAATCAATAACTTAAGTAAAATACCTAAAATATAGTCTTTTTACGGAGTTATCAGTCATTCTCACCTACGTACGTTAATTCATCAAGTTTATCTTAATATAAACCACCCAAAATTAGAGTATGAAATAATTATGAGCATTTACAATAGCTCAACCTCACAATAGGTAAGGTAAATTTCTTCAAGTTCATCTTAAATGTACCACCCAAACTCTAGGATAAGAAATCATTAAGAATAAATACTCAACCTCTTTAATCGGTGAATTCAATAAGTCTTTCTCAAATAGGATAACTCAAACTCTTGAGATTGAATTCATTAAGAGTTTAAGAAAACCCATCCTCTCTAGTGGTAAATTCATCTAGTCATTTTCAATAGGACTATCCACTCGACACCGGGTTATGAACTCGTTAAGAGTAGATATTTAATCAAAATCGATAAATTCATCAAGTTTATCTCACATAACCACCCCAAGTCTGGGCTATGAATTTATTAAGAGCAATTAAGCTCATACTGTGCATGTACATTATTCATCATGGGGATAGGTAGGTAGAAATATACACTAAAAGTCTTTCTATGTCTTCGTTTGACCAAATTGAACTTAGATAACTAAGTTGGGTATCCATCATGAATTCTTCAACTAGTGTGATTTAGAGCCTCCCCCTTGACGAATCAATAACCATTTTCCACTTTAACATTTGGTAAGCAAATCAAATAGGTTTCTCTCCAACTTTAATCATCATTTAAGACACCCCACATTTGTAACTTTTTTTTTACAGAAATAAATCTACAAGTGTCTTAAACAACATGTAAACAAATTCTCTTGGACATTTACTCGTTCATACTAGAGTAAAGTTTGTTATGAATTTTAATCATAAAACCATGATTTAACAAACTCAAATCTTGTTTACACATGACTTATATTCTCAAACTTTTTGAGCAGTTACTAATCATTAGGATTAGTATTCATAGTCTCGAACGATCATGAAATTCCTTATTTCAAAAAGAATTTTATTTTTCCTAGTTATTCATAAACAATGATTATGAATATAATTTAGGAGTTTCAACTTTTCCTAACAACATGAAAAATTATCTCAAGTTTAAAACAAGAGATTTCAGCACAATGTCTGAGATAAATAACCTCATTTCTTTCCTTTACTTTAAAAAATTACTCAAAGATATTTAATAGCTACAATCAATCTTTTAGTAGTAGTAATGTCTGTCATATTCTCATTTATATTTCCAATATATTAGCCCTAAAGAGAGAATCACATTTTTTATTTACTATGATCTGAATTTGGTATTCTACACAACCAAATTAATTTCCGCTCTTTTAACTTCTAAAATAAGTTTAAAAGAAATCTTAACTTGTCATAGTATTTTATCAAATTGGAATAGTGAGAACAGTAAAGAACATTGAACTAGATAGATTTCTATGAAAGAAAGGTTGGTGCATTAGGCATGCTTAAGTACTAGGTCTTCATAAAATCAATCCTAGGCATGCACTTTCATACTTATCATAGTACATTTCAATAAATCATTTTATGGATTTTCTCTTTATTAAGGCCTCTTAAAGAATTATGCTTGATACTTTTACTCACAACAGTTTCTTATTAAGCATACACAATTTGGGTTCAATACTGACTTAACCTTATTTATCACTACCTTAGTCTTTACTGGTGGTTTATCTCATTTCATAATATTTTCACTAAGATTTAAAGACTAACTTAAAGGCTCATTTATTTTAAATTCATGTATTTATGCAAAGCATTAATTAACATGCAACAAGTCTAAATAATATGACCTTGAAGGTAGACTCATATTTCTCAGGAAGACTTATTCATTCTCACCAGACCTGCAACTTCAACCTTTGCATCATTATCTTTAACTAGAATGACTCTGAAATCTGTTGACCTTTCAATTAGAATAAGTTTAATAATTTTAATCTTTGAAATTTACTTACATGAATATATTTTCATAAAAAAATATTGATTGTAATAAAATCTTTATCTTCGAAAGGTTGCTTGAATCAAACCATAATTTAGCAACTACTTGATTTGGAGAGTTTTCTCATATCAGCATCACCAGTTTCGTAGTTTTCCAAAATTAGAACTGTCATGTTGTTTTATAAAATTTTCAAAAAAAAGTTATTAGTACGAAAACCACAATATTTTCCACCTTAGATTTCCAAGGCTAAATAATTGTACCCTACATGAAAAATAATGGTTGCATATCTCTACATATCAACCATCATACAAGCATTATCTCTCATACTAAAATGTTAACCAATGATCTGACGTTACACTCAATTTGAACTAAAACCAACAGATTGTTATATATGTTTACGTGGAAAATTTGTATACTATCTAATTCTTCGTTATGCACACATAATAACATATAAACACATATTAATATCAGATAAATATAATTATTCTACAAGACATTGAATATACTTTTAATATTCAATTATGCGAACATCTTGAAGTCTATAAAATATAAAGATAAATATCTAATTCCATGTCTTTAATATAGACCTGTCGTTTCATTGTTGAACAATAACCACTTAATGGTGCTAGTTATTAAAACCTTTAATAATCATTTATAACACATTTGTATTTAAAACAGTTGTAAATAGAAATTCCAATGGTTATTTCCATTGTAATCGATATTGAACTCTCATGATAATTGAAAAGATATAACATTATATGATTGATTAAAAGTTTAAAAATCATTGCATAGAATCAATTGTTATGAAATAACTTTAACTAATATAATATTATAACCTATTATTAAATTTAGCAAACATGCATTTAATTTAAAGGTAAAATTACCCTTAATAATATCTTATGAACTTTTCGAACTTATCACTATTGAAAATGGAATCAAACTCTTCATTTACTTTACTGAATCAATCAGTTTTTATTAACATCAAATCAGTCATACTTATTCACAAACGAAAGTCTTGCCAGCTCTAACAGTCACACTTGAATTCAGGTTAGAGATCATGTTCTTAAATTCCATCATATTTTAGCAGTAATATCAATTCGTTTATAAATTGTTGAAAAAATAGACTGTTGCGAAATAAGACATTAGCACTGACTAGAAAATATTAAATTAAATAATCAAATAAAATAATAATTGTGTCGTCGTATTAATCACTACCTTATAAACGAATTTGACTCGATGTGTATAATCGTTAGAATAAGATATCGTCCCCTAAAGTTAATAGGGTCTCTCCGAAGATTCATACACTCGAAATCCGGAGTTGATTAACGGTGGTACTACTCTTCTCTTAGCAATGGAAGAATGATAGAAAGTTTTTTCAGAAAATTTTAGAGGAAAGAGTGTTTTAAGCAAACGAGCAGATGCTTGGGATGGTTTTAGAAAAGCTGAAAATGACCAGCTATTTATAAGATGAAAGCGAGGTTAAAAATGTCATTTAACCAAAATCAGTAATAAATTCTAATTTAATTTTCATAAAAATTGTTGATTAATTTATGTAATAATATGCTTCAACTGGATGAATCTGACCTCAAACCTGTCCAGATCTATTCATAAAAGCTATTACAATACATATTCAATAGCATATAAATAGCTAGAATTGAGGGTCTATAAATAATCGTACAAGGTTATAAAATCATTCATGTACATCCTTATCAGAAACAGCGAGACAACTATTCAAATATCACGTTGTCAACTACGAAAAATAAATCAACAGTAACAACATTCTTTCCATTTCAAAAATTATTTTTACAGTCTAGAAAATACAAATAATAAATACCTTACTATATTGATTAAAGAAGGGAAAGGGTACCTCTTTAAATATCTTCCCAATATGGTATGGGATATGTGCTCATAGAATATTAAGCATTACCAACCGAATTAATTTGTTTATACTCTTTTCAAAACATCAATGTCTTATAATAATAATTGTTTGAATTTGATGACTCTAAAGAAAATAATATTTTCTTTTATCATTAAGGAGACCTTATAAAATTTAAATTAAATATATTGTAACAATCTGGAAATTTGAAAATAATATTTATTTGAAATTTAAGGATTTAATTATGTAATTGGTGAAAATTGGGGACTAAATTGAATGTTTTCAAAACTTCTAGGTTGTTGTAGAGTTTAAGAAAATTCAAGGACTAAGCCCTGAATTTATCCAAAAAAAAGTGTCGGCAGACACTCTATTAAATGGAGAATCAAATGTGCGTGGGGTAAATTATTAAGCAAAAATTTATAAGTTTTATTCCTTTCAAGCCCCAACTTCTAACCTCTGATCGTCGTTTTGAAAATACCATCGTGTTCATCATCGAGTGATGAACAAACCCCTTAAATTAATTGAAGTGAAACGCTGTCAAACGCCGTGAATTTCAAGTCAAAGTCTCGACATTTTTTTAGCTCAATCAACGATCGTTGCTCTGTTTAAGACACCTCCCGCACCATCGTGTTCTTTGTGTCGTTCCGAGTCTGCCGATGTCATCCTTGGTCTCCGTCGACGGCGGCGCGTGGGGAGGTGAAGCAGTCAAAGTTTCCGATTTGTTGAAATCGAGCTCTCCGACGTTTAAAAATTTGAACCGAGCTTTGTAAGTATCTCGAAATCGCTCAAAATAATTTTTAGAAATTTTTCCGTGTATACGCTGTCAGAAACGGTCCCACGCACCGCCACTGCGCATGGGGAAGGTCAAAATGACCGATTTAACCGGTTACAACCCGACCCGACCCGTTGACCCGATCCGACCCGTTGACCCGACCCGGCCTGTTGACCCTATCCGTTGATCGGGTGCTATTTTGATAATTATTTAGAAAAGGGTGCTATTCTGGTAATTATTTTGAAAAGGGTTCTATTTTCGTAATTTTTTTTAAAAAAAAATTTTGTAATTTTTTAAAAAAAATGATATTTTAGTAATTATTTTGAAAATGGTGATATTTTGGTACTTTTTTTAAAATGATGTTATTTTCGTAAAATGGTTGTTCATATCTTGACCACCTTTGGTTAGAACTTTGACCGATTTTGACTGGCCATTAAACGACCGTTAATCTTTTCCGAGAATACCTATTCTGATATTTTTTGACGTTCCGAATCTGTTTTTGGGGTCTGTTTTGCCAAATTCGAACTCAAAATCTCCAAATTATCAGTCAAACCCTTTGACTTTGACTTTGACTTTGACCAAGAATTTAAATATTCGAAAGGTTATACTTTATGTTTTTCGACGTCCAGAATCTGATTCCAAATCCGTTTTGCAAAATTCTGACCCGAAATTCCCAAATCGAGCACGTGAACCCAAAAAGGCTTAGTATTTTAATATTTTGATTATTTATTTGAGTTTTGGTTAAGGAATTTATTCAATAAAATATTTTATGAAGGTACTCTTGTTTCACCTGAGCGAGGATCAGTTAGGTCTGAAGTTGTTCGTTCGTCAGATCAGCCCGAACCGCGTACTACAAGAAATACCCGTAGATTTTCGTATATTAATTAAATAAAGATTAAGATTATTTATACTAGGATTCTAATATGGATTTTTTTCTAATTCGTAGGATCTAGCGCTGCAACAGAGCGTGATCGACAAACCCAGTAATAGGCTTCCCTATCTGATTTCTCAGACTGTTACATGTGTGTTTCCCGACAGTGTTACATTATTATTGTTTTAAAATATATATCTGAATATTGTGTATCTGATATCTGATTTACCGCATATTTCTGATATGATTTCTGGTTACGGTATTTTATACAGATTCTCTGAATATTGATTATCCAATATCTGAATTTTCGTATACTACTGATTTGTCTTTTGATTTCTGTATTTCTGTATAAGATTTCCAAACACGAACACTTTTATGTTTTAAAGAATTAATCATGGTTTTCATTCAAATACATTCATAAACATCTCTATCATTGGGGGTATTGTTGAAGGAAGTATATTTGCAGGTTCCTCGGCTTTGTGCTCAGGGCCTTATTTGTTGTGTGGGCTGGGTGTATGGTTCTGGGGAACCTACACATTCTGTTCTGATGGGCTGGGCGTAGTGTTCATATTTTTTTTAATGACATAATTGCATAAATTGATTTTACTGGAATATTTTTATCGGTATGTTTTTATATACACTGTATGGAGCATACAGGGCTTTTTAGCTCATTCTGTAATTTTACCCCTTTTCAGATAACAGGAGGCCGTAAAGTATCAGATTTGACATTAGGGGAGATCAACTGCTTATTTTGTACGAACTTATATCTCTATATATTTTTCAGTTATGTTTGGTGACATGTATTTACTATCGTTTTGGATATATATGTATTATTAACATTTTGTTTTGTATTATATCTAATGTATTATAAGATGTTTAAGAAAAAAAAAATCTCTGAATGGGATATGTGACCACTTAGGTTTGGGTCTAAATTACAGACTGGGTCTGGGGTTACATTAATCGTAAATGTAAATAAGAACAATGTTATCATATTTGTCTTGAGTTTTAAAATATAAATCTACCTTCAATTTGATATGATATAATTATATATTCTTTTTATTATCAACAATCTAAGTAAAGAAACAAATTTCAAATTTTATTATTTAAAAAAATCAAACATTTCTGACTTATACGAACAATAGAACATAACATAACAATGAAACATAAAATTACTAAAAAAGTATTCTTAAAAGTATGAACTAAGAAAACCCAAAAAAATGATAATTACAAGAATTTGAAAAGGCAAAAAAATGATAACTACTATAAACGATTGAAAAAATGGAAAAGAAAATGTAATGAAAGTAGAGGACAATTAAAAAAATGAGTTACATTAATCAAAAAAGTTAGGATTCATTTATACCTAACGTAAAATTAAGAGTTTCACATTTCAGGATCATTGGATTAAAAAAAATAAGACTGAGATTATCTCCTTGTTTTTTCTTCAATAAATATCTTCTCATTTTCAACTGTTAATCTCAGTTTTTAATTTATTTTATCCAATAGTCTTATAAAAGCATAAAACTCTTTGTTTTACATTGGTGTAAACGAATCATTTCCCTAATCTAAATATATATATATCTTTGTCCCACTCAAATGGTTTTTTTATTATTATTTTTTAATTTTGAATCTTTATCATTTAAAATAATTACTATGAAAGTTTAAAAATTTAACTTTTAAAAATTAATAAGGAACAAATTTACTGCGACGAAACGAGAAAATATATATATATATATATATATATATATATATATATATATATATATATATATATATATATATATATCCATTTTACTATGGATACCTTAAAATATTTTTTTGTGCTCACCCATATGAAAATTTTCAATAATTAATGTGTGTGCCATAATTTTTTTTTTTTTTGGAATTATCATTGTCTATGATATATAGTGGGAACAAAAAAAATATTTTAAGATATCCATAGTAAAATGGATAATTAATATAAAGAAATTCGAATTACATGTGAATCCTAAATATTATTTGCATCCACCGCTTATTATAGAAAAATGTTTTATAAGTGTTTTGGTTCTGTATAAATTATCTTTAAATTTGATTTTGATCCAACCTTAATTTTTTTTATTCTAAACTCACATTATCTCAAATCTAATTTTAAAAAATACTAACCTTAGTAGATTAAATCAAACTAATTTCCTCTACTTGAATTATTTTAGGGTAAATTACATATTAATCCCTTATATTTTCAATCCGTTTATTTTCATCACCGGTATAGAAAAAGTTCAGTTCAGATCCCTTACGTTGTCGATTTAGTATATTTTGATCCCGATCCTCTAATAAGGAAGTCAGCCTTGACATTTTAAAAAATAAAGTGAACCACAACCATTTTTTCCATTACTTGCCTTCAATTCAGCTTTATAAAGTTGAGAGAATACTCTCAATAGCAAATTCGGGTTGAAAGTGTTATGAAATCAGCGTCACAGTTAAGAAATCAATTGATGATACTAAGAAATATAGATGGACAGGACATCCATTATAATTTCTATTGACAAAATTCATAGCGAACAAATGATCTCGAGTTATGAGAAACTTGGAGATGCAACATGTTATATTACTCGGTTATTGTATCATGCTGTTTTATATATTTGGAATATCTTCGAGCTCATACTTCACGTAAGATGTAAATCAAATTAAATTTATAAAATTTATATCTGAGTTAAATAAAATATATTTACACAGAGAAATAATTATAATTATTTATAATATCACCATATTAATTTATTTTTAATATGAATATTTCTCTCTAATCATATACAATATCTATATGTTCATTTATTTCTTCATATGCAAATAAAATCTGTCATATTATTTATTAAATTAAATATTATATAATATTATATAATTAATTTTAAAGAGATTTTGAGGACAAAATATTAATGGAAATATAAAAGTGTCAAGGAAATAGTACAAGAAAGAGTTTGCAAAAGGTTTCCATCAAATGATGAAATTAAATAAAATGAATAATTAATAGATAGATCCTTTTTATTATTCAGACTTTGAAAATTCAAAATGAAAAGAAAAACTTTTTTAAATCAAATCAAATTTTGCTCATCCTTTTCCATGTATTTGACAGATCTTTGAAGGATTACACGGTCTAATACACAAGCATGGTCAGATTTTTCTAAGTTATTGCATGTATTTAAAGGATCCTTGAAGGACATATTTCGATATCCATCATATGGGAAATAGTAATATCTTAACCAAGTTGAGATCATGAAGTGCCCACCTAAATAATTACCAGGAAAAAAACAACATATGCAGTAGTGCCGACAGTTGTTTTCGTCTGAAGTTTTGTTTCGTTATAGTTATATTATTATTATATTATATTATTATAATTAATAATTAAAATTTTGTTACATGCCCAAAAGCAAAACAGTTCTTACCCGAGGCCCAATTATAACCAAAGCCCATTTTTAGAAGTTCAACCCGATCCAGACCACCAGACCCGAATGGCCAATTCCAACAGATTCAAACCCGGTTCAGACCCAGATTCGACTCGAGCAGCCAAACAGGCCCAAGAAGCCCAAATGCAGTTATGGTTTCACACATTTCAGCTTCAGCCGCCGCATATCACAACCATTGGATCTAGAGAGATCCAACGGCCCAGATGGAGTTTCCAGAAACCCTAAGGTTTTCATTACAACCCTATGACTATTCCGATCGCCGCCATAGTGTGATGATGCACCCATCGTCGTCACCTCCGAATGCTCCAGTTAACAGCAGCCATGTAGCTGCCACATCATCACTAGATCCAAGAGATTTGGGTGCATTTAAAGCACCCAGTCTATCAACCGCACAACTCACTGCCCCTAGAGTGAGTCACCACTGTAGCTCCGATGACTCACCGGGGTTCACTTTATTAACCGGTTCGAAGGGGGATTTGAAGAACCCTATAAATAGGGTCGAACCTGCACAGAGAGAAGAAGCAACAACCAAACAAGAAACCCATCAACCAAATCATGAAAAAAATCAGAAAATACAAGGAAGAAATCAGGAAAGCTTTACCGTTGTCGGAGATTCCAAAAGTCATTGAAAAAGTTGAGACATCGAAGGTAAAGATTTTTAGATCTATGGTTGATTTAGGGACTTTTAGAACAAATGGTTGCCAGATTCGGCTTTAGGATGGTTCGGGCTTTATTTTGGTGTACTTAGGTAAATTTCGGCCACCGTGGGTGGTGGCCGACGGTGGCTATCAGCGACGGCACATTGTGGCCGACCGGTGGACGGTTTCCCTCTGGTAAGGGAAACCTAGAGAGAAGGGAGAGCTTATCTCTCTAATAGATAAAAGCAAAGAGGAAAATGAGAGGCTTTAGGCCTTTTTAGGCCGGTTAGAGCTTATTTATACCCCTCCCCGAACGACGTCATTTTGAGGAGGGGCCTGTGTGTAAATTGAAGTATGGGTAAATTATACCTGGGGTACCTATAACTTTGTATTTATTCAATTTAGTCACTGAAAGCATGTTTCTCTATATCCTAATTTGGTTCTCCAATTTTATTTGTTTTTATTTTAGTCATTAATCATATATATATAAGTATTTAGAGTAAAATAACCTATTTAGTCCCTTAGATTTTAATTAATTATATTTTTATCCTGTATTATTATTTTTGGTTAAACTACACTAATAGTACCTATATTTCATAATATTTCGAATTAGGATTATTAATTTTATTATTTTATAATCTATTCCCTAAATTTTATTATTTTAAATAATTATAGGATTATTTAAACTTATAATACTTAACATATTAGGTATTTGCAGTAGTAATTATAAATAATTTTATTTTTATAATTTAGTAATTAAATTAAATACAAATTTGTTAATTATTGAAAATACATTAATTAATAAACAAGGTACCAATTTTTAATAATATGGGGGCGCTAATCCTTCCCCATACGTAACCGCCTCCCGAACTCATTCTCTGGTAAGCAGACCCCTGTTTTGTTATTTTAATATTATTCTCAAGAATTTTATTAAAATATCATAACATTTTTGTGACCAGTCACACCCCATTAAATGATTGGTGGCGACTCCTCAAAATGGTGTTTTATCTGATTTAAGAAAGAAAAACACTTACTTTTTTGAGACAACTACATTTAGGTGTAATATTTGTTTTTTTTCGCCGGGTAAAGAAACGTCTCAACAGCTTGGCGACTCTACTAGGAATTTTTTTAGAGAGTCGAGCCACCAGTTTATTAATTAATTGTCTTTGCAATAAAATTATAAATTTATTTTAATTTTGTTTAAATCATTGATTATTTTAATAACCATTTTCTATAAATAGTTGTACTAACTTGTTTTTATGTTTTCTGATTTAATTATACATCTTAAGAATAAATTTACATGATGTACATTATTTTATTCTTTTTATGCTTTTCCTCACCCACTGCGCACTACATTCATGACATGAGCTAAAACCCCACTCTTATCCTATTTAGCTTGAATGAGAAACTACTCCCTCGTGTGGTTTTCACCTCCGTATGGGATAGGGGACCATTCCTTGATCTCACACCTTATGTTACTCGTTTGGTTTTCACCTCCGTATGGACATAAGGAAGTGTGTTCCTTCGAATTGAGCTCGATGTGAAAGTTTGTAATGGAGAATGATTGAGGGCTTGACAGTCCAAGGGGGCACCAACAAAGGACAATTTATTGACCCTTTTTACCTTAGAGTCTGAACTCAGTATATAATAAACCTAGAACTTGAATATAGTCAGAGCTCAACCCGATTAAGTATCGTAAGGTTAGCACGCAAGGAAAAGCTTGTTGAGTCTTTTAATTGTTACTTTGTTTTTCGAATAAATGCATGCGAACTAGAAATCGTTCGGTTAGGTTTATCTTTCGAAATAAGCATGTGAACTAGCTTGCATGAAGTTAGGATTTTCTGACTAAATATTCTTGAGTAATTTTATGTTTTTCATTCTACATTGCATTTTCATACCATGTTGTTGATTCATGATTGAATTCCATATAAAAAGTTAGAAATATGGAACAAAGAGTCCAACGTGAAGTAGAAGACAATGCAGTTGTTCTAAGATGGTCTGAGCAGTCTTAACTTATCAAGGGAAATAGCTTGTTACCAGGATACGTGTCAGACCTTAACGGCTATACTCATATCAATTTCCACCAAAACAATTTGACTGAGTTAAAAGAAATCTGGGGAAAATAGGAAATAACTGACAAGCAACTATTCTATCAACTATATGGTGACATTTCTTATCTCTTAGACATCCCTATTGACCAACATTTGTTCAGTTTTTTCATAATTTTGGAATCCTGCCTACAGATGCTTCACCTTTGGCAAAGTAGATTTAACACTTACTATGGAGGAATATCAAGCTCTTATTCGCTGTACGAGATCCCAGGAAGATAGAGTATATATCAAGCCACCTAATATTGCTCCTTTTAAGATGAAAGTACCTCAATGACTAGAATGAGTGAAGAGTGGGCCACAAGAAATATCAAAAAGAAGGGTGATAATGAATGTATCACTTAGACTCCTCTAAGAGAAGTAATCTACCGCCATCCAGACAAAAGAAATAAGATTACTTCTATGAATTCCTGCTATTTTATGGACTAATCATTTTCTAAAGATTCTGGGGCATGTGGATATATCAGTTGTGAACCTGTTTGAAAGATTGGATAAGAACATAGATCCAAAACCAGCTATTTTAGCTGAAATATTTCATTCTTTGAATTCCTGCAGACGTGAAGTAGAGGGATGTTTTATAGGTTCTGCACCTTTTTTGTTGGTATGGATTCTTAAGCATCTTAATCACGAGGAAAGAACACCTGGCCTAGTATTTCTGGAAGATTTTTTACCCCTATAAGATTTCCTTTATCGAGAATGGCCCAAGAGTTACGATGAAGAAAAATGAATGAATATCTTCAAAAATCTCAAATACATTGACATATTATGGCGAGCCTCCTGTAATACTTCTTCAAATATATTGTATAGATGTGGAGAATATGATTGGATTCTATTGTCTGGCATTTGGGGTTCTGTAGGATATGTATCTTTGATGGTCTCCAAACAATATGGATTGAGGTAATTTATTCCTGCAACATCGGGTTTGTTTGAATTAGAGTTTGCATTTAGAAGTGATCAATACAAGGATAAAGTCAGAAGAATCTCTGATGCCTGGAAATTGATTCATCAAGTGAATTTGTTTACTTTTGGTCAAAGGCCTTCACAATAATACGAGCAATGAAGAATCAGCCGAGTTAACGACAACCTCCCAATGGTTAATCTTGAGAATGTTCTACCTATTAAAGAACATTTAAGAGTTATACCATCTCTATTAGAGTTGGCAAGACATGACTTTTAGAATGAAAGGAAACAATGGAGAAGAACTCTATAAAAATTGGAAGAGAAAGTATACCATAAAGGAATTGAAACAGACATCCGTAAAGGACAAGCATATCAAGTTAGCAAAGTTGAAAACCAACTCAGATTATATTTTAATGATCTCCAGTCATCTTATCAGCATATGCCAAAGACTCAGATTGCAGAAGGTTCAAGCAAACAAGAATCGACAGTTTTGAAAAGAAAGGCTGAAGAAGGCAAAGAGGAGCTCAAACAAAGTAAACACCATGTTAAGATACTTTCCAAAGAAAATAAAGCAATAGAGTAACGATTGCTGGAAAACCAAGCTCAAAATTAGAAACTAAAAGGTAAGGTCTTAAGGCTGGAAACTGCATTACAAAGCCAAGAAAATAACTCGGAAGTTAGAAGTCTGAGAAAGCAAGTAAATAAACTAGAGACCAAGGTCCAAGATCTTTAGAAGAAAGCAGATCAACTCCCTATTATCCCTTATGAAGGAATTTTGCAATGGTGTTATCGTTGGGAATGTGCCCAATGGAAAGTCAAACAAAGGGATAATCTTATTGCAAAATATTTGGAGCAAGCTCAGGGAGTGACGCCATACTTGGTTGATTTGGCATATGAGGCTACCACTTTAAGTGAAAGATTAGAGCCAGAAACCGAAGAAGCTCATAAGGTCTTTGAGTTACTTGAGTATATACAGCAGTTAGGAGAAATTGCTCAGATGTATCTGTGATGTTGTATCTATACTATGTTTAAAAGCTTTATAATAAAACTTTGTTTTAGTATAAAAGCTATTATAAAGGAATCATTCCAATATCAACACCTTGCATCTAGCATATTTTTGTATAAGCATTTTTGTTTTTTTTCATATATCATTTTACATTATATTTTTTTAGCATAAAACGTCCAATTTTATTACATGGTCTTTTTTCTTTTTCGAAGAATACTGGATACCTCTAAGCATTCATACAATAACAGTAAAAGGGTAATGGACGATAAAATCGTTCAAATTGAAAAGACTCAGCTTGAGATGTAAGAAAAGTTTAAGAAGGCCCAGGAAGAAATGTATGAACAAATGCTGAAATCCCAGAATGATATGATAGAAAGATTTGCATGTATGTTACAAAGGAGAAGTATGGACCAAGTAAATACCCCAGCTATTGGTATTATAACTGAAGAAGCTTTGTACCCTCCAGGCTTTACACCAAGAGAAGATCGTCAAAAATCTCAAGTAACTGAAGAACCCCTATACCCCCTGACCTTGCAACATCTAATGTTAAGGCCCAATCAGGAGTAATTACTCAGTCAGGAAGAGTAAACATAAACTTACCTAGTGCTTCAAAAAGCCAACAACAAATTGAAAATGTTCCATATTTTGATCAAGAAGAAAAGAAAGAATCAAATAAACAATTAGAACAACTAATGGAACAAGTTAGGGTCATGAAAGAAAGCTATACCGTATATGGAATTGAAGGAAAAGAGTTGAGTTTGGTACCTGATTTGGTATTACCACCTAAGTTCAGGATTCCAGATTTTGAAAAATTTGATGGAATTAAATGTCCTTCTACCCATATCACAATGTTTTGCAGAAAAATGACGGGTTATATAGGGTATGACCAACTACTGATTCATTATTTCCAAGAAAGCTTAACAGATTCGGCCATTCGATGGTACAACCAATTAAGTAGAGCTCATATTAAATCTTAAAAGGATTTGGCTAAATCTTTTCTTGAACAATACAAGCATGTGAAGGATATAAGACCTAATCGAATGGTATTGCAGAACATGGAAAAGAAATTCAATGAAAGTTTTAGGCATTATGTCCAGAGATGGAGGGACATAGATGTACAGGTACATCCACCCATTGAAGAAGAAGAAGAAACAAATGTACTCTTTGTAAACACCTTAAAAGATCCTTTCTTTACTCACCTCATCGAGAATTCTTTTAAAAGGTTCGCTGACATAGTCACGTAAGTGAAATTAATGAAATGGTAGTTAAAAGTGGGAAACTTGAAAGTAGTGAATCTAGCAAAAACCCGTTAATGAAAAAGAATGAGAGTGGGGAAAATGACATGAGGAAATATGAATCAAACAATATCACGGTATCTCAACCTCAAGACCTTAGATCCTCTACACAAAACTAAGCCAAGCAAGGGGAAAGAGAACCAAGATAAGAAAGAGAAAAGCTCCAGTTTGACCCAATTCCTATGACGTACAAAGAATTATTCCAGATATTATATGACAAACATGTAGTGTCACCCTATTATGTATCACATGTATAATCTCCATATCCTAAGTGGTACGATGATAGTTTGCAATGTGAATATCATGCAGGGTCCCGTGGATATTCTATTGAAAGCTGCATCGTATTCAAAAGAATTGTCCAAAGCCTTAGAACAAAAAATTTCAAAAATTTTGGTGATAATGAGCAACCGAATGTGGCTCAAAATCCATTGCCAAACCACACAGGAGTGGGAATCAATGAAGTTGTAGAGGAAAAATGAAAATATGTTATAAGGCAAGTTAGTGAGGTGAAATCACCTATGTTTTGGGAGTGCACTTAAATGATCAAAGTTGGTCTATTGAAATCTAATCTGTCAGCATAATGATTAAACTGTTGAAATATATGCCATTATCATTATTGCGAAGGACATGTTATAAAATAATGTCCAGATTTTTGGGCTTTGGTACAAAAGATGATGGATGAAAAGGAAATGGAAATTTTCAAGAAAATACCAGAATAAGAGGGAATGGACTTTTGTGCCTCTGAAAGATCATCTAGAGATGTCTACAACTCTAATTATCCTTTAATGTTTACACCAAGAACCCGTGTATTAGATAAAATAGCTTCAATAGTGGTCATCACTTCTCCATCCTCGTTCCCGTATAAAGATGGCAAGCAAGCGCCTTGGAATTATGACTGAAAAATAAAGGAAACAATGGGAGTAAATGAAGAGGTAGATAAGGTTAGACATTTTACCAGAAGTGGAAGGTGTTATTCTAAGGAGCCTGAAAAGCAAGCTGCGATCGATAAAGGGAACAAGGTTGAATTATAACTGAAAGAAGATGAAATTGTCATCAATGAACCAGTGACTGAAAATGAAGTTGTAGAATTCTTGAAGTTTCTCAAACACGATGAATATAGAATTGTTGAACAATTACACAAATTGTCTGCTCATATATTAGTCTTAGAACTTTTATTAAGCTTAAAAGCACATCGGAATGCTTTATTGAAAGTGTTAAATCAAACTTTTGTGCCAAAAGAATTGCTTGTAAGAAAATTGGATAGGCTGATTGAAAACATATAGGCTGACAATTTCCTTTCTTTTTCTAAAGATGAAATCCATTATGAGATGAGTGGTAGCCCTAAAGCCCTGTACATAACGGTTAAGTGCAAAGGACATATTCTATCTCGAGTATTAGTTGATAATGGTTCAGCTCTGAACGTAATGCCATTATTGACTCTTAAGAAATTACCAGTCGACAATACACTCATGAGAAATAGTCAGAGTATTGTCTGAGCTTTTGATGGAACCAAGATAGAGGTATTGGGAAAAATCGACATTCCTTTGACTATTGGTCCAATTACATATGAAGTGGAATTCCTTGTAATGGATATCATACCAACTTATAATTGCTTACTACAAAGGCCTTGGATTCACCAAGCAGGGGCAGTTCCATCAACACTACACCATAAATTAAAATTTGTAATAGATGGAAAACTGATATGTCTTAATACTGAAGAAGGCATCATTCTTCAGTCTCTACCACTACTCCATATGTTGAATTGGATAAAGAAGTTGTTGCTTACTCTTTTAGATCAATGATTTTGTTAATTCCATATTTGTGGCTGAAGGTAAAAAGATGCCCAAACCCAAAATTTTGAATTGTACTAAAATGGGGCTCAGATCGACCCTGGGAAAGGGAGCAAAAGTTGGAAAAGGGTTAGGAAGTTATTTACAAGGACTAGTTAAGAAATATCGATTTGGTTTGAGATATCAACCGACTATAAAGGAGACACAGAGGGGTATTAGAAAGAATCAAGAACTGAGGAAGGCAAAGTTAGCTGGAGAAGATCTCATATGGGAACCAATGACTTTTCTACCATTGAGTAATACTTTTGTGTATGGAGGACACATTTTCCAAGAGAATCAGGAAAACAAAGGGTTGATTGTTGAGAATGCTTTGAAAGAAATGAGTATCAATGTCATATCAAATGATGAATCTGTAGAAAAGAAAGTTATGGGCATTTACCCCGCACCATCAGACTTTGAGTTAAATAATTGGATTGTGAAAGAATTACCTTTAGTTTTCAAGTCTTTTTAAGAGTAATACACAAGAACTTTCTCTATTGCTTGTACCTTAGGGCAATAGTTTGATTTTGTGTAAAGGGTTAAACTATGTTGTTTTTCTTTTTCAATAAAAGATATATTAATTCCCAAATGGCAAACATTTTTAAATGCATTTTTATGATTGTATGTATATACTCTTGTTCATTTTCTTTTCAGGAACTCAAATATCAATAACATGAATGCTGATGATACTGACCCAGAAATTGACTTTGAGCATCCTATGTGTCCTGGGGAAATCGAGGGTTGTGATAATGATGAAGAATGTGATTTACATTCTGAGCTATTAAAAATGGTGGAAAAATAGGACAAGCAAATTCTGTCTCATGAGGAACATATTGAAATTTTAAATTTAGGGTCCAACGTGAATAATAAAGAGGTGAAAATTGGCATTACCTTATCTGATAAAGGACGACAAAGTCTAATTGAGTTGCTGCAAGAATACAATAATGTATTTTCTTGGTCATAGAAAGACATGCCAGGATTAGATAGAAAATTGGTAATACATAAGCTATCAATAAAGCCAGAATGTAAACTTGTGCAACAAAAGTTGACAATAATGAAACCTGAAATGTTTTTTAAAGTCAAGGAAAAAGTAAAAAAGCAATTCGATGTCGGGTTTCTTAAAGTGGCCAAGTACCCTGAATGGGTAACAAATAGTACCCATGTATCAAAGAAAGATGGTAAGGTACGTATGTGTGTTGACTACCGAGATCTCAATAAAGCCAGTCCAAAGGATAATTTTTCTTTGCCATACATAGACACATTAGTGGACAACACTACTAAGAATTACTTATTCTCATTTATGGATGGTTTCTATGGCCATAATCAAATCAGAATGTACCCTGATGATATGGGAAAAAACAACGTTTATCACCATATGGGTAACATTTTGTTATAAAGTGATGCCATTTGGTCTAAACAATGCAGGGACAACGTATCAAAGGGTTATGGTAACATTATTTCATGACATGATGCATAAAGAAATAGAAGTTTATGTCGATGATATGATTTTCAAAGCCAAAGCAAAGGATGAACAAGTCAAGAATTTAACAAAACTTTTCCAAAGATTAAGGAAACGCAAGCTACAACTTAAACCAAATAAGTGTACATTTGGAGTAACATCTAGCAAGCTCTTGGGATTTGTTGTAAGACAAAAAGGAATTAAAATATATCCATATAAAGTCAAATATATTCAAGATTTGCCACCACCACAAACACAAAAAGAGGTTCGAGGAATTTTTGGGAGACTGAATTATATAGCTCGATTTATTTTGCATCTAAATGAGAAATGTGATCCTATTTTTTTCCTTATTAGAAATAGTAATTTTGGGGCATGGAATGAAGAATGTCAAGAAGCTTTTGAGATAGTTAATAAATATCTATCAAGTACCCCAATCTTAGTACCACCCATCTCAGAAAAACCATTAATTCTTTATTTATCAATCTAAGAAAATTCAATGGGGTGTGTATTAGGACAACATGATCAAACTGAGAAAAAAGAGAGAGTTATTTACTATTTCAACAAAAAGTTCACTGAATGTAAAACTAGATACTCTCCAATTGAAAAAATGTGTTGTGCTTTGGTATGGGTTACAAGAAGGCTTAGGCAGTACATGTTATATCACACCACATAGCTTATATCTAGATTTGATCCTTTGAAGTATCTAATGATTGTACCCACATTATCTGGAAGGTTAGCTCGTTGGCAAATTCTGTTGTCAGAATTCAACATCCAATATGTCAGTCAAAAAGCAGTAAAAGGGAGTGCAATAGATGAATTTATTACAAGTAAAACATCTCAAGAATATGAGCCGATAAATTTTGATTTTCCAGATGAAGATTTAATGGCAATCTTAATGGAAGAATCAATTATATCCACCATTGAATATTGAGGTTGACATTTGATGGTGCTTCAAATGCTTTGGGACATGGAATTGGGGCAATCTTGGTCTCCCAAATGGAGAACATTATCCGTTTACCAGCAATATGGCTGAGTATGAGGCATGTATTTTGGGTCTTAGAGCTGACATTAACGTAAAGTAAAATTGCTAAAGGTATATGAGGATTCGGCTCTAGTAATTTACCAAATTAGAGGAGAATGGGAGACAAAAGATTTCAAGCTTGTAGAATGCCATAAATTAGTTATGGAACTCATCAAGGAATTTGAAGAGGTAATTTTCAATTATCTCCCCTGAGAAGAAAACCAAATGGCAGATTCCTTGGCAACTTTGGTAGTCGCATTTAAGGTAGATGAGTATTCAAGCATGATGCCCATTGAAATGCAGGCCTATGAATATCCAACTCATTGTTTTAATATTAAAGAAGAAGAAGAAGTGAAACCCTGGTAATATGATATTTTGCAATACATCAGATATCAGAGTTATCTTGAATAAGAAACGGACAATGATAAAAGAACTATCAAAAGAATGACATCAGGATATGTCCTCGATGGTAAAATCTTGTACAAAAAGGGCCTAGATCAAGTCCTATTGAGGTGTGTAGATACCAAAGAAGGCAAAACAATTCTCAAAGAAGTTCATGAAGAGGTATGTGGAACTCATGCTAATAGGCATATGATGGCTAGACAAATTATGAGATTTGGATACTATTGGTCAACTATGGAAACTGACTATATCAATTATGCCCGAAAATGTCACAAGTGTTAGATTTATGGAGACAGGATGCACATTCCTCCTCATCCATTGCATGTGATGATAGCTCCTTGGCCATTCTCAATGTGGGGCATAGATGTTATTGGATAAATTTTCCCAAAGCTTCAAATGGTCATCGTTTTATTTTTGTAGCAATAAACTATTTTACCAAATGGGTAGAAGCAACTTCTTATACAAACATCACTCAGTCCACAATCTGTAAATTCTTGAAAAAAGAAATCATTTGTCGATATGGTATGCTAGAAAGAATTATTACTGATAATGCTTTAAATTTAAACAACAAAAAGATAAAATCAATCTGTGAACAGTTTCAGATAAAGCATCATAATTCCACCACTTATCGCCCAAAGATGAATGGAGCTGTTGAGGCAGCTAATAAGAATGTCAAGAAGCTTATAGAGAAGATGACTGAAACTTATAAGGATTGGCATGAGAAACAACCATTTGCTCTGTTAGCTTATCAAACTTCAGTATGAACATCGAATGGGGCAACTCCGTTTTTGTTAGCTTATGGGATGAAAGCAGTCCTACCTATTGAGGTAGAAATTCCTTCACTACGAGTTTTATCAAAAGTAAAGTTAAAGGAGGCAGATTGGATACAAACCAGTTGAATTTGATTGAAGAAAAGAGAATGAAGGCTATTTGTCATGGTCAGATGTACCAAAAAAGGATGATACGAGTACATGATGAAAAAGTTCACCTCTGAGAATTTTACGAGGGAGATCTCGTACTCAGAAGGATTTTTCCTTTTCAAAAGGACTTCTGAGAGAAATGGATGCCAAATTGGGAATGACCTTATATTGTAAAAAAGGCTTTTCTGGAGGATCTATAGTCCTTGCTGAAATAGATGGACCTAAATTACCTTACCCAGTAAATTCTGACGCGGTCAAAAGGTATTTTGCATGAAAGAAAAGAAGGATTAAATATCTAAAAAGGATATCTTGGGGTAATTCAGGGTTCATGTTTCCTTGATCATGGGGTAACTACATCAAGTGTTGTTCATCCTTATGATTGATGATAAGTTTCAGTACTGGAAATTTTGTGGTATAAGAAGAAACTCCACACCTTGATCACAATCTTGAGATCCTTTCGACAGAAGCTACACTTAAATCACTTTGCAGCTTGCTAGTTCAAAAGCATTTGTGCTATTGTTATTTGAAGATTCATACTCTTTTTTAGTAAAGTTTGCCATGTATTTACTTAAAAACTCTTCATATGAATAAAAAGAGACATGTTCTTGTTATTTATTTTTGCAAGCATCTTGCTTTGAAAATTTAAAACATGTAGTTTAACTTGAAGTACATGAAATCATGGTGTATTATTGTATAAAACGTTTTTGAAGAATGTAGATATTCTGAGGTTAACAATGATTTTAACATATCATGATATGATACATAAAGCATTGAAGTACATGGAAAGTTTCAAACATTTGAAGACGATCCAAAATTTTTGTCACTGATTGAGTGGTTTGTCATTAATACTGGTGGAATTCAAGAAGAACGAAAACAGGTTCGGGTTCGACCAAAAAGGATCAAGGTTTCAGCTAAGATAAAACGGTTATGTTTGCTGCAACCATAATGAGACTGAGTCAATAATGGAAAATAAGAGAGGGTCCTCATTCGAGAAAGAAAATACCCTAAAGTTTGTCATTGCACACGATTTAGGCATAAATATGATCATGACATTCATAAATGCATGATAGAAAATATAACATCATACTCTAAGGTTTCTCAAAAGGAAGCTGAAGGTTAAAGATATTGAAATTACAAGATATGAGTAATTAACTCAAAATCCCTAAAAAGATGGATATCCAAAGATTTTTTGAGCCTAGTCTCCACGAAAGAGTAGTGGAAGCAAATTAACCTCGAATCTGATCTTCACGGAAGAGTAGTGAAACAGATTCTTCTCAAGCAAATCCAGCCTTCACAAAAGAGTAGTGAAGTAGGAAAAGACCAAAAGTTCGATCTCCACGGAAGAGAATTAATCTCGAATCTGATTTTCTCGGAAGAGTAGTGAAACAGATTCTAATCAAGCAAATCCAGCCTTCACAAAAGAGTAGTGAAGCAGGAACATGTCAAAAGTTCAATTTCCACAGAAGAGTAGTGAAACAATTTTTTATCAAAAGCCAATTGGGCGAAAACTTTTGATCTTTGCTTTATTCTTGTTAACACAAAAATAAGTGAAGTGGGCCAGCTGTCGACATTCTTTTTCGTCCAAAGTTTTGTTTTGTTTTAGTTATATTATTATTATTATTATTATATTATTATAATTAATAATTATAATTTTGTTACAAGCCCAAATGCAAAACAGATCTGACCTGAGGCCCAATTACAACCAAAGCCCATTTTTACAAGTTCAACCCGATCCATACCACTTGACCCGAATGGCCAATTCCAGCATATTCAAACCCGGTTCAGACCCAGATTCGACCCGAGCAGCCAAACAGGCCCAAGAAGCCCAAATGCAGTTAGGGTTTCACACATTTCAGCTTCAGCCGTCACATATCACAACCGTTGGATCTAGAGAGATCCAACGGCCCAGATGGAGTTTTCAGAAACCCTAGGGTTTTCATTACAACCCTAGGACTATTTCGGCCGCTGCCATAGTGTGATTATGCACCCATCGTCGTCACCTCCGAACGCTCCAGTTAACAGCAGCCATGTAGCTTCCACATCATCACTAGATCCAAGAGATTTGGGTGCATTTAAAGCACCCAGTCTATCAACCGCACAACTCACTGCCCCTAGGGTGGATGGCCAGTCGGTGGATGGTTTCCCTCCGGCATGGGAAACTTAGAGGGAAGCAAAGAGGAAAATGAGAGGCTTTAGGCCTCTTTAGGCCGGTTAGAGCCTATTTATACCCTTGCCCAAACGACGTCGTTTTGGGGAGGGGTCTGTGTGTAAATTGAAGTACAGGTAAATTATACTCGAGGTACATGTAACTTTGTATTTATTCAATTTAGTCACTGAAAGCATGTTTTTGTATATCCAAATTTGGTTCTCCAATTTTATTTGTGTTTATTTTAGTCATTAATCATATATATATATATATATATATAAGTATTTAGGGTAAAATAACCTATTTAGTCCCTTAGATTTTAATTACTTATATTTTGATCCTGTATTATTATTTATGGTTAAACTACACTAATAGTACCTATATTTCATAATATTTCGAATTAGAATTATTAATTTTATTATTTAAAAATCTATCCCATAAACTTTAATATTTTAAATAGTTATAGGATTATTTAAACTTATAATAATTAACATATTAGGTATTTGCAGTAGTAATTATAAATAATTTTATTTGTATAATTTAGTAATTAAATTAAATACAAATTTGTTAATTTATTGCAAAGATATTAATTAATAAACAAGGTACTGATTTTGGGTGTTATGGGATCCTTCCCCATACGTAACCGACTCCCGAACTCATTCTCTGGAAAGTAGACCCCTGTTGTGTTATTTTAATATTATTCTCAAGAATTTTATTAAAATATCATAACATTTTGGTGACCAAACGCACCCCATTAAATGATTGGTGGCGACTCCTCAAAATGGTGTTTTATTTAATTTAAGGAATAAAAACACTTACTTTTTCGAGACAACTACACTTACGTGTACTATTTGTCTTTTTCGCCGGGCAATAAATGTCTCGACAAGCAAGAAATAAACGAAAATCAAAACGGGACAGCACCCTTGCATGACTCATCAAAATAACAATAACACAGGCTACAAATAATCAATGCAGGTCAAAGGGCAGAATCATACATGTGAATTATTAGATAAACTAAGCAATCATCAATGCCTGTCTGAGATACAATAATCACAAGGCGACTTGTTATCGATGAAAAGTGAAAATATTCTTTAGAGATAGCACAATAGAGTCATAGCGGCACGACCTATATGATACCGAGAAGATTTGCATTGCCATTCCAAATAACTGCTGGGATAACAATCACTTTTCACTGTATAATTAAAAAATAAAACAAAATAATCAAAATCATAGAGTCAAAGAAATAGAGCAAGCAAGTTAATTTAAATTCACTTACCTATTCATCATAAGAGTAATGTTGTCCCCTTTAAGAAGAATCCTTCCTGGAAATATAAACAAACGAATAAGAAAATATGCATACAATAAGGCAGGAACAATAAGACTATAAGCGTTAAGACAATCCACCTATTGTCTTTCTGCTCTTCTTCTTGATGTTAACTTCTTCAGCATCATCGAGCACCAAATTCATGTACTCATCAAAACCCTACAAAATGCAAGATAGGGTAAATAAGAAGCTGAATATAAGATCATCAATAAGTTATATCACAAAACATATGAGAGTTTTAGTTCTTTTTCTGTCAAAAAAAAATTCTACCAAATTTGAGGGTCATTCCAATACACACCATTATTTATGTATACATGAAGTTCAAGACTTTTGTTTAACCTGAAGCCTACGCATAGGGCTTGATACACTCAGATCAAAGATTAAAGTAGGGATTCCAAGTCACCCTTTTTCACAAACCTGATTTTGGGAAACTAAAAAACCTAACGAAATTAAATTAAAAGTAAAATCTTTATCACAACAAGTAGTTTTAAAATGTTTACTCAAAGAAGATTACGCATAAAACTTACAATGATTCTGCCTTCTAGCCTCAAATCTTTCTGCTCAAAAAGCCAAATCTGAATGCGAGCTTTCTGAATATTTCCAAAATCGAGTAAGATAGATAAACAGTCGAACAATTAGTGAAAAAACCAGAAAAGAGAACGAAGAAAATAGATACTTACACTTTGGAGAAACCTGAAGATCAAGTTCTGTTGCCGGTCGAAAAGAAATAAAAAAAAAAGAAAGAAAAAAGTAAATAAAGAGAGATTCTGAAAAATAAAGGAAATAATGAAAGATGTACGAACAATGGGCTGAGTCATAATTCTCTGGACTTTGGTGCTCGCCATGGCTATCAAAAAACAAGAGAGAGAGACTCCAATGCCTTTTTCCTATGTGTCGAAAATATTTGAGTTGATTCAATGAGTTGTTAATCGAAAATATTTGAGTTGATGCAATGAGCTGTTAAAACCCTAGACTCAATGAGACGAGCTCACTTTAAAGGGGGATAAAATTCACCTGAGCCGAGTCCTACGCCTTTGATTTTCCTTTTTTATTAATATTTGTCCCTCTTATTTTTTAACTTGGATAAGGCATGTAAATGATATCTCAATTATAATATATTATTTTAATAAAATTATTTAACTATTAAAAATTACAAATTGATATCCTAATTATAGAATATTCTTTTTTAACAAGTTTAGATGTTGGAAGAATCTCTCGTATAAGTGTTATATTGATTATTTCAAAGAACTATCTAAAACTATATTTATGTGAAATGTATGATATTTCATATGAACTAGAATGAAAGTTTGATATATATTTGTTTCAAAAGGTTCAGTTGTATAGTGTGACTTGACAACTTAAAATATTTTTAATATATTCTCAAAATGTATTTATTGTTAAATGATATATGTATTTTGATTCTAAAAATCTATGTTTTTAATATGCAGAGAAAATAAGTAACAAATTTTTTTATGATTGTCCATTACAATAGACAAATTCTGAATATTAAAATCGGATTTGTATTTCAATCATAAAGGCATCTAAATATGATATTTGAAAAAAATATCACGTTGCATGAAATGAAGGAGAAAATACATAAAAAAAAATATAAGTTGATGTTAATAGTTTGAGGTATAAGTATATGGTATGTCCCAATCTATGAACTATTATGCACTACCTGTAACACTCAAATCACATGGATTTGAGTGTTATATGGAATCACCAAAGTGATTAACATTTTTTTTAAATATCACACTCACTTTTAAAATATTTGCACAAGGTATGAAACCATAACCATTTACAAAAGTGGGCCCTAATTTAAAAGATTGATAAATAAAATAATAAATAAAATATTACAAGTCAACTCATTTCAAATAATGACCTTTACATGCCCACTAATCCGTAATCATTATACTCTGGTACTCTACTGAGACTTCTCTGATGATATCGTTGTCCCCTTGCACTTCAGAAAACCTAAAATCTGCAAACGGAAACACATTTTAAACACTAAGCTTGCAAGCCTCGCGTCACATAATGTAACACCCTAAACTCGAATGAGCCTAAGGTGCCACATTAGGATGCCGAGGCAACTCTTGAGTTTTCAAAACCTTTTTATTTTATTTTCAAATATATTGAATGCTATCAGTAATAAACATAAATAACAATTATAAAAACATTTTTATAAACTGAAGCTCCATGACATATAATTTAAATCAAAATAATACAAGATCTGTCTCATAAATCTGAATACATACGTAAGGTCCTATTAATACATATGTCCACTATATTAGCTACAGCATAGGACTCTGAAGGAGATGCTGGAAATCCTGCTACGACGACGCTCCACGAACTGCTCAACTACTGACTTGCCAACGAAAAATATCCAAAGGCAGAGCTTACAAAGCCCAACAGTATAATCGCTAATCTAGAGCAGCATTATGAGTTTCATAAACATAAGCATGCTTAGACATGGTATTAAGCAGTAGGTACATTTGTGATATAGATCAAGTGCTACTTACTTAAGGCTTAACTTTCCTATAATTGAAGTAGGGTTATCACGCTTCTCTTAATCCTCTGCTCACATTATCTAAACATGACACTAGCTCTACTATACATTGTCTAAATGCAATACTACCTTGTATCCGGTCTCACATAGCCATCAGACACTAGACAATTAAGGATATTACACCCGGCTAACCCACCTCTTATGAGTGTTAGGCCTTGTGCCCGAATTAGCCACAAAAATGCCTTGCACAATTGCTTAGGTGTTCTAATATATCCTATATCCATAGATGATCATCACTGTATGTACTAGACTGATGTGACTATACAATACATATCTAAGGCCTAAAGGCCATACAATACTAAAATCGCTAACCCACTCCTCGTGAGTGATCGGGCCTCACGCCCTGAAAAAAATCCTTTAGGGCAACTAAGATTGTCTGACTATAGCATGGTATATCTCGATACACTAAAGTGAGGTCAACCCCTTACTAGCTACTATTTCAATTGTTCTCTCATCTAGAACGTTAGACGAAGGTTGATAATTGTGTTACTGTTGTTAATTGTTAAATTGTTATATTATGGTCGTTCATCACTTAAGGGCGCTTTAGTTAATTCTGTCTCTAAAGGAGTCTCTACGCATTTTATGAGTTTAGGACGAATATTGTGCTAGTGGTTCGTTGTCTGTAATGTTAACTGGCTCGAGTTCAAGGTTAGTTAGCGACTCCTAACTGCTCCTACTAAGCTTTCCCTTGATTCACCTTCGAATTGGAGGGACGACTGTCCGTTCACCATTCACTAACGTTCTTACTATATGAAACTTTTCTATTTTGTGATTTGATTATCTCGTCTTACCGCCCATCGATACATCCTCTGTTATTATCATTTTATCTTAGGTACTCGCTACGTGCTCGGATGGAAGTACTTGGGCGTATAACGCCTGCTATGGTTACTCTAGTGTTAACCTATCCTTACGAGTGTCTCTGAGTCCCTTTGGCCATTTACATCCTCTACGGACTACGTTCTACCATTATGGATCATATTTAGCTCTTACGAGCCTTTACCAGATCGAATCAAATCATCAAATATGGTAGTATTGATACCCCATGAGCATCAATACCAAAAATAACTACGAAGTCCTAAAAAATGGCCCAATATTGATGCCATACACCTTCTGTATCGAAACCCTAATTTTTGCCCAAAATCAACCAACATCGATATTGTTCATCCCAGTATCGATATTCGAACCTAGAAATAGTTTGTTTAGGCTCGAAAAACACATAAAAATACCCTAAAAGCCATAGTTTGTTTTCTAAACATGTTCTGAAGCTTTAAGGAGTTACTTAGGGTCATAAAGTGACATAAAAATTTATTCTTTACATCAAACTCGGCATCTAACTATGAATTCAAGTATAAAACCTAAAATTTTTAAATACTCAAATCCTAATAAAATATTCATGTTTAAGAAAGCCTTAACACCAAAAAGGATTAAAAATACACCACCTTGATACTAGGACCTCGAAATGAAGCTTCTTGCTTAGCCAAACTCCTCTTCTTGGTGATTTGGATGGAAATCCCCACTTTGCTTTAGCTAGGAATTAGACCAAGACTTGATTCATTTAAAAGATGTTGCTGAAGGAATTATGAATGAGTTTGAAGCTTTAAATAGGGCTCAAGATCTTACCTTTGTGCTATGAAAATTTGGTGAGAAAGTGGGAGAAAAAAAAGAAAGGAATAAGAAATGAAAATAATAGGAAAATGAAGAGAATAAAAGTCTTTATCTTTTTAAACAGGGGAAATTACACCTTTTGTCATCCCAACATTTCCACTATTCAAAAATATCCCTTTTGGGTAATTAGGCCCAATTCCAATCTAATTAAGCCCAAAGACTTAAATTATTAAATCCACGAGGCCCATTTACCTCTTGGGTAAACCCAAAACTACTAGCCCAAAATTAAGGGTGTTACACACAATACCTCTACCATACTACATGCATTTATAAAATAAGTTGCATACAAGTACAATCATAGAAGCAATAAGACTATGTCATTAATGCTACTAAGGCATCTATTGCTAAGGGCCTCACCATGAGTATACATAATCTGGTCCCTAACAACAATATCATGCTACTATGTATCATCATATGCAACACACAATCATCAACTCACATGTTAAGGTAGGCATCATGGTGTGGTCAGCGGGTCACTTAACATATCGTGACATACACCCATCTAGCCTATCTAGGATGATTTTCTAAAATTTCTACATCGAAAACAACACTAGACTAACCCAACCCTCACATGTGTTCGGGCCTCGCGCCCTAGTTAGCCACATAAGTGCCTCGCGCACTTGCTTGGATATATCCCTTCACTCGCTACTATCTTGGTAACTCTTTCACATAAAACACTATGTAAGAGTAAGTCTTATGGTGTATTCTACATGAGATTCTTAAGCTTTTATTGTATTCATTAGTTGTTCTCACTTGTGAGTTAATTAGAGGGGTTTTGGTGGTTCTAGACTCCTTCCCGAGCCCTTAAGCTAAGATTGGGTTTCATGCGCAATTTAGCATGATGGTACTGATACTAAGCCCTTTAGTATCGATACCAACCCGTCAGTATAAATACCACCCTTAGTAATGACACCAAAAATATGTTATTTAATCTGATAAGACTTTGGAGTATTGATACTTCACTACTAAGGTATTGATACCATTCTGGGTACCAAAACCAAAAAATGGCTACTGGAATATGTGACTTAACAATGTTATCGGTACCTCACCCCTTGTATCGATACCTAACCCCTTGGTATCGATACTTGAAAATAATATCAGCAAAAACCTTAATATTAGTCATTTATAATATTCTGAATCCTCATGAATAAGCTCTCGTTATAGAGTTGAACATCGCATATCATTATTATCACGGTGCTACCTCGTCATTATTTCTAATTACAATATTTCCAAACTCCTCTCTCGAGCCTTAATTCATTACATAGTTATTTAGTAATTCAACTCTCTCTAGTACATGTTATTTCATTCACTTAGGACAATAAAGGGTAATGTGGTAATTTTATCCTCTAAGGGCATTTTAGTAACCTCACACTCAAGCAAATGCCCAATTTTGAATGGATATTAAACTCATTACTCTCGAGTCTATGGATACCAGCCCACTGTTATTGATACCAAACATTCAGTATTGATACCAAGCTTCCAGTATCGATACTACAAGCCTTAGTATCGATACCAAGGGATCAGTATCGATACCATTCCATCCAATATAGATATCGAGACCTAGAAAACCCTGTTTTCACCATAAATATAAACAATATTGTTATCAGTTCATCCAATATTGATATTGTTGTCCAGAAACACATTGTTTTGCTCAAGAAACACCCCTTAACTCACCCCAAACACTTTTCGTAAGGTCTAAGTTGGTTATTAAATCTTATAAAGGTTATTAGGGGTCATCATACATCATTTTTACACATATCTAACATAAAAAAGTCTATAACATCAAATCAAGAACCCAACTCCCATATATTTCACCATCCCCATATAATCAAGCTATGAAAAAATGTTACGCACTAAAAGTAATAAGGAAGAGTTATAGTGTGTTACTTTAGTTCCTAGAAACACAAAAACCTCTCTAGAATACCCAAGAATCAACGTTTCCTTGGCCTAGCTCTTCCAGGGTTTTTATACCACTTTTCACCACCAAAATGCCAACCCACAATTCCAACATGAAAAGTAAGAATAGTAGTTGTTAAACAACAACTAAATCAAAAATGAATGAAAATCAATGGAGGAAGCCTTTGAAGCTTAATCTATTCCAAAACTTCATTAAATCTCAAAAACACCATTAATGGAGACGGTGAGCTTTTCATGAAGCTCAAGAACTAAAGATTAAGGATCTTACCTCTAAATTGTTGGATCGAAGAAGGAGGTGAAGACAGGCGAATCATTGGATTATAGCTCTTGCTTGGTAGAGGAGGAGAGAGGGAGAAGATGAAGTAGAAAATAAAGTGAAAAGAAAGAGGATAAAGAATTTTCAACTCTAAACCCACTGTGACCTTATCAAAAATAAAAGAATTTCAACCTTTTCATTACTCAATGGTCTAATTACACATTTAGTACTTTCTTTTTCCTCTCAACTTAAAAATCACATTTTCATTTGAATTTGAACTAAATTCTCACTCAATTGAACTCAATTTCAAACCAATGGACGTCCGTGTTATACTAAGTCTATTGAATAAATTATTGGGTTGATACAAAATTACTAGACTGCTATTCGGGGTGTTACATTGCCACTTAAAGATGATACTAAAATAGGAATCATGATTGCACTACATGAATAGATCAATACTACAATAATTGAGTTATATGTTGAGGTGTGTAGGATAAATGATGTTGAGAGTGAATATGTATATAGGTCGATCAACAATATCTTAGTGTTATTGGGAAGTCGAAATAATGTTCATGGAACATTGAGATGGGTATGATCCATATTTCTAATGTTGAACCTTCAACATCTATAGCAGTAGAATTAATATAAGGAGACAAACATACAATTTATAGAACATATTATAGATTAGGATGTCCAAAACCTTGTTGGACTATGGAGAGAAATACTTAATGATTATAGCGAAAATGTAAGACCTAAAAAATCATACCAGAATTTATTTAAATGTGCGATGATTAGAAAATAAATTTTTGATGGTTTATTTTTTTTCTTTAAGCCTTTTAATAGGTTTTTAATGGAAGTAAGTTAGTCTAGTAGGAAATGATTCAATTTGAGATTCGATCATTGACTAAAATATAAAATTTGGAAGTTTAAGGATTTAAGTGAAAATAATAAAAATGTTGAGAATTATCCAAATAAATAAACCAAATGATTCTTTGGTGGAATTTGGCGAATAAGTTACATAAGTGTTTTCTTCTTATAATTTAGTCCAAAATTTCTTAATTCTTAATATTTTGAATGAAAAATGAATTAAAAATTTAAAATTAAAAAACATATAGCTTGAAAAAGAAAAAAGAAAGAAAGATTAACATTTCTTTCGTTCGAAAAAGTTCAAACCTTAAAGTCATCCTAATTTAATGATTGAAACCTTAAGTTGATAATAGATTTTAGAAGGACAAGCTGTTATTTATCATTTGGTGTTATTTGTTTCATCGTAGAAAAGGTAAGTAAAACCTTAACCTTAAACTTATTTAGGAATTAATTAAAAGTTAGGTTCATATTTTTATTATTTTAGATGATGATTATGTTGGATTAAAATCCATAATTATGAGCATATATTTTTAATGTATATTGTTAGCATAAAATATGAATAAATTAAGTGATCAATTATGTCATAAAGAAATAAGGTATTAGAAGTATTATGGAAATAAAAATGTAGATACTGTTAAATTTGTATTTATAATTTGAAGAGGGGCAGAGCTATTAGTACAAACAATAACAGATTCTTAAACGAGTTATATAAAAGGGTTATGGTTCCTTAGAAATAGATCATCTCGTATTTTTTCTTATTCTTGTCAGAGAATTTACACCCACTAGAAGTTATATTCTTGGAAGATTACAAACAAAGAAAGGTTCAAGGATTTCGAGCTATCAATTAATCAATGTACACTTCTGCAAATCTAATATTTTATTATTGATTATTTGACATGATTAGATCTTGATTTGTTTTCATATTTGTTATGATTTAATTCTAACAAGTGGTATCAGAGTCTCGTCATGATAAATTATTAAGAATCAATTCTTCATTCAAATATTTAAGGTTTAATCTATATATACTTTTTTAAAATCTCTATGCAATAACCCTTAGGTTTTCTAATGGTGGGATAATCAATTGATTTGAGTGTTCAAATTCCATTAATATGTGTTCCCTATTTCATAATTCTTAAGAAATGTTATACCCAAAATAGGGGTTAGAATTTTAATTAGAATTATTTGATTCACAAATAGATTTAAAATAGAGTTTTAGAATTTAATAAAAAATATATATAATAAGAAAATATATGAATTTAAACCAATTATGTAATGAATTGTAAGCATAAAGGTTAGTATAGGAACATCCAAGAAGATAAGGGACTTGTTGAATGTTTCAACCATTTTTCCCTTAAATTCAAAATATCTTTCATTCTACGTGAACTTTTGGAGTTTCATCTTCCATTGTAGTAACAACCAATTTAAGTGGGCTAAATGGAATTTAAAGTATTGGAAGAGGAGAGCTTAAAGGGCTAGTATATTATTAGGATAAATATATATCACAAGGCGATTAAAGAAAACAAACATGGCTACGGTTCCTTTCAAAACCAAAAGAAAACACTATAGTGTAAATAATAGTTCTCCTAGTTCTATCGATAATGTTGTTGTGTCGACATCGTTCTTATCTATTATTCGTGTTGTCTCCCTTGCCATTATCTGAATGATTTCGTCGCTTCTATTGGGTCTTGCTAGAGAGAAAGACTGCACACGTTCTTGTTTAGGCGAGTTTACAATTTTATTAGGCATTGTTTCGTTTCATTATGCTTGGGTTTCGTTGGGGGCGACCGCTCGCCAACTTCTTCCCCATGATCATCGTGTGTTATCAGTCGATTGTACGTTAAATAAAGAAAGCTAAGCTTGTGGATGAAAATGGAATTTACGTGAGTGATAGGAAAAATGATACGAAACCACTTGAATTGCAAATGGTTGCAATTGCTTCACCAGTATGCGCACGCATATATATATATGAATTCAATTTAGGGATGGTTAAGTATTAGGATTTATTAAATTACGAATTATTTCGATGCATGAAGTGAATCCGAATCACCTTGACGTCAATCAAATCACGTTGGACCTAGTACCTCGTCGGGACGTGGAAAAAGTGTTACTCGTTAAATAAGCGGATTTCAGAATTTTCTAGGTGTGTTTCTTTTCCCCATCGACACATAAATAATATCGATTCACATTGTAGAATATTAGTCTCAACATGTGTCTTTTCGTTTAAATTAATTATTCGTATATTCATGAGTATGTTTAGTTTAATACGAGTATATTTTTCCCTCCTAGCATTTCATTAATTATTTTTTTTTTAAAAATTGATAGTTGTTATGTTTGGCGATTGTGTAAAGGTGTGAGCTTTATGTAATTCACATGCATGATTAAATTATTTATATGCTGTAGAAGCATGTGATGTTGATTGTTGTTGTGTGAAATTCTAAGATGTTAATGCATGCTATTCTTGTGGTGAAATGCATAATTATACATATTGGAGTTTGGGGGTTGGGGTATTAGAGTTTTAATTATTGGAGTCGATGTTAATGGAGTATCGACGGTTAGTGGATTATATTTTTATTATCAGAATAAATGTCATTAGAGATGTTGCTATCTGAGATTCTAATATTGATAAATTGCATATGCATTTGAACGTAGTGCACTGGTAATGTTTATTAAATGCATAATTGCTCATATATGATGCTTATTATATTTTTTTATATGTTGTCATGATTAAATGTGTGTTTCACTTGTAAATTTTGTTATTTTTTGAGGTAGTTTCAGACCACACTAGGCTTCGGCTCACCCCATTTCTTTCTTCCCTTTTAGATAATTTGAGAAATTAAGATCGAATCAGTATCTAGAGGATCAAGTCTTAATTACCATTATTTTGCTCGTATGATTTCTATGAATAATTTACAAACTGTGGCATTTATTTTTGCTTTTAACTATTTTAAAAATGCGTTTAAATTATCAGACTTTTATTATTTTTGAGTATTTGAACATATTTTATATCATGTAAAAAATGTTTATTTTATAATACTATGAAATATCTATTTTAATCACATGAAATTTCTAAGTCACTCTAGAGGGGCAAAACCTGACCAGTTAACTTTGGAGTACTTTCATGAGTCCTTTAAATGAAAGTACATTTGTGAGAGGTGCCTACTGGTTCATAGGCTTATTCTCACAAGCGGTACCGAGTGGATATACCCAGCAAAATTATACAAGAAGTCGATCTGTGGCACAATCTGCGACACATGCTTGCTTTCGATATGGATATTTTGAGCATAAGGTACCCACAACTTCCAACTTTTACTCAAAAACCGACTCAGTCAAGTATATCTGTTCAGACTCCACAGAGAGGTCATGGTCAAGAAAGAGGAACAAGTTCTAGATTTACCCCTGGTATAACTGGTCAATGACAACGTACTAATGGTCAAAGTTCTGCTAAGACTGAGGCAAGACAACCCGGGTTGGTATATGCTACTACACTTCAGGAGAACAAGGATGTACATGATGTTATTGTAGGCACATTTATGATACATATTGAACCTTATTTTGCTTTACTAGATAATGGTTCCACACATCCTTATGTTTCTAGTAATGTATCAGGAAACTTGGGAACTGAAGTAGAAGATATTGAAACTAATGTAACAACACTTAGCCCTTTAGGACAATCTGTAACTATAAGTAAAATCTTTAGAAGGTGTACTTCATAGGTCTAGGGTGAAAAATTTCCTGTGGAGTCAATGGAACTTTCTTTTGGGGAATTTAATTTGATCTTGGGAATGGATTGGTTGACCCATGAAGTGGATCTAAAATGTTCCACTAAGAAAGCAATTTTGAGAACAGAGGATGATAGTGAAGAAATTTTATTTGGAGAAAGACGATGTTATTTGTCTAACATGATGTCTGCCCTGGCTGCAGAAAAATTGATCAGAAAGGGGTACGAAACATATTTGAACTATATTTTGGATAATCAAAAGTTAGATTCTGTGAGTTTAGATATTTTAATGCTAAAGGAATTTTTGGATATTTTTCCTAAAGAATTACTGGTACTGCCACCTGACCTGGAAGTTGAGCTCACAATCGATGTTTATCCGAGAACATATACAGTAACCATTGCAGCATATCGAATGAAACCTAAGGATTTGAAGGAGTTAAAAATCTAGTTCCGAGAGCTTTTGGATCATTGATTTATTCTCTTGAGTTTAAGGCTATGCATTGACTACCGTCAGCTAAATAAAATCACAATCAATAATTGATACACATTACCTCGAATTGATGACTTGTTTGATCAATTTCGAGAAGCTAATGTCTTCTTTAAAGTAGATCTAATGTCGGGTACTATCAAATAAAGGTGAAGGACTTGGATGTGTCTAAGACATCATTCAGAACTCGTTACAGGCATTATGAATTTTTAGTTATGCCTTTCGGGTTGACTAATGCTCTTGCAATTTTATGGGTATGATGAATCGGGTCTTCTAATCTTATTTATATCAATTTGCCGTTGTATTCATTGACGGCATTTTGGTTTACTCTAAAATTGAAGCGGAGCATGATGAACACTTGACGATTGTTCTGTAAATTCTTTGGGAGAATAAATTTCATGTAAAGTTAAGTAAATATGAATTCTGGCTGAAAGATGTGCTATTTTTGGGACACGTGGTCTTTGCTAATGGTATTCATTTGGATTTGAAGAAGGTGGAAGCTATTCTGGAGCTGAAATAACTTAAGAATGCCTCAAAGGTTTGTAGTTTCCTATGATTAGATTGTTATTATCGAAGATTTGTTTAGTGGTTTTGATCGCTTGGAAAGGTATATGCTAAGACAAGAAAATGTGTGCAAGTATACACAATTGACTCAAGTAACAAAGGGTAAGTGAGTTATCGTCCCCTCAGGGATTAGTCGGCTCTTCTAAGTTTCACTACAACCAGAACTAGTTGTCACGAGCTAATTCCTGAAGTCTTGTCAAACTAGAAAACTATTAGTAGTGAAATAAACAAGAAAACATTATAAAGTATGGTTGTACAAGAGTTTGCTAGAGGCAAAATAAATATGCAAAGCTATCAAATTAAAACAAGCAAGACAATGACAAGCGTTGATTCCAATATATTCAAAACAACTTCACATATTCAGACTTTTCACAAAGCAATCATGCTAATATTTTTTTATGACAAGCAATTATTCTAAATCTAGAATGATTTGTTATGATAAGCTTAAGCTACCCGATAGGATTATTTAGTATTCTTAGACGGTTCTAATGGCAATACTACTCAGTGTTAACTATAACCTTTGGTTTGTCAGACTGTTGTTGTAGCAATACCTGTCATCGTGAACTATAATTGTTGTCTATCCTACTCCAGTTTAGTTGGTTAAAACCTTTTCCTTACCTCTAAGGTAGATAGGTTAGAACTTCACCATCCCGGATCCATTCCATTGTTCACGTAGATTTATCTTAATTCTCTCAAATCTAAGAATTGATGTCTAGACAAACGGTAATCTCTCGAAGCTCTTACAGTATCAAGGCGTGTTTCACCTAGACCCTAGGTAACATCTCGAAGCTCTTACAGTGCCAAGGCAAAATATTTAAACAATTAACAAAACAAACATGAGCAAAATCATAATACGTTATTCATAAAACATAAAATCATTATCTTGGGAAAATAAAGACTAACGCCAAGTAAAACGGTTCATGGTGATGCCAAAAAGATAACTAAAGTATCATCGTTTTAATACAACCCTAAGCAAATTAAAGAAATTAAGAAAAAAGAAAGAACAACTCCCAAAACTGGGGGCTCTGTCGTGACATATCTGATCAACACTGCGCCTACCCTGTGGCCAGCCTCTCTCGAGGCCTGACCACATCTTTGCTATAGCTTGGCTATAGAGGACACCAAGGATGGTCGGGTTAGAAAACGGCGGGAAAGCATTGTAGTTGCTCACTCTACGCTTCAGTTAAAGCTCTTCTTGCTTCCTTGCCTCCTCTTTTGGCTGCTATGACTGGGTATTTATAAAGGGAAATCTCCTAGGGTTTCACACAAGTGAAGATTCCCTTAAATAGCCATTGTTTTCTTGTCCAAACTAAAAAAGGAAAGGCATTGGTTGTTGTCAAAATCTTGAGGGCTTGCTTGAACGTGAGGGTAGTCGTACAGCTGGTATGTGACATAGACTATTCGTCAGATCCACTTAAGACTTGCAAGATAAACCTTTACTTGGCGAGGTAAATCTGCTCCTCACTATCTTTATCTTCTATATTCCATTTACCCTTGAGAAATACATTGTCTCGACTGAAATGTTCCTCCTTAGTTAATTTACTGCACATACACAATCCATACAAGCTCTTTTGCTTCAGCAGCATCAGTCAACCCAAATAAATTTTTCCTAAGAAAAACTTATCCACCACAAGTAATTATAACCTAAATCCAGCTAAATGCAACTAATATGGGCATGGCCTTCTTTAGGTATGGGCGAGACATGAGTAGCCAGTGGAGGAACGTCTACGGGGAATTCTCGGGGAGCATTTTGTGTCGAGGCATTGAATGTACTATCACCAGCAGTATGTTTCAGGATAACATCAGGGAAGGTCGGCAAGTCTTCATTGGTGATTGGGACCAACTCTTTGAAAAAGGCATTGAGTTGTGCGTCCCTCGTCTTGACATAGCCAAAGAAAATCTCCATGTAATTTTCTAGGAATTCGATCTTCTCACGGGTCTCTTGCGTATATGTAACCACTACTGCCATTCTGGCCGCAATAACAGATTTGACTCCTCTTTCTAGACCTTCATACGGGGCATGGTTGTCGAAGCTCATGAGTTCAAGTACTTTCTTCTTGGTTATTCCCTCATTTGACTTAATAAAATCCTCCAATGGTTATTTAGGGACTTTTTTCTTTATGCACAAAGCAGTTATCAGGTTGGGAAATAGTAGATTACCTCTATTTCTCTTTACGCAGTAGTGGATTTACTCAAAAATGATTTCTCCCACATTGAACGCTCTCCTATAAATAATCGAATGCATCAGCATCAATCTTTTTACTAGAACGATAGTGTTGTGGGAGGTCCACATTAGCTTAACCTTTAAGAAGTGATTCCACAACTTCACCACCGGTTTAAGGGCTCGGTGATCTACCCGTTTTCTTGTTGGCACGTTTCTCTCAAATTTGGCCCATTCGAAGCAAAGTTCTTCAAGGACTCCACTATAGGATTCTTGGTCTGTCTCAGCCACGAACTTCATGTGTTGGTCTTCAACCTTTCCCAACATAAAATATCGGTTGAGTGCTGATGGGGAATGAGTTTCCCATACATAGACGATATGTTGATATGGGTCTTCAAAATGGGCATAGAATTAATGAACCATCACTTACACTACAACATTAGGATGTCGAGCAAATTTCTCTCATTTATGCTTTTTAACCAAGTCCATCACTTCTAGTCTGAATGGTTCCTCATTTTCTGCTAGGAAAATAAAACCATCCTCTAAGGATACTTGCCATTTTTTGAGGTTTTTAAACCGTGCTTCAGGTTCAGCAGTCTGAAATCGCTCAAATTCTGATGCTGGGGCTGGATTTTTCTTTGATCTTGCCATGATACTTACTGGTACAGAGTGTTTCGTGGCTGCGATGATGGGGAAATATTGAAGGAAATATTTTTAAAGAAAGAAATTGTGGGAGCGATGGGGAAGATGGAGTGTAAGTCAGTTTTTCTGGAAAGATAATGGGTGGTTTATTCGAGATAAATTGGTCAAAACGAGAGGGAAAAAATATGGCATTAATAACATAATATTTGATTTGACATAAAATGGGGAAAAATAACTTTCCCTCTTTACAATTACTGCTAAAATCTTCTTGTATTAGGGTTTTTCTTCCTCCCATATGTAAGTTCTCTCCCCATTCTACCACATGTACCTTGCATGCCAAAAAGGAAAAAAATAAAGTGAAATAGATAACTAGTGCATAAAATAATTTAATTTATTTATGTACAAAATTCAGATTTTTGTTGCCTAGGCAACGAAAATTATTCAGGTAATACTCTTGGGCATCATGTGTTGTTGATGCTGGTTTATTGTGCATGACTGGTGCTCCTTTGTATTCCTTTAGTCTCTGACCATTCACCTTGAAAATGGATCCATCATTTCGGTTCTTGATTTTTATTGATCCGTTACTATGGACTTGGTGTACTATTAATGGTCTTGACCATCTGGATTTCAGTTTGCCTGGAAATAATTTGAGTCGTGAATTATAGAGAAGCATTTGTTGTTCAGAATAAAATTGCCTTGGCAAAAGTTTTCTATCATGCCATCGTTTTGTTTTTTTTCTTTGTATAGGCGGGCATTTTCATAAGCGTGAGCTCTGAATTCATCTATTTCGTTCAATTCTAAGAGTCTTTTTTCTCCAGCAAGCTGAGCATCCATGTTCAATTTCTTGATGGCCCAATATGTTTTATGTTCAAGTTCCACAGGCAGATGGCATTCCTTACCATATACTAGTTTGAATGGAGACATTCCTAGTGGTGTCTTGAATGTTGTTCAATATGCCCATAGAAATTCATTTAGTTTTGGTAACCAGTCCTTTAGGCTTGGATTGACAACTTTCTCAAGGATCTGTTTGATTTTTCGATTAGAACTTCGGCTTGTCCATTGGTCTGGGGATGATATGCTATGACTATTCGATATCGCACTCCATATCTTTTCAATGCCTTGCCAATTAATTTGTTGTCAAAATGTCTGCCTTCATCACTAATAATAGCCAGCGGTGCTCCAAAACGTGTAAATATGTTCTTGTGCAAGAATTTCAACACGGTCTTGGAATTATTCTTAGGTGTTTCAATGCCTTTCACTCACTTGGACAAATATTCTACTGCCAAGAGAATGTATAGATCACCAAAAGATGTGGGAAAGGGTCCCATGAAATCTATCCCCCATACGTCAAAAAGTTTAACCTCCAAAATGTTTTGCCATAGCATCTCATGTCTCTTCGATATGTTCCCTATTCACTGGCATCTATCACACGACTTGTAGAATTCGTGTGCATATTTGAACAAGGTGGGCCAACAGAAACAGGATTGAAGAACCTTCACCGTTGTTCTCATTCCACCGAAATGTCCTCCATACAGTGATGAGTGGCAATGAAGTAGAATTTCTTTGTGTTCTTCTTCTGGGACATATCTTCTGATTATTTGGTCCCCGCATTGCTTGAATAAGAATGCTTCATCCCAGTAATAATGTCGAACATCATGTATGAACTTTTTTAGGCCTTGTCTAGATAAATATGGAGGTCTAATACCACTAACAAGAAAGTTGACTATGTCAGCATACCATGGCACAGCCATGAAAAATAAAATTTTCTCATCAAGGAAATCCTCCTCGTTGTCTTTCATTTCATGACAACTAATTTTTTCTAGTCTAGACAAGTGATTTGCTACTTGGTTTTCAGTACCCTTTCTATCCTTTACCTCTAAATCAAACTCTTGTAGTAAAAATATCCATCTGATTAGCCTAGGCTTTGCATCTTTCTTATTGATCAAATACTTAATGGTAGAGTGATCCGTATGCACAATTACTTTAATTCTTATGAGATATGACCTAAACATATCGAACGTAAATACTTCTGCAAGAAGTTCTTTTTCAGTTGTGGTATAGTTTATTTGTGCATCATTAAGAGTATGGTTAGCATAGTAGATAACATTAAAGTGTTTACTTTTTCGTTGTCCTAGCACTACCCCAACTATATAGTCCCTAGCATCGCACATGAGCTCAAAGGGTTCATTCCAGTCTGGTGGAATAACGATTGGTTGATTCTATTGAAGCAAAAGACACAAACGTTTTGAGATTTGATAAAAATCTTTTATGAATCGCTTGTAGAAGCCTGCATACCCAAGGAAACTGCGTATGCGTTTCATGTTGGTGGGTGGAGGTAGATTTTCAATTACTTCCACCTTGGATCTATCGACTTCAATTCCTTCACAAGAAATCTTGTGTCCCAACATTATTCCCTCGATTACCATAAAATGACATTTCTCCCAGTTCATTACTAAGCTGGCTTCTTCACATCGTTTCAGCACTTTAGATACGTTGTTGAGGCATTTGTTGAAATTGTTGCATGATACGGAGAAGTCATCCATAAATACTTCCATGAAAACTTCCACCATATCCAAAAAAATGGTCATCATACATCTCTAAAAGGTTGCTAGAGCGTTAGATAACCCAAACGCCATTCGTATAAATGCATAGGTACCATATGCACATGTGAAACTAGTCTTCTCTTGATCCTCCGATGCTATGGATATCTGATTGTATCCTGAATATCAATCAAGGAAGTAGTAAAATGCTTTGCCTTCTAGCCTATCAAGCATTTGGTCAATAAAGGGAAGGGGAAAGTGATATTTCTTTGTGGCTTTATTGAGCTTTCTATAGTCCATACATATTCGCCAGCCCATAATTGTTCTAGTAGTTAAAAGCTCATCATTTTCGTTTTTGACCATGGTCACACCACCTTTCTTTGGCACGAATAACACCAAACTGACCCATGAGCTATCAAATATTGGATAAATTACTCCAGCATCCATCTATTTTATGATTTCCTTCATGACTACTTTCTTCATGATCGTGTTGAGTCTTCTTTGTGGTTCCACCAAATTATTATGTTTGTCTTCTAAGTTTATCTTGTGCATGCATATGGTAGGGTTGATTCCCTTCAAGTTTGCCATGGTCCACCCGAGAGCTTTTTTGTGCTGTAATAAATCATTTAACAAACTGTTCTCCTATTCGGAGGTTAGACTGATAGAAATTATTACTGGCAAAGTCTCATTACTACCTAAGTAGGCGTATTTCAAATGCAATGTTAAGCTTTTAAGTTCCAATGTGGGTGCATGTTGTAATGATGATTTTGGGGGACTAACTTCATTGAAATCTAAGGGTTCAAATTTCATACATGGTCTAGCATGAAGGAAACTTGAATGTTCCTCTTATTTACCTTCATAGTTTGGTTTGGTGTCATTGGTAGGGACTCTGTTTATTGCTTTATTGAAATAACTGTTGCCAAGGAAATATTTATCAAAATCCTCTTCTGACAATGTTTCCTTTGGGCCATAAATTTCACGTTCATACGTCATAGTCATCAAGTCGTGGCACAAAGTGTTGTATTCATTGATTTGTAAAAATTCATCTTGGCCAAGATTTTATGTTTCCTCTTCCTCTCTTGATTCCATGTCTCTAATGCATTTTCTTTTGAATCGTCCACATATCTCATGGAGTTGAAGACATTGATTGTGATGCTTTGCTCTCCTGTCTGCATCATGAACTCTCCATTCTCGCAATCTATTAAGATTCGTCTAGTGGCCAAAAAGGGTCATCCCTGGATGATGGGTGCATTTTCATCGGCTTCGCAGTCTAATATTAGAAAATCAACTAGAAATACAAACTTGTCCACCTTTATGATGACATCTTCTATCCCATCATCATAATGGACATAGGACTGATCAGCTAATTGTAAGATAATTGTGGTTGGGCAGCCGTTATACCTTTCTAGTTTTAAAAATATAGACTTTGGTATCAAATTTACGCTTGACCCTAAGTCAACAAGAGCTCATCCTACAAAGTTGTCACCAATTGAACATGATATCACAAAATTGCCAGGATCCTTTTGCTTTGGTAGGAGTTCGCTTACTGCAGAGCATATTTTTGTTATCGCGGTAACATTTTCTACCCTCCTCTTTTTTGTGACAATGTCTTTTAGAAACTTAGCGTAAGAAGGCTTCTGCTAGATAGCTTCAAGTAAAGGTACATTGATATACAACTGTGCTAGACCATCAATAAATTTCTTGAATTGAATGTTGTCATTGTGTTTCTTCAATCGTTGAGGAAAGGATTGTGGAGGTCTTAAGTCATCTGCTATAGGTTTTAAGGAAACTATGGCCTTGGCTATAAGTTTCCCATTATCTGTTTGATGAGTTTCTGAACCTTAATCCTTTTCCTTCTCCTCAGGCAATTCCTCCCGCTCAATAATTTCAGCTTGATCCTCGGGTTGTGTAATGCCTTTGCTAGAATCTTCAAGCTGTTTTCCCCCAAACTTATCATTTTAGTTAATTTGTGTACCACTCCTCAGTGTAAGTACACTGTACTGTTCCTTTCAATGATGTTTAGTGATTTCGGTATCAATAGGAAGACTTCCTTGTGGGTGAGAATGTAATGTTGTAGCGATTTGACCCACTGGGTTTTCCAATTCTATCAAGGCTAAACTATGGCTTTGCAAAAGACCAGCTTGACTTTGTAAAAAATTTCCTTGGATTTTTATTGTTGATGAGTGCTCGTGCATCAAAGTATTTTTTGAAGCCATGAAATCTTTTGTCGATGCCATAAATTCCTGCAGTGAAGCTTCAAGGAGTTAGAATTAGAGTTTGTATTAGAGGTAGAAATTGTACCTTTCGTATGTTGCCATGGCATCTGATGATGATTCTAAAAATTTTGATGTTCTGAATTACTCTACTGTGGCCTATTATAATTTGCTTCCTGATTGTTGTTGGTGGTCCCTTGATTACCCCATGAAAAATTCAGATGTTGACGCCATCTATGATTGTATGTATTTGAGTAGGGATTATTATTCCTTTGGTTGTAGTTTCCCACAAAATTAATGGACTCTTAGTTTTCTAGACGTTCACTCTCATGAATTTTTCAACATATTAGTTGTGGCAGATAGTTGAGCAGCTACTGAATCTTTACCCACAATTTCATATGCTCCAAATACTTTTCTAACGGTTCTTAGCCTTGTAGTTAGGAATTGATAGTCATTATTGGCTATCCTGTTAAGGATATCGAAGGCTTCCTTGGGTGATTTATCAAGCAAAGTACCGTTACCGAGGCATCCAACATTCTTTACCACAATTTCATATGCTCCAAATACTTTTCTAACGGTTCTTAGCCTTGTAGTTAGGAATTGATAGTCATTATTGGCTATCCTGTTAAGGATATCGAAGGCTTCCTTGGGTGATTTATCAAGCAAAGTACCGTTTACCGAGGCATCCAACATTATTCGAGTAGGTGCATTAACTCCATTGTAAAACATCACTACTTGAGTCCAATCATGAAATTACACTTGTGAAGTAGACTTTTATAACTATCCCAACATTCGTACATGGATTCATCATCGCCTTGGTGGAAACTTGCAATGTCGTTACGTAGTTGTGTGTTCATATTGGGTGGATTGTATCAAAGTAAGAAGCTTTGACATAGATCTGCCTAAGATTCCATTGAGCCTGAAGGAACTCTGTTGATGCCAAGTTTCACTCTATCACTTAGGGAATAAGGAAAAAGTTTCAGCTTTATCTCATCTTCATGCACTCCTTGTTGTCAGAATGAATCGCACACTTCGAGAAAGGCACAGATATGCTGTCTAGCATCCTTATTAGGCGAGCCACCAAATTGATCGATGGAATTTAGCATGTTAAACATCACCGGTTTAAGCTCAAAATGAGTTGCTTGTATTTCAGGTGCCACGATGTCAGGATTGAGATCATCAAGAATTGGGTTCAAGTGATCTCGCATTGCTCATGGTCTTGCAACTTCTCTATGAAAATTATTTGCTACTATCTCAAGATCTGCCTGATCTCCCATATTGTTGTTTCCTTGAAGTTGTAGTTGGTTCATATACTCTCTGGTTTATTGATTACATCACATTTGTCTGAATGACTGTTCAATTTTAGGGTCGAATGAATCTAATGGTTTACCAGCAGATCTCAGGGTCATGCAACGAGAAACCTTCAAAAGAAAATAAATAATAATTAAAGGATTTAAACTAATTAAGTAAAAGGTGAAAAGAAAAATTTGTTATGGAAAAAAATATAATTTTTCGTCAGTTGCCAATCCACGACAACGGCGCCAAAAACTTGATCGCTTGGAAAGTTATATGCTAAGGCAAGCAAATATGTGAAAGTATACACAGTCGACTAAAGTAATAAAGGGTAAGTGAGTTATCGTCTCCTCATGGATTGTTTGGCTCTTTTAAGTTTCACCACAACCAGAACTAGTTGTCACGAGCTAATTCCTGAAGTCTTGTCAAACTAGAAAACTATTAGTAACGAAATAAACAAGAAAATATTATAATATATGGTTGTAGAAGAGTTTGGTCGAGACAAATAAATATGCAAAGCTATCAAATTAAAATAAGCAAGGCAAAGATAAACATTGATTCCAATATATTCAAAACAACCTCACATATTCGGACTTTTCATAGAGCACTCATGCTAATCTTTTGTTATGACAAGCAATTATTCTATGTCTAGAATGATTTGTTATAACATGCTTAAGTTGTCCGACAGGATTACTGAGTATTCTTAGACGGTTGTTATGGCAATACTACTCAGCGTTAACTACAACCCTTGGTTTGTCAGACTGTTGTTGTAGCAATGTATCTCAATGCGAACTATAATCGTTATCTATATTACTCCAGCGTCTATCCCTTTTAGTCGATTAAAACCCTCTCCTTATCTCTAACGTAGACATGTTATAACATCACCATCTCGGATCCATTCCATTGTTTACATAGATCTATCTTAATTCTCTCGAATCTAAGAATCGATATCTAGACAAACGATAATCCCTCGAAGTTCTTACAGTGTCAAGACATGTTTCACCTATATCCCAGGCAATCTCTCAAAGCTCTTACAATGTCAAGGCAAAATATTTAAACAATGACTAAAACATACATAAGAAAAATCATAATGCGTCATCCATAAAACGTAAAATTATCGTCTCAGCAAAACAAAGACTAACACCAAGTAAAGTAGTTCATGGTGTTGTAAAAAAGTTAACCAAAGTATCATCATTTTAATAGAACCCCAAGAAAAGTAAAGAAATTAAGAACAAAGAAAGAACGACTCCTAAAACCGAGGCTCTATCATGACATCTCTAATCAACACCACACCTGCCCTGGTGGCCAGCCTCTCTCGAGGCCTGACTGTCGCTTTGCTATAGCCTGGCTATGGAGGACACCAATGATGGTCGGGGTGGAAATCGGTAGGAAAGAACTACAGTTGCTCACTTCATGCTTCAGTTAAAGATCTTCTTGCTTCATTGCCTCCTCTTTTTGGTGGCTATGATTGGGTATTTGTAACGGGAAATCTCCTAGGGTTTCACAGAAGTGAAGATTCCCTTAAATACCTATTTTTTCTTGTCCAGGCTAAAAAAAGAAAGGCGTCTTGCTGTTGTCAGAATCTTGAGGGCTTGCTTACACGTGAGGGTAATCATACAACTTACATGTGACATAGGCTATTCATCATATCCTTCATATTTGCAAGATAAACCTTGCCTAGCGAGGTAAATCTGCTCATTACTGTCTTTATCTTCTATGTTCCACTGGCCCTTGCGAAATACATTGTCGCGACTGAAATGTTCCTCCTTAGTTAATTTTCTGCACATACACAATCCATACAAGCACTTTTTTGTCGGCAGTATCAGTCAAAACAAATAATTTTTGCCTAAGCAAAACTTATCCACCACATGTAATTATAACCTAAATGCAACTAATATGCTGTGAACACTTTGTTTAGACGAGCAAATAACCTACGTAAAAAGTCTAGAAATTTAGTCTTTTATGGAGTTATCAGGTTTTCTGTAATCGTTGTACCTATGGCTAAGCTATTGAGGAAGAATGCACACTTTGTTTGGAGTGATGTTCAACAAGCTAGTTTCGATAAGATTAAGTCTTTGATAACCCAAGCTCTTGTGCTAGTTCAACCTGAGTCTGGGAAGGATTTTACTGTGTATAATGATGCATCTTATTCTGGCTTGGTCTGTTTTAATGTAGGAAGTTAGGGTGGTTGAATATGCATCACGATAATTAAAGTCTCATGAGCATAACTACCCCACATACGACCTTGAACTTGCAGTGGTAGTGTCTGCACTAAAAATATAAAGGCACACTTTGTATGTAGAGAAGTGCTACATTTATAAAGATCATAAGAGTCTGAAGTATATTCTAACTCAAAAAGAGTTAAATTTTCCCTAATGTCGACGGTTTAAATTGTTAAAAGACTATGATTGTGTGATAGAGTATCATCCACGAAAGGCGAACATGGGGTCTGATGCACTTAGAAGGAATGAGATGAAAGATCTCCGGGCTATGTTTGCTAATTTAAGTTTGATGGATAATATCCCTTAGATGTAACTTTGTTACCTCGAGTTAAACAAGTTGAGCAAGGTGGAGATTCTGACTTTAATTTTTATCAAAATGGAATTTTATGTTATCAAGAAAGATTTTATGTGCCTAATGTTGAAGTGTTGATACTTCGTGAGGTGCATAGTAGCCTTTTTACTATGCACCCTAGAGGTAGTAAGATGTATTAGGACTTGAAGACTATGTATTGGTGGTCTGACATGAAGAGGGATGTAACATAATTTGTATCTAAATGCCTAACATGCCAGCATATAAAGATAGAACACTGAGTTCCTTCAGGATTATTACAGCCGATTCAAATACCACAATTTAAATGAGAGAGAGTCTCCATGGATTTTGTATGTGGATTTACCATTGACACCCACGAAGAAATATTCAATATGGGTTATTGTTGATAGGTTGACTAAGTCTTCTCATTTTTCGCCGGTTCTAACATATTACAATTTAACAAAATTGGCAAAGCTATACATTTCAGAGATTGTGACATTACATGATGTATCATCATCTATTATTTATGATCGTGGTCCAAGGTTTACTTCTAGATTCTAGCAAAAGATTTATTAGGCACTTGGTACCCATCTAAATTTTAGTACTGCTTACCATCCACAGTCTGACAGTCAGATTGAACGTGCAATACAGATTCTAGAGGATATGTTACGGGGATGTGTGATTGAGTGAGGTAGTTAGGAGAATCACTTGCTGTTACCAAAATTTGAATATAATAATAGCTATCAGTCAAGTATCCAGATGGCTCCGTATAAGGCTTTGTAAGGATGTAGGTGTCGTACACTGCTCAGTTTTACTGAGTTGAGAGAACGAAATGTTCTAGGTTCAGAGTTGGTTCAGGAGACAAAAAATGTGGTACATATGATTCAAAATTGTCTTAAGGCAGTTTTTTATCGTCAAAAGTCTTATGTATATCTTAAGCATAAGGAAATTGAGTAAGAGGTTAGAGATCAAATATTTTTGAAGGCTTCCCTGTGGAAGAAGGTGCTAAGATTTGGTAAAAATGAGAAACTGAGTCCCAGGTTCCTTAGACCATATCATATTCTTAAGAGATTTAGTCATGTGGCATATCAGCTTGAGCTACCATCAGAGTTGGAGTGTATCCACAATGTGTTCCATGTTTCTATGCTTCGTATGTACAAGTCAGATCCGTCACATATAGTTATGTTCGAAGAAATCGAGGTGAGACCAAATTTGACGTTTGAGGAGGAGCCAATCATGATTCTAAGAAGATATGAGAAGGTCTTGAGGAAGAGGGGGATTCATTGGTTAAAGTTCTTTAGAGAAACCGTAGTTTGGAAGAAATAACTTGGGAACCTGAAGAATATATGTGCGAGAGATACCCCCATCTGTATGATTCGTGTAAAATTTCAAAGACGAATTTTATTTAACTTGGGTAGAGTTGTCATACCCTAAAATAGGGGTTAGAGTTTTAATTAGAATTATTCTATTAATAAATAGATTTAAAATAGAGTTTTAGAATTTAATATATATATATATATAATAAGAAAATATGTGAATTGAAACCAATTATGTAAAAAATTATAATCATAAAGGTTAATATAGGAACAACCAAGAAGATAAGGGATATGTTTAATGATTTAACAATTTTTCCCCTAAAAATCAAAATATATTTCATTCTATGTGAACTTTTGGAGTTTCATCTTCCATTCACTACATCAAAACTGATATGTAGCGGCGCTTTTAGCGACGTTTGGAGAGAAAACGCCACAAAAGTTAAGCATAGAGCAGCGTTTACAATCGTAGCGCCACTAATTGATACTTTAGCGGTGTTTTTTGTAAAAACGCTGTAATAGAGTGGTTTATTACAATAAACGCCGTAATAGGGTGGTTTATTACGGCGTTTAGCGACGTTTATACCAAAAACGCCGCAATAGATTAACATATAGTGGCGTTTTAGCCAAAATGCCGTAATAGATCGGTAAATTAGCGATACCACAAACACCGCAATAGATTACACATATAGTGGCATTTATTCTTAAAATGCCGCAATAGTGATAATAAATAGTGGTGTTTTTAGACAAATTCCACAATAGTGTTAATCAATAGTGGCGTTTTTAGAAAAAACGCCGCAATAGTTTTAATCAATAGTGGCGTTTTTTAAAAAACTCCTCAATAGTGTAATCAATAGTGTCTTTTTTTTGTATAAACGCCAAAAAATGTTAAATATATAGTCCTTCTTTTCTCTTACTTGAACCCTAAAATCATTTAAACTCTTCTTCCTTCAAATCTTCTTTTCTGAAACAACAATAGCTCTCAAACGATTCCTACCGATGTCGTCGTTTGTATGTCCCAGTGACCAAATCAGGCCTCTCACCGACGAACTATAACACAACTGCATGGTTTGATCCCTCTTATAATTAATGATCTTTTTCATTTTTTTTTTCTTCTAAAAATAGGGAAAACCCAAAAAGCTAACGTATTTGAGAAAAAGAGAGCAGATGTTGCCTTGAGTAAGAGTAATTATTGTCGACGGAATGTCTAAGTGGCGTATTTTCTCTGATGATGGATCAAATTATCGTTGGGAGGATATCGGTCCGGTCTCGCCGTCGAAACTGGATGATGACCCGAAAGGAACTCCTATTGCTCCATACCTTTCTATGGTCGATCTCCTTCTTGAAGGTAATAATCTATGAATCTTTCAGCCGCTATAATTTGTTTTTCTATGCTCAGTCAAATTTTATAGATTGTATTCATATAAGATCTTCGAAGCTTATTGAGAACGATGATAGAGGAGTGGATAAATACCCGATGTTTAGAACTGAATTTGGTAACTTTGTGGCTTTGAAAGAATCTTCAATTGCAAAAGCAGTATGTATCCTCAATGAAGATGAAGTTACCTCTACTATTACTCCAAGTAAACATTTATATCATCCATTTAAATTTATTTTAATTTTATTTAGTTCGCAAGCCACCTACAATCAAGTTTCATACTGTAGGTGAAAGGTCGTTATCTGTTTCAAGTGAAGCACTGAAGCGCGCAAGGACTCTTCTTGGTGAACCGGAGATAGGAAATTTATTTGGTTAAATGGATGAAAAGTTTCTCCATATAGAGTTTACACGGAGGAAAAACTTAATGATACGTCGTCAAACAAGGAAAACAGCTTTCCTACGTCTTTTCCCCATGAATGAGCACAACTAAATTCTACTGAACAATATGGTGAAGACTGTTTATGCATAACTTTAATGTTTCTAAATTGGAATGCATTTTGTTGCTAAGTATTTTTATGCATAACTTATGTCTTAATTAAAATGTATGGTTGTTGTTAATATGTAAAATCAACTAATGTTTCTCCATATACTGTTTATACATATATCAGTCAATTTACTTGATGTACAGTAGAAATGAAATATGTAAAATCAACTAATATTATCTAAATAAAAGGTAATTAGTGGCGTTTGTATCCAGAAACGCCGCTATAGATCTGACATTTTGTGGCGTTTATCCAAAAATGCCGCGAAAGATTAATACTTTAGTGGCATTTTTGAAATAAATGCCATAAAATGGTTGTATATTGTCATTTATAGCATCGTTTTTCCAATAAATGCCGCTATAGGTACGTACTATAGTGGTGTTTTTATACAAACGCCGTTATAGAATCGTACTTTAATGGCGTTTTTATACAAACGCCGCTATATACTAGTACTTTAGTGGCGTTTTCTATACAAACACCGCGATATACTTATACTTTAGTGGCGTTTTGAATCCAAACACCTCCATAAACTTGTACTTTAGTGGCGTTTTGAATGCAAACGCCGCTAAAGACTCGTACTTTAGTAGCGTTTTTATATAAACGCCGCTATAGAGTAGTACTTTAGTGGCGTTTTTATACAAACGCCGCTATAGACTCGTACTTTAGTGGCATTTTGAATGCAAACGCTGCTATAGACTCATACTTTAATGGCGTTTGTATTTCCAAATGCCGCAATTTTACAATTTCTAAGTCCCACGCCCCTTTAACCCTTTTCCATTTTTTTCACCCACCTATTTTTCATTCCCGTCGTTCTCTAATTCCAAACTCTAATTCAATACGCCGTTTCTCATTCTCTTCCCCGATTTACTGGTCCTCTCGTGGCTCCAACTCTTCTTCCCGCTTCTCAATCTCTGATTTCATCTCAGGAAATGAGGTGGATAGAGTAGTACTTTAGCAGTGTTTTTAAATAAACGCCGTAATAGAGTTCATCTATAGTGGCGTTTTTCAACAAACGTCGTAATAGAGTAGTCATTTGCAGCATTTTTTATACAAATGCCGCAATAGGGTTCAACTATAGTGGCAATTTTCAACAAACGTCGTAATAGAGTAGTACTTTAGCGGCATTTTTATACAAATGCCGCAATAGGGTTCATCTATAGTGGCGTTTTTCAAAAAACGTCGCAATAGAGTAGTACTTTAGCACTGTTTATAGAAAAACGCCGCAATAGATATAATCTTTAGTGGCGTTTGTTTCAACAAACGCCACAACATATTTGTACCTTAGGAAACTTTAAAAGAACCACTAAATAAGAAAATAAAAGAAGGGTAAATCTAAAATTCTTATTTGTACAACACCAGAAGCAACAGGGAAATTGAGACTTCGACTTTCCTACGCTAGCGCACTCTCTGTCACTCCTTCCACAATCTTCCGGTTCCTTTCTTTCTCCCTTTATCCCCCCATTTTTTGATCTCCCCTCTCCCAATATTCTCTTCCCTTTGTTTCTTCTTCAAAACATTCAAATCCACGGTGTCGGATCAAGGTATGCCTGATTCCGATTTCCCTTCCCATCTTTACTCTAGATCTTTATCGTTCATTCAATCTGATTATTTTTTTCCAATTTCAATTGTTTTTACTTTTGGAAGTTGTTTGCATTTTTTAAATATTATTGACGCGTTTTACAATTTTTAATGTTTTATCCGAGGGTTTTAAATCTTGGTTGATTTCTTTGCTCTTTTAATATGTATAATTTGATCAGCTTTACCTATTCCCCTCTGATTATAAATCAGGTTTAGATGGTTTTTTTCTCATCAGTGCCAGCAAGGGTAATTACTATTTATTTGGTCCAAGACTATCGCTTTTTTTTCTCTCCATATTTTTCTCTGTTTTCTTTGAGAAGTTGCGATTTTTAAACTGTAATCGATTTATCTTAAAATTGCTTGTTCTCATCTATGTTTAGGCTTACTTATGGTCTATATTTCATTGATAAGATTTCATTTTATAAGCCTTCATATACATATGGGGTATATATTATCAATGTTAAGACCGTATTTTTCCATAGAACTAGGAATGATGTGCACTTCTGTGGAGGGATAATTATTATTGATCTTATGCTTATATGAATGGGGTTTTAATTGTCTGGTTTAGATTCCAGTCCCATGCTGAGGAATGGAGAAACAGGAGATTGGATAGGAACATTTGAAGGACACAAGGGCGCAGTGTGGAGTGTTTGCTTGGGCACAAACGCTTTTCGTGCTGCTTCTGCTTCTGCTGACTTTTCTGCGTTTGTTTTTTCGTTCTTGATTGTCTTCTGTCACAAATCACAATATTGCTGTTGTTGTAATCCGGAAGTTGTTGAATTATTTTTTAGTCGGTTTCTTAGTTGTATACTTTTATATGCAGATTTTGTGTTTAATATCAAATGTCTTCGAACACCTCAAGTGGCTTGTCTAAAGTTCTTCATATTTTTGCACTTACGGAGTTATTTATTGAAAAAAGGTTGACATATCCTGTAAAATGGCCTTTATATGCAGGAAAGTGTGGGATGCACTAACCGGTGATGTCTTGCACTCATTTGAGCACAAGCATATAGTTCGAGCCTGTGCTTTTTCAGAGGTAAAGTTATTTCTTACTTTCCGTTGAAGCTTTAACTTGGGGGGAATTATGGAAGCATATGTATGGTAGGATATGCTAGGAAAAATAAAAGAAAGATATAGTATATGAAATGTGTAACAGCTTGTTTTACGAATAATAAACTCTTGGTAAAAGGGTATCTGTATGATAAAATAGCTAGGTCGTTGAACAGCTTACTAAGTTATTTTGGCTCTCATTATTAGCGTGCGAAAAGTATTTTACATTTCTTCTGGCAAACCCCATTAATTCTTGCGAATAGAAAATCCTAATTCTAAATCAAAGCCAGCATTGCAACATTTTAGTTCTTAGAGCTTCTCTTGATCTTTATTTTCTTTGGTTGTCTTGAGAAAGAAAGCATTACTGTGTTTGGCTTTTGTTGGCCTGGTCAACATGTAACAAATGGTTTCACAACTATTACTGTGCATATTCTTTTCACTTGTATTTTAATGAAAAAATTATTGCAAGATGCTGACTACCACAACAGGTTTTTGTATTATGTCTCTAAATTTCTACCCAACACTGAGGAAGCAGTCCTACCTTCTCTGCTATTAAAGAATAAAGATAGAGGTGGAACTTTTTTTCCGCTGATAAAGCCATAAGGGTTGATCCCATTTTCTTTGTATGGAAATGCATAAGAAATTATGAATTGACATGTACAGCTCTGTTGAAAGTTGAAGTCATAGGAGTCATGGTGAAACTTGGGATTATTAAAAAGCTAGTTGGTGCATTTTCATGTTATTGGCAAGTAGCAATAGTTGTAACTTGTTTAGGAGGTATTTTTTCCCATTGCCAGTAAAAGGATTGGTATCATTTTCAAGTAACCATGTTATTTTAATCATCAATAAGGGTCTTTATCACTCGTGATTTGGATTTACCTTTTTTTGGGCTAATAATCATTAATTGTTAGAATCTGAAAATAAAAAACTATTCCAAATAATTCCTATGTAGCTTCAATATATCACTTCATCTTGTTGATAAAAGTTTCCTGCCCTTTTGAGTGGGAATCAGATAATCTTTAAGGCAATGATCTAATCACTCTCATTGATCTAAGAGCACTGACACATAGGATGGTTGAGTTCGTACCAAACTTGTAATCACAGCAGTTGATCTAGATCACTGGCACATAGGATGGTTGAGGACGTACCGTACATTGGATCACCATGGATTTGAAGTGACCACTGCTTACCAAAAACCACCCTATTTTACATTTTGTTTTGTAATTTTAAATCTCATTCAAGGTTCTCTGATCTGGTTGTAGGATACACAACAATGCAAACACAACACACATTTTCATTCATTGCTGAATTGAATCAATAGTTGCCTTCCTTCAGTTTTCATTATTTTCCTTCAGTTTAGAATATGTTCAAGCTTCCTATATACATATTATTCAAAATCAAAATGCAAGAATTTCACCCTAAGAGCACATTTTCGCTTGGAGTCTTTGTATTTTTCTTAGATTTCTTTTTAGCCATTCTTGGGAGTATGTGAGATGGATGTGAATCTAGAAAGGTGGGGTTTTTATGGTGGAGAAATGATCAGATGTGGAGACAGAATGATGAAGGAATGACGGAGTTCTTGAAATGGATTGAAATATGGGCCATAATGAAGTACGAGGCTTTTATGGTGCAATGGTATGGCTATATATATATATATTTACATTTGAATTCAGTAGCTTTTTCTTGGCAATTTTCTAGGGTAACCATGAAGGCAGTTCTCCTTTTGGTTATGCTTCTCCTGGGATTGTTAGTGTGTCGTATTATCAAGCAGCAGGTTTAGAAATATTTTTTAGGTTGAACACATATATATTAAGTACCATAAAATTTTGTACATAACAAATACAAATAAAATTTCAGATAAATACAAATAATAAAATAAAAAAATATTAAAAAAAATAGATTACCATTTGTATTGGGGTTTCAACTTTCATGTACGTTGGTTAAAAAAAGTTGACGTGGTAATTTAAATGTTTTATAATAAAGTTGGTTTGTAACAAATATCTTATTGTTTCATATTCACCTGAAACTGATTGTCAGTTGTTATTCATGTTGAATGTTTTACATAAACTAGAAGCCCTTGTCCTTCTGTAGTTTTTGTAGAACATGAATGTCGATATTTTCTGTAATAAAGAAGCCATTTTCCCCTTTTTTGCATAACATGAATGTCGATATTTTCTTGCATATTTTGTTATACACTTTCATCGGTTTAAATTCTCTCTCTAGGTGCTAATTGAGTTGAGACACTCGAATTTAAATCGATTGTGAGGAACACGTTTTTCAGAAAACAAATGTAATCTTCTCTCTTTAAGAATGAAACATGAGTTTGTTTAGATATAAATGCTTGATATTTATGTTTAGTGAATATTGTTTTCATGAAAAAAAAAATTAAGTCGAGATAGAGTATTTAGTAAAGAATATTTAGTAAAGAAAAGTTAGTGGTGTAATATGTTTTCGTACTCGAAATAACATAACAAAAATTTTATTTGGATGAAGAACTTCTTATATTGTTACTTGATCTTAGCCTAAATCCATAGCTCTTATTTACTTGTTACCATAAAATCCTTGAAGTAACATTTGAGAATTTGGACTTTATTCTTTTTCTTGTTTGAATGTGTCTGCTTTTAGAACTTTGTTTTATTTTCAATTTGTTGATTCTCAGAGAGTTTTAGGTTCAATGTAATGCTTCTGTTTAGGCTTTAAATTTATCTATAATATTAGCAATTAACATTTGAATTTGAAACTCCAGAAATATGAAATGGATAAGAGTTGGATGGATTTCTCAAGGGTAAGCGACGAATATCGAAATGAAGTCGAAAAATTTCTAAATTTAGTTTTTCTGAATGCAAGCCAAGAGAATATGATTCTTTGCCCTTGTAAGAAATGTGTTAACATTAACTGGCACATTCGTGAAGTTGTGTACGAGCATCTAGTTATTTTTGGATTTGTTCGGGGTATAGAAAATGGATCTTTCATGGAGAGTTTGTATCAGATAGATCTGCTTCCACGAGTTGTTCGACTTATCATGCTCCTTCTCACCATCCAACTTTTAGAGAAGATGACATGGAAGGGATGTTACGAGATGCATTTAATATGCACACTCATCAGCCGTATGTTATAGAAAATTATTGTCAGAATGATGTTAATGATTTCATTGAGATAGGAAGAATTGGAAGTGCTGAAGAGCCAAATGGAGAAGCGAAAAAGTTTTACAAGTTGCTGAATGAAATGAATGAACAACTTTATAAGGGATCAAAGTTTTCAAAGCTTTCTTTCTGCATTCGTCTTTTCCACTTAAAATGCATGGGAGGGTGGATTGGTAACTCCTTTACGCAATTGTTGGAGTTACTAGGAGAAGTGTTTCCTTTTGCAAAAATCCCTCAATCATGCAAAGATATGAAGAAAATGATAAAAGATTTGGGTCTTGGATATGACAAAATTCATAGTTGTCAGAATGATTGTATGTTGTATTGGGGTAATCGAAAAAATCAGGACTCTTGCCATGTATGTGGAAAATCTCGATGGATGATTAGGGAGGCAGAAAATGTTACTGAGGATGAAGCTCAAGCACGATCAAGAAAGAAACCGATTAAGATTCTGCAATATTTTCCTCTTATACCTAGGCTACAAAGATTGTTTTATGTCCTCCAAGACTGCTGAGTCTATGAGGTGGCATCATGATGGCAGAACATATGATAGATTATTACGGCATCTAGCGGATTCTTTAGCTTGGAAGTCATTTGACAACAAGTATCCAAGTTTTAAGAGAGATCCTCGAAATGTCAGGCTCGGTCTTGCAACTGATAGGTTTAATCCATTCAAAATCATGAGTACTTCATATAGTACTTGGCCTGTTGTACTTGTTCTATACAATTTGCCTCCCTGGATTTGCATGAAACAATCATATTTAATCTTATCCATGATAATCCCTGGCGAGAAAGGCTCCGGAAATGATATTGATATTTACATGCAGTCGCTAATTGCAGAGTTGAAACAATTATGCGAAGGGGTCGAAACGTACGATGCGTTGACGAATGAGAACTTTAATTTACGCGCGACTTTATTATGGACAATTAACGATTTTCCTGCGTATGCAAATTTATCGGGTTGGAGTACCAAAGGACGCTTGTCCTTGTTGTGCTGTAGAAACATGTTCAAAGTGGTTGGTTAATGGAAAGAAGTTCTCTTATATGGGACATCGTCGGTGGTTACCTGATAATCATAGATTTAGAAGTCAAAAGAATATGTTTGATGGTGATGAAGAGTTTCGAAATGCTCCTGACCAAACAACCGGCTCTCAAATATTCAGAATATTGAAAAATATCAATTTTACTTATGGAAAGATGAATCAACCAAGTATTGCATGATAAAAGAAAAAGGCAAAGCAAGTCAATGAAGGGGTTAAAGTTGACGAACAAACTGATGATGAGTCTGATGAAGAGGATGTTCCAAACGAGATAGACTTGTGGAAAAAGAGGAGTATATTTTTCGAGTTACCTTATTGGAAAAAGCATATTTTGAGACATCATCTTGATGTAATGCATATTGAGAAGAATGTTTATGAGAATATTATCGGGACCATTCTGAATGATGGCAGAAAATCTAAAGATAATCTTAAGAGTCGACTTAACTTAGTGGACATGGGAATTCGGCATGATTTTCATCCTCAATTACGTCCAAATGGAAGAAATTTCTTGCTGCCTTCTATTTTTTCTCTTTCGAAAAAAGAAAAAGAAGTGTTTTGCACAGTGTTAAAGGATATAAATTTTCCAGATAGGTATGCATCAAACATTTCTCGATGTGTCAGTGTTAAAGATCGAAGACTTTATGGTTTAAAGTCACATGATTATCACATATTAATGCAAGATTTACTGCCAGTAGCTATTCGCGGTTGCATGTCGAGTAAGGTGACGTCTTGTATCATTGAACTTTCTAATATAATGAAAGCTATATGTGGGAAAGTTCTAATGGTTGAAGAACTTGATAAAAAACAAGATCGAGTCATCTTGACTTTATGCAACTTGGAGAAGATATTTCCACCTTCATTCTTCACAATTATGGTGCATCTGCTAATTCATCTTCCTCACGAAGCAAGAGTTGGCAGTCCAGTTTTCTATCGATGGATGTACCCTATAGAGAGGTGTTATTTGAATTACACGTTTCAAATTACTACTGATTATACCTCTCACTCAAATGTATTTACGTAGTATGTTGTTTTGTGTATAGGTTTTTGGGCAAGTTGAAGTCTTATTCTCGTAATAAGCGTTATCCGGAAGGATCAATTGCTGAAGGGTATTTGGCAGAGGAATGTATGACATTTTTCTCTAGATATTTGGAAGATGTTGAAACAAGATGGAATAGATCAAATCGAAATGATGTGTTAAGTACTGATGACTTACCTCAACATTATTTCTTTGGAAGTTATGGTCAACCATTAGGGAAAGTTGAAATTGCACATTTCGATGACACGTCTTGGGTACAAGCACACCGATATGTTTGTTTCCATCACAATTCAATAGATCCCTTTCGTACGTAAGTCTTTCGGACCCAATCCTAATGAAATCTCTTTATCTTTTATATTTATCAATTTTTAACGACATAATATTCTTTATAGTTAGTTTAAAGAAGTATTGAGATCTCGAGCATGCTCCCAAAGATTAAATCAGCGAGAGCTACATAAGTTATTCATAGAAACTTTTCATGAATGGTTAGGCCAGACGGTAAGCAACTAAATCTTACGGAACACTTATAAATTATATACATCTTTCTTTTAGTATCGACATCAATGCAAATTAATTCACCATTCATGTGTAATAGGTTTGGAGTGGGAGAGAAGTTAGTGAAGAAGTTAAATGACTTTCTCAAGGTCCGAATAGTTAAAAGATATAATGCCTTTCTCATTAATGGGTTCAGGTTACATTCGAAATCTCTTGAAAGATTAAGAAAGACACAAAATTGTGGAGTCGTAGTTACTTCGTCAACTACAAGTTATGCTACTGTAAGGGACAATAATCTGCAAGAGGGAGAGGTCGATTATTATGGAAATCTTACGGACATTATTGAGTTAGATTATTATGGAAAACGAAAGGTTGTGCTGTTTCGGTGTGACTGGGTTGATGTAAACAGATGTATAAAAAGAGATAAATTCGGGTTTATAATGGTGAATTTCTCTTGATTAATTCACACGGGTCAATGTTTGATGGATGAACCATATGTATTTTCTTCTCAAGTGAAACAAGTATTTCATTGTCACGTTCCAATGGATGACAGTTGGTATGTTGTGCTTCGAAATACTCCCAGAGACTTGATAGAAATCAGGGATGGAAGTAGAGATGACATTGAATCAATATCAGAAAGTTTACCTCTACTACCATAAAACTTAGATGAAACTATCAGTAATACAACATAATTTCAATGGGTTCAGGAGGACGTTGATAAAGATATTTATGACAACTGACATTATATAAGACTTTTGTACGATTTTATATATTCATTTATTTATTTATAATGTTATAACCTTTAACATGTTGTCTTTCAATATATTCAATAATTAATTCATTTTTTTATTACTCATGTTTGTTTATTATAGATATCATGCCGAGGAGAAAAATAAATGATTTGCGGGTTGTTCGAGCTTCTGAAGACCATGAAGAAAGAAATAACAAGGAATTGAATGCACCTAAGTCTTCTAAAGTTTCGGAAACTGTTGAAGAAGACGTAGAAATTCAAAGTAATATTCGAAACATTATTTACTACTTTGTTCATTTTCAAAACTGGAATTTAATAATTTCTTATATAGTTGAAAATGCTGGAACGCGCAAGACTCGAGGACGTACAACTTTGAAGGAATTATACCAACTTCCTTTTGGGTATCGTGTCAAAGTTTCGAGAAACGATGCCAGTCAACCTATTGGCCCAGAATCACGTCTTCTAGCAGGTTACTTAGGCATAGTTGGACGTAATGCGAATCTGTTTACCGATCAATTACGAGTCATGGCACGAAATGCCTAATAGTAACAAAAATCAAGCGTTGGATTTTGTTAAAGTAATAATGTCATGATAATACATACTCTATAGAAATTCAATACTAATTCATACTTACAGTGCACACTTATTTGCTGTATAGGAGAAATTTTCTTTAGAGGTCTTTGACGATTATGTGAAGCAAACGTTATGGAAGAGATGGAGGGATCACAAGAGCTCCTTAAAGAAGAAATACTTCAAGAATGATCTCAGCCTTGAAGAGAAGTTGCAAACAGTCCCACTAGGAATGCTCAGGTACCAATGGGAAGATGCAGTCAAATTTTGGAGTTCACAAAAAGGACAAGTATGATGTATTTTTCAGAAATAATTGTAACGAATTATAAATAATCATTAAAAGTGATTGTTTGACATTGTAGGACCGAGAGCATATTGGTGTTGCTAGCAGGCAACGACAAAAGTTTACGCAAACGGCTGGATTGAAGAGTTTTACTTGTATAGTGAGGAGGTATTTATTATTATTTTTTTTTCCATGTACTCTAGTAATATTATGGTACATTGTAGGAAAATACCGGTTCTAAAGTTGTCGAATCCAACTTTCGACATGACACATACGAAGAAGGATGGCACTCCTATGACTGCTAACACTATTATTGTACATTTTTTGGGTATGTTTTAAATTTATCTATTTTATTTACCATGACATTTTTTAAATTCACTTTATTAGGAAAAATTGAGGGAGAAAAGGTGGGTATCATGTTGTTAGTCGAGTCAAGGTATTGTTAATGATGATGACATTGAAAACCAAGCTATTAATGACGTTTTGGGTCCTGAAAGATATGGTCGGGTGCGCTGTCAAGGATCATTCGTTACTCCCACCAAATATTTTGAATCCAGTTCATCATAGTACATGTCATCACAGTTCGATCTTCCCACCAAGTTTGTCGTTTTGAAAAATGAAAATGGCTGAAAGCAGAAAATCAAGCAAGGAAAGTAGAGAGAGCTGCAGCAGAAGCAATCAGAGAAGCAGCGGAAGCAGAGAAAGAAGCAGCGGCAGTACAGAGAGAAGTAGCGGCAGCACAGAGAGAAGCAGCATATCAGCAGAGATGTGAAGAATTTGAAAAACACCTCAATGATATGATGCTGATGATTCATAAAACGCAACCTCAGAATCCACCATCGTAGTCTCATTTATGTTATGAGCATTCTACTAAACCTTGTTTAACTGAACTTATATTACGTTAATGAAAACTTTTATTTATTATATTGGATTTGATGTTGTTTGTTATGGATATAGAGTTTGATGTTATTATTGTTTGTTTGTTGGATAATGGAACAGGTTGAAAAAACAGTTTTGGGGTAATCAAGCATAATTTCTAGTACTGTTAAATTATGTGTTATTTAGCGGCGTTTGTAACAAAAAATGCCGCAATATACCATACATTTAGCGGGCATTTTTATCGTATAAACACCGCTATATACAGACCTTTACCGGTATTTTTAGCAACAACGCCGCAAAACATCAATGCCTACTGCGGCGTTTGTGAGAAAAACGCCGCAAAACATCAAAACCTACTGCGGCGTTTGTGGGAAAATGCCGCAAAACATCAACACCTACTGCGGCGTTTTAGATAAAAACGCCGCTAAACATCATAACCTATTGCGGCGTTTATCTAAAAAACGCCGCTAAATTTCAACACCTATTGCGGCGTTTGTCAAAAAAACACCGCTAAATATCAATACCTATTGCGGCGTTTGTCTAAAAAACCCCGCTAAATATCAACACCTATTGTGGCGTTTGTGTGACAAACGCCGCTAAATATCAATACCTATTGCGGCATTTTTTGTTAAAAAACACCGCGAACTTTAGCATCGCTATTTTAAACGGCGGTTTTTGCGGCGTTTGTCTTAACGCCGCTAAAGGTTAAAAAAATGCCGCAAAAAGCATGTTTTGTTGTAGTGATTGTAGTAACAACCAATTTAAGAGGGGTAGATGGCATCAAAGTATTGAATAGAGGAGAGTTTAAGGTGCTAATATATTATTAGGATAAGCACATATCAGAAGGGGATTAAAGAAAACAAACATGGCTAGTCTTCCTTTTAAAACCAAAAGAAAATACTAGAGTGTAAATAATAGTTATCCTATTTCTATTGACGGTGTCGTTTTGTCAACGTCATTCTTTTCTACTATTTGTGTTGTCTCCCTTGCCATTGTCTGAACGTTTTTTCGCTTCGATTGGGTCTTGGCGGAGAGAAAGAGTGCACACGTTCTTGTTTAGGAGAGTTCACAATTTTTTTGGGTATTATTTCGTTTCATTATGCTACACGCTGGTTGGGTTTTGTTGGAGGCCACTGCTTGCCAAATGCTTCCCCATGATCATCATGTGTTATCAATCGATTGTCCGTTAAATAAAGAAAGCTAAGCCTGCAGATCAAAATGAAATTTACGTGCGTGATAGGAAAAAAATATGAAACATTTGAATTGAAAATGGTTGCAATATGCGTACAGTATATATATAACCATTTGAATTGCAAATGGTTGCAATTGCTTCACCAGTATGCGTTGGTATATTTCTTATACGTTGTCATGATTAAATGTGTTTTTCTCTAGTAAATTTTATTACTTGTTTGAAGTAATTTCAGATCACACTGGGCTTCGGCTCACCCCATTTCTTTCTTCCCTTTTAGACGGTTCGAGATAATAGGATTGGATCGATGGATCCTGTCTCATTTACCAATATTTTGCTCGTATGATTTCTATGAATAATAAACAGACTTTGGCATTTGGTTTTACTTTTAGCTACTTTGAAACTGCGATTAAATTATCATACTTTTATTATTTTTAAGTATTTGAACATATTTTATCTCATGTTAAAATGTTTATTTTATATTGCTATGAAATGTCTATTTTAATCACATGAAATTTCTAAGTCACTCTATGGAGTACCATAACATCTGATATTTGGTCAAAACATCTAGGCCGGGTATCGGATATATATATATATATATATATATATATATATTAGGACAATAATCGGTTACAGTTATCAATGTTCTTTGTGGATTCAACGTATTGCAATATAATCAATCACATGCTTTCAGTTTGATTTTTTTTATTTGATAATGCACACTACATCTTGATGTTTCTGACTACAATTGTATATTGGGCTTCATAGTAATTTTTCCTATTATGGTTATCTTACCCGTTGTGATGTTGTCTATGGTTCCTTTGATCCGTTTGATTTAGTGGTAAAGTATTTCTTCTAGTGTTATTAGGAGATACTTCGTTTTCTTAATGCATCGATTCCTTGTCCTGTAGATGTTATATATATTTGGTTTTGGTTCAAGTGTTTTTTTAGCGGTAAGACATTAAACAATGCCTAATATCAATTGTATATATTTTGTAGTTTATTACTAGGGTTTGATATCCCGATTAAATTATAATCGTCAATTTTTTTATGTATTTTGTTTTAATTTCTTGTATTATATTTTAGTTTGATCTGATTAAGAAATTCTTGAGGAATAATTAAAAATTTAGATTTCCGGTTTCTAACAATGTTGTTTAGAAAATCTTATGATGGGGTACTTCAGAAACTATGACGTAATTAGAAAATTCAGTCTTGGTTTTTTATTGCTATGAATTATAGAATATATATTTGATATTGATATATTTGATTCAGTATGATTAAAATTTACTTTTGATTTTGAATTTTGGTTAAATATTGATTATTTTTAATTCAGTTTATTTTCGTAATTTATGAAATTACAAATTAAATGCATGCTTAGGAATTCTTTAGAAATAATCAAAGACTTGAGTTTCCGAGTTTTTATAGCACCATTTATGTAACCTTATTTTGGGTTATTTCATATATTGTAGTGCAATCAGAAATTTCAATTTTGACCTTTAATTGTTATAGAAAAATCAAATTTGAAATATTAATATTTATTTTGAGACGACTTAATTAAAACAATAAGTCATTAAAGTGACATTAGTTATGGAAAATATTTTAGTTTAAAATATAAAGGTTATGAACATGTAACTTAGAATATGCTAGTACTAATCAACCTAAATAAATATTAATAGTTGACATAATCGTATGTACAACTTTGGTGATAAACATGCGATAATTAGTCGATTTGCTGTGTGAGTAATAAGTCGGCCAAAAGGAAGATTTTTGCTTGAAATGTTCTTATTATCAGTGTTTGGTTACCGCACTATATATCACTTAAGGTAAATAATAAGTCTAAAGATTAAATATTAATGGATCATCTAATATCTTCAAATAAGGTTTAAGTGTATTCAAATTTATTATTATTTTGGTTATCTTTTAATTTAATTGAAAGATAAAATTAAGAGAAATTGATTGGTTGGCAATATTTATATAATTTTAGTTATATTGTTAATGCAACCTATGTATATATTTAATTTAATTTTCCAGTTTTGATTGTTGGCTAATATAATATATATATTTTGAAACAAATTGATTCATATTGTGGCTATGTTTGATATTTTGATAAATTAGTTGAAACATAATGCCACCAAAGTGGCCTCTTTTGTGTAGACTTCACTTATTTAAAATATCAAGATGATTATGTATTTCTTGTGATTCATACTTTATTATTTGGCCCAAAATAAAGTTAATATTTGGTCGGATTTCAAAATAAGAGTATTTTGTGTAATAATATGTGATAATTAAAAGGTGTTTTGTGTGAGCATAATTTATTGTCAATGTTTGATTACTAAAATAAGAGTATCATTTTATGTTAGTATTATTCTTAAAGACTTGATATTAATGCAACATTTGGTATATTGAGATGAGAATTAGACATTATTTTGAATTTATTGTTTGCTATGTGAGCTTGTTGTTTATTTTATTCATCTAGTTCTTTTGTTGTCACATTTTCTACTAATATCACTTTTATTCTCATGTTTAATAGGACAAATTTCAAGTAATGGAAAAATGGGCTTACACAAGGTTTTGGTTGTATGAACGTAGACTTTGCACTAAGAAAAGAACAATTTTCACCTCTCACGAGGATAACATCCTTAATTAGTATAAGGGATTTTCATATGTGAAATTTGTTCAAATTGCATGAGTCTATTGGTCATGAAGCACAACATTTTGGAAGCCTTTTGGGGCACATAATTTGAAAAGATTACTAAAGCTAATGATTTTCTAAACGAAATTGAGAAATGTTTTTTCCCAAAAATAATAAGGTTTAAATGACATCACTTTTGACTTTTTTGATGTCTATATATAAGGGTCAAGGAAATGTGAGGGAGTATATTATAGATATGTTTCATATTGCTTCAAGAAATATCTTTTTTCTAAAGAACTACTTGTTCTTATAGTTTCAATATCACTTCCTATAAAGTTTAATCAATTCAAAAGGATAAATGAACTCTAAATGAGCTCATTTTTTCATTGTGTGTAGAAGGAATAAAGGTTGAAGCATAATAAGTTTGAAAATACTCATTTGAAAAGTGCATATAAAGACAAGGGCAAAAAAATAAAATCTTAATGTAGTTGTTAAGGGTCCAACTCAAAAGAGACAACAATATGTACAAAGGGTTGTTCTCTTTTGTAATAAGTCAGGCATGTAACACCCATTTTCCGTATACGTCCTCGTACATGAGTCACATATGTCACATGACTTTTAAAATATTTTCGTACTTAAAAACCCCATAAAATTTTGTTTCATTAAATAAACAGTTTAATAATATAGTTTATAAAATGTTCTTAAACTACTAATATATAAAATAACATTTAAAATCCATCAAACAGTGGTTTAAGTTCAAATGTAATATAATACTACAACCAAATACCAAGTATCTTATCAGAGCATCACAACATATCTAAGTATATGCAACTAGTAATATCAAAATAAACATATAGAGATGCCATAATGTTACTGATGAGGCAACCCTTGACAGGTGATATCAACTGCACTTCTCACTCTGATTCGTACACTAAACATACACATGAAAATCATCACACGCTAAGTATTCACTTAGTGAGGCATAATAAAACAAATAAGACATTTTAAAAACACGAGTAAACCATTATAAGATCAAAATACGATTTATCATATAAAATACATAAACACGTCAAAACTTACTTGATAAGCCAAGTTTTTGTCAAATAACTTGCAAAACAATATTTAGTATTCCCAGCATACCTATCAATCAATATATTAAAAAATTTTCATTCATAGCCCAATGTATGTCAAATGAGAATGCAAGTTACTTGAGTTGCACATAAGTGCTAAACGAAAGTATAGGTATTGTAGTAACAACGACACTATACTAATATATCGAAATGGTAATTCAAAAACTCATTATGAATACCATGCATGCATACATAGTGTCGAAACTGCACGAAGATACTGATACGAAAATGCAACATATGCATTAAACAAAATCGATCGATAACCATCATACTCCAAGTATGTCAGAATGTACCTATGACTCTCAATGCACATAAAATAGGCCTTTAAATCAAATTTTGAAACATCAATAGTTGTTAAAATAATATAAAAATTCATCTATCTATTTTAGGGCAGTTCATACACTAAAATTATTCGAAAAATCATTTTCATAAACTTTATGAAAATATTTCAAAATACGATAAAACATATTTTTATAAATACATTTGAGTTGACTCATCGCAAGTCATCCTCATATCAGATAAGTACATAATAAATGCACTCACCCGGTATGCCTTACTATTATGCCTCACTATCGAAATTCGATTATCCTTGAACTTTTTCCTTGCTTTTCACTTTGCTCGTATCACGAGTTCGATCACGATCTACATGAGCATCCATACAAAGCATAATCAAATATAGAATACATGTTATTATTCTTACTAACATTTCATACTTAATAATAATACTCCCAAAAGTACTATTATTTTTAAATTCTTCTAAAATTCATCTTAATTTTTACTTTTTATTCATATTGGTCTATTGTCATTAATTATTCAATTCAAGGCCCAAATAAGCCCAATAAGTTTCAGCATTAAACTTTCATCCCAAATACCTTAACAATGTCATATTTACCATTTAATCCAATAACTTTCTCAATGTTTACAATTTAACACTCAAACTTTGTCAACTTTCCAAAATGGCTAAATTTCACATTCTAACTTCAATTTAAGTCTCCAAATAGAAATTTCAAGCATAGTACAATAATTATTGCACTATTATACAACAACCTACAATTTTTTCATAATTTTCGATTTGGTCCCCCCAACTTTCACAAAATTACAGATTGGCCCAAAATTTTTAGGCTATTAGAACATTTCTAAGATGCATGATATTTTTCACAATTTTCCCCATCATCTTCCTCAAGGCCGAATGGTTTATGTACCCAAGACTAGGGTTTTCATGATTTTACTCTATTTTGATTTAATTCAACATGAAATCAACCTCGATTCAACCTTATACAATCTCTAGAATCAAAACCCTAATCAAATTTCATCATAACATAAGCTTCCTCTAAGATTAGGGTTAGGTCGAATTTACCCATAGCTTATATAGGCATGTGTAGTTGATTTTAATCATAAATCATGCTTGGAATTGATTCTACAACCTCAAAAACATCAAAATCCTTCATTAATTCCATAAACCCTAATGTGAAAATAAACCCTAGAATTTGGGATCTTTGAACACAAACCAAATTACAAACCAAATTAGCAAGCAATAAAGGTACCAAATAATAGCAATTTTAGAATAGAACAATTTTCTATTTCACGGCGTGATCCAAATTCCAAAAAAATGCTCAAAATAAAAAAAAAAATTTCTCTTAACTAGTTCATGGGGAGCACGAAATGGAGCTGAAAATGGCCTAAGTTTAATGAAATGTTCATGTAATTTCATGTTAATTTAATCTTTACTTAAGCTTAAATGAATAAAATATTCATTTAATGAGAAATGTCCATTTTGCCATTAATGAAACTTGATATTTACAATAATAGCAAGCCACATAACATTATCATCTTTCCAAAGTCAAAGATGAACAAAATATTATACCCTTTTCCAATTTTACCAAGTAATTTTCCAAAAATTGCAAGCTTACCACTGTGATCCAACGATCCAAATTAAAATGGAAATAAATCTTCAAATCCAATGATCCATATTATTTTTCATCATTTTAACATGTGGAAATAATATTTTTAAGCCTAACTTATCATCCTTCAATTTTCCCAAAATTTCTATTCGATCTGATTTACCGATTTCTTATCGGACTTTAACCCTTTCTAGTTTTCAACATAAATTCTGGATCAAGTATCTGATTTCAATAAAATTCCACTCTCAATAACAAACTATCTATTTATGGAATAAAAATTATTTTTGGAAAAATTACCACTTAGGTCCCTAGACTTTTCCTAATTTTATAATTTGAATACTAAACTTTCAAAACTTATATTTTGGTCATTAACTAAAATTTGGGGTATTACAGGGCATATGAAGAGAACTTGAATTCTAAAACAATAAACAACTACTTTGGTTATTCTTCTTGACTTAGGGGTTGCAAATTTTACGATCTCATAATTAGGAATATTTTTAAGATAAGATCTATAATATTATTTTTGAGGATGTTGAGTTTGGAGGGAGAAATAAGGTTTGAAGAATTGATTTTGAGGAAGAATTGGATTATAAATCAATTTTTTATTATCACTTTTGATGATATCCATGTGTTCATACATATCGTTAATCAAGAAGTGAATCTAAAATCTCAATTTGGAAGAACAAACTCAACAACATCAAGGAAAAAGCCTTATTAAGAAGATTCATGAGATGAAAGAAACACTATTTAGATTATAATGTTATATTCCTCTAAGACATAATGATGATAGTGGAATGGTGAAAGATGAACTAATTAACTTTCGTCATGCCATAAAAATTCCGACTCTCAAAAAATGGATTATGCCATGAAGAAGAGTATAAGTTCTATACAAGATAATAAAGTTTGAGAACTTGTCTCTTGACCTGAAGGTGAAAAACTGATTGGTTGCAAATGAATATTTAAACTAAGATGGATGCAAAGGGTGATGTTGACAGGTATAATTCATGGCTTGTATCTAAAGGATATACTCAAATAGAATGAATTATTTTTTTAGATAATTTCTCTTTAGTTTCATTGAAAGGGTCTTTTAAGATAATCATGACACTTGTTGTCAATATTTGAGATTGGATTACATAAGTTGAATTTCAAAATTGAGTTTCTCAATGGTAACATTGATGAGATGTTTTATACGGTGTGATTATAAATTTGTGTCAGACGATAAAAAATTAATGATATGCAAATTAAGAAATCTACTTATGAGTTTAAGTATGACTCTTGTTAGTTGTATAACAAATTTCACCTAGTGATTACGCTGTTTGGTTTTCATATGAATTTGGTTGACAATTGTATATACTATAAGTTTAGAAGGAGTAAACCAAATGATACCTCTTATTACTAAAGGAAACAAGTTTAGTCTGTTTGAATAAAATCCATAATTATTGGTACATATTTATAATGTATATTGTTGTTATAAAATATGACATAAATTAAGTGACCAATTATGTTATAAAGGCATAAGGTATTAGAAGTGTCATGGAGATAAAAGTATAGATACTATTAAAGTTGTATTTATAATTGGATGGGGCAGAGTTATAGGTACAAACAATAATTAACTCCTAAATCATCTATATAAAGGGATTATGGTCCCAAGAAATAGATAATCTCATATTTACTCTCATTCTTTTCAGAGAGCTTATACTTAAGGGAACTCTATCTTCTTGGAAGATCACAACCAAAGAAAAATTAAAGGATTACAACCTATCAATTAATCCAGGTGCACTTCCGCATCTAGTATTTCTTTTATTCTTGATGATTTGACATGATGAGGCCTTGGTTGTTTTTCATATTTATTATGGTTTGGTTCTAACAAGTGGTATCATTGCCTCGTCATGTTGAATCATTGAGAACTTATTGATTTATTTTTAAGATCGATTCGTTAATATTTTTTTTTTGTGGATTTAGTATATATATTTTATATGATCAAGTGTTTTTTCCGCTTCGCTTGCACTATCTTTTAATTTAAAAATATTATGGTTCTTTGATAATTAAATACAACTTTATGAATAGCATATGCTCTTCAATTTAGAAATTCTAAATTAACAATTCAATAATTTCACAATTTTATGCAATTTTTTGAGATTTTGATTACTGTGTTTTATACTCAATTACACGTTCACTTTAATTATGTTGTTGCTATTTGCGATTAGCAATTCAAGTTTTTTATTGCTATAATTAAGTACGATGCAATAACTTTTGGATTTTTTAAATTTCTGTATATTTCTATAATAAAGAAATTATTCATTGATAGTCATATTAATGTTTTAATCCAACTTTAAGGTGTTATATATTTGGATTTTTTAAGGTGTTATATATATATATATATATATTGATTATCGTGTTAAAATTTGGTTTCTCTATCGTTTGGATTTCAATGGTTTTAGTGGATTTCATCGTTAAAATATTGTGCAATCAAAAAATTTAGTTTTGACATTTGATTGTTATAGAAATATTAACTTGAATACTAATATTTGCTTTGAGACGGTTTAATTAAGCAATAAGTAATTAAAGTGGCCTCAATTATGAAAAATATTTTATACATGTTTTGTACATGTAACTTATGATATATTAGTATTGATCGGCCTAAAAGAAGATTAATATTTGATGTAATCGCATGTACAACTTTGATAATAAACATGTGATAATTATTCGGTTTGATGTGTGAGTAATAAATTAGCCCAAAGGAAGATTTTTGCTTGACATATTCTTATTATCAGTGTTTGATTACTACATCAGATATCACTTAAGGTGAATATTTTGTCTAAATATGAAATATTAATCAAGTATTTGATATCTCGAGATAATATTTAAATTTATTAAATAATAAAGGTTATCTTTTAATTTAATTGAAAGATAAAATTAAGAGAAATTGATTGGGTGACAATATTTATATTGTTAATGAAATATATATATATATATATATTGAAATAAATTAATTCATATTTTGTATAAGTATGATATTTTAGTAGTTTTGTTGAAAAAAATGCCGCTAAAGTGACATCTTTTGTGTAGAATGATTATTTAAATATCAAAATAATTATGTGTTTCTTGTGATTCATTCATTTATTAATAGACCCAAAAGAAAGTTAATATTTGGTTGGATTTCAAGCGACACTTGTGGTAATAATATGCAAAAATTATAAGATATTTTTTATGTGAGCATTACATTAGTCCAAATATTAGTCTTTTGTTCAATATAGTTTATTGTCAATGTCTGGTTACTACAACAAGGGTATCATTTACTTTTATTATTATTGTCCGAAGACTAGATATTGATGTAGTGTTTGGTATCTTGTGATGAGAATCGTTCATTATTTTGAATTCATTTGTTTACGTAAGATGTGAGCTTCAATTTTATTTATGTTTTGTTATGTATTCAATTAATTATTTATTTATTATTACCACAATATATGTTATTATATATTTTCTACTCATGCTTCAGAAAACTAATCGCAAGGAATGAGAAAATGCACTTATATAAGGTTTTGGTTGTATGAACATATACTTTACACTAAGGAAAGAACAATTTCCATTTCTTATGGGGATAACATCTTTAAATGATATAAGCAACTTTGAGAGGTGAAATTTATTCAAATTGCATAAGTCTAGTGGTTATGAAGCACAATATTTTAGAAGCCTTTAGGGGCACATAATCTGAAAAGATTACTAAGGCTAATGATTTACTTTATGAAATTGAGAAATGTTTTCCTAAAAAAACAATCAGGTTTAAATGACATAATTTTTTACTTCTTTGATGTCGATAAAGTATAAGGGTTTAAGAAATATGAGGGAGTACATTATGAATATGTTTCATATTGCTTCAAGACTTAAGTCACTTAAGATCGAGTTTTTCTTAAAGCATTACTTGTTCTTGTTATTTTAGCTTCACTTCTATAGAGTTTGATCAACTCAAAAGGAGAAACAACTCTATATGAGCTCATTTCTGATTATGTCCTAGAGGAAGAAAGGTTGAAGCATATAAGAAGTTTGAAAGTACTCACTTGAAAAGTGCATATAAAGATAAGGGCGAAAAATAAAATTGGAATGTTGTTGTTAAGGGTCCAACTAAAAAGGGACAATAATATGTTATAACGGGTTGTTATCTTTTGTAATAAGTTAGGACGTATGAGGAGATATTAAATTATAAACCAGTAAGCAACTAGTTTAGTTATTCTATGTGATTTAGGGGTTCTAAGTTTTATGATCTCATAATTAGGAATATTTTTAAGATGAGATCTATAACATTATTTTGAGGATGTTGAGTTTGAATAATGAAATAAGGTTTGAAAAATTAAATTTAAGGAGAAGTTGGATTATAACTCAATTCATATTATCACTTTTGATGATATCCATGTGTTTATAATGTCGTTAATCAAAAAGTGAATCTAGAATCTCAAGGGTTATTTTGAACAAGTCTTATTTAAGATTAGAAATCATTTCTGAAGAACAATGAGAAGTGTCAAATTTTTCAAATAAAAATAATTCTTAATTCTAAAAAACAAACAAATATATAGATGAGATCTATAACATTATTTTGAGGATGTTGAGTTTGAATAATGAAATAAGGTTTGAAAAATTAAATTTAAGGAGAAGTTGGATTATAACTCAATTCATATTATCACTTTTGATGATATCCATGTGTTTATACATGTCGTTAATCAAAAAGTGAATCTAGAATCTCAATAGGGTTATTTTGAACAAGTCTTTATTTAAGATTAGAAATCATTTCTGAAGAACAATGAGAAGTGTCAAATTTTTCAAATAAAAATAATTCTTAATTCTAAAACAAACAAATATATAAAGTAGTATAGAGAAATAGGGTTGATCTACAAGGACTAAGGAAGTTTGATAATATTGTTTCTCGAATTGAATCAACTGAAAGAAAAAAGGGGATTTAAAATTAATGAAAATAAATAAATAAAATCGAAATAAAAGTTTCCCTTCGTATGTTGCCAGTTACAGTCAATAGAGCCTTATCCTTGCAACTAAACTCTTCTCTCTGCCCAATTTCGATCGATCATCGAAATAAAAGTTTCCCTTCGTGATGTGTGCCAGTTACAGTCAATAGAGCCTTATCCTTGCAACTAACTCTTCTCTCCGGTTAATCTAAATTTCCATGTCTATATCTGAAATCATATCTTTGTCGGTCTAGCCACTTTTAGCAACGTTAGATCCAAAATAACTTGATTTTGATCTTGATCCAAAATAACCCGACTTGAGTTATGTCATCTCACCGAGAATCAAACTTGATCTTGATTCTTCTTAACAGACCGCTGCTAAGTTTGTTCACAAGAAGCTGAATTACGACCAACTGATCTGACTTTCAAACTTCAAGCAAAACAGTCTTCAAATCAATGTGTACTTTTTGAGTTAAAGATGTAATAACTTTTAAGAGAATGACTAATTGCCACTCCATTTTCCAGAGAATCAAGAATAAGATCTGAAGGTATGAAGATCAAGATTCAATTCTCATGAATAGAACTCAGTTTCGCAAAAACCTTTGGCTAAGCATAAGTTTAGCTAAACATGAATTGGATCATGCTTAACATTGTTAAAAGAAAATAATGAAATAAAATAAAGAAAGAAAGATGGAGATGAAAGAAAAGTAGAACTTTAATAAATAGCCAAGGAAAATAAATTCCAATATGAGTTTCAACTATTGAGGGTATTTATAACCCGAGATTTCTGAGAAAATAAAATAACTAATTCCTAAAATAATAAAACTAAAGAACCTAATAAAATTTCTAATAAAAAATTATTCTTAAATAAAATAATAATGGAATAATCAAACTAAAAATCCAAAATTAAAATGGTTTAAAAATCCAAAATTAAAAAGGTTTATCACAAAAGATAAATATTTAAGTCTTCTGGTTGAATTCTTTTTCATCTTCTGGATAACCTTGTTCCAGGTAAATTCCAAATTAAATATTCAAGGAAGTTATGATTGTCTTCTATAAGATGATGAATGGACTGTCAAAATCTACTAGTTTTTAGGCTAATTAATCCAATGAAGCTCCTATCCAAAATTAACTCAAAATAAAGATAAATCAGTAATATCCAAGCGATGAATGAGAGGTAAATAATAACAAAAATATGTAATGTTAAACTCTCATCAAATTCTCCCTCACTTATTCAATGCTTGGCCTCAAGTATACATAAATTCCAATTTCCATCATCACCAAAGATTCACTCAAAAGTTTATGTAAAATCCCAAGTACATGCTTGGATTGAAGAAGTTAGACAAGATAATCAAACAAAAATGAAAAGATAAACAATAATTAACCAAATGAATAAGAGGTTTTTTTTTTTTTTTTTTTAAAAACATTTATTCCTTCTTGCGTTTCTCTCCATTTTTAAACTCTATAGTACTGACTCGTCATCGAATCTTTAATCTGGAAACAAGATGACAACCCAACACTTCGCCCCGATTCTCCAATCTGATCACATTTAAATTATCTACCACTCACAATCACTTCACAAAATTACACACATGAAGATAACATCAAACACTAGTAAAACAAGAACAAACTCATATTTAAGCAATAATATCAATTCTAGCACAAGGTTAAAAGCTTTCATCAAATAATTTCATCAACTCAAATCAATTATTAATGCATAAGAAGATCAACTGAAGCTTGAAAACAAGAGAACATGACAAAACTAAAAAGTTAACCAAGACAATCAATAGTCACAAGAATCGAGATATCTCATAAAACCAACATGAATAAATAAGGTGAAATTATCACTCTACCCCCTCACTTAAAGAGTGTTTTCCCAATATGAAATAAATAAAGTAAAGGATAAGGGATAGAAATACTCTCCATATCTAGCGTCAGTGGATTGTCCAGTGGTATATGAACATTGACCTTTATTTGAATCAACTTTGTGTCCATAATTTTGATTCAATTAGAGAATACCTGGTGTACCTAAAAATTAAATACAAATATAAATAAATAAATAAATAATAAAATGGGTTGCCTCCCAATAGAGCACTTTTGTTTAATGTCGTTAGATCGATCTATGAGATGTTGAATGGATCGTCGAAATCTACTAGTTTTTAGGCTAATTAATCCAATGAAGTTCCTATCCAAGATAAACTCAAAATAAAGATAAATCAGTAATATCCAAGAGGTAAATGAGAGGTAAATAATAATAAAAATATGTAATATTAAACTCTCATCAAACAAACTCAACAACGTCATAGAATAAGTGTCATTAAGAAGATCCACGAGATAAGAGAAATAATATTTAGATTATTATGTTGCATTTCTCCAAAAAAAAGATGACAATGGAATGATAGAGGATGATCTAATCAACTTTAGTCAGGTCATAAAAGTTTTGACTCTCATAAGTGGATTAATATCACGGAAGATAAGTATAAGTTTTATACAAAATATTTAAGTTTAAGAAATTGTCTCATTACATGAAGGTGCAAAACTAATTAGTTGCAAATGGATATTTAAAACCAAAATGGAAGAAAAAGGTGATGTTGACAAGTATAAGACATATATTGTATCGATAAGATATACTCATAAAGAAGGCATTAATTTTGTAGAGACTTTCTCTTTTGTTTCATTGAAAGACTCTTTCGGGATAATCATAATACTTGTTGCTAATATTTAATCTTGAGTTACATAAGTTCGATTTCAAAATGGTAATACTGATTAGATATTTTATAAGGTGCAATTAGAAAAATTATGTCTGGTTATGTAAAATTAATGATAATCAAATTAAGGAAATCCATTTATGAATTTAAGTTTGCCTCCTCTTAATTGTATAAAAAATTTCACCCAATGATTATCTCGGTTGGTTTAGATGAATTTGGTTGAAAGCTGCATATAATATAAGTCTAGTGGAGTAAAACAAATAATACCCCTTATTGCAAAAGGAAACAAGTTTAGTCTTGATCAGTGCCCTAAGAATTGTTTTAAAACTAAAGAAATTCAAAAAGGTTCCTTATACTTTAAAATAAATAAGGAATTTAATATATAGTCAGGTTTATACGCATTCAGACATAACATATGACTTTAGGATATTAAGTAGGTATTTAAGCAATTTGAGTGTGAACCATTGGATAGAAGTCATATTGATCTATACAATACATTTAAGAACAAAAATGTTACATGCTTACATATCAGAGGTCTTGTAAGTAAGAGATCGTCAGGTTTATGGACTCCGACTTATTGCAATATGGGTGTAAAATTTTTTCACATGAACTGCTAATTATGGATTGATAAGAAAGACTACTTGAGTTATTTTGTGACAACTAAGTTGCAATCTTGTATTTCATATATAACAAAAATAGCTTAAGACTATGAACATAGACATTATGTTTCTAGTTGTTAAAGAAAATTCAGAGTGATTATGTGTCCATAGAGCATATTGGTACAAACTTATAATTGAGATTGCTCATTTATTATAAACACATTTTCATTTACTTTAGTTTAAATATATTTATGTTAAAGTTGTTTTCTATAGAAATAAAGTTTATTTTTGTTTATCCACACTCAAATTTTGGTAAAGTTTGATCTCACTAATTTTTAAAGAGGACGAGTTGGAAATAGACATGTACGGTTCACATTGCATGTAATTTCCATGATACGCTCCATTATTGATCTATGTCATTATATAGTGTTTGTATACGTGACCATTGATGGGTCTAGTCATGATAGATATAGAAAAGGCCGCTTTGATCCTATATGGATACATTTGATGGATGAGATTATTATATAATATCTATTACATGATGACAAATTTTGAGCTCATAAGGTTATACATTTATCAGGAAACATGTGTTGCCCAAGTGGGAGATTGTTGGACTAAAATCCATAATTATGGATACATATTTATAATTTATGTTGTTATCATAAAATATGACATAAATTAAGTGACCAATTATGTTATAAATTCATAAGATATTAGAAGTGTCATGGAAATAAAAGTGTAGATATTATTAAAGTTGTAGTTATAATTCGATGAGGGGCAGATTTATCAGTACATATAATAATTAATTCTTAAATCAGTTATATAAAGGTGTTACGGTCCCTAAGAAATAGATAATCTTGTATTTACTCTTATCCTCATCATAGAGTTTATACTTAAAGGAACTCTATCTTCTTGGAAGATTACAACCAAAGAAAGATTCAAGTATTTCAACCTATCAATTAATTCATGTACGCTTCTGCATCTAGTATTTATTTTATTCTTGATGATTTGACATGATTAGATCCTAATTATTTTTTATATTTATTATGGTTTGGTTTTAATATAGTCTTGATCAGTTCCCTTAGAATGATTTTAAAACTAAATAAATACAAAAAAAAATTCCTTATGCTTCAAAGTAAACAAAGAATTTAATGTATACTTAGGTTTATACGCATTCAAACATAACATATGATTTTAGAATATTAAGAAGAAATTTAAGGAATTTGGATATGGATCATTTAATAGCAACCAATTTGATTGTTACGTACGATACATTTAAAAACAAAAATGTTATCTACTCACATATCGAAGGTATAGCAAGTAAGAGATCATCAGGTTTATGGACTTCGACTTATTGAAATATAGATGCAAAATTTCATCACATGAATGGCTAATTATAGATTGATAAGAAAGACCACTTGAGTTATTTTATGACAACTAAGTTCTATTCCTTTATTCCATATACAATAGAAACACCTTAAAGTCTAAGCACATAGACATTATGCTTATAGTTGTTAAAGAAAATTTACAATGTTTATGTGTTTATAGAGCATATTGATACAAACTCATAATTGTGCGCTTAGTAAGGAACTCACACCCAAGATTTTTCATGGGCACACTACTTATGTGGGTGTAATATCACTTAAGGATATTTGGTTTTCGTGGGAGTTTATAACTTTAAAATGATCGTTTGTTATAAACACAATTTCAGTTAATTCAGTTTAAGGATTTTTATATTAAGGTTATTTTTTATAGAAATAAATTTTGTTATGGTTTACCCACACTCTAGTTTTGGTAAAATTTGGTATCATTAATGTTTAAAAAAGGACCAGTTGAAATAGATATGTGTGGTTCACATTGCATATAATTTCCATGCTACGCTCTATGATTGATATATATCATTTGATTGTTCTTGTATACGTGACCGTTGATGGGTCTAGTCATGATTAATATGACAAAGGTCATTTTGATCCTATATGGATATATCTGATGGACGAGATTGTTATATAATACATATTACATGATAACAAATTTTGAACTCACAAGGTTATACATTTATCATGAAATATATGTTGCCCAAGTATGAGATTATTGGATTAAAATCCATAATTATGGGCATATATTTTTAATGTATATTGCTATTATAAAACATGAATAAATTAAGTGATCAATTATGTTATAAAATCATACGGTATTAGAAGTATTGTGGAAATAAAAGTGTCGATATTATTAAAGTTGTATTTATATTTTGATAAGGGGTAGAGTTATAGTAAAGACAATAATTGATTCTTTAATCAAATATAAAAATGGTTATGGTCCCCAAGAAATAGATGATATCGTATTTTCTCTTATCCCTTCAGAGAGTTTATACTCGAGAGAACTTTATCTTCTTGGAATATCACAACCAAAGAAAGATTCAATTATTTCAACCTATCAATTAATCCAGTTACGCTTTTGCAAATCTAGTATTTTATTCTTGATGATTTGACATGATTAGTTCTTTATCCATTTTCATATTTATTATGATTTGGTTCTAATAGAATATTCTTTGAATTAATGTTTTATTTTTGCAATAGAAAGAGGGTTTGATAGAAACCTCTAAAGCTAAAGTCAAAGATAAATTATTTGATTAATTCCTTGATTTGTGGCGTTATGAAAGTTTAAATTAGGTGAATATAGTCATAGTCGAGTCTTTGTAGTTGTAAATGTATTTTAGATTTAAAAGTTGATATGTGTGTTTTTTTGTGAACTTTTTGCTTTGGCTCAATTAGAGCATTTTACGTGAAAATTGTGTTAATATAGTAAGTTCTGATAATTTATTTTGATAATATGTTAAATCGATATGTTATACTTTCCTTTGATTAAGTAAATGGTCATATGCTATGTGAAATCTATGTTGGGTTTATGAAATTAGACTAAATTGAGCTAAATGCAATTACTTTGTGATAATATGTATTGCATTGAACTGAAAAGCATGTGAATTAATGATACATGTATGCCACCTTGCTTAAATTATGCATTTAGGATATAATGGCTTTTGTTTAAGAAATTTGCATTGTAGATTGCCTTTATATGAATATGATTGTCTCGATTACCTCATTAATTTATATAAGCTTACTTTATGTGTTTTGAACACTTACAAAAGAGATCAATTTTAATATAGAAATCATGATTGTATTTTGAAGGTTGTAAGTCAATTCCAAATCCAAACATATTAAATGCTCTTAGTTTAAACTCCTATAGTAGATATGTTGTTAATTTTTGTTATGAGTAGTGAATGAGTTTCTAGTTATGTTTGTATAAATTTAAATGATTTTTTTTTAACTTGGATATGATTATTATGTTCAGTTTCTTTGTTCTTAGAGTTTTGAGCATATGAGTTATCATGATATGAGGATATGACGCTTTATAACTTAAAATATGTTTTGAAAAGATGTTCTTATTTAATACTTATTTAGATGGTTGACCCCTAATTTGAGGAAATTGGTAAGTTTGATTCATAAATATTTTTTAATGAAATTATGATATGTGTATTTGATCTTGTATATGACATTATTATTACATATCTAATGAATGATGCATTTCATTTGATGCTAAAATTTGTATATTGAAGTTTCTTAATAATCAACGCATGGATTACTTACGACCGATGTTTTAAAAGAAGCAATTAAGGCGCGTCTAGGCGCTAAGATGAGGTGAGAGTGAAATTTCGATGAAGCGCAACAAGGTGCACCAAGTTTTGAGTTTTAAATTAAATTGGTTGATATTTCAAGTTCGAATTAAAATTGACTGTTTGATACTCTATAAAATTATTTCAAAGCTGAGCTATTTCAATTCATATTAATCTTTGTTCAAATTATTTTTTATCATGGCTTGAATGTTTATAAAAAATATTCAAATTCGTGGGGGAACTCTACTTAATACAAACATTAATTAAATTGGATCAAATTTAATTTAATCTTGAATCTAGTTATTTCTATCACAATTTAACTCAACTTGAGTTATTTAAATGAAGCTTAATCAAATGGATCAGTACAAAAAATTCATTCCAAACAAGTGTAAAAAAATGGAGAAATAGAAGGAACTTATCCGCAACAAAAAATGAAGAAGAACATGCTAAGGAATAAAGCAAGGTTTTAGCTCTATCTCTAGGTACTTGTTTCTCTTCATGAAACTATAGCTTTTATGCTCTTATAGACCTTGTTCTGATCATTTAATTGCCACTAATATGGAAATCATCATAAAGTGGTAATTGTTGATCTGGAAATGGAATTGACCGTGTTGAAAGAAGGATCATTTAATTTGGTGAAGAGGTAGAATTTTTATTGTTAACGGGTGTATCTTCATTGACTTGTTATCTTTTAACGGGTAAATTATTCTTTTATTGACAGAGCGTGGCAAAATTAGAAAATGAGAGAAGATCTGTTTTGAGTTGGAATCATTATTATTTAACTGATCCTACGGTCACAAATAATATCACCTGCATGTGTTATCAAAGATTATCAAAGGTGAAATTCATATACTTAAACAACATCTACCATTTGTGTAACACCTCATACCCGGTCCAGGAGTCCGAGCCAGATACCTGAGCATACATTAGGTTCTAATCATGTTGGATGGATCAGGATCTGTGTTACGCATATTTCGCAAAAGCAAACAAATTAAAATCTCTTACTATACATCACACACAATGTTCAATGTAACTAACATGCAATTGAATCTCAATTAAACAAGCAAACATTACATTTAAACATTTAGGGGTATTTTGGTTATTTCACAGCGTATAATAAATCAATAAGTCAAATCACCCAATTAAGTTTACCACATGTTAAATCTTGTCATAAAGAAGAAGCACGTAAAATTTCATACCAATCGGACATCAGACAATCACTCGATCGATCATACAAGATTAGGGACCAAAACATAAATATGCAAAACTTATGTACCAAATAGTAACATGCAATTGAGGGTTCCATTATGGAATTAAGTGTGTTTAAGAAGTAATCATTCGAATCTCATCAAATTTCCAATTTAAGAGTTCAAGTAATTAAACAAATCAATTTATGAGTTAAATTGAACTCACATAATCATTCAGGGTTCAAATTATAATTTAAGAACACTTCAGACCTTTAATGAATGCAATTTCACCTTTTTCCATCTAGCAAGAAAGCGAAGGGATCAATCCTTTCTTGAAAGGGATCGATTCTTTTGAAAAGGGATTGATCCTTTGCAAAACATAAACTTTGGGATTGATCCTTTCCCCTAAGGGGTGTTTGGTTCAAGGATTGTGGGATTCCCATGGGATGGGAATCCCACATTCCAATGTTTGGTTGGCCTGGAATCTCATTCCCGGTAATGTTTTATTACCAATAGTAGATTTTTTGGGGTATATTACCGGGAATGTCATTACCTCCCTTCCCTTAGGTATTGAAACATTACCGGCATTTTAGACTAAAATGCCCTTAAATTTTTATTTTTTTTTTCAAAAATATCCTTCTTCTATCATTGAATAATAAAAATTCTACGAAGGTTAAATTACAAATTTATCCTTAAATTATTTTAGATTTACAAAAAAAATTCTATAATTAAAATTTTATATGAAGTTCAGGGATTAAAAAAATTTACCCTTTCATTAAACCTTTTTTATATTTTTAATTTTTTATAAATATTTTATATAAATATTATTAATTTAATTTTTAAAGAAAATATATAAATATTTTACAATTTGTAATATTATACAAATATATAATAAGGACAATTTGGTCAAATATACATTCCAATAATCTTTTATTCCTTTACCAAACACGGTAATCTTACATTCCTGCTAAACCAACCAAACACAAAATACAACATTCCCAGTAATCCTATTCCCTGGTAATCTTTTATTCCCACTGATAATCTTACATTCCGTGAACCAAACGCACCCTAAGGGATCGATCATTTTTCTGAAAAATTCCTTATTTATCAAGAACATGCATATTTGGTCAACTAATCACCCACATAAAAGTATTCATGGACTAGGAATATGCTTGGACACTATTCAACCATTTTATATATGTCAAGAAAAATGTATAGCATGCTTTATAACACAAGTCAACACATTAATCAAGGATTTGGTCCCAAAAGTCAACAATTGCATTAAAGTTCATTTCAAGCACAAGTCACCTACTCATTTTTGGCATTTAAGGTCGTTTCATGGAACCTAAGAGTCTAACACGTTTAGTTTACCAATTTACACTTAACTAAACACTTTGATCACTTCTTTAGGGACTAAAACAATATTTGAGTAATCTCATGCTTCAAGCAACAAGTTTATACTTATAAATCCAAATTTAACAAATCAAGCCAACATCAAATCCCAAACGTAAATCCACTTATTACAAACCAAAATCCAACATTATAAGTCAAACAAAGTGAATAATGGGTGTAAGTCCCAAACATCCCCAAATTGCCACACAAAGCTTCCTAAGACCACATACGTATTACTTTATGCCTTACCCTTGCATGATCACACCAATGCCAAGCTTATCGCCTGCAAACTCAACTCTAATCCTCTGAAAAGTGTTAACAACAACTATGAGCTTATAAAGCCCAGTGAATGACTAATATTCAAAGTAATGCACATAACCAAGATAAAGATCAATCATATATGTTCATATGTAACTTGTTCTTTACTCTGCACATATAATTCAACATCTCATGCTTTAATGATCAGCTAACGTTTTCCAAATCACTCAATTTATGTATTAAACAAATATCAAGGATCATATTGTTCAAAAGAAATCACAAGCACGCATGCACAATTGCCTTCTTTCGCAAGCCATACAATCACACACATTTTTTCATTTTTAAGATCAATGGCTTCTCATGGGATAAACAGACTCCATACAACTCCCGTTTTGCTTACGGACTCACATAGGTCCGAAACCATGAATTAAGGAGCAAACTCAATGCCCAACCTTACCACGTATCTTCTCAGAGCAAAGCTAAACGTATGATAACCGTCGTTTTGTTATCAAAATAATTCCGGCTTCTCAATTAAATAGAAAGGAAAAGGTAGAATAGAGAAGCAAGGTTGATCCACATGGATTATGGTTTTTGTGATTTAGTAAAATTGTTTATTGATAGGAAAAAATAGAATTCCAGGTAAAGTTGAAAAGGTATAATAAAATAAATAATTATAATTTAAAAAGGAAAAATAATAAAATAATAAATAATTGTAGTAAAATAAAAAGGGGGTCTTTAAAAGTTATTTTTAAAATAAAAGATAAGAATTAAATAAAAGAAATAATTAAATAAATAATTGAAAAAGATTGAGATAAAGAGAAACTTATAGTGAAAGTAGCCTCAGACTTCAACTTTACCTCAAATTCCTCGGATCATCGAAACAAATTTTTTACTTCAGGATTCACGTCGGCTTACAAGGACAATTCTTCATTGCCAACTTGGATTGTGTTGTTTCAACAATAACCTATTCCGATCTCAGTTTCTTCTTAACAAACAATTTTTCTAAGTTTGTTCTCAGGAAGTCGAATGTGCTTCAATAAGTCAATCATTCTTCAAACATTAATCATAACAACGTCCGGACCAATGTCGAAATCGTTTTAATCTGAAAAGTAAGCTCAGAAAACAGAGAGAAAAATCTTGAAGCGATTTAAGTGCCTTACAATTCTCACGTTTGGAATTGAGTCTTCGCTTTAGCCTTCGACTTAAAAGAAAATTAGCTAAGCATGACCAAAGTCATGCTTAGCAATTGTTGAAACTGAAATTTAAATGAAAATAGAGGAGTATGCGAAAATAAATAGAAAGCTAGAGAGAAAATGAAGATTTTATTCTCAGATGAGAGAGATATGTTTCTAGGCTTACCCTTAGAGGGTATTTATAGCCTTTAAATTCGTAAAAACAAGCTAAAACATCTTAAATCTTAATTAAAACACTTAAAACTATTTAAACTAAAATACCTAAAACAAAGATAAAATATAAAAATAATATCCTGAAACTTAATTAAAATACTAAAACCTATTTAAACTAAAATACCTAAAACAAAGATAAAATATAAAAATAATATCTTAAAACTTAATTAAATAACTAAAACTTATTTAAACTAAAATACCTAAAACAAAGATAAAATATATTATTTAAAATATTATCCTAAAACTTGAGTTTAATTCAAATTAGAATTCAAGAAATGTGTGGCCAATTCATTCGTTCTTCTAGAAACGCTGACTGGATCTTCTAGAAGGTGTTGACGTCATCGCCTCATCGGATGTTTCATGCCAGAATTCATGCCCATTAGTTCAGCTTCGATTCCGAAAATAAAAAAACTACAGAATTCCGCCCTTTTAGTGCAATTTCCAAAATCTAATGTCCTGCACAGAAAATGAAAGAAAACGAACAATTAAGCCACAAAAACCAATGATTAAGGAGTAATTTAAAAGTAAAATGTTAACTAAATTAATCACTTATCAACGTACCATCCGAACCCCGTATAATCCCGAATCACACACTAATACAAAACACATATAGTACTCTTTCCTAGGCATTCCTTTCATATCCAAAGGTCATATTAAGAACAATAAACAAGTTATCCAATATCCAAGAGTTGTTATCAATGATGCAGAGTTTTCACATACTGATTCAAATACATTTTGAAACACACTTACGGATGGTTGTCATGATCAACCCACATATTTGGACAGAGATAAAGTTCATCTCATCAAATTCACATTCAGAATATATATAGATTTTCACAAACCGTTTCCAAAATCCTATGCATCATTTGCAACACATCATATTCATAATTCACATTCTCATTTCTGAAACAAGTGACATCATTTGTAAATCAACATAATTCAAATTCCATCATCATAATTAACCAAATAACACAATATATCAGAATTACAAATGCAATGCTACAAAAACCTCAACCTTGAATCATGTTCATTGCCTAAGAATGAGAGCCACTCACTTTGATGTTCAGGAACCGAAAACACTTTCAAACACTACCTCAACGTTCACCAAACTCAAAGCACCAAGTTCCCTCAACTAACAACACAATAAGAACCTTGCAAAGAAAATTAACACATCACAATCTAATATAAAACAAAGCAAAATCCTCAGTTTCTAAAACATAGCGCAAATGACAAAAAAACCAAAAACCTTACCAAAACGTTACTCTGAAAGCTCCAATCTGAAACACACAAATCTCCACACTAAAAGCTGATAAAAAAAACTATAATCGACATCAAACTCAGCTAGAATCGTACAAATTAACATCTACAAACCTAAATTCTTGAATTCCCAAAAATACCAAAAATCGACATTGTTTACAAGAAATCGATATCCAAATCATTTACAATCGAAAAAATAATTTAATATGATTATAACCAATCCAAAAACAACTCAATTTCATTAAGAATACCTCAAAACCAAATTCAAGAAATCAACACATTAATTAGCTCCGAAAATCAATTCAAATATTAGAAATCATTTTAATTAAATCAACAATTCAATAGAATCAGTAACACTTATTCACTTGCCCTCGAAGATTGAAAGAAAACCAACGAAAAGATCCTTACTTTGCTGGAAATAGATTGAAATTGAGATCATCAATGGAACTCTATTATGATCAAGCTTTAAAAACAAGAAGAGAAGAGAAACTTGAGAATTAAAACCAAGATTGAGATGAGTGAATTTAGAAATCAAGAAGAAAAAGAAAAATAATTGATTAGTTTGTTTGGGAGAAAACGAGAGAAAATGGAGGAAGTTAAGAGAAGTTAATAAAATTTAAAATAAGAAAGAAATGAAAAGCACGTGAATCAAAACAAGAAAATGTAATTTAGATTAAAATGAATCTAGTTGGAAAATGATAAAAAGGGAAAATTAAAACATTTTAATTTAGGAGGAAAAGCTCTAAATATAAGCCTTGGTATAATTGCTTCATAGACTTTGAACATTGTGAAAATTTACAAAATTATAACCCAAATAATAATTTCCAATTCTTTCAATTCAGTCACCAAATCATTTAGTTAAACTTATAAAATTAAAATTAATCTTCTAAATTCACTTAAAACCTTTCCAAAATATTTTTAAAACCAAAATATGAATTTCAAAAAAAATTCTTCCTTTTTATCGGGAAACTAGAAATCGACCTGAAACTGACCCAAACTATCAGACCCGACATTAGGACTTTACAACTCTCTCCCCCTAAAAAGAATTTTATCCTCGAAATTACCATAGCTAAACAACTGCGAAAAATGAGTTCTCATCGACTCTTCCATCTACCAAGTCACCTCCTCAGTATTTTTGTTATGCCACAACACTTTTACCAATGGAACATACTTCTTCCGAAGAACTTTCACATCGAGCCAAAATCTTATTTGGTTATTCCTCATAAGAAAGATCTTCGTGTACCTCAACGTCATCAACCGAAATGACATGAGAAGGATCTGACCTATATATATGTAACATCAATACATGAAACACGTGAATACGCTCGAGCTCAGATAACGACCTCAAACGATATGCAACTGGCCCAACACACTCTAACACCTCAAACGATCATATAAACCTCAAAATAAGCTTACCCTTACGCCCAAAACGTAACACCTTCTTCCAAGATGAAACCTTAAGAAACACCAAGTCACCCATAGCATACACAACCTCTCAAAGCATACGTTAACTGATCCTTAATCAACTTAACTTTATCTTCAGTCTCTTGAATCAATTCTTGCCCAACAACACATTTCTCACTCAACTCAATCCAACACAAAGGAGTACAACACTTACGCCCGTATAACACCTCAAACGGAGCCATCTGAATACGAGCCTGAAAATTGTTATTATAAGTTAACTCTACCAGTTGCAAATAGCGCTCCCAAGAACCAACAAAATCAATCATGCACGCCTAAAGAATATCCTCCAAAACCTATATCACACACTCATATTGACCATTTGTCTGCGGATGATAAGTCGTGCTCAAACTGCGGCTCACGATCTGAAATGATCGATAAAGGAACTCCATGCAACCGCACTATCTCTTCTATGAACAACTTAGCTAACCTTTGTAACGAAAACGTAGTATGAATCGACATAAAATGTGCACACTTAGTAAACCGATCATCTATCACCCAAATTAAATCCTTCTTTGATGTTGTCAATGGCAAATCCATCACAAAATCTTGCATAATTCGTTACCACTTCCACTCAAGAATACTAATGTATTGCAATAAACTCGAAGGAAACTGATGCTCGACTTTAACACGCTAACAAACCAAACATTCTCCAACACACTCAACAATAGCACACTTCAACCCATACCACCAAAACAACTCACACAAGTTCCGAAACATCTTTATACTACCCAAATGCATAGCAAATGGTCCACTATATACCTCCATAAAAAGCTCAATCCTCAAACCCTCATCCCTCAACACACATAACCTACCTCAAAAGCACAAAACACCCTCAGAGTTCAACGAGAAGTCACCTTCAACACCATCTCACACTAGCTGAAACTTTTCTTCTAACTACTCGTCGCTTGGTTGTAAATCTTGAATACATTTAGACCACGTAGAATTAACTCCCAACTCAGCTACTAACGCTTCATCCTTAGCCAAACCCAAACGAGCAAAATGGAACATAACTCACCCAATGACTTATGACTCAAGGCGTCCACAACCACGTTAGCCTTACCCAAATAGTACTCAATCACACAATCATAGTCCTTCAATAACTCAACCCAACGCCTCTATCATAAATTCAACTCCTTCTGAGTGAGGGTGTATTTGAGACTCTTGTGATTACTATAAAAAATACACTTCTAACCAAACAAGTAGTGTCACCAAATCTTCAATGCAAACACTACTGCAACCAACTCTAAACGGTGCGTAGGATAGTTATGCTCATGCGGCTTCAAGTGCCTCATCGCATAAATAACTACATTTTTGTCTTGTATAACCAAGCACCCAAGACCCACAATTAACACATCATTGTAAACCATAAAATCGTTTCCCGACACCTATTGAACTAACACCGAAGCCTCTATCAAAGTTGACTTGAACAACTCAAAACTATTTTACCTATCACACATCCATTCAAACATAACATCCTTTTGCAACAACTTAGTTAACGGGGCATCTACTCATGGAAAACCCTCAACAAACCGTCTATATTACCCAAAAACTGTGAACCTCAGCAACACTCCAAGGCGGCTTCCACTCAACTATCGCCTTAACCTTACTCGGATCAACCCTGAATATCCTCACCTAAAACAATATGACCAAGAGATGCCACTTTTCCTAACCAAAACTCGCACTTAAAAAACTAAGCATTCAACTTATTTTCCTTCAAAACTTACAAAATAACCCGAAGATACAAGTCACGATCTTCCAAAAAAGCTGAGTACACCAAGATATCGTCAATGAACACCACCAAAAAATGATCGAGATACAGATGAAACACTTGATTCATCAAATCCATAAAAGCAGCTTGAACATGAGTTAAACCAAACGGCATCAACAAGAACTTGTAACGACTATAACGCATCTGAAAAGTTATCTTCATCACATCCAGTTCACTAACATTTTACTGATAATACCCATAACGTAAATCAATCTTTGGAAACACCTTGGTACCCCTAAAATGGTCAAACAAGTCATCGATCCTCGATAAAGGATATCGATTCTTGATTGTCAACTTGTTCAATTAACGATAATAAAAGCACATTCGCATTGTACCATCTTTCTTCTTTGCAAACAAAACTGGAGCACCCCACGTAGAAATACTCGGAAGGATGAAACCTCTATCCAACAACTATGGAAACTACACTTTCAACTCTTTCAACTCCTTATGTGTTATGTGATAGGGCACAATAGACACAGGGATTGAATCGATATGAGTCTTTATATGAAACTCAACATCACGGTCCGGTGGCAATCTCGAAAGCTCTTCTAGAAACACATCCGAAAAGTCCTGAATCGTATGAATATCCTACACATGTAACTCCCGACCACTCGAATTAAGTACGTAATCCAAGTACGCCTCACATCCACGACCCAACATCTTACTTGCATCCAAAGTCGACAGAACATTAGAAAGAAACTTCAGTCTCTCATCCACAACCACTAACTCAACATCGTCCGTCATCTTCAGAATTGCCCGAGACAACTAAAAATCCAAGTGCACACGATGCTCGCATAACTAATGTGTACCCATAATGACATCAAAACCATGGAACGATAACTCCATCAAATTGGCCAAAAAAATATACCTTGAACAACAAAATGACACCTATGGTACACACGATCCACAAGTACTCTCTCGCCTAAAGCTCCATTTACAACCAAACCAACACTCTTAACAAAAAAAGGAACACTCAACCAACTAGCCAAACTATCAAGGATATAAAAGTGCGTAAAAAGAGAATCTATCAAGGCAAGCAAAGGAAAAGACTATAGTAAAAAAGTACATGAGATAATATCCATCGAAACATGATCATACGGCTCATGAATCGAGTACACTCTAGCAGGTCCACCAGTCTAAGCTACCCCAACATAACTATGGCCTCTACAAAGAGTGTGGCCTATCGAACGACCCATACTAACTTGACCACCTCCTCAAGCAAGAACAGATGTACCATCTCTAGGTTCAGCTCTCCTCGTACAATATCGCAACCGATGACCCTTTTCTGCATAACGAAAACAACCTCCAGTAGTACGCCAACACTCGCTCGGATGACTCTTACCATAAGAAAAATAGAGAGGGGACTACTACCAACCTCCAAATGATCCAACAGCTCTACTAGACTGACCCTGACGAGAATCACACCGATCTGATCCTTGCCCCTCTTAGCCAAACGACTCCGAAAATTAGCGTCACCAAACCTATTTACAAATGACTCCCTAACGGGTCCATCCAAAGTACTTTCAACATCCCTCCCCTGATCTACCAGAACATCGAACACATCTGAAGACTCGATAACCAAGTAGGCATGAATCTCTCTCCTCATACCATCCTTAAACCTCTTTTACCTCGTAAGCTCATTCAAAAAAATCTCTCGAGCATACTCACTTAGACGAACAAACTTGGCCTCATACTCAGATATTGATGAATAACCCTAAACTAAGTCGAGAAACTCTTTATTCCTCGTATCCGTGTATTATCTACTAAAAACTTGCACCTAAACACCTTCAGGAATTACGTCCATATCATTATATCCTCAATAGTACTCGTCTATGTCGTGACCCACCAATGATGAGTATTACCCTAAAGTAAAGATGTAACATAACTCATCCTCTCAACTTTGGTACAGTTCATCTAATCCAAACCCATATAACACTCTCCAACAACTCCTCTGCCACTGTCGGCTAGGTACGGTGAACACAACTAAACTCTCTGGCTCATAAAGCCCTCACTCGCTCTAGCGGTAACCCTCTAGAAGCTGGTATCAGTACAAGAATTGGAACCTTAATTGGAATGGCTCGACGCAAGGCTTCTAGAAGTGCCTCTGTCAATACATCAACATGAGGGTTCGGTTGTAGAACTACTGGAGGGGGTCCATTAGCACTACTCCCGACCTCGATCGTATTTACCCTGTTAGTAAGATAACTCGACCCTAAAACCCCCAAAATAGCACATCATTGTGATACCATCACTCTAACTAAACACATTACAAACCATCATCAGAGTTAGAAGTGCACCAGTGATCAAGGCAAGACCTACAAATACATTTCAAAACTATGTGGCAATTTGGTTTTCGTTTCCTACCCCGACCTACAATAGCATACACATCATTAATCAACAAAAAATTTGCATAACTTGGCTCTGATATTAACATATGTAGCGCCTCTTACCCGGTCTAGGATTTTGAGTTGGATACTTGAGCGTACATTAGGTTCCAATCGTGTAGGACGGATCATGATCCATTTTACACATATTTCGAGAAAGTAAACAAATTAAAATCTCTTACTATTCATCACACAAAATGTTCAATGTAACTAACATGTAGTTGAATCTTAATTAAACATGCAAACATTATATTTAAATATTTAGGGCTATTTTAGTCATTTCAGATCGTATAATAAATCATCCAGTCAAATCACCCAATTAAGATTACCACATGTTAAATATTATCTTAAATAAGCAGCACATAAAATTTCATACCAATAGGACATCATATAATCACTAGATCGATCATACAAGATTAGAGACCTAAACGTAAATATAAAAAACTTATGTACCAAACAATAACATGCAATTAAGGGTTCCATTATATAATTAAGTGTGTTTAAAAATTGGTAACTCAAATCTAATCAAATTTCCAATTTAAGAGTTTAAATAATTAAATAAATCAATTTCTAAGTTAAATTGAACTCACATAATCATTCAGGTGTCAAATTAGAATTTCATAACACTTTAAACCTTTAATGAATGCAATTTCACCTTTTTACATCGAGCAAAACAACAAAGGGATTGATTCTTTCTTGAAAGGGATCAACCCTTTTCCACGGGGGATTAATTCCTTTTTTATCTTTGCAAAACAGAAACTTTGGGATCAATCATTTCTCCTAAGGGATCGATCATTTTTTCTGAAAACTACAAATTTATCAAGAACATGCATATTTGATCAACTAATCACCAACATAAAAGTATTAATGGACTAGGAGCATGCTTGGACACTATTCAACCACTTTATGCTTGTCAAGAAAAAGGTATAGCATGCTTTATAACACAAGTCAACACATTAATCAAGGATTTGGCCCCAAAAGTCAACAATTGCATAAAAGTTCATTTCAAGAACAAGTCTCCTACTCATTTTTGGCATTTAAGGTCTTTTCATGCAACCTAAGAGTCTAACACATTTAGTTTACCAAGATACACTTAATTAAACACTCTAAACACTTCTTTAAGGACTAAAACAATATTTGATTAATCTTATGCTTCGAGCAACAAGTTCATACTTATAAATCCAATTTAACGAATCAAACAAACATCAAATCCCAAATGTAAATCCACTTATTACAAATAAAAATCCAGCATTATAAGTCCAACAAAGTGAATAATAAGTCTAAGTCTCAAACGTCCCCAATCTACCACACAAAGTTTTCAAAAACCACATACGTATTACTTTATGCCTTAGCCTTGCTTGATCGCACCGATGCCAAGTTATTCTCCTCCAAACTCGACTCTAATCCTCTAAAAAGTGTTAACAATGAGTGTCATCTTATAAAGCTGAGTGAACTACTAACATTCAAACTAATACACATAATCAATATAAAGATCAATCATATATGTTAATACGTAACTTGTTCTTTACCCTACAAATATAATTCAATATCTCATGCTTGGATTATCAGCTAATGTTTTCCAAATCACTTAATTTACATATTAAACAAATATCAAGGACCATATAGTTCAAAAGCAATCAAAAGCATGCATGCATAATTACCTTCCTTAGCAAGCCACACAATCACACACATTTTTCCATTTTAAGATCAACAATTTTTGCTCGAAACAGAACTCACTCATTGAATAAACGAACTCCATACAACTCCCGTTTTACTTACGGACTCATATAGGTCCAAAACCATGAATTATGGAGCAAACTCAACACCCAACCTGACCATGTATCTTTTCGGAGAAAAGCTCAACGTACCATCATAACCCCGTATAATCCTGAATATCACACTAGTACAGAACACATAGAGTACTCTTTCCTAAGCATGTCATTCATATCCAAAGGTCCTATTAAGAACAATAGCTAATTAATCCAATTCACCAAGAGCGGTTGTCAATGATGCATAGTTTTCACATATTTATTCAAATACATTTTGAAACACACTTACTGGTGGTTGTCATGATCAACCCACATATATGGACAGTGAGAAAGTTCAACTCATCCAATTCACATTCAGAATATATATAGATTTTCATAAACTATTTCCAAAATCATATGCATCATTTCCAATACATCATATCACAATTCACATTCTCATTTATGAAATAAGTGGCGTCATATGTAAATCATAATTAACCAAATAACACAATATATCATAATAACAAGTGCAACACTACACAAACCTCAACCTTGAATCATGTTCATTTCCTAAGAATGAGAACCACTCACCTTGCTGTCCGAAAATGCTTCCAAACACTACCTCAATGTTCACCAAACTCAAAGCATCAATTTTCCTCAACTAACAACACAATGAGAACCTTGAAAAGAAAATTAACACATCACAATCTAATCTAAAACAAAGTAGAATCCTCTATTTCTAAAACAGATTGTAAACATCAAAAACACCAAAAACATTACCGAAACGTCACTTCGAAAGCTCCAATATGAAACGCATGAATCTCCATACTAAACGTTGATAAACAACAACTATAATCAACATCTAACTCAGCTAGAATCGCACAAATTAACATCTACAAACCTAAATTCTCGGATTCCAAAAAATTGACATTGTTCTCAAGAAATCAATATCCAAATCATTTGTAACAAAACTGATTTAATATGATTATAAACACTCCAAAAAACTCAATTTCATTAAGAAAACCTCAAAACCAATTTAAGAAATCAGAATATTAATTAGCTCTGAAAATCAATTAAAATATTAGAAATCAACAATTCAATATAATCATTAACACTTAGTCACTTGCGCTCGAAGCTTGAAAGAAAACCAAGGAAAAGTCCTTACCTTGCTGGAAATAGATTGAAATTGATATCATCAATAGAACCCCATTATGGTCAAGTTTTAAAAACAAGAAGAGAAACTTGAGAATTAAAATCAAGATTAAGATGAGTGAATTTAGAAATCAAAAATAAAAATAGAAAGAATTGATCAACTTGTTTGGGAGAAAATGGAGAAAGTTAAGAGAAGTTACTAAAATGTAAAATAAGAAGGAAATGAAAAGCACGTGAATGAATACAAGCAAATGTAATTTAGATTAAAATAAATCTAGGTAGAAAATAGTAAAAAGGGAAAATTAAAACATTTTAATTTAGGATTAAAAGCTCTAAACATAAGCCTTGCTATAATTGCTACATAGACTTTGGACATTGTGAAAATTTACAAAATGATCACCAAAATTATAGTTTTCAATTATTTCAATTCAGTTTCCAAATCATTTAATTAAACTTCCATAATTAAAATTAATCAGCTAAAATTACTTAAAACCTTTTCAAAATATTTTAAAATCAAAATATGAATTTAAGAAAATTTTCTTCCTTTTTATCGAAACTCTAAAAATCGATCTGAAACTGACCCTAACTACCATACCCGACTTTAGGACGTAACAATGTGGATATTGAAACATTAAAGTTTGCAACAAGTGCCCTGACCGTGTGAGACAAGAAATGGTTGAAATCTTACTCAAGAAAAAAAATAGAGAATATGAATTTAGTGAATGACCAACATGAATATGATTATGATCAAATAGATGATTTTGATGATGAAGATGAAGTGTAAGTGTTAGAATCAAACCCAAAAAGAAGAAAAAGTCAAAACATCAATGAATCCAAATGTTAATAGGGTAAGATAAGTTGATCCAATGAATGTTTTATCAAATCTCTTACAAAATTAATAGGTAAACATATGATCATTAATGAGACCTATAAGAAAGAAAAAAGTGAAAACCATATCCTAAATTCGCTAAAAGGATGTATGACCCTGCGATTCTCTTTAGTGCTCTCACTCATCCTAGCTTTAAAGTGGCAATTAATTCAATCACCAAAGCTGGAATTAGAATGAAGCCACCAAGTACTTATGAAGTAAGAGTCTATTTGTTAAAAAACGAAGTTGCAAATACCAATGAGACTATGAGAAATCATAGAAAAGAGCAGGATGTTCTATTATGTTTGGTGGATGGACTGATCAAAGTGGAATAATAATCATTAACTTTTTAGTTACTTGTTCAAAAGAAAGCATGTTCCTTGAGTCTGTTGATGCATCAAGTTATTCAAAGACCGGTGATATATTATCTAAACTACTAAGTAGAATTGTGGATGAAGTAGGTGCTCACAATGTTGTGCAAGTTATAACATACAATGAAAGTAACTTTGCAGTTGCAGGTGCACTCTTGATGGCAAAGTATCCACATTTTCATTGGATTCATTATTCAACCCATTATATTCATCTAACTCTTGAACATATTGGAGCAATTATTGTTATCGATAAGATCTTAAAGAGGGTAATTCAAATTAATAGCTACATTTATCAGTGCCCAAATCTTTTCAATATGATGAGACAATTCACCAAACAAAGGAACTTGCTAACGCTAGTGAAGACTAGATTTGCTTTTTCCTTTATCAGATTTTTATTAATACACAAGCAATAAGTAAAATTGAGAAAAATGTTTACATCTCAAGAATGAAAAGATAGTAAATAGTCTAAGAAACCCAAGGAAAAAGAGATGTTGATACTATTTTGATACATTCCTTTTGGAACGGTATTGTATATGCATTGAAGTTAATTGGTCTTTTAGTTTGTATACTAAGAAAAATTGAGGGAGAGGAAAAAAGTTGTCATGAGATACAGATATGAAGTTATGGATTGTGCTAAAAAGCTATTGTATCTTCATTTAATGGAAATAAGTCCAAGTACTCTTAAGTCTTTAAAATTATAGACAAGAGATGAAAATCCCAGCTATTGGCCACCTTCTTAATCTTGAACACTATATAATAATCCTCGATCTAAGCAATGTGAAGAAGTTATAAACGGCTTGTATAGATGTATCCTAAGGTTGGTCCCTACAGAAGATTATGGAAGAGTTCACTACTTACAAGCAAGTACATGGACTATTTCGGAATTCAATGACTATTAAACATAGGAAGTCTAAGGCTTAGAGTAAAGAAACTTTAACTATTTACAAAACTTTATCTAAATCTAATTTTTATGTTGTAACTGAGAGGTGGAAATGTTATAATTCTTCAACAACTGGTTTACAACAATTTTCCCTAAAAGTTTGAAGCCTTACCCAAAGTCATCTCATACATTTTCAGGGCCCTAAGCGAAATCTCAAAAATATGCATTTATAAAATGAAAGTATATTTCATTACATTGAATAATTAATTTAATATTACATAGAAAAATGATTTACTGAGTTAATCGATTAACGGAATCGGCCAAGAGGGGGTGAATTGGCAATTAAAAATTTGGTGGAAGCTTTTGCAGAAAATTGAAAGTAATTGCACAGCGATTTAGAGTGGTTCGACTTTCTCAACCAAAGTCTACGTCCACTACCTTAGCTATCCACACTAAGGATTTTCAAACAAATTCACTAATTTGTTCTTTCTTTTGAGGACAAAGAGTAACCTTACAACTCCCTCAAGAATTATACCCCAAATTCTTGAGCACACTCTTTTTCAAAGAGAAATACACAAATTTGCAAACTTACAAGGAAAACCTCACAAGGTAAGATGTTTGCACAATTCTAGAACAAGAAAAGAACACTAAAAAATAATTACAAATGAGCACAAATGGTGTTCTTGAAAGAAAAATTGGCTTGATTTGCACAAACTTGGTGTTTGATACTTTCTCTCTTGTTTTTCTATAATTTCTTGTTGATTAAAGGCTTCAGAACTTGTTTAAATACTCTCTCAATTGATTCTGAACGTTAGGAATGATTAGTGGAGTCAATGGAGCCGTTTAAGTGTGAAAACCATTAATACAACAGCTTGGAGTGTGGGGGAATCGGTACCCCTCATGGGGAATCGGTTCCCTAAGTGTAAAATTCAAATATTTCGACCGTTAAACAGGGGGGAATCGATACTCCCTGGGGGGAATCGGTTCCCTCCGAGCATTCTATTTTTATCGGAGCAAAACCATTCAGGGGGGAATCAGTACCCCCTTGGGGGGGAATCAGTACCCCCTTGGGGGGAATCGGTTTCCTCTGGACAATCTGGAATTTCTGGCTTTGAAACGGTTTGAAATACTTTGTAAAATTGTTTTGAAATTATTTTAACATTAAAACTTAATTTTACACCTGAGTAAAGATTAAAAATGACATTTGAAAGATTTGGAGTAATATTTTGATATTCTAATAATTATATCGAATATACTTAGAAAATATTTTTGGAAAATCTTAAAATTCATTTATCTTAATTTGTTATATCGAAATATCAAAATGTTTTCAACAATCTCCCCTTTTTTGATATAACAAAACATTTTAGTAATTTTAAGATTTTGAAATCAAGTTTTGAAATTACTCCCCCTTACTCTAACACTTCTCCCCTTTAAAAATCACTTTAATATTTCTCCCCCTTTTTGTTAAATCAAAAAGACCTTTAAAAGATTTTAAACAAGTTTTTGAAAAACAATTAGCCAATTGATAACTAAATATAGCGTAAGCTGCTAAGATCATAATCAAGAGAAAGATTATCCATTAGTTCCATAATTCAATATTCATAAACAATGTGAAATGGCAAAAATTGGTCATAATGCAACTAGTATGTAAATGATGCAAAAATAAACATTAAGCTCAAAATGAAAGTGAAAATCAAACCAAATATATAAAGATGTAAGTTTAAATATCCAATTATTCAAAAAAAACACCCAAAATAAAACAATCCATGAACATCAAAATGTTTCACAATTAAAAGTTCTGAGTTCGGGACGATAAACACATTGACCTAAAGACCGAGTTTGATAAATAAATTACTAAGGTGACAACCATAAACCAAGGTTTCTATATTCTTGGAAGGAACAATGTTTATAGAAACTCACTAAAGATTATATGTGGTAGATTAATCTTCTTTTTATGTTGGATACAATATATTCACTACATATCTATGTTCCTAAGGGAGGAGTACCTACCTCCGGATGGTCTAAACCACCAAGAGATCAAATAATAAAGGAATCTATCACGATGAGTTCTTAGGGTACTCTCACTATCCTTAGACTTATAGGGTGAATCCTCAGTCTCGTTTTCATTAAACCTGAGTTATCTAGTCCAAAATGGGTAGCGATTGTGCCGGAGTCAATAAAAATGAATTGTCCTAAAAGATAGGATCGAATTCTTAAAGTTTCAGATCGACGCTCGTTTTGGACACATACCACATTGGAATAGAAAAATGCGGACTAATTGATGATAAACCAAAGGTTTGAGTTTAAAGAGTTTATCAAACTTCTAGGATTTAAGAGTAGGAAGATATTGGAAGTTCATATCTTCTATAGCTTGGATCGAAGGGATACGTTCTTCCCAGATTTTGTATGACTCAAAACAAGTATGGTACATACGGTATAGATCTTGTCCACAACCAGGTCCGTTGAAACAAGAGTTCATAATGGTCATATTTGGGTTATTTGGATTGGGTGGAGGAATAAGAGGTCGATTTTGACTTGAGCTACTAGACAATGTCCTAGGTCATTTAGGATTTGACATGGTTTAAGAATCAGAATAGAATATGTAACCTGTAAATTTAAACACATGTATGCAATATAATCAAAACTCAAATGAGTCCTCAATATTTCAAGGTTCTCTAAACTGAATGTTAAAGGGGAATGTTTTGAAAAACTATTTGGAAAATAATGTTTGAAAATCATAATACGCATAGTTTTTATAAAAACAACATAATTGAATAAAAAACATCAATTAAAGCAACAATTCTTTATTTTTTTTATTTCGAAATTTAAAGATAGTTTTAAAAAATTGAGTGTTTTTGACGAAATTGGTTGTAAAATCATCATATAACCAATGCCCGATGTAATGTTCATCTTAGAACTAATCAAAACTAGTCCTAAGTTCAACAATCAATGAAATAGAGGATTTTGAAATATTACCTTGAAAATTTGGATTTTATGAGAATATGATGTTGTTTGCAAGGATTAGAAGTTGAAGAACGATCTAATTCTGACTTGTATTTGATGATTTTAGCAAAAATGGAGATTTAGAGAGAAATAGAGGATGAACGACGTTTAAGAAAGAAGAGAGGTTTTGAGAGAATGGGTTTTCTGGTCGTGATATATCCAGAACCTGTGAGGGGTATCGATTCCCTCAATGATGGAATCGATTCCCATTCAAAGGGGGAATCGGTTCCCTTATGGGGGTATCGATTCCATCTGCCAAATATTTAAAAAATCTGTATTTTAAACATCCCATAGTGCTAAAATAATTAATCCTAGTGGTATTGGAAACTCATATTCCGAAAATTAACTATGTTCAAATAATCAAATTTGTCATTAAACATCATTTGAACAAACAATTAATTTTCACTAATAATCATAAACTCCCCCTAACTAATAACAAGAATGCAATCAAAAATATTATTTTAAGCATTTTTCATTTATTCTTAAAAGTGCTAAAAATTATTTTTAAACACTAAGTGAAGATAGGTCAGTTAAACCTAATTCTCTCCTAAGTGTCCAAAATCATTCCTTATCTAAAGGTTTTGTAAAGATATCCGCTAATTGATGCAAAGTATCAACAAATTCTAGAACTACATATTCCTTAGTGACATGGTCTCTAATGAAGTGATGTCTTATTTCAATGTGCTTAGTTCTAGAGTGTTGGATGGGATTTTTAGTGAGACAAATAGCACTAGTATTGTCACACTTGATAGGAATGGTACCTACTTCAATTTCATAATCAAAAAGTTGTTGTTTCATCCATAAAACTTGTGCTCAACAACTACCGGCTGAAATGTATTCGGCTTCAGTGGTAGATAATGCAACACAATTTTGTTTCTTTGAAAACCAAGAAATCAGCATATTTCCAAGGAATTGGCAAGTACCGGAGGTGCTTTTCCTATCTAATTTGCATCCTCCATAATTCGCATCAGAAAAGGCATGCAAGCTAAAGCTAGAGTCTCTAGGATACCAAAGTCATAAACTAGGAGTGTCCTTAAGGTATCTAAAGATTCTCTTAACAGCTAGTAAATGTGATTCCTTAGGACATGATTGAAATCTAGCACATAAGCAAACACTAAACATAATGTCTGGTCTACTTGCAGTTAGATAGATCAAAGAACCAATCATTGACCTATATAATTTAACATCCACACATTTACCTCCTTCGTCCAAGTCAAGCTTTGTAGAAGAGCTCATTGGAGTGTCATGAGGTTTCCCATTTTCCAGACCAAACTTCTTGAGCATATCTTTGACGTACTTAGCTTGATTGATGAAGATGCCATCTTTTTTTTTTGCTTGATTTGGAGTCCCAAGAAAAATGAGAGCTCCCCCATCATGCTCATTTCGAATTCGCTTTGCATTAGCTTAGAAAATTATTGGCAAAGAACATCATTAGTAGAATCAAATATTATATCATCAACATAAATTTGAACTACTAATAAATCTTTACCTTTATGCTTTAAAAACAATGTAGTGTCAACCTTCCCTTTTGAAAAACCTTTTTCAATTAAAAAATTTGACAATCTTTCATACCAAGCTCTAGGAGCTTGTTTTAAACCATAAAGTGATTTTGTCAATTTAAGAACATGATCCGGAAATTTTGAGTCTTCAAAACCTGAAGGTTGTTCCACATACACTTCTTCTTTTATAAAACCATTTAAAAATACACTTTTAACATCCATTTGATATAGTTTAAATTCATGAAAACATGCAAATGCTAATAACATTCTAATTGTTTCCATCCTAGTTAGGGGAGCGTATGTTTCTTCATATTCTATACCCTCTTCTTGAGTATACCCTTGAGCAACAAGTCTAGCCTTGTTTCTCACTATATTACCACTCTCATCAAGCTTATACCTAAATACCTATCTAGTACCTACAGTAGATTTATTACTAGGCCTTTCAACTAATGTTCATTCTTTACTTCTCTCAAATTGATTTAACTCTTCTTGCATAGCCATAATCCAATGTTCATCATTTAATGCTTCTTTAATATTCTTAGGCTCTATGCATGAAATAAATGCAACATAATTACAAATATTTCTAAGAGAAGATCGAGTTGTTACCCCTTTGGATGGATCACCTATAATCTCACCATCCTTGACATAGTTGTACTCTCTTGGATAAGATACTTCCCTTTCTTCAATGGTTGGATTCTCGTGAGGATCATGAGTTTCCTCATCTTTCATTTCTTCCTTTGATGATGATTCTCCAACGTCATTTCTAACGTCATTTGTATTTATAATACCTACATCATCATTAACACAAGAATCCTTCCTCAGAAGGAGATTATCATCGAAAACAACATGTATAGACTCTTATACAACTAAAGTTCTTTTATTAAATACTCGATAAGCTTTAGAATTTAATGAATAACCCAGAAAAATTCCTTTATCACTTTTAGCATCAAATTTGCCAATATTGTCTTTACTGTTGTTTAAAACAAAACATTTACATCCAAAAGGATGAAAATAGCTAATGTTAGGATTTTTATTTTTAAAAAGTTCATATGGAGTTTTGTTAAAAAAATAGGCCTAATCATTACTCGATTAATAACATAACAAGCGGTATTTGTGGCTTCTGCCCAAAAATATTTTGGCAAATTGTTTTCACAAAGCATGGTTCTAGTCATTTCTTCTAAAGTTCAATTTTTCCTCTCAACAACTCCATTTTGTTGAGGGGTTCTAGGTGATGAAAAATTATGGCTAATACCATTAAAATTACAAAACTCAGTAAATCCAAGATTTTCAAATTCAGTTCCATGATCACTCCTAACACTAGTTATAGAGTAACCTTTTTCGTTTTAGATTACTTTTGAAAACGTGATGAATTTTTCTAATGCTTCATTTTTAGTACTTCAGAATAGAACCCATGTATATCTAGAATAGTCATCTACCAAGACAAATGCATATTGTTTTCCACCCAAGCTAGTAGTCCTAGTTGGCCCAAAAAGATCTATATGGATCAATTGTAATACTATACTAGTTGATACGTCATTAATGGATTTAAAAGAAACTCGCTTTTTTTTTCCTTTAGCACAAGCATCATAGATTTTATCATTATCAAATTTCAGTTTAGGCAGCCCTCTTACTAAGTCTTCTTGAATTAACCGTTGCAAAACACTCATACTAGCATGTCCTAGTAGCCTATGCCATAACCAACTATCATGCTCATCCTTTGCAACTAGGCATAAATTATTCATTTCTATAGAGTCTAAATGCACCATGTATATGTTTCCTATTCTATGACCAACAAGCATAATCCTATTAGATGCAATGTCAATGACTTTACAACCATTAGTTTCAAATATGACATTGAATCCCTTATCACATAATTGACTAATACTCAAGAGATTGTGCTTTAATCCATTCACATATAACACATTTTTAATTTGTATGGAAGAGTTATTACCTATTGTACCTATACCTTCAATGTGACCTTTTGAATCATCACCAAAAGTCACTTCTCCTCCATTTTTGGCTTTAAGCTCTATGAACCGGTTTTTGTCCCCGGTCATGTGTCTCGAGCATCCACTATCAAGGTACCATGAATTTATATTTGTTTCCCGTGCCTTGTAGCAATGCTCCTTTTCCTACAAACATAGATTAATTTTTGATTTTTGGTACCCAAATTCTTTTGGGTCCATATTCATTAGTTTCCAAAATCCTAGTCCCCTTAGGTATCCATTTGTGTAGGATATCTTTATCTTTAGTAGTAATGAGTTCTTTAGGAACCCACATACTTCTAATGATTTTTCCATTAGAGGTTCTTCAGGGACCTCTATGATTGTAGTTTTTAAAACTTTTTCTAACAAAGTTGGATTTTGAATTTTCTCCTTTTTCAAAACGTTTTGTTCCAACTTTATCAAAAGAAGCTTTAAGATCATCAATTTTCTTTTGATGATCATAATTGATCTTTGAAAGTAAATTTTGCAAAACTGAATTTTTCTTTTCAAACTCTTCTAGTTTGATTTTCAAATCTTTGATTTTACTTTCAAGATCGTTGTTGGTTTTGGATATGAGTTTATTTTCATTTTCAATTTTGAAATATCATTTTTATGTTTTAAAAACAATTTCTCATAATCCGAAACCAACCCATTATATTCCTCTAATAGCTCATCATAAGATAAATCATCAAAATCAGATGAGTTAGAGGTTACCTTAGAATCTTCCCCGAATGCCATCAAGCACAAGTTTGCTACTTCTCGTTCCTCTTCATCGGAAATGTCTTCATCGCTCCATGTAGCCACATGAGCCTTGTGCTTATTCTTTGATTGACCCTTTCTCTTTAATTGTGGGCAATCATATTTGACATGCCCTGGCTTTTTACATTCATAGAAAATGATCGGGTCCTTCTCTTTTGGTTCATTTTTGAGGCCTTCATTTCGTTTGAATTTTCTTCCTTGGTAAGGTCTCATCATTTTTCTGAACCGTTTGGCAAACAATGTCATTTCCTCATCATCGTCATCTTCATTCGAATCACTCTCATCTTTTGTGGATTTGAGAGCAACTCCAATGTTTTTCTTCTTCTCCTTCTCCTTTGGTGTCTCGTCAATCTTATCGAGGTCCACCTCATCTTCAAGCATCATTTCATGAGTGAGGAGGGAACCAATTAGTTCTTCAAGAGTTAAGGACGTTAGGTCCTTAAACTCGATGATTGTCGTCTTCTTTGATTGCCATGATTTTGGAATGGAGTAAACTAACTTCCTCACAAGCTTTTCATTTGAAATGATCTCTCCATATGATTTGAGACCATTGACAATCGTTGAGAATCTATCCATCATAGCTTTGATATCTTCATTTGGTTTCATCCGGAAATTTTCATAGCTGTGCGTTAGAATACTAATTTTAGATTTATTTACCTCATCGGTACCTTCATGAGTGACTTGAAGTTTATCCCATATTTCTTTGGCGGTTGTACAAGATGAAACTCTTTCGTATTCATCTGGTCCAAGAGAATAAAATATGATATGGATGGCTTTGGAGTTGAGCTGGAACATTTTTGTCTCTCCTTCACTCCACAATCTTGGATGAGTGAGAGGTTTGATGTATCATTCTTCTACGACATTCCATGTTCCCATGTCACTTGCTTGAATGAAGTACATCATCCTATTTTTCCAATAGGCATAGTTAGCCCCATTGAATAAAGGAGGCTTGTTGACAGGCATCGAATCGAGACCGGAGTCGAAGTTTAAAGTAGAGGCCATTGATGACTTTGATTATCGATGTAACTCTTCCCGAATCGACTCAAGAGGAGATTAAACCTTCAAATGAGTTAGGCTCTGATGCCAATTGTTGAGTTAATCGATTGACGAAATCGGCCAAGAGGGGGGTAAATTGGCAATTAAAAATTTGGTGGAAGCTTTTGCAGAAAATTGAAAGTAATTGCACAGCGATTTAGAGTGGTTCGACTTTCTCAACCAAAGTCTACGTCCACTACCTTAGCTATCCACACTAAGGATTTTCCAACAAAATCACTAATTTGTTCTTTCTTTTGAGGACAAAGAGTAACCTTACAACTCCCTCAACAATTATACCCCAAATTATTGAGCACACTCTTTTTCAAAGAGAAATACACAAATTTGTAAACTTACAAGGAAAACCTCACAAGGTAAGATGTTTGCACAATTCTAGAACAAGAAAAGAACACTCAAAAGTAATTACAAATGAGCACAAATGGTGTTCTTGAAAGCAAAATGAAAATTGATAGGAAAATTGGCTTGATTTGCACAAACTTGGTGTTTGATGCTTTCTCTCTTGTTTTTCTATAATTTCTTGTTGATCAAAGGCTTCAGAACTTGTTTAAATACTCCCTCAATTGATTTTGAACGTTGGGGATGATTAGTGGAATCAATGGAGCCGTTTAAGTGTGAAAACCATTAATACAACAGCTTGGAGCGTGGGGGGAATCGGTACCCCTCATGGGGAATCGGTTCCCTAAGTGTAAAATTCAAATATTTTGACCATTAAACAAGGGGGAATTGATACTCCCTGGGGGGAATCGGTTCCCTCCGAGCATTCTGTTTTTCTCGAAGCAAAACCATTTAGGGGGAATCGGTTCCCTCTAGACAATCTGGAATTTCTGGCTTTGAAACGGTTTGAAATACTTTGTAAAATTGTTTTGAAATTATTTTAAGATTAAAACTTAATTTTACACTTGAGTAAGGATTAAAATGACATTTGAAAGATTTAGAGTAATATTTTGATATTCGAATATTATATCGAATATACTTAGAAAATCTTTTTGGAAAATCTTAAAATTCATTTATCTTAATTTGTTATATCGAAATATCAAAATGTTTTCAACATGATTAAATTTTGTAAAAATATATTATTTTGATAAGAAAACACCTTAAATACAATAAAAGAGAATAAATATAAAAACATTGAATGCATGTATGATACATAGCTTGATTTTGAATAATAAATAAATAAAAAGAATTGTATAGTATTTTATTGTTAGATTGAGAATGAAGAAGACTAAAAATTAAAGAATATCTGATAAATTGAAGAGTAAGATTTGGAAAAACAGAAAAATGATTAGATTTAATTAAAAATTGAATGAATAAATAAGAGAAATGAAAAAAGATGGTAAAACACTAAACATTTTATGGAATTATAAAATTAAGGGTCCTAATTATAAATATAAAAAATTGGTTAAATTTAATTCAAAATAAAATGAATTAATAAGAGAAAGGGAAAAGAGGGTCAAAAACTAAAAATTTTATGAAATTATAAAAATTAGGGACCCTGATTATAAATATAAAAATAAGGGCCTTAATTATAAATACAAAAAAATTGGGGACCTTGAGTGGTTGCTCAATGTGCTTCCCCTTAGAGTCAGCCTTGGGCTTACCTGTACTGCATCAAGATGTGAGAGATACTGGAACATTTTTTAGCATATGAGTTATTGTTGTTAACTAAATTTATTAATTAGAAATGTTAAGTTTTTTATCTTTTGATAATTATAAATTGAATAAAGTTCTCTCTTTGTATCATAGATTCATATCAAAAGGAGAAATAGGCTCACACAATCTAGGCTAAAAGACTTGGTGTATGTCAAATATAATCGAGCATTGGTTCAAAGATTCAAGTTATGTGATGAAATTGACCCAACAGCTTTGAAAGTTTTGATGACAACAATGAATGGTTGACTGAACGGATATATAAAGATGTTCAAGAAGAGTTTGTATTTGAAGAGAATGAAGAATTTACATAGGGACAAGTTGTGACTGATCATTACAAGAAATAACATCTTTAGTGACCATTTAATGGTGACAGAAATTATATTTAGGCAAAAAGGCATCAGAGCCCGTTGAACTTTAAAAAATCAATGTAGCCCCAATCATTTTTTTATCGATGTGGCCCTCCAACTTGAAAAAAGAATTCAATGTAACCCTTTGACCAATGTTTTATGTCGTTAACCAACATCTACGTTACTTTATGCTGACATGGCACGTCAAGCAGTCCAACATCATATTTTTAGCTATCAATTTGGCCCTCCAACTCACAAATAACTCAATGTAACCTTTTGACTCCATTTAATGCAGTTGTAAATGGGAAAATTACATCATTCATCTCTCAATTATCTTCTTTCTCCCATTTTAGTCACTAAACTTTAAAAGTTTTTAATTCTAATCCCTCAAATTGCTTCTATTTTAATCATCATGACTTATTTTAATAATATTTATGTATGATTTGGTATTCATTATTCGTATTTCATTAATATGTGATTAAAATAATATTAATTAAATTAAATTTTCAAAATTGTGATTAAATTAATTACCATAAAAATTTTAATCATATGGGGTTTAAACTTTTCTATGAAAAGTTCATCTTGTTCTTCATCATTTATTGGAATCCAAACCCAATTCCCATCTAGACTTTGTCGCGTCAACCGTCGCTCACCAGTAACGGAGAAGAGAAAGTTAGTCTTTTCCGAGAGTTTATAATTTTGAAATTTTAATTTAATTATAAGTTTGGGAATATTTTTTATTTAATCACAATTTTAAAATTTTAATTTAATTAATATTATTTTAATCATATATTAATGAAATACAAATAATGAATGTCACATCATACAAAAATATAAATAAAATAAGTCATGATGATTAATAGGAGCAATTTGAGGGATTAAAATTGAAAACTTTTAAAGTTTATTGATTGAAATGGGATAAAGAAGATAATTGAGTGATGAACATTGAGTTATTTTATGAGTTGGAGGGCCAAATTGATCGCTAAAAATATGATGTTGGGTTGCTTAACGTGCTATGTCAGCACAAAGTAACGTAGATGTTAGTCAACAACGGAAAGCATTGGTCAAAGGGCTACATTGAATTCTTTTTTCAAGTTGGAGGGCCACATTGATCCAAAAAAATGATATGGGCCACATTGGTTTTTTTTTTTTTTTTGAAGTTCAAGGGGTCTCTGATGCCTTTTTTGCCTTATTTTTATCACTTTTAAAATGAGTAATTGTGATTTATTTATATTTGGTAGGTACTAATTTTGATAATTTTAGAAAACATTACAAGTATCTCGTTACTAATAGTGTTTTATTGTGACCAAAGCAAGTTTTCATTATTAATTAGTCACTAATAAAATGCTTAAATTGGCGCCAATTTATTTTTCATGGGAACAATTGTAATAGTGATAATATATTAAGTAGTCACTATTATTATTCATAATTATGATGAAAACATTTTGTCACTATTCTTAGTTGGTGATTTGTGACGACATTTTTTTTGTTATTATTGAAGTGAATTCTTATGTCCTATTTCTATTTTTTCACTATAAACTTTGATAGTGTGATTTAATATTCAATTATTATTTTTTCAAAAAAATTGATTATTTGTATATATAATTTATGATCTTTATTGAGATGAATGTGAATTTTGCAATATCAATTAATTATTAGTACTTTTTGTTTAATTTAGGACCTCTACCATTAGGGGTTAATACATTGTCAAATATTTTTATTTTATTTTAATAAATATAATTTAAGGACACTTTGATATTATTTTAGGTTTAAATCTTACATTTATATGTTTATATTTTAAAACCAACCTAATTATTTTTTATATTTTTTCCTCCACAAACAATTTCATATGATTAATCATAGAAAATTCAATTAAATTATTATAATAAAAATTAATATTATAATTAATATATTTTCATAAAAAAATAAAATTAATTTCTACAATAGTTTAACATATTATTTTATTTTGTAAAAAATAAATATTTATTTCTTAGCATGGTGGTTGGGTGTTGCACTCTTCACCTAAAGATCCCAGATTCAATCATTTTAAAAGTCATATATTATATAAATTTATCGAAAAATAACATGTGGAACCAATAACTTGTTAGTCTAGCGAGATGATGCACTAAATCCTTTAAGTAAATTAGGTTGAAAGCTCGCTCTCGCCTATGTAGTACCCGATTCAGATTAGTCGATTAATAAATTGAATATTGGTGGTTATACAAAAAATAAACATGTAGAAATATCACATCAGCTATCGTTAACGAATAACTAATTGATGACAATAATTGTAACGCAAATTCCTAAAGAAGATTGATACATCAAAAAATGTAATATATACTATAATTGATTTCATAATAATTTTTTAATCAATCAATTTTATTATGTTGTTGGGATAAAATATTTGTCACTAATAAGAATGATATTAGTTTCTAAATTTTTGTCATTGTTATTAATATTTTGCTTAATTAGAAAATAAGTGTCAAAAACTATTTTTTCCAAAGACGTGTCCAAACTTTTTTTCGATTCATCCAGGTGTCTAACGTTACAAACATTATCACTTTAGGTGCCTCGACCGTAACATTCGTTAAAAACTTTGTTAAGTGACACGTGTCATAATTTAGTAATTTTTGAGAATTTTATTTTTAAAAATTTAAAAATATTATTATATTTTAAAAAATAACCTTAATTTCTCTTAAATTGAAAAAGCCCTAAATAACTAAAAAAGCTAAATCCCTAACCTTAAGCTGACACCGATGTTCTTGTCGGTCATGACCACTGCCGCCAACATTGTCCTTACCATCTTCCTAGTCTAACATTGTCATCCTTATCACCAATTGGTCGTCGAGATTGTGTGGGGTCGCAATTTGTAGTGTTGAGGTTTGTTGAGGTGCACACATCAATAGACTGTCGATTGGCTCCTATTTTGGTATATTTTCATGGGGTTATCGATCTTCAAGTGGAGGTTCATCGAGGAAAAAGGGTAGCTGTCAGTGTAGGTTTAGGGTTGAAATTAGAAATTTATAAAATTTTGGGTTTTTTTAAAAATTTTCAAAATCTTGGGGTTTTTTAAATATAATAATATTTTAAATAACATTTTTAAAATTATCATAACATGACGCATGACCTTTAGCAGCAAAATTTAACAATCATTATGGCCTAACCTACAATGGTATGTTTGTAACGTTAGACACATGGATGAATAAAACAAGTTTGGGTACCTATTTGGGGAAACGATATAGTTTGGGCATTTATTTTATAATTAAGTCTTTATATTTATATATAAAAAAATATAGTCGTAAAAAACATAAATAATCATGAAAAAAATTCATTAAATTCGTTACTAATATAATAGTAACAGAGTTATTAGGGACGACAAGTGATGACTCAAAAATAATTACTATGATATTCAGTGACTACATTCGATAATTTTTGTGACCAGTCTTAGTGTCACTGAAAATGCAATTTCTTGTAGTGGCTGCTGGACTTCATAAAGAACGATTTAACTTGAGATAAAAAAGGAGCCCATGAGAATCCCCAAGACAAGGAGATGAGGAAGAAGATGAGGAAAACTACGAAGGCTACCACTACGTGGAGTTTATATGAAGGAAAATTTAGCCAAGATATATGATTATATATGATGTCATATTATCATATATCATTTTGACATTATTATTTAACTAACCTTGTCTATTTAAAGTATAAAAAATTTCATATTGCATGATATAGAGGCAAATTTAGCTGAGAAAGATGATTATATATGATATCATATTATCATATATCAATTTTAGATTATTATATAACTAAATTTGTCTATTTAAAGTATAAAATTTTAATATTACATGATAAAATGAAATATCATATGCTTTCTGATTAGAAAGTTAAAGGTAAATAAATGAAGAGCTTTTCTTGAACTTATAGTCCTTTTTAAAGTGCTAAATTTTCTTTCTTGTTTAGTACTCTGCTTTATACATTCTTCTTGATTGGTTCATATTGAAGTTGAATATTCAAAGAATCTTATTATTTGTATCACTCAAAATTTTATTGAATGTAAAGAATTTTGAAGTGACACTTAATACATGAAATACTGATGATGAATACTCTTTGGTGTTTACATTGCATGAATTGTTCTTATTACTTGACTATAAAACTAAAAAAACATGTATATCTTTTCATTTAAAAAATTACGCTTTACTTCAATAAGGCATGTGTGTTACGTCTTGGCTATAAAACCTCTATCACCTCAGTGTGTCTTACGTCTTTTTTAACATTTTTTGCACCTTGAGATATTGTATTTTGATGAAATAGGGCATTGGTTTCAAAACTCATGAGAAATGTAACACCCTCATACCGATGCAGGTGACCTAATCCAATCTGAGGTGTCATATTAGGGACATCAGAGTGACCCAGACTGAAAATCCTGGAAATTTTTAAAATTTTCATTTATCCATTTAAAACTGTAAAATAATTTATAGATAAAATACAAGTTCATAACAACATTATTTTATTAAAAGTAAAATTCAATAATATCCAATAATAAACCAAATTTTAGACTCTAATATAAAAACATAATACAACCTACATGTCCCCTAATCACATACACCATACTCCGCAAGCAACGCTGGTGGAACTCCTTTATTGATGTCGATAGCTACACTCGATCAATTTTTTTAACCTGAAATGGTGAGTAAAGAGTGAGCTTAGGGAAGCTCAGTAATACAGAACTACTAGATGAATGCAATAGGTCATCGGGTATATGGTAAAGCATAAATTCCTTAGCGGGACAGTCATCATCAGATTCTAGCGATGAATTCAAATTCCATTAGCTAAGTCTTCAATTAAAAACATGAATTTACAGTATGAATGAAGTATTTAGAGAGAGAGACAAGTTCAAAAGATTGAATTGGTTCATGTTGAAGTTGAACATTCGAAGAATCTTATTATTTGTATCACTCAAAATTTTATTGAATGTAAAGAATTTTGAAGTGACACTTAATACATAAAATATTGATGATGAATACTCTTTGGTGTTTACATTGCATAAATTGTTCTTTTTAATTGACTATACAACTGGAAAAAAAACATGTATATATTTTCATTTCAAAGATTACGTTTTACTTCAATAAGTCATGTGTCTTACGTCTTTTCTTTAAAACCTCTATCGTTGTAGTGCGTCTTACATCTTTTTTAAAAGTTTTTACACCTTGAGATAGTGTATTTTGATGAAATAGTGCCTTGGTTTCAAAACTCATGAGAAATGTAACACCCTCAGACTGATGCAGGTGACCCAATTCGATTTGAGGTGTCACATTAGGGCTATCGAAGCAACCCAGCCTGAAAATCCTGGAAATTTTTAAAATTTTCATTTATCCATTTAAAACTGTAAAATAATTCATAGATAAAATACAAGTTCATAACATCATTTATATATTAAAAGTAGAATTCAATAATATCCAGTAATAAAACAAGTTTCAAACTCGAATATAAAAACATAATACAACCTACATGTCCCCTAATCACGTGCACCGTACTCCGCAAACAACGACGGTTGAACTCTTTTACTTATTTCGGTAGTTGCACTAGATCAATTTTTTTAACCTGAAATGGTGAGTAAAGAGTGAGCTTTGGGAAGCTCAGTAATACAGAACTACCAGATGAATGCAATAAGTCATCGGGTATATGGTAAAGCATAAATTCCTTATTGGGACAATCATCGTCAGATTCTAGCGGTGAATTCAAATTCTATTAGCTAAGTCTTTAATTACAAAGAGGAATTTATGGTCTGAAGGAAGTATACAAAGAGGAAGTATTAGCTAAGTACTCAGAAGATTGAATTGGGGAGTTTAGTGTGTTCCAACAAAATAGACAAATGTGTACATATCATTTAAATACATTAGTATTTTAAAACATATTTTTAAAACCACAGTAATACCCTCCAACCGAACACCGATATGCAACTTCTCTAAAACTGCATCCATAAGTACTTACCCTAAGCACACAACAAAAGAGCCACTATAAGGGAATACCTTGGGGCCTATGGGCCTGCCCAAGGGTTTCCTTAGGTCCGTAAGGATTTACAAGCATGATCAGAGCTGAACCTCCGTAGTCTAGACTCCTACCCATACAGTATCCAGTAGAAATTAGATTGAGCAATAACTTTAATATCAAAATCATGATCCAACAGAATGTTGTAAAAATGACAATGCAATTATTTAATATCAAAATCATGATCTAGTAGAATGTTGTAAAAATAACAATGTAGTAACTTTAAATGTTGTGATTGATTAACAGGGTTATTTTTACTTTTAGGGACAAACCTTGTTTTTTTCATCATACAAATATTTTTGTAGTTTCTTATCCAAGTATTTCTAACATTTAACCTTTAACGAAATTAATTAGAATTTATGAGTCATGAGATTAATTGATTTACTCATTAAATCATTGAACTTAGATTTATCTCTTTTCGATCTTTTAGTGCCTTACTTGAGCTAATTGAGTCTTTTGGGGTTTACTATCTTTATATTGTATTCAATTCGAGTCCATCAATAATTAACTCTATGTAAGTGACCAATAACTCCAATCATGCATTAACAAAACACCAACATGGACCATAAAACATGCATAGGATAGTAAAGTATTACCTCGAGTTACGAGCCACATCGATTAACCAACTAAACTTCGTTTGATCGCCCTCGAACTTTAATTCCACGTTCCAAAATATCTCGGATACATGGCAAAACCAATTACATTATAAACGAAACTTAAACGTGAAAATTTGTATTGAATCGGGAGATAAAATGCTGAAAAACAGCTTACCAAGTTTGAATTGGCAAAACAAACTTCGAAAAACATAAAATATGGCTTTTCAGAAAATTTAACTTTTTGGTCAAGGTCAATGCTTGTCAAATTCAACGGTCAGTCAAACTCAGTGAGTTGACTCGGATGGTCCCGGTTCGATCTTACTGGACTGGTTCTAGAAGGTTCCTATATCAACAAAGGAGCCACACGCGAACTGTCGGCACGTGGCGGCGCATGTGGCTATGATAGGGCCATTTTCAACGGTCTGATTGCTCTAATTACATTACTACACTACAAGCAACCCATTTCAAACCAGATAACAAGTCAAATCCACACTGAAATAACTGAAAAATAATCAAAAGCTTACCCTGGTGTCATACGAAGGAATCAGAGATGGTGGAACAACCCATCAGTTGGGTTTTGCTCAGAACGACATGAAGAGTTCCATGATACAAGCGATGAGGCAAGCGGACGGTCAATAGGGCTGAAAATTGCGAAAAATAGTACAGTGGTCGAGGTTTACTTTGAAGCTTCAAACTCCTATTCACGACTAACGACAGTGAAGCTCGACAATCAGCTAAAGGGGCTTTGGTCGCGCGACAGCAACAAGCGCGATTTTAAGGGCGATGCACAACATCGCCGGTCGAATATGGTTCATCAGAGCTTCAACAGTGATTAGGGGGTTTTAGTTTTTGGGATTTTGTTTTGAAAAAAGCTCGATTTTGATTAGAAGGTTTCCAATGTCTGATTCGAATCAGACTTAAAATAAAATTTTCATAATAAAATGAGTGGAATAGTGCCTAGCCTAAATGGTAAGGGTATGACACCTGACTACTTATATGGCCTAGGTTCAAACCCTTGAAACATTAACTATTCATTTTATTTTTTTCACTACAGACAGAAAATGGGGAATTTAATGTTTAAATCCCTAAACTTCTTGTATATATTAAAACGAGCTACAAAATTTGAAACTTTGAAATTTGGTCCCTAATTTCTTTAAATTAATTTTTATTTCAAAATGGGGTTGTGATAAGAAAGGTTTTGAAATTTTTGATACAAATTATTTTGGGTTTTGAAATCACTACTCAAGATTTCGAAACCTTTGAGACATTCTATCCAAAGCTTTAAAACTCATCTTGAAGATTTTGAAACTCTCAACCTAAATTGGTTAAATTGCTCATTTAATTCTCTTTTGATGTTTTGTATTGTTTAGGGACTTCCAAGTTATTATAATTGATAATTCATTCCTTGATAAAGTAATTTATGATGTTTTAAATAATGAAATATTCCTTTTTTTCAATTAGAGTAGGATCAAGTTACAATAAATTAATTTGATATATTTGACTCAATTTTTAACTAAGGGTCTGTTTGTTTGAAGGAAACAATTTATTTTCCCGTTTACCAATGTTTGGTTTAAAGAAAAGTAGTTGGTCAAAGTAAAACGTTTTATGGTCAAAGGAAAACAATCCCTTTTTTCCCGTAAAACAACTCATGGTCTTGATAATGGTAAGTCATTTTCCAACATGACCTTCAAAGCTCTTACCCAAAATCATCCGATCAAATACAATCACCGACTTCTCACCGGCGACATTTTTTTAGGCCAACGTTCATCTTCTCATGTAACAAAATCCCCTTTTATATATGCCTCCATGTTTTAATCTTAAATCGATTCTTCCGCCCAACGTCTCACCCCTCTCGTTTCATAGCCTTCTATCCCTCTCGTTTCACAGCCTATTAACCCTTTCTTCACCTGGTCAATCTCATAATACCCTCTTTGTCAATGTCTTTAGTACCTTCTCCATCGGTTAGCAAAAGCTTTCGCGATTGAGTCATATGCTAAATTTTCCTCTTCTTTCTGAGTGGCTGTGAACCAAAATACAAGATTGAGTTCTATTTGAAGACTCTCCCTATCATCCCGTAAGTAGCAGTCGAATTTAAATACTTTTTTTCTTTAATCCTAGGTTTGAGGAAATCTTAATGAACACTTTGAAGTTTCTAATGTTCTATTTATACTTTGCATTCAGTCTTAATTACTTATTTTTTGACAAATCTATCTCATGAAGAGTTGTTTTAAACATGAAAAAAGAATTTAATTTGGATCTCGTCCTTTTAAAACCTTAGTACATGATGAATTTGTACAATGAATTTTTATGAAAGTGTTTTTTATGAAGTTACAAAGCATCTGAGTGGTCATTTAGGCTTTATGTTGACTAACGAAGAAAATTTATAAATAGTGAAAATCTTTCAATGTATACCTTAGTGTGATATGAGCAGGAATTCAAATAAACTAGCATACTTTTTATCTAACAAAACACTTCAGTATAATGATTTATTTTCTACGTTCGAATGCTTGAAAAAAATTATATAGAAACTGAAATGGTTGTGTTTAAACCATGAGAGGATTGAAACTTGATATTGTTTCTATGAAAGATGGTTATAATGTTATGAAAAAATAAAAATCTAGCGGTGTCTTGACCTTGTCATAGTTCTTCATGGGCAAATAGATTTAGTAGGCTGGTTTTCTTTACAGTGTGAATTGTAAAACTATCAATTTCCAACTGAACCTGTCAATTTTAATGATTCAATATTACAGTGCCTGAAACATTTTATAGGATGATGATCAGAAATCGAAGAATTTGAGTTGATGATGTTTTTTGCCTAAGGTGGAGAAAATGAAGACCGTAAAATTAATTACTCAATAAAACACTAGTAACAGGACCGTAGAATTCAAGGGGTTAAACTAAAGACTCCTCATGAACTGCTGGAAATACTAAAAGATTGATGCTTTGTTTGTTTGATGTTCCCTATATTGAGTTGATGATGTTGTCATTGAACTTTAATGCAAAGAAAAGGAATGCTTTGTTCTTCCTTGGAATAAATGTACAACATAACTCGCATCATTTTCTAGTGTTTATGTTGTGAGCTCTGTTTTTGTGCAACAAGGTTGGTGGTCTATTTATGATTTTACTATCAAAAGCAATGTGGCAACTTCATATGGATCATTGAACTTTAATGCAAAGAAAAGGAATGCTTTGTTCTTCCTTGGAATAAATGTACAACATAACTCGCATCATTTTCTAGTGTTTATGTTGTGAGCTCTGTTTTTGTGCAACAAGAAGGTTGGTGGTCTTATTTATGAATTTTACTATCAAAAGCAATTGTGGCAACTTCATATGGAATATGATAAGGTAGTTTTTTTTATTGAATTTAGGTGCTCATATTACATTAGACTCGTATTTTTTACTAGGGTGTGAGTTCTTTCTGTAATGTATCCTTTAGTGATGTGGAATGTCATTATTTTCTAAAATGAATTGCACAAAATATGACAAACATGCTCAATCAGCAGAACTTATTATGGATACTCAACTTGCTATGTATGTTTTCTATGATTTTGGAATTGTTGCAGGTGGTTCAAGAATGTCTTTGGTGTATATGATGAAGAGGTCATTGATGCTATCAATGTATTTTTAATAAATTATCAATATAAGTATATCAATTGAAGCTACCTATAACATTAATTATAAGCTAAAATATAAATTTATAATAATAATTTTAGAAAATAGAAAAACACGAGAATAATTTATAAAATATGTATGTTTGTTAACGGAAAATAGATTTTCAAAATTGTTTTCAGAAAAAATTACCAAACAGTGAAAAACATTTTACACTGCATCATCCAAACAACAGAAAATGTTTTCTGAAAATGTTTTCCATAAATGTAACTCATTTTTCAGAATCAGTTTTTCGGAATTCATTTTGGGTGAAACAAACATACCCTAATATTAGATCGAGGGTGTTACATAAGATGACGAAACTGGGATGCCCATTTTGACTTATGATGACCCTGTTTTGATTGATAATAACCTTATTTTAATTGATGATGTCCTTCTATCATATCAACCTCTATTTCACACGCATGGAATATATTATGGTGCAATAAGGGTTTTTGAATTCTTAAATATGATATATTTAACTCTATGTCACTTGACTTTTTTCTTGGTACACTTAGATGAATTGTCCATTTGAAATCAATTTAAAGAAAAAGATGTTATGCTGGAAATTAAGGGTTATTGCAGCAAAGGTTATGTAGATTGTTATGTTAAGCAAAATATAATGATGTTTAGTTTTGATGATTGAGATAAATTGTGTAATAAGCTTCTAGTATTATTACAAACAATGAAATGATTCATCTCAAGAGCTATTATGAACTATTTGAAGTACATATTGATGTACACGTACACCCCAAAAAGTCAACTCTTCCATGATAAGAGAATATTCCATCAATTGTTCTGGTATTCAAATCATACATATTGATATCCATTCTATAAATGTATGATCCAAGTCAATGATACGTAGTTGTATGAAAAATACAAACAAATATTATTCTTGGCAATTGCAAAAAATGATGACTGAAATATCTTCTAAATTGTTTTTGTCAAAGTCCATCATCCAATAAGATGAGATTTGCTTGATATCTGATACATCAAAATATATTCCATCCACAATTAAATGATTATGAAGTCGTTGGATGTCTTTACATGCATATCTTGTATTTTTTTTTGTCATATTGCAATAAATAGTATACATCAATTTTAAAATAAAGAGGTTTTGTAATTAAATTTTAAACATGAATAATTTTTAGTTTATAACATTCAATTATATGTGCGTATCCAATTTTTTTTTTTTTTTTTATGTTTTCTTTAGTTTTAACTACATATATTGAAACATGATATGAACTGGTTCAATTAAACTTCGATACATGGTTAGACAATATAAAAATTCACATATTTTTGGCTTAAGCCACTGTTTGGGGAAACAAATACAATTTACAACTTACAAGCCCAAGGTGAGAACCATGATGGATGATGCTTTACAGAGATGGTGTTAATGATTACCCAATTGCCACTGTCATTCTCCACTTATCATTACTGACTGAAATGGCACTCTTTTAATTTCCACTATGGTGGAATTCTCCCTACTCATCGGCTGTTTCCATGGCTCCCCATCCATCTGCAAAAATGTATCTCTCCATTCCCCTCCCCTTAACTCCAGTCGAATCGATGCCGCCTGAAACACCAAAGGAACAAAGTTTAGTCCATCCCATTCTTTTACTCCAACATTATTTTTAACCAACTTCGATTCGTTACCATGAAAACTTCCTGGTTACAGTACCTGTGCGATGTGTTTTGCAGATATCAGTTCAACCATTACAAATGATGCATGCCATCCTTGCTTTAAGCAAAAAATTTCCAGAAGACCATCATCGACATGGGCCTCAACAAAGCCTCTCTGAAAAAAATAAACAATGAAAATTGGGGCCAATTGTTTTAGATTTAGAACTCAATCAAGCTACTCCATTATCGTAAGTCGTACATTGATCCATACAAGAGTATTATCAAGTAATCTGAACAAAATGTACCATACTTTTTCCAAATACTCTGGCTTTAGATTGCCCCATGGGTTTCGTCCACTTCCATAACTATGAAGATTTAAAGCAACAATTGCCCTCACACTAAAAGAAAATAGCATACTATTAGCGAGTGATAAATCATAAGCCTAGCAACAATTTCCAATACAGTTTGTTATGTATAAGCTTCGTTAAAAGAAATATTTATGGATATACATGATAAATGTGAAGACTAAAAAATGAATGATTAGGGTGCTTATGCATCACAAGGCAAAAATAAATACTTGAAATGTACCTTCCAGGTATTGTAATTGGCTCCCACTCTGAGCAGTTGGCCCTTTTAATGTGGATACTTAAAATGTTATTGAGTCCCCTGCATTCGAAAACATCTTAAGAATATATTTACCAGAAAAGGAATGGATGTTCACTGCAGAACACCATTAACAAGAAAGAGAGTTTCTTCATAAAATTCATAGTTTACTTTCTCTCATAAAACAAATTCTATTAAAAGATCTTGGGGTAAATGTAAACAAGCATTTCAAGACCACATGCATTACAACAACGATGATGTTTTACGAGTTTGAGAAACGTTTAAGACACAAACAATGTGTTAAAGGCAGAAGAGACTGCCAATGCACATAGACTTTCTATTAACAAGTACGGAAATACATTTGCATGAGAAAAGCAATGTGCTGATATAATGCAAATATAAATGGAATCCTTTTAGGTTTTGTATGAACACATGTACTATCAATTCCGAGTAGAGTTTTAAAAAACATAAAAATTAAGGAACACTTCACAGAGGCACTCATCTGTCAAAACAATGTGCCTAAGCATCAAGGCCTTATCTTATGTAAATGCTCTTTTCAGCATTATTCTAAGGAACAAGGAGGCAATGTGCTGATATAATGCAAATATAAATGGAACCCTTTTAGGTTTTGTATGAACACATGTATTATCAATTCCGAGTAGAGTTTTCAAAAACTTAAAAATAAAGGAATACTTCACAGAGGCACTCATCTTTCAAAACAATGTGCCTAAGCATCAAGGGCTTATCTTAGGTAAACGCTCTTTTCAGCATTATTCTAAGGAACAAAGAGGCAAGGATGCCTTAGCTACACCTTCTCCAGATGATTCAAACCTTAGCCAAGTGCTATTACATTTAAGACACTTCATGTCTTGTGCCTCAGCACCATCGTCAAGGCCTTGGTTACACTGTCTGAGGAACAATCGCATCTTAAACAAATGCTAGTTACACACTAACATACTACAAATATACGTAGCATTTTAATTTAGAAATTGGAATATGCTCTTTATTGGATAAGGAATAGGCCATAAAACTATCAGAATATCTAACCTTAAAGATGGATCACTCATACAAGGTGTGAGAAACCAACCCTGACTACAACTGTAACAGGAGTAGATAATCTGCCACAAAAGATGGACCAGTTACAATCTAATATTAGTTTTAGCAAAGCAAACCATTGACGGGAGCAGAGAAACTAATTTGAATTTCAAATGCTATCCCACACACTGAAGTTTAACTTAAGTGATATTAGTAATACATTTTGCGCAAATCAATCCTAACGTGAATAATAAGACAATCAAGGAAGTATTGCAGATATTAGTTCATAACATTATCAGTGGCGATGTTTGTGTGGGAATTACTATGAACAGATTTAAGTGACGAAAGAGGGGGAGCTGAGCCCTTAGCTTGGCCACTGTTTCTCAGATTATCTGTGTTATCGATGAACTTCTACAGCAGTAGTTATATAAAAATTAAATTGTTAAATGATTTTTTCCTGGACTTTGAATTGGCAATATATGTATGTTTATACAATTCAAAAAAGAACTATGAAACAACCTCTTTAAAAGAAATATATCAAGAGAAGAACAAAATGTGTGGTCACAAAATATATAATATATGTTCAGAAAAGATTCAAGCAAGACAAATCTCTTCCTATATATATATATATATATAGTGAGAGATAGAGAGAGAGAGATTTAATTTATACAGGCAAGACGATAATTTCTTACCCTCCTTTTGGCTATACCGTAACTAATATCATAACATGGTTATAATCTGTAGTTATCAATATAGTTTGATAGATAGCAATATAACCGTTATGCACTTCAAACTAAAAAAGCTACATCACAATATAATGTCAAGAGATTCAAGACAAAATGTTATCGAACTTGCAGTCAAATTTGAAAAAACGAGATCCATATACCTTATTTGAAATAGGACCTTTGCAAGGTAAGGTTTGTCATTCCGTAAATTATGGAATCCGTAAGCCACTTGTGCATCCATTCCTGAATGTAAAATGAAAACATAAAGATTTGTAAGAGCCCAAAAATGGTCATAATAATAATACAAAAACACCATAAGCAAGAATGAGAACGGTGTTGTTCCCAGCAAGACAACTTCATATATGATTTGCGAACTTTTCATGACTCCCAGCTTTTTCTATACATTGTTAATGAGTTTTCTTGATCCCTCAACTTGTAGGAGTGTGGATCTTCTAGAATATTTTTGTGATTGTAAAAGGAAAATAAAATTTGGATGATTTAGAAGTTAAAATTTATTTTAATAAAGCAAAAGAATCTTTATAAAACTCTAATCATCCTTGGACTCTACTAGGGATTTGGTTCAGAATGCTACCACTCTATTCTGTTTCTCTTGAAATAAAATTGCTAGCCTTGATATTAGCTAGGATGCTGATGATTATGAAGCTTCTAAGATAAAAATGCAGCTACCTACTAAGTTTATTTCCACATGCATGAAATTAAAAGAACCAAGATCTTAAAGTAACCGGTATAATATACCTATGCTGAAGTAATTATAGAATACTCCTTGATAGCAGTTGACTTTGTCTGGAACATGCCCTTCAATCTTCAGAGTCTGCAGTCAAACAAGAATTTCCCTACTCGAATTTGAAATTCCAAATCATATGAATAACAACTGGTAATTAGAGCTTTTTGGTTGTGAATTTTATCAATTTTTTGCGAGGTTACTATTTATTACTGTTCACGTGAATAGTAAATTTCGTGAATAGTGAAATTTTGTCGACGATACGAATTTGTCGACGGAGGTGTTCTAATACACGGTGGTTCGCAAGAATTGTCAGAAACGATCCAAACAAATCCAGATTCGAGTGAGAGCGATGGCTGCAGACGAAGGGAATGTGAAAATTGAAAAGTTCGATGGTGCGGACTTTGGCTTTTGGAAGATGCAGATTGAAGATTTTTTGTACCAGAAAAATCTATATCAACCCCTCTCAGGAAAGCAACCAGAGGGCATGAAGAATGAAGACTGGGCTCTTCTCGATAGACAAGCCCTCGGAGTTATCCGACTGACATTATCCAGCAATGTTGCTTTTAACATAGCAAAGGAAAAGACCACGACGGGTCTTATGGCGGCTCTCTCCAGTATGTATGAGAAGCTTTTAGCCTCAAACTCAAACAAAGTTCATTTGATGAGGCGATTATTCAATTTGCGGATGACGGAAGGGGCATCGGTGGCACAACACCTGAATGAACTCAACAAAATCACAACCCAGTTGAGTTCAGTGGAAATTGAATTCGATGATGAAGTTCGAGCTTTAATTCTCTTATCATCTCTACCAGACAGTTGGAATGCTACTATTACAGCAGTCAGCAGCTCGTCGGGAAACAGCAAATTAAAATTCGACGATGTTCGGGATCTGGTATTTAGTGATGAAATTCGACAAAGAGAATCGGGTGAAGTGCACACGGAGTCCAGAGGAAGAACTTCAGAAAGAAATTCAAATCGTGGCAGATCGAAATCCAGACGGGGAAAATCAATAACGGGAAAGAAAGATTTTAGCTGTTATAACTGCGGCAAGAAGGGTCACTTTAAAAGAGATTGTCGAGCACTGAAGAAAAATATCGGCGCACAGGATTTTGCCAACGTGACAGAGGTGACAGGAGATGTCATGATTCTAAGTGTCAACAGTCCGATTGAATCATGGATCTTGGATTCATGGGCATCTTTCCACTCCACACCATGCCAAGAAATCATGGAGAACTATGTCAGTGGTGATTTTGGGAAGGTTCATCTAGCTGATGATGAAACTTTGAAGATCGTCGGAAAAGGAGACATCCGACTAAAGCTGCCAAACCAGACCACCTGGAAGTTGACAGGAGTGAGACATATTCCTGGCCTCAAAATAAATCTGATTTATGTTGGACAGCTTGATGGAGAAGGATATAATATAACCTTTTCAGGTTGTGAATGGAAGATTACCAAAGGAGCACTCGTCATTGCTCGTGGTAAGAAGACTGGTACTCTCTATGTAACTTCAAATTTAGAGAATATCATTGCAGCAGCAGGTGCTGATGGAAAATCAAACCTATAGCATCAAAGGCTTGGCCATATGAGCGAGAAAGGAATGAAGATATTTCTGTCAAAAGAGAAGCTGTCGGATCTAAAGAATGTAGATGTCGGACTATGCGAGGATTGCATCTTTGGCAAACAAAAGAAAGTCAGCTTTACAAAGATTAGCAAGACTCCCAAGGCAGAAAGGTTAGAATTGGTTCATACTGATGTATGGGGACCATCCTCAGTTTCATCTCTTGCAGGCTCACTTTATTATGTCACCTTCATCGATGATTCAACAAGGAAGGTATGGGTTTATTTTCTGAAGAAGAAATCAGAAGTCTTTGATACCTTCAGAAAATGGAAGAACATGGTGGAAAATGAGACTGGTTTGAAAGTCAAACGATTGAGGTCTGATAATGGAGGAGAATACAGAGACAGTAGATTCACAGATTTCTGCGCAAACAATGGGATCAAGATGGAGACAACAGTTTCATAACACCGCAGCAGAATGGCGTAGCAGAGCTCGTGAACAGAACTCTGAATGAACGTGCCAGAAGCATGAGGATACATGCCGGATTGCCCAAATTGCTATGGGCTGAAGCTATCAACACTGCAGCTTACCTGATCAACCGTGGGCCCTCAGTTCCTTTGGATGGTGGAATACCAAAGGAAGCTTGGAGCAAGAAAGAAATAAACCTTTCACACTTAAGAGTGTTTGGTTGTATTTCTTATGTACACATAAACTCTGTTGAAAGAAGTAAACTTGATGCCAAGTCCAACAAATGTGTCTTTGTTGGTTACGGTGGTGATGAGTTCGGTTACCGGTTTGGGGACTACGAAAATCGAAAGATCATCAGAAGCAGAGACGTCATTTTCAATGAAAATGTGATGTACAAAGACAGGTCAACTGCAGAATCGAGTAATACCGAGGCTGAAACAAAGGAATTTGCTGAGTTCGAGGAGATTTCTGGAAATGATATCCAGATCAATCCTGAAGCAGTTCAAGAAGAACCACGCACACCATAACTGAGACGCTCCTCCAGAATTCCTAAACCAACCCAACGTTATTCGCCTTCTTTGCACTACTTGTTGCTGACTGACAATGGTGACCAGAGTGCTATGATGAAGCAATGCAAGTGGAGGATTCAGTCAAGTGGGAGTCTTCCATGAAAGATGAGATGGACTCGCTTATGTCAAATCAGACGTTGGAATTAGCTGAATTACCATCAGGCAAGAAAGCGCTCCATAACAAGTGGATCTACAGGATCAAAGAAGAGCACGATGGGAGCAAACGCTACAAAGCAAGATTGGTTGTCAAAGGTTTTCAGCAAAAAGAAGGTATTGACTACAATGAAATTTTCTCTCCAGTTGTAAAACTGTCTACAATCAGACTGGTGTTGAAAATTGTAGCTGTAGAGAATTTACATCTTGAGCAATTAGATGTAAAGACAACATTCATTCATGGTGATTTGGAGGAAGAAATCTATATGAGGCAGCCAGAAGGTTTCATAGAGGCAGACAAGAAAAACCTGGTATGCAGGTTGAAGAAGAGCTTGTATGGTTTAAAACAAGCTCCTAGACAGTGGTACAAGAAGTTCGATAACTTCATGAGTAGCAGTGGTTTTACCAGATGCCAAGCAGATCATTGTTGCTACATCAAGAGGTTCAACAACAACTTCATTATTCTATTGTTGTATGTTAATGACATGCTCGTTGCAGGCTCAGACATGCAAGAGATTATAAACTTAAATCAAAAATTGTCGAAGCAGTTTGCTATGAAGGATCTGGGCGCTGCAAAGCAGATTCTTGGGATGAGGATCAAGAGAGACACAAAGTCGGGGACTTTGATGTTATCACAGGCTGAGTATATCAACAAAGTACTCTCCAGGTTCAACATGCAAGATGCTAAACCAGTAAGTACACCTTTAGGTGTTCATTTCAGACTCTCCAAAGAACAGTCACCAAAGACGGAGGAAGAACGTGCACACATGGTAAAGGTGCCGTATGCTTCAACAATTGGAAGTCTGATGTATGTCATGGTTTGTACTATACTAGATATTGCTCATACAGTGGGAGCTGTTAGCAGGTACATGAATAATCCAGGCAATGTACACTGGGAAGTTGTCAAATGGATCCTCAGATATCTGCGGGGTACTACAAACAAAGCACTTTGTTTCAAAGGTGGAGATACGATACTGACAGACTATGTAGATGCTGACTTAGCCGGAAATGTTAACATCAGAAAGAGCACTACAGGGTATGTTTATACTCTAGGAGGTAATGCAGTGAGTTGGGTTTCTCAACTACAGAAGATAGTTGCTCTCTCCACAACTGAAGCAGAATATGTCGCTGTTACGGAAGCCAACAAGGAGATGGTTTGGCTCCAAAGTTTCTTGGAAGAGTTAGGCAAGAAACAAGAGAATAATGTATTGTACTGCGATAGTCAAAGTGCTATACATCTAGTAAAGAATCCGTCTTTTCATTCTAGGACGAAGCACATACAATTGCGATATCATTTTATCCGGTCTCTTCTGGAAGATGGGATTTTGAAACTTGAAAAGATTAGCGGAGCTCAAAATCCGGCAGACATGTTGACAAAGACGGTGACCACGGACAAACTGAAGTTGTGTTCAGCTTCAGTTGGCATGCTAGAGTAACAAGACCAGAAATGATGCTGCATTGATCAAGGTGTGAAGTCAGATTAAAATCAATCTTCAAGTGGGAGATTGTTGGAAAAGTCAAGAAAATGGAGATAGAAAGGGGAGCTGATTTTTTCAACAATGGAGAGCACATTTTCAGCAAAGGGGGGCACCGAATTCGGTGCCCTAATTTTTAATTATAATTGAAATATGATTAATTACAAGATTAGTCCCTTAGCTTCAACTATAAATATCATAGCCCATTTAGCTTCAAAATCATCCCAAAATCTTCCACTTCTCTCTCAAGTGTGTTTTGTAAACACCTGTAATTTTATCTCTTAGTAAAAGATCTGCAGCAGTCCGGAGACGTAAGCACAATTGGCTGAACTCCGTTATCAATTTTTCGGGTATTATTTTTCCGCTTTTATTTCGCATTCTCACTAATCTGGTTATATAGAAATTACTTGTTACTCGGTTTATTCCCCAACACTCTCCAGTGAAGAGAGAGCGGAACACAATTTTTTACACAATTACCTCACTACAAGAGATTTATTATCATCTACTTGGTCAATTGCATCAATGCCAAATTAAAGAACTTGATGGTCAAAGGTCATAAACTACAATCAATAAAGCATCAATGTTCACATGTTCAAAACTAGCCACACAATAGAAGTTGATTGAGTAAAATGGAGGATTTATAGTCGAGAATTTCACTACCTGATCAACATCACACTCTTCAGCAGGCTTCAAAGAATGAGGAGGATCGACAACTTCTCCGCCAGGCATTTGCACCACAACATGCCAACTACATCATCAAACAAACAATTACCGATATAACATAACCACAAAGTGGGATTTATACAACGATGATGTCTTATCCAAACTCATTTTTGGAGTTAGGAAACTAAAACATACAAAGTCCTCAATAAAGGATTATGGAACTTATAAAACAAAAGGCAATAAGTACTCCCCATAAGTAAAACATAGAACTAGCTGTCCAGTTACCTATCTAAATGGCAAATTGGACCGGTAGTAGCTCTCTGCAGAGTTCTTTTAATAGCTGATTTCCAGGAAAAAGGAAATGAACCTCCCTGCAATTAACATTCAGAGAAGGAGGCAACAAAAGAAGAGAAGAAAAACAGTAGACAACATCAAATTTAAAAAAGATATCTTACCCAGCCTAAACTTCTAGACAAGTCATTACCAGTACCAAGCGGAATGATAGCTACAGGAGGAACCGGCAACCGACCCTCTTGATGAAGCTCTCCAAGACATCCAAACACCCAACCAACTGTACCATCACCACCAGCAACCTGCCCAGTCATCCAGAGTCTTAAACCATCAGCTTGGAATGTTTTTTTAAAGTTAACTTCGTTATTTGTTTTACACTTCCTAGAGAATCGTTAAAAGCCAAATCATAGTTGATCAAACATGAAACCCAATACTATTAGTTCTGTATAAAAGCAAATCATGTACTTCTTTCTTACAAGAAAAGTTTTGCAATTTTATCTTTAAAAAAATTATTTACTTGTAGATCTAAAATAGTCTCCTTTTTTAACTCTTTCAGAAGTTAAATAAAATAAAACAAAGACGAAAACCAAACTGTAACTAAACTAAAAACATTAAAAATACTAATAAGAGGAAAAAAAAGAGAGAGAATATTGAAGACAAGTTTGCTAGAATAAAAAGCTGGTAGAAACATACCACAACTCTGATGTTCATCCTTGTCTCTTTGGCACAAGCGTCTCCACTTTCAGCCCACTTCTCAAGGCAAGCCAGTCCATACCGTACAAATTCATGCGGTTTCACATCATGGAGGTCAAACACCTGAATATCCAAAGTAGAATTTCTTTAAAAGCTAAAGCAACCCAAATTCAAAAACATACACATAAAACAGGGGAGAAAAGAAGTATTGCCTGTTCTTCGCTGATCAAGTTCTGGAGACGCTCTTTAAGGACGGGGCCATGGCGGCCGCCACTTTTGGGATTAATAAAAACGACGATAGGGGTTTCACAAGAGGGATCATCGTCGGAGCGAGGCATTTGGAAATGCTGGTCACCGCCGTCGACGTCCTGTTTTCTAATGGAATCTAGTATAGCTAAGCGTAGATATTGAGGCATGGCAAGCCTTGCGAAATCTTGCTTCTCCGCCCTAAATGTTGTGAAATTGGAAAAGCCGCAACCCATGGTCGCCGTCTCCCTCGAGATGATACGCGTACCGGTCCGTGACGTCGAAGAATCACCGGCCGGCGTTGGCTTATCCATATCTTTTTCCATAAATTTCGACCTTTATTTTACAAAACATAATAAAAATATAAGAGTGAAAGGTGTATATGAAATATTTAAAGATTTCAGTGCCAGAGAAGAAGGAAGGAAAGGCAGAGTTTTTAATTTTTTTTCTTTGAGGTTAGTTTTTTTGAAAATTGAAAAGCGTTGCGGTTGTTAAGATGGCTCAAATTAAAAAGGAGTAGTAAATTACGAAACTGCCGGACAATTGTTGATGGTTTTCTGGCAGGCAGTTCATTTTCGATCATATTTGACTCGGACTTTATAGGAATAAAATATATAATGAGATTAGGGAAGGAGTAACGTTCAACAAATGGGGATGAGATCAAATATAATGTTCGGAATTGCATGTGCGTCACATAAGATTTTCTCCTACTCCCAAAGCTTAGAATCTGCCCTCCCCCACAACTTTTAGGGTTTGGTCACTCAACTTCTAGAGTATCTGCACTCTAGTCATCGAAACCAAAAATATTTTTTTATCACTCGACCGTTAACAGTATCATATTCATAAATTTTTTTAAAAGTAGACACAATTAAAAACACAAAATTTTATAATTGTGTCACAGCACAAGTGAAATTTCAGGACGGACACAATTAAAAAAATGAATAACTAATAGATGAAATTTTAGATTTTTAGATAGACACTCGCGAATCTCAATTGTGATAAAAATATGTCGTTGATGGTTATACCATTGATAGTAATTGATGTGTCACCCGTAATCGTTTTTCTTAATAAATTAATGTCATCCGACAAAATGGCAATATGTTTCATTATCTTTTAGATAAGAAAATGATGAGAAAATAATCTAATTCTTAATTTCATCTATTCTTCGCAAAGTAAGGATTCCTATAAACGATATGAAATCTAGCCTGCAACATTCATAATTGATATAAAAATCAAAGGCATAGGGCCATCGTTGGCACCACCAAACTCAAAAGAACATGATAGGGCCATCGTTGGCAACAGCCAGCTCAATGAGTCATGTACGTTGCATTTGGCAGTTTTCACAATCTTTGACACCGCCCAATTTCAAAAGCTGGAACTCACAGGCAGACCATTCATTTGGGGTTCGATCGGATACAACAAATGGGGGAAACAATGGCATTCCCAGAGCGTTTTCGAGAGCAAAATCGGCCGAATGGTGGATCAGCAGAAGGGTGTTTCACATCCTTTGATTGCATGCTTTATAAGCCATTGTGGGTGGAACTCGACGACTGAAGGTTTGAGCAATTGCAGATGAGTTCTACAACCAGATTAAGGTATATCTCTGGAGAGGGATCCTAAGGAGAGATGAAATGAGAAATGAGGTGGAACAGGTGGAGGGCACAAAGCGACGTCTAACACTGATGCGCAACATAAGAGAAACCGTTGGATCTAACAAAAACTTTATGTATTTTGTTGAATTGTTAAATGAATAGATGGATAAATATAGTAAGAAACATCTTTTTGTATGTCCAATTGGTGATTCAAATCATTGTTTACTAATGTATATTTATTTATAAAACATGTTAACCACTTTAAAACGGGTAATTAAGAGTTATCAGTTGATATATCTTCTTTATCTTAAACTATAGGTTCAATATCAATTAAGAGTAAAATTCTCCACCCCTACGTAGAAATTGTTAAAATAAATTATGTATAAAACATTTATATGCCCGAATGAGATTCAACTTACAATCAAAACCTGAGAGAGATAGAATTGTTCATGGTTTCCATCATCACACGTTGGAAAATACTAGTATCACCTAGGATGATTATTTTATTTGCATTCAATAGATTTGAGTCGATTTAATCTGATTGAGTCATTTTTTATTTTAAAATTTTAGATTTGAGTTGATTCAAATTTTTTAGGAGTGGAGTTGGGTTTGTGGATTTAAGTCGAAAAAAACTCATCTCGATTAAAAACTTAATGGACATGTTGTCGGGACAGTTCTAGTGGACGAACAATCATTCCAATCGATGGACCACAAGAGAACGATGAGTCGACCAACATAGTCCAATTTTAGGCCCATCAGACAGTTGATAATGGAGATCAGAGAATGAAGAATTTGAAGAGTCCATCATTGATTTGGGATGATTGAGGCATTTTTCGGTGAAACGGAGGTGGAATCACGTTTTGGGTGTCGAAAAGGTGCTAAAACATACTAAAATTGATAGTTTAGGTAATAAATATGTAATTTACCCTAAAAACTACCCCTTCCTAGCATGGATTTGTATTGAACTATTTTAATAAGGGTAAATTATAAATTTTGTAACTAAACTTTATCTCCTATTTCATCCGTTGTACTTTAAATATTTTCAATTTCCTCGCTGAACTTAATACATTAGATTCTTTTGGTCAATTGTTTCCTCACTAACGACGTATAAATGAGCTTTTATAAAGATGCATAATGAAGTCATTTTGGTGAACATTTTGTTTTTCTTTAAAACGACGTCGTTTTAACGCCGTTAATTATTTAACTGTGAAGTGACCAAAAAGCCTAATGTATTAAGTTCAGTGAGAAAATTGAAAACTGAAGATATTCATTTTTTTTCATTTTAATTTTATTTATATTATTATTATTATTATTATTATAATTATTATGATTATAATTATAATTATAATTATTATTAATATATATTATTTATTTATTAATATTACAAAACCCAGAGTCCAATAATCAGGCCCATATTACAGGCCCAAATCCAGAAGCCCAATAGAAACCCTAAACCAGATTAGGGTTTCCCTCTATCCAGCCGCCTCAGCTTGCTGCCGTTGGATCTGGCATGATCCAACGGTCCAAGAACCTCCAGATGCAAACCCTAGGGTATGATACCCTAGGGCCACGCGGCCGCCGCTGCTGCTCTCGCCATCTTCACCGCTGCCACGTCCCAACCGAAGGCTCCAGAAGCTCCAACGCCAGCTGTCCACGCCATGGCTATGGGGTGAGTCACCACTGGGAGTCCGGTGACTCACCGAAGGGTATTCTTTTACCCGGTCCGATGGCCACACCGGTGATGGCTATAAAGCCATCACCACATCTGCGAGCAAAAAAGGAGAAGAACGAAGAGACAAGGAAACAACAGAAACAGAGAGAGATACAAAAACTACCAACGATCCAGTCAACAACAACACAGCAACAACAAAAAAAAAGAGAGGAGAGAAGCTTACCAAAGAAGCCTTGACCATCGCCGGAAGCACTAAACATCGCCGGAGAACAGAAAATACCGAAGGTATTTTCATAGATTTACTCCGATTAGGAGTCTTTTTGGGGAAACAAAGGTCGGATTCGGTCTTAGGGTGTTTAGATCTACGTTTTAGGTGAATTTAGGGAATTTCCGACCATCGGAGGCAGTGGTCGGCGGCAGAATTCGCGGCGGCAGACGGCTGCCGGATTCCCTCCGGTGAGGGAATATAGAGAGAGGCCAGAGAGAATTCTGGCTCTCTCTGTTTGAGAGAGAAAAAAAGAAAAGAAAATGAGATAGCTGGCCCGAGGGGCCAGCCGGTTTGGGCATTAAATAGCCCTTCCCAAACGACGCCGTTTTGGGGAGGGCTATTCGTGTAATTAAATAATAGTTAAATCCTTTCCGCAGTCAGCTTAATTTGTAAACTTTACATTTTAGTCACTAAATCAATTTATAATCCTTTTAATTCGGTTCTTTAATTTTAATTTAATTTATTTTAGTCCTTTGTATTAAAATAATATATTTAGGATAAATGACAGATTTAATCCCTTAATTTTAATAAATAATATTTTAATCCCTAGTTTATATTTTTAATTTATTTTAATCTTATATTCGAATTTTAGATAAGTTTATTTTAGTCACTAAATTATTAAATAAGAAAATAGCATGTTTAATCCCTGTAATTTTGATTAATTATGAATTAGGCTTTTTAATTTTAATTTTACTATAATTTAGTCACTTATTTTAAATATTTTTTATTTTATTGCTTTTAAATATATAGCTCTAATTGTATTTTTTTAATTTTACTTGTTTATATATTTAAATATTTTTATTATGTAGCCATAAATATATATAATAAATAAATATTTATTTTAAATAAATTATTTTAATATTTATTTTTCAATATCGAAGAAAAGGACAGTCTTAATACAACTGGATGTCCTATTTTGGTATTTTAAAATTAAAAATTATAAAAAATATTATTTAATTTAAATTAATATTTATCAATATCAAAGAAAATAGTTGTCTTAAGGCACCTAGAAGTCCTTTTCTGATATTTTTATATAATTTTTATATAATTTTGAAATAGTAGGATTATAAATTAAATATATTTTGAATTTTTTAAATTTTAAATAATAGAGACAATTTATAATTAAAAAGTACCAATTTTGGGCGTTGTAGGGGTGCTAATCCTTCCCTAAACGTAACCGATCACGAATCCCTTTTTATTATTAAAAAGAATGAATTTTTGGTTATAAACACAGATCAGTTCATTTTTTTTAATTGATGTTTTCTTAAAACTCTTTTAAAAAATAATAATAATTTTTAAGTATTCGACCTACATGACCCAAAAGGCCGATGGCAACTCCCAAATTATTTTCCAAACCATTTATTCACATCCATTTTCCCGCCAAAATAAATATTTCGTGCCCGGACGAAAACCGGTTACGACAGCTTGGTGACTCCGCTGGGGACCGGTCAAACTTTAAAATCAATTATAAATTGTCTCTATTAATTAAAAATTAACAGTTAATATATTTAATTTTTAATTCTTTCTTTTCAAAATTTTTATTTACTTATTATTTTCATAATATTTATATGTTTCATTTTATTTGCAAGTATTTTATTTCATTATTTATTTTTCTGTCAAAGGTTTGAATATTTCTCCTCACGCACAACACTTGCATTGCATAATATAAAGCTCTATAATTGAGTTTATCCCTTTTAAGTGGGAGTGAAAGCGACGTCTTCGTGAGAATTTATTCTCCGTGTCAGACCTAGCAAGTAACTTTCGGGGTTCATATGCTCTATGTCTTCGTGAGAATTTATTCTCCGTGTCAGGCATATAGAAATGTATCCCCTCGAATTGAACTCGATCCACTTTAGTCTGTGATGGACTAGGATTGAGGGTTAGCAACCCAAGGGGGCACTAACAAGGACAATTCGGGTACCTTTATTCTTAGATCTGAAACCCTGCATATAATAAACCCTAGAAACTCTTCCGATCCGAAGTCATGCCGAAATTTTGTCCAAAATAGGTGTACACACAGGAGAAATGAATTCTAACTTTCCTGTTAATTTATTTATTTTCTTTACTGATTAAATTACATGTACATTTAAATTATTTAAATTTAGAAAAGCATGTTTAAATAAAAATATTTAGGTAAATGTTATTTCTTTATTATATAAACTAATTCATTTCTTTTTGTGTGTTCTTTATTTTTCTGTTTGCATAGCATCATACAGGATAAAAGGCATTGATCCTTGTGTTAATTGTCTCATTGGAAAGCCTTCATCCATGGATAAAAAAGTGTTCAAATCAAATAATTCTAAACTCAGAAGTAAGACAGTGGGCTGAGGACTTACAAAGACAAGAAGGAAACAGTTTGCAGGATGATTATGTATCTGACTTGGCCAGTTATGCTCCAGTTTCGCTAAAAAGAAATGATGTGCAAGATTTGCGAAGTATTTGGGAAAGTTGGGATTCAAACAAAAAATTGCAGTTTTATCAGACATACGGAGACATCCCATATTTGCTCTATGTCGAAGTTGATGATGACTTACTCAGAGCCCTAATTCAATTCTGGAATCCAGGGTACAATTGCTTCACTCTCAATAAGGAAGACTTGGTCCCTACTATTGAAGAGTATACAACTTTGTTACATATCGAAGGGGCTTTGGAGAATCGAATCTATTCAAAGTCAATTAAAACTCAACCCTTTCGAGTTAAATTAGCAAAGATTGCCGGGGTACGAGAAGAATGGGTGGCATCCCATACAAAACAAAAAGGCGAAAGCGAAGGCATTGCTTGGACCAACATAAAGAACTTATTCAGAGCCTCCAGATATTAAAGTACGATTCGATTTATTTGCTCTGGGTATGTATGGTATGGTCATCTTCCCAAAAGTATTGGGATATGTTGAAGCTGCAGTGGTAGATTTGTTTGAACAGCTACCGAAAAAGATTAATCCTGTTTCTGCAATCCTAGCAGAGACCTTCAGATCGTTAAATGCTTGTAGAAATATAGGAGGTGGACGATTCTCAGGGTGTACCCAGTTGTTATATGTTTGGATCCGTAGTCATTTCTGGAGGACAGAAAAGGTTTCATACCGACGCTTTAATACGGATTATTCACCATTAAAAGAATTTCTGGAGCAGAATGGCCGAAAGAAATTAAGAAAGATATGTGGATTAATGCCTTTCGAAATCTGCAAAGCAATGACATTGTTTGGCGAGCCCCGTGGCAAATCCAAAGGGAATTCTTTACAAATGTGAGATTACAATTGGATAATGCTGCTCGGATTATAGGGAGGAATTGGATATGCACCACTCTTGGTCATAAGACAGTATGAAGGCTACCAGATCAAAAAGAGGATATCTCTATGGAAGATCGCATTAAGGTGGTTCCATCATAGATTGAAATCCTGAGAGCTGAGTTTAAAGCAGAAAGAGAAGGCTGGTCGAAAGAATTAGAGCAAATGAGACAAGATAAAGCTATGTTGGGTGTTGACATTGACTTTCATTCATCACAATGTGCAATGTTGAGAAAAGATAAAGAAAAAGTTGATGATGAATTCAGAGCATTACAGAAAAATTACCAGGAGTTATATAAATCCCGGAAAGCATCAGGATCAAGCTAGGCAACAATACAGATGACCAGAGAATTGAACATTGAGAAAAGACGAGTTGAAGATCTGAAAGGAAAGAATAGCCGTCTACTCAAAAGCCTTGAGAAAGGAAAGCAAAAAAAGGAAGATTTTGAGGTTGACAGAAGAGAGCGATTATAAAAAACAAGGCTGAACACCGCGAGATCATGAATGAAATGCAAAAAGAAAGGGATCGAGCCAAAGATTTAGAAGAAATGAAAAATGACATCTTTGATAAATTTAAAGGTGAGAAAAATATCATGTTCAAGGGATTTGAATCTGAAATGAACCAGCTGATTGCTGAACTTGAAGTCAGAGGCCAAAAGATGGAAGAATCCAATATTGAAAAAGAAAAATGGGAGCTAGAAAGAAAAAATTTCAACACCAGACTTGAGGTAGAGCAGGAAGTGGCTAGCAATTGGATGCAAAGATGCAGAAACAAGGATGTTCAAATCCAAAAGCTTAATCAAAGAATACAAGAAGCACGAACAAAACTCGAAGAAGATCTGGATCAGTCTAGAAACAAAAACTCAGAGTTTAATGCTTACATTTTGCAACTTAAAGAATCATTGTTTCAAGAAAAGGTTCGTCTAGGACCTAATGATCTCAAAGAAAGTAATGAAGAAAGTGCTTCACTGCGAAGACGCATTAGAGATCTTGAAAAAATTATGCACAATTGTCAAGTCAGAATCACTGAGTTAGAGCAAACTCTTGAAGGAACGAATGAACAATGGCAAAAGTCAACTAATTTCTATGTGGAAAGAAGTGAAGAAAGAAGTAATATGGTGTTCGAGGCCATGGTACAAATGACCGAAGTTGCTAGATATGTTGGGGAATTAGCTGTTGAAGCCAAAATAATTGAGCATCACGTTGATCCAGTTTCTAAGATCGGAAAGAAGGTGTCATGGTTAATGAAAGAAATTATAGAGCTTAATAGGAAAGCTACGCCTTATCTGTAGTTATAAACTATTATAAAGAAACTTTTGTATGCCGATGAAAGTTGTTCTATGACAGTTAACTTTTTGGGATCAATACCTTTTTGCATACATACATTTTGCATACATTCATCATTCATTTCATAAATTTCTTTATGAATATTTTTTTATTTTTTTATTTTATTTATTAAGATAAAATTCATTAATTAAATTTTGGAAAAAATAATATTAAAAGATTTTTCAATCGCATTTATTCTGGCCAAAAGAGAAATACAACATCACTACGGTACTAGACAAGCTACTAAGAGAATTATGGAGGATAAAATACAACGTATTGAGGAACATCATAATAAAGAACAAGCAGAAATGAGAATGAAGCTAGAGAAAATGGAAGCCAATATTGCAAATTCACAAGACAGTATGATGCAGAAAATAGAGGATATGTTTAAAAGGCAGGCTATCAGTGGAAAATGCATGAAAATCCTGTATCTTTCGACCAAGAACCTATATATCCTCTAGGTTTTCCACCAGAACCAATTTATCACTCTGGTACTACACCCATACAAATCAATGCTCGTACATCAGCATTTCAAGAAGACAAACCACATGAAAATCGACAAGTGGATCCTGCATCTTCAAGTAAAAATCCGCTTATATCAGATGTGAAAATAGGGGATTTTAATACTGAGCATTTAATCCCAGATTTGAATGAGCTGAACGAGAAACAAAAAGTAAATGAAGAATTGACCAGACAGATCAAGAGCTTAGAAGAACGAATGAAATCCATGGAAAAAATGAATCATTTATGGGTTTGACGCTAGTGAGTTGAGTTTGGTTCCAGACTTAATCCTCCCCATCAAGTTCAAAGCTCCTGAATTTGATAAATATGACGGTACTACATGCCCTTCATCCCACATTACTATGTTTTGTCGAAGAATGACAGGATATGTGAAGGACGAGAAATTGTTAATTCACTGCTTTCAGGATAGTTTGACAGGACCGGCTTTAAAATGGTATACTCAATTGACCAAAGCCAACATTAGATCCTGGAAAGATCTGGCTAAAGCATTCTTAGAGCAGTACCGCCACGTAACAGACATGGTCCCTGATAGATGGACTCTCCAAAACTTGGAGAAAAAGAATAATGAAGCATTCAGACAGTATGCCCAGAGATGGCGAGACACGGCAACCCAAGTTCAACCACCTTTGTCAGAAAAAGAGGCCACAGTAATATTTGTCCATACATTGAAAGCTCCTTATTTAAATCATCTAATGGGGAATGCAACCAGAAATTTTGCAGATTTGGTCATTTCTGGAGAACTCATTGAAAATGTCTTGAAAAGTGGCAAAATTGAATCAAATAAGGGGTCTAGTTCCAAAAGACCTATATACCGGAAAAAAGAGAATGAAGTTAACAATGCAAACTCTTACAACAAGGATTTATCGAAAAGTGTTACAATAACCCATCCAAGGGTTAAGAAAGAGGAAACAAACACTAATCGAGCAGAGTCCAGAGGATCTCGAAAGGAAAATGAAAGGTTGTCTTTTACACCTTTACCAGTACCATATGTTGAGATCTATGATTCGCTGTTAAAAGTAGATGTCATACGGCCCTATCCTTTCGTTCCCATGCAACCACCATTCCCTCCTTGGTATGATACAAAGGCACACTGTGTTTACCATGAAGGAATTACGGGTCATTCTATTGAAAACTGTTTGGCATTCAAAAGGGTGGTTCAAAATTTGATCAACACTGGAAAGTTGGAATTCAATACACCATCTGCATCAAATCATCCATTGCCAAATCATGGAGATAAAAACGTGAATACAATTCAGGAAGAGAACAGAAAGAAAGCAAAAACTGACATTTCTGAAATTAAATCTCCTTTTGTTTGGGTATTCCAACAACTCTCTTTAGCCGGTATAATTCCACAACAATTCAGGCCAAAGCAGAATGAAGGCAAGAATTATTGTGAATATCATCAGCAGAAAGGGCATAAAATTCAACTATGTCATGAGTTTAGGGATTTGGTGCAAAAATTAATGAACAACAGAGAAATAGAATTCTTTGAAGAAGAACCAAGGAAAAAAGAAGATGATGTTTGCTCATCAGAGGATTCTAAACCTAATCAAAGAATAAATGATCCTGTGATCATTAATGTGAAATCATCTACGGTGATTCCTGCACCAATAAATCCGAAAGTAGTTATCACCACTCCTCTACCATTTCCATACAAAGATACCCGCAGGGTACCTTGGAATTATACTACCAATGTTTCAATGGTAGGAGGATCTGTTTCTCTAGAAAAAACAGAAGAGAAAATACAGAGTTTGGATACAACATCGACGTCTGAAGCAGTGAGCGAAGTCGGGTTCTTTACAAGAAGTGGGAGATGTTACTCTCCCGAAACATCCAATGCTTCAGAACAAGTGAAAGCAAAAGGAAAAGCCATGGCAATACCTCAGAAGGTATTTGATGATGAATCCCCTCCAACATTCAATGAGCCTGTGACAAGAAAACAAGCTCAAGAATTTTTGAAATTCTTGAAACATAGTGAGTATAGTGTGGTTGAACAACTACACAAACAACAAGCGAGAATTTCTATTCTTGATCTATTGATGAATTTAGAAGCACATAGAAATGCTTTGATGAAAATGCTCAATCAAACATTTATCCCTGAGGATATATCCCTCAATAAACTTGACAGAATTGTGGGACATATAGCCACTGACAATTACATAACGTTCACGGATGATGAAATACCGGAAGACGGAATGGGGTCAGTAAAAGCTTTGAATATCACGACACATTGTCATGGTCATGTGTTGCCAAGATATTGATTGACAATGGATCCACTCTCAACTTGATGCCTCTAGTCACACTACAAAGAATGCATGTGGATCAATCACACATGAAGAGTTATCAGAATGTAGTGCGAGCCTTTGATGGTACTCAAAAAGAGGTGCTCGGGAAAATGGAAATACCGTTGTTAATTGGACCAGTCGTGTACAATATTGACTTTGTGGTGATGGTCATCCACCCTACATATAATTGTTTATTAGGGAGGCCATGGATTCATTCAGCAGGAGTCGTTCCTTCTTCATTACATCAGAAATTGAAATTTATTGTTGATGGACAACTAATATGAGTAGGAGCTGAAGAAGAAATCATTGCGTCTATAACAAGTGATGTTCCATGTATTGAAACCAATGATGATGCACTTGAATCTCTTTCTGAGCTCTTGAATTTGTCAATGCAACCTTTATTGCAGAAGGAAGCAAAAATCCATATCCCAAATTATCTGATTGCACCAAGATGACGGTACAACAAACTTTAGGCATCGGAGCTAAAGCTGGGAAAGGTTTAGGAAAGAATCTTCAAGGGATTTCAGTTCCTGTCAGTATAAAGATGAAGAAAGATCGTTTTGGGCTTGGATTTAAGCCCAATTTTCAGCAAAAGAACAAAGAGATGGAAAGAAGATGTGAAGACAGAAAGGCAAAATTGAAAGGGGGAGAAATCCTTTGGGAACAGATGTTTTTTCCTCAGTTGAAGACCACATTCAGATCAGGGGGAACAATTAATGTAGAACAGCAGCTTGTTGAAGCCTTTAAAGAAGAAAAGTTGACGAAAGATCAAAGCATAGTTGAAGAAGCTATGAATGGATTATTTATCAACATGATCATGAATGACAACAAGATGGCCAAATACTTGGATAGGATTCACCCATGTTTTCCTGGAGAAACACTCAACAATTGGACCACTGAAGATCTTCCTATAGTTTTTAATATTAACGCAGAGTAATATTCAGAACTAATCTTTATGTTTAGCTCAAAAATATGAAAACTTTTGTTATCTTGTAAAGGAAATTATGTTAAATATAAGAAATTTTCTTTAAAATTTCAAATGGCAATCATTCTTTACATTTTCTTACATTTATACATTATTTATTTCATAAATTTAATATTCTTTCGGAAATATGTCCGACTTAAATTTGCAGGTGTCACCATGTTAATAGCATGTTTATTCCTAAATTTAATCAAGAGACAAATTTAGAGCAACCCATATGTCTGGAAGAAATCAATAGGTGTGAGGATGAACTGGAATGTGATGTTCCTACTGAACTATTAAGATTGGTAGAAAAAGAAGACAAATAAATTCTACCCCATAAAGAAGAGATTGAGACTGTGAATTTGGGAACAGATAAAGAAATGAAAGAGGTGAAAATTGGTACTACTCTGATAATCCAGATAAAACAAGAATTGATAAATCTCCTTCAAGAGTTCAAAGATATCTTTGCCTGGTCTTATCAAGATATGCCTGGTTTAAGCACAGATATAGTGATACACAAGCTTCCAATCAATCAGAATATAAACCGGTCCAACAAAAGCTCAGACGAATGAGGCCATAAATATTGTTGCAGATCGAAGAGGAAGTGATGAAACAGATCAATGCAGGTTTCCTACAGGCAGCTAAATACCCAGAATGGGTAGCCAACATTGTTCCCGTACCAAAGAAAAATGGGAAAGTTCGAATGTGTGTGGATTACAGAGATCTCAACAAAGCTAGTCCGAAAGATAGCTTTCCATTACCTCACATAGACACATTGGTAGACAATACTGCAGGATACGCATGGTTTTCATTTATGGATGGCTTTTCAGGATATAATCAGATAAAAATGAATCCTGAAGACATGGAAAAAACAACATTTGTAACCATGTGGGGCACATTCTGTTATAAAGTGATGCCATTTGGATTGAAAAATGCAGGGGCAACGTATCAAAGAGCCATGGTAACTTTGTTTCATGACATGATGCACAAAGAGATTGAAGTATACGTGGATGACATGATTGCCAAATCCCGAACTGAAGAAGAACATATTCAAAATCTGAGAAATCTTTTCCAGAGATTGAGGAAGTATCAGTTAAAGCTCAACCCCGCTAAATGCACTTTTGGGGTAAATTCCGGAAAACTTTTGGGATTTATGGTCAGCAAAAAAGGAATCGAGATTGATCCAGATAAAGTAAAAGCAATTCAAGATCTTCCACCACCCAATACAAAAAAAGAAGTTCGAGGCTTTTGGGAAGATTAAATTATATATCTCGGTTCATTCTCAATTAACTGACAAATGTGATCCAGTGTTCAAATTACTTCGAAAGAACAATCCTGAAGTCTGGAATGAAGAATGTCAAGAAACTTTGGATATTATTAAGGAATATTTATCCAATGCCCCAATTTTAGTATCACCAATGCCTGATAGACCATTAATTCTCTACTTGACGGTCTTCGAAAATTCGATGGGATGTGTACTTGGACAGCATGATGAATCTGGAAGAAAAGAAAAAGCTATTTATTATCTGAGTAAGAAATTTACTGATTGTGAAATTCGATATCCACTAATACAAAAATTATGTTGTGCCTTGGTGTGGGCTACTCGAAGACTCAGACAATATATGTTATACCATACTACTTGGTTGATATCCAAACTTGATCCTTTGAAATTCTTAATGGAATCACCAGCTTTGACAGGCAGAATGGCTAGATGGCAGATGTTATTATCTGAGTTTGATATTGTATGTCAACCAAAAAGCAATAAAGGAAGTGTAATAGCTGATTTTCTGGCAGTGTATATGAAATGATTATCAGCCTTTGAGTTTCAATTTTCCTGATGAAGATTTGTTATGTATATCCATGAATGAAGAAGTCAGAACAAATGACACATCTGCATCTTGGAAGCTTTACTTTGACGGAGCATCCAATGCTTTGGGACGAGGAATCGGGACATTGTTAATTTCTCCAGAAAATGTTTATTATCCCTTTACAAGTAGACTGGAGTTCTTTGCACCAATAAACATGGCAGAATATGAAGCTTGTGTCATGGGATTGAAAGCAGCTATAGAAAGAAAAATCAAATGTCTCAAAATATATGGAGATTCATCTTTAGTGGTGTATCAATTACGAGGAGAATGGGAAACAAAAGATCCCAAATTGTTGGAATACCGAAATTTTACCCTCGAATTAGTGAAAGAATTTGAGAGAGTTACCTTCAATTATCTCCCTCGAGAAGAAAATCAAATGGCAGATGCTTTGGCTACATTAGCTGCTATGTTTCAGGCAACTAAGAAAGTTGATATGATGCCAATCAAAATGCAAGTATATGAAATTCCTGCACATTGTTATAGTGTGGAAGAAGAGGTAGATGGTAAACCATGGTATCATGATATTCTGCAATATATCAAAAATCAAAGTTATCCACCAAATGCATCGGAAATTGATAAAAGAACCTTGAGAAGAATGGCTGCTGGATATTTTCTTGATGGCGAGATTATGTATAGAAGAAGCAATGATCAAATGTTATTGAGATGTTTAAATACCAGCGAAGCTAAAAGCATCATTGAAGAAGTACACAGTGGAATATGTGGAACACATGCAAATGGTCTTTCCATGGCCAGAAAAATAATGAGATATGGATACTATTGGGCTACCATGCACACAGATTGCATTGATTATGCAAGGAAATGTCATAAATGCCAGATATATGCAGACAAGATTCATGTACCCCCATCTCCTTTACATGTAATGACAGCACCCTGGCCATTTTCTATGTGGGGAATAGATGTCATTGTAGCAATCACACCAAAAGCATCGAATGGACATTGTTTCATTCTTGTGGCAATTGATTATTTTACCAAATGGGTTGAAGCTACTTCATATACCAATATTAAGAGGTCCACAGTCTGCAAATTCATAAAGAAAGAGATAGTTTGCCGATATGGTCTACCAGAAAGGATCATTACAGATAATGCTCTGAACTTGAACAACAAAATGATGACCGAACTTTGTGCACAGTTTAAGATCAAACATGCAAATTCAGTGGCGTATCGTCCAAAGATGAATGGGGCAGTTGAAGCAGCAAATAATAACATCAAGAGAATCATTACAAAGACCACTGAAACTTACAAAGATTGGCACGAGAAGTTACCTTTTGCTTTATATGCATACCGAATACTGTTCGAACATCTACTGGGGCAACACCGTTTTCTTTAGTCTACGGGATGGAAGCAGTTCACAATGAAGTTGAGATTCCATCGCTTCGAATATGAGAGAAACAAAATGGATGAATCTGAATGGATCCAAGCTAGAGTTGATCAATTGAACCTTGTTGAGGAGAAAAGATTGAAAGCTATTTGCCATGGACAGATGTATCAAAAACGGATGATGAAGTCTCATGACAAAAAAGTACATCCAAGAGAATTCCAAGAGGGTGATCTAGTACTAAAAAAGATCTTGCCTATACATAAAGATTTCCGTGGGAAATGGATGCCTAATTGGGAAGGGCCATACGTTGTAAAAAAGGCCTTTTCCGGAGGAGCATTGATCTTGAAAGAAATGGATGGAAAAATTATGAGAAATCCAATAAACTCGGATTCTGTCAAGAAATATTATGCTTGAAGAAAAAAAGAAAAAAAGAAAGAAAAGAAAAAAGAAAAAAGAAAAAAAAGAAAAAAGAAAAAAAAAAAAAAAAAAAAGAAGAAAAAAAAGAAAACGGGGGAAAAAAAAAGAAAAAGGGGGGGGTCAAGGTGAAAACTCGCAAAGGGCATCTTGTAACCAAAAGAAGGATTTGAGTTGAAAACCTGAAAAGGCGGCTCAAATGCAGGTTGATATTAGGCATCTGGCAATTGAACCCTCTTAAGATTTTGACAGTTTGGGAGAAAATTCACATCTACAAGCATTTTGACAACGTTTGAGATCTTCCAGATAAAAGCTTACATCATTTCTCTAAATTGTCAACTTGATTAATTTAGAAAAATTATGCTAATAATTTGTTGAGACATTTGAATTTATCAATCTTATGTTTGTCATAACTTTGAATACAATTCTATATATTTCAAGTCAATTTATTAAGATTCAATTTATTTTTGGAAATTCAATTTATTCTTCTATGAATTAACATAATTTTGAAATGAGTTAAAGATTTCTGAATATCACTTTATGTTAATACTTTTAAATACATGGAATACACATTAAGCAAATCATCACCATCTTAAAACCATGAACAATAGGGTTGTTATGCTAAATAAAACCAACAACAAGGTCGAATTCGACAACTCTACTCATCAATTGCTCCAACCGATCACCATTCAGTTCTTGCACATTTGTTTTCAAAGATATACTAAGACAGTAGAAGGCGACCTTTGCAGCAATGATTCCAGTAAAAAGAAACAAGACATTGATATCACCAGGAAACATATCTCTAGCAGATCCTTCTCCTCGTGTATGGTTTTTAGGGAAACCTAGAAGCATTTCCAACCCATCAGATTCAAGTGGAACAATTTTATTCTTTTCAACCCATACCAGATTCCATTTTCAGCACTTATCAAGAACATACTTCTGGACACTCGAAAGTGGTTTTTTGTCATAAGCTTCAAGAACCTTACAGATCATTTCTGTCAATTTGGCACTTCTTGTACATATTTATAAACAGTTCAACTTTGTTCTGCACTTCTTGTACATATTTATAAACAGTTCAACTTTTTCTTAGATTCCAAGAAAGCCATCATTTCTTTGTCAATGGAAAAGCATCAGCACATGGATGAAGCAGAATAAGAGAAGATCTGTTCTTAATTGGCAGAATTATGAATATAGTTTTTTAGTGTAGTAGCATGAAGATGCTTCGAATCTACAAAATCTGGCTCTACATCTAATAAATACTGTGATATCCCAGTCCAAACATTAACTGGAACAAATGAATGTGCTCATAGCATCTTCTGGAAATGTTCTTTGAGTTATCTGATCTGGTTTGGCAGAACCAATCATTGAAATTGAAAGATGAATGTACTCACACCATCTTCTGGAAGTGTTCTTTGAGTTATCTGATCTGGTTTGGTAAAACCAATCATTGAATTTGAAAGATGAATGTGCTCATAGCGTCTTCTGGAAGTGTTCTTTGAGTTATCTGATCTGGTTTGGTAAAACCATCATTGAATTAAAAGATGAATTGCTCATAGTAGAAATAAGGATACCCAATAGCATCTTCTGGAAGTGTTCTTTGAGTTATCTGATCTGGTTTGGTAAAACCAATCATTGAATTTGAAAGATGAATGTGCTCATAGCATCTTCTGGAAGTGTTCTTTGAGTTATCTGATCTGATTCGGTAGGAACCCCAGAACCGATCATTGGAATTGAAAGATGAACTGCATGATCATCTTCATTAAGAAGCTTCTTTTCAATTTTCCTCTGTTTCTTCCTTTCCCAAAAATCATAGCACAAGTTTCGCCTTTGCTTGTAACTGGGATCATTGCATAATGGCTTCCCATTTTTACCGGAAGAATGTGTCGGCAGCTTAGCCATTTGAGCAGTAATATAAAATTTGTCAATTCTGCAATGATGAATCTGGACCACATCTCTCCATGGCTATTGAAGTTTCAGCCTCTGAGAATCCCATTTTTGTCAAGTAACAGTTTATTCTCCTCATCAGAATCAGAATTCAAGATTTCTTGGTATTAAAAGAACTATCGATATCTGTGAAATCATCTTAAAGGTCATAATCAGATGAGTTGTTAGAATCAACATGTCACATGAAGGCAAGCTTTTCAAGAGCCTATACTATGAGTTTTATTCTCAAGAAGTTTTATCTACATCTACATTTGTCAAAGATGATAGTTCTTGATTTGAAGAAGAAAGATTTATGGGTTTTTACAATTGAAGAAATACTCAATTCACCAATTGAAATCAAATAAACTTAACATGCATCATTTAGGTGTTTGCAAAAATAGGTGCATTTTCATTCATTTTTCATACTGAATTTTTAACAGGAATTTCAAGATTTTAGCAAAGATAAATCCATCATTCGATGGATAGCTTTTCCAGAGGAAGTTCATGAGAAGAACTCATCTGGAAGGAAGAAGAATTCATAATGAGAAGAATTTGTTCAACTTTTGCTATCACTTGATGGATCCGCTTTTCCAGAGGAAGATCATAATGAGAAGAATCTCTGAAGAAGGCTGAAGAAGTTCATAATGAGAAGAATTTGTTCAACCTTTTGCTCAAATACATCACTTGATGGATCCGCTTTTCTAGAGAAAGTTCATAATGAGAAGAACTCATCTGAAGAAGGATGAAGAAGTTCATAATGAGAAGAATTTGTTCAACCTTTTGCTTAAATCTATCACTTGATGGATTATCTTTTCCAGGAGAAAGTTCTAATGAGAAGAACTCATTGAAGAAGGAAGAAGAGTTCATAATGAGAAGAACTTCTTCAACTTTTTGTTTGAATTCATCATTTGATGGATCAACATTGCCAGGTAGAGTTCATAATGAGAAAGAAACTCATCTTAAGAAGGATGAAGAAGTTCATAATGAGAAGAATTTGTTCAACCTTTTGCTCAAATCATTCACTTGAGGGATCAACTTTCCAGTTCGAGTTAAAGTTCATAATGAGAAGACTCATCTGAAGAAGAAGAAGAAGTTCATAATGAGAAGAACTTCTTCAACTTTTTGTTTGAATTCATCATTTGATGGATCAACATTGCCAGGTAGAGTTCATAATGAGAAGAACTCATCTTAAGAAGGATGAAGAAGTTCATAATGAGAAGAATTTGTTCAACCTTTTGCTCAAACTCATCACTTGATGGATCAACTTTTCCAGTTCGAGTTCATAATGAGAAGAACTCATCTGAAGAAAAGAAAGTTCATAATGAGAAGAACTCATTTGAAGAAAAGAAAGTTCATAATAAGAAGAGCTTATGCAACCTTTTGAATGACTCTATCACAGAAAGAAAAAGGTCAACATCATCCCCAGCGGAAAGTTCATAATGAGAAGAACTCACCTGACAGAAAGAGAAGAATTTATTCAACATCTCCATACTAATCAAGTGAAATCAAATGAAAAAAAACTTATTATCTTTTCATCTTTGCTCTATTCTTATTAAGAATAAGCAAAGAGGGGCAGCTGAAGATATTCATTTTTTTCATTTTAATTTTATTTATATTATTATTATTATTATTATATTATAATAATTATTATAATAATTATTATTATTAATATATATTATTTATTTATTAATATTACAAAACCCGGAGTCCAATAATCAGGCCCATATTACAGGCCCAAATCTAAAAGCCCAATGGAAACCCTAAACCAGATTAGGGTTTCCCTCTACCCAGCCGCCTCAGCTTGCTGCCGTTGGATCTAGCATGATCCAACGGTCCAAGAACCTCCAGATGCAAACCCTAGGTATGATACCCTAGGGCCACGCGGCCGCGCTACTGCTCTCGCCATCTCCACCGCTGCCACGTCAACCGAAGGCTCCAGAAGCTCCAACGCCAGCCGTCCACGCCATGGCTATGGGGTGAGTCACCACTGGGAGTCCGGTGACTCACCGAAGGGTATTCTTTTACCCGGTCCAATGGCCACACCGGTGATGGCTATAAAGCCATCACCACATCTGCGAGCAAAAAAGGAGAAGAACGAAGAGACAAGGAAACAACAGAAACAGAGAGAGATACAAAAACTACCAAACGATCCCAGTCACAAAACACAGCAACAACAAAAAAAAAGAGAGGAGAGAAGCTTACCAAAGAAGCCTTGACCATCGCCGGAAGCACTAAACATCGCCGGAGAACAGAAAATACCGAAGGTATTTTCATAGATTTACTCCGATTAGGAGTCTTTTTGGGGAAACAAAGGCCGGATTCGGTCTTGGGGTGTTTAGATCTACGTTTTAGGTGAATTTGGGGATTTTTCGACCACCGGAGGCGGTGGTCGGCGGCAGAATTCGCGGCGGCAGACGGCTGCCGGATTCCCTCCGGTGAGGGAATATAGAGAGAGGCCAGAGAGAATTCTGGCTCTCTCTCTGTTTGAGAGAAAAAAAAAAAAAGAAATGAGATAGCTGGCCCGAAAGGCCAGCCGATTTGGGCATTAAATAGCCCTTCCCAAACGACGCCGTTTTGGGGAGGGCTATTCGTGTAATTAAATAATAGTTAAATCCTTTCCGCAGTCAGCTTAATTTGTAAACTTTACATTTTAGTCACTAAATCATTTATAATCCTTTTAATTCGGTTCTTTAATTTTATTTAATTTATTTAGTCCTTTGTATTAAAATAATATATTTAGGATAAATGACAGATTTAATCCCTTAATTTTAATAAATAATATTTTAATCCCTAGTTTATATTTTTAATTTATTTTAATCTTATATTCAAATTTTAGATAAGTTTATTTTAGTCACTAAATTATTAAATAAGAAAATAGCATGTAATCCCTGTAATTTTGATTAATTATGATTAGGTTTTTAATTTTAATTTTACTATAATTTAGTCACTTATTTTAAATATTTTTTATTTTATTGCTTTTAAATATATAGCTCTAATTGTTTTTTAATTTTACTTGTTTATATTTAAATATTTTTATTATGTAGCCATAAATATATATATAAATAAATATTTATTTTAAATAAATTATTTTAATATTTATTTTCAATATCGAAGAAAAGGACAGTCTTAATACAACTGGATGTCCTATTCTGGTATTTTAAAATTAAAAATTATAAAAAAAAATATTATTTAATTTAAATTAATTTATCAATATCAAAGAAAGAGCTGTCTTAAGGCACCTAGAAGTCCTTTTCTGATATTTTTAAATATTTTTATATAATTTTGAAATAATAGGATTATAAATTAAAATATTTTGAATTTTTTAAATTTAAATATAGACAATTTATAATTAAAAAGTACCAATTTTGGGCGTTGTAGGGGTGCTAATCCTTCCCTAAACGTAACCGACCACGAATCCCTTTTTATTATTAAAAAGAATGAATTTTTTGTTATAAACGCAGATCAGTTCATTTTTTTTAATTGATGTTTTCTTAAAACTCTTTTAAAAAATAATAATAATAATTTTTAGGTATTCGACCTACATGACCCAAAAGGCCGATGGCGACTCCCAAATTATTTTCAAAACCATTTATTCACATCCATTTTCCCGCCAAAATAAATATTTCGTGCCCGGACGAAAACCGGTTACGACAAAAACTTTTAAAGATCAATGAGTAAAACAGGGGAGAGATAAAGTTTATTGATGAAATTTGTAAATTACCCTTTTAATAATTAAGGAAACCCATTGGCGGGCATTGAAGGGAAGGTAGGTTAACGAGCTTAATGGCCGTTGATACCGTTGCTGGCCCACGAAAAATGGCCGAACCTGGAGCCTAAGGGTCAAAGCCCGCCATTTTTGAAAGCATATGAAAAATGTCTTTCTAGAACTAAAACTGGAATTTCGAGTGTTGTTTTCATTGGGCATGTGAGGTTAATTCATTTAATGGAAATATGCTTGATGACTTTTTTCACAAATTAGAATATGACAATTTGTCCAATGTGCATGAAAATGCCAGCTTCTGCTTTAAAGTTTTTTGTGTTTAAGGTAATTAATAAATGATATCGGGTATATATATATATTTTAAAAGTGATACATCTATGTCGCTTTCATTCTTTTTTATGTTACGATTAAATTCAGGTGATTTTAATATTCGATGATTTTAGTTCAGTTATTTGAAATTCTTTTAAAATTAATTATGTTTTTATAATATTATGATATATTGATTTCAATGTAAAAAATTTCTTTTAACTATATAAGATGTACATGTAAAAACTACAAACCAATGCAGGTGACCCAATCTGATCCGATGTATCACATTAGGGCCACATTAGCGACCCACAGTAAAAGTCCCGAAAAAATTTAAAATTTCTGTTAAAACATGTAAAATCATAAAACAAATTATACTTAAAATACAAGTTGAGAAAAACATTCATATACTACAAACAGAAATAAAACCATACACGTTTCAGACTCGGATATAAAAATATAATACTACTTACATGCCCCCTAAACACATGCACCGTACTCCGCAAGCAACGTTGGTGGAACTCCAATACTGATATCGATAACTGAACTGGATCAATTTAATCTGAAATAGTGAGCAACAGAGTGAGCTTTGGGGAACTCAGTAATACATAACTACCAAGTGATGCTGAAGGACATGCAAATAATAGGCAAGCATAATTTTCCTTATTGATTCAGACATCTACATATTTTTATTCTGAGCAGAGGTCCCACTGATATCTCATGTAGTAAAAGACATTAAGCTTTCAATTCAGAGTAAACGTTTGAGGACTAGGTTCAAGAAATCGAAATAGGGTGTCTAATGTGTTCCCATAAAACCAGTGAAAGATACATACCTTTTTAAAACAGTATCACGTAGGTGCCCAACTGAGGGAGTGCCCTCAGGTCCATAAGGCCTTACCCAAAGAAGAGGTGCCACCCTAAGGGAGTTCCTTAGGTCCATAAGGGAACTGCATCCATAAGGACTTACCCTGGGCCCATTGGGCATAGGTGACAATCTAAGGGAACACCTTGGGTCCATAAGGTCTTACCCTAGCCGAAGCGTAGGTGCCCAACTGAGGGAGTGCCCTCAGGTCCATAAGGCCTTACCCAAAGAAGAGGTGCCACCCTAAGGGAGTTCCTTAGGGTCCATAAGGTCTTACCACTAGGCTCATTAGGCCTAGGAGCCCACCCAAGGGTCACCTTAGATCTGTAACGAATTACCAATTTGACCGAGTTAACCCTTCCGTAAGGAATTACCAGTTTGATTGGTCTGAACCTATATAAGGAATTGTCAGTTTGATCAAACTGAACTTGCAGAGACTTCATACCAGATCCCAGAGTACCCCCGAATCAAAACATTTTTCATACAAAAATTAATGGTAGCAGGAAATCAGAGTTCAGACATATCAATTAAGTAGAAACAGTATCTAGAGATCATAAATTAGACAGACAGACTTAAAACTTCAGTAACTCATAAATCTCGGTAAAACACTTTTCAGAACGGATAAAACCAATCATATAACATATAGGGAACATACTAGAGGATACAGTTATTTTTCGAATGTGCTTGGTATTTATCAAATAGGAAGTCATCAAACTTCTGTAAAATGATTAAATTCAGAAACGAGATCCCCATAAAAGGGTTTGATAGTTGACAGACTCATCAGTTATTCAAAACGTGATTTATCATATCATATAGTATTCTGATATTTTTTGGGGACACTATATAATCAAAAAGGTATTCAGAATCCTTTGCATCAGAGTTACTTGTCTTTTCAGATTTGACAAGAGTGATTCCATTATTCATGAAATCAGAGGCATTTTGGGCATTAGGTTCTTGGATAATTCTTAGTGATTTAAGGTAATAAGGGAGAAACGAAGATTCAGGGCATTTAAGATTTGTGTCGATCTATCGAAATAGGGTATTCACTCTTTAATACATGCAACTCTTGTCGAATTGATCATTTTCAGAATCATCGCTAAATAGATCTCAGAGAGACGCACAAATATTCCAATGGTCTTTATTTCATTTCTACATTGCAACGATATCAAGAAATGTTGATGTTCTTGATTCGTGGTTCAAAACCCTTATGAACGGTACAACATATAAGATCATTAGTGTTTCCATACTTATTCAAGTTATTTGCTTAATTCAAGGTCATTGGGGTACTTAAATCAATTAATATTCAAGTTTATCCCGGTCAATTTGGAGTTTACAGAGTAATTTTATCGTTTTAACAATTCGAATACAAACATTACTTCCATTCAGTTCAACTTTGTCATTTCGAGAAATTCAAACGTGTAAGGTACTTTTGGTAATTTAGTCTCCAGGTGTTCGCTCAGGAATTAGAAATTTTAAGTCTTTTACCATCTCAAAGATCATGATCGACTAACATGATTATTTTTACTTTCTGGGAAAATCCTTATCTTTTACATCATACCAGAATTTTCGTAGTTTCTTAGTCAAGTATTTCTGACATTTAACCTTTAACGAGATTAATCAGAATTTACGAGTCCTGAGATTGATTAACTTACTGATTGAATCATTGAACATAGATTTATTTCTGATCGGTCTACAATTTCTTTTACTAGCCGTCTGAGTCTTATACAATGTTTTGTTTTTATTACATATTCCGTATTGAGTCCAATGATAGTTAAATACACCTAATGGACCAATCATTTTCATTCATGCATTTACCATTTATCAATTAGTTCCGAAAAGCATACAAATGGTAGTAGAGTATTACCTTGATTTTTGTGCTACACCGATCGAACATTTAACCTCCATTCAATCACCCTCGAACTTTAATTCCACGTCCCATAATGTCTCGGATACATAGCAAATGAAATTACGTCAGAAACTGAACTTAAACGAAAAATCAATTTAAATCTAAAGAGAAAATACTGAAAACGACATAGCAGGTGCGAATTTGGCAAAACGGACTTTGGATTCAAAATCAGGACGACAAAAAACATAAACTATGACTTTTTCAAAAATTTTGGCTTTTTTGGTCAAAGTTAACAGTTAACGGTCTGAGCGTTGACGGTAAACGGTCAAACTAGTTGACGGTCAACAGGTCAGGTCGAGTCGGGTTAACTCAGTTCGGGTCAAACAGACCCGGTTCAAACCAATTTGGGTCAGTTCAGATCGGTCAATATCGACTGGACCGGTTCTAGAAGGTTTCTAGGGCTGGGGGACAAGCCCTACGCGCACGAGGTGGCTGGTTTTTCTGGAAGCTCCAAAACATCATTTACAAACTAATTAATCAAAAAATACTCAAAAACTGAAACAAAAGTACACGGAATTAAAACCAAACTTACCCACGCTGGCGATCGACAAAAACGACGACGATGACGGCGGTCTTGGTCGGGTTTTGGTCGGAAACACATGGGAAGTCAGGTGCTCGGGGCGGTGAGGCTCGACGATGGCCGAGGAGACTATAATCACTAAAAAATCAAACGACGAGGTGAGGGTTTTGACGGGACCTCATTGGCTTAAATTATGATGATCGACGGTCGATCTCATGAGAAATATGAGGGTTACGGTCACGAAAGGTCATCGATCACACTAGTAAGGTTAGGGCACGGCAACGACGATCTGAGCGGGGTGGTTTGACGAGAAGAAATGGTTGGTTCAGGGGAATAGGTTTGGGGTTCATGGGTTAAATTACTAGATAAGGGGTTTTATTTTCACTACTAAGGAGAAATGGAAAAATTCAGGGTTAAGTCCCTAAACTTCTCAGAGTTTCAAAATTGAGCGACAAATTTCTAGAACTTGCAATTTAGTCCTTTAAATCTGCTTAAATTAATAAAATTTAGCCCCTAAACTGGGGTATGATAATACATATATATATATATATTTATTCATGGGATGAGTTTGCAACGTTTGATGAACATTGCTGAGCATCACTAACGATGAACACCATTAGTTTAATTTATAAAAATTTAAAATTCTAAAATTCTAAAATACTCAATGTATAATTATACATTAGTTAAAATTTTAAAGGTAAATTATTTAAAATAAATTAATAATTTTTTTGGGTAAACTATACAATTGACCACATAACTATAGCTCCTTTTCATTTTGATCTTCATTTTTTAATTTTTGTCAATCAGGTTACCCAACTATTTAAGTGCATTCAATCAAACCATTTGTCGTTAACATTTAGCGAAAGTACTGATGTGACAATTAAAAAATTATTATAATTACACATTTGGTCACTGTTACTTATATATTATATCAATTTAGTCCTAATTTTAATAAATTAAAATAAAGTTAATTTCCAAATCAGATCACGCCACATGCTATTAATGCCATATATCATGACATAGGTCGCCACCCGATTAGAGGATTTAATTGATTTTAATTTAAGTATTATTCTATTTTTGTGTTTTCATATCCATTTCAAAGTTCTTACCCTCCTGAGTTTAATTCAATGAAACAATCCAATGCACTTAAGTGTATTTCTCATTCATTAATATGTCTATTTCAATTTTATAATTATAATTTTTCATGATTTTCTTTTTATTCGTGTTTTTAGTTATTTTTGGAGACTTGTACTTTGAAAGTGAATATAAATTGTTGCAACGATTGTCGAACGAAAGCAAAGGAAAACCTGCAAAAAAATGGTAATTATATGATTCGAATTAAATATGGAGTTAAAATAATAATATAATTGCTGATGTTTGTTTCACTTTTAACAATCAGGAGTGGAGTCTGTCGACTATGATTCCAAAGGAGTAATTATATTATTATTTTAACTCCAAATTTAATTCGAATCATAAAATTACCATTGATTTTTTTTGTAGCTTTTCCTTTGCTTTCGTTCGATCGTTGCAACATTTTATGTTCACTTTCAAAGTACAAGTCTACAAAAATAATTAAAACCACGATTAAAATGAAAATCATGAAAAATAATATTTATAAAATTGAAATAGACATATTAGTGTGTGAATGAGAAATACACTTAACTGCTTTGGATTGTTCCATTGAATTAAACTCAAGAGGGTGAGAACTTTGAAATGGATAAGAAAACACAAAAACAAAATAATATTTAAATTAAAATAAATTAAATCCTCCAATCGAGTGGCGACATGTGTCATGATATTTGACATTAGTAACTTGTGGTACGATCTGATTCGAAGATTAATTTATTTTAATTTATTAAAATTAGGACCAAATTGATAGAATATATAATTAACAGTGACCAAATGTATAATTATACCAATTTTATTAGTTGCCACATCAACACTTCTATTAAAAATTAACAACAAGTGACTTTATTGAATGTATTTAAATAGTCGGGTTAATTGATTGATAAAATTTCAAAAAAAAAATGTGGTCAAAATGAAAAGGAACTATAGTTAGGTAGTCATTGATATAGTTTACCTAAAAAGGTTTATGGAAATAATGTAATTAATATTTTATTTTAAATAATTTACTTATAAATTTTTCACTAATTTACAATTATACGTTGAGTCCTTTAGAATTTTAAATTTTTATAACTTAGATTAATGGTGCTCATAGTTAGTGGTGCTCAACGATACTCATCGAGTGTTGTAGATTTTTTTCTTTATTCATATTATTTTTTACATGTGTAAGTAAGATTTATTTTGTATCTCCACCAAACATCCTCTACATATCATATTTACGCCTCAAAGCCTACAGAGAACCCTTCCACATTCAAAAGTGACTCCTCGTATCTTGAAATAATTTTCTAAATTTTTCCATAATTTTAAGACAAGAGCATTTTTAGCTTAGTTTACCCAAAAGTTTTGGGTTAACACCTATAACCTCGTTTCAACATTCTTTTCTATTTTTTCATTTTAAAATTCTCGCCGCTCATTCTCTCTCAACTTTCTCTTTCAACTACCTATTGTTATGGTTTTTCTTTGATTCATCCTAACCGTGTGGTGGTGTGCGATACTTCTGGAACCATTGTCTTCATATCATCGACCCCGTTCATTCAGTGTACTTAGTTCATCATTCTCTATCACTGTTTATAATTAGTGAAGGTTTAAATATTTGAGTTTCGTTAAAACCCTATTTTCATCAATCTTTTTGAAAAACCGATGTAGGTAAGTGACCTATTTTATCTAATATTTTTTTTAATTTTTCCATAATTTTTTAGCCATCAAAAGAGGCCCCACACACCTCACACACTTCCGTACAAGAGTGGGCTTTATCTTGGTAGTCCAAACAGAGAACTGATTTGATTGAACCAGCCAAGAATCGATCTAAACCTTGAACTGATCTAACTGAATCAAACCCTAACCTAGACTGTTAATCGTTAACTTTGACCTGTTGGTCATTGATCGTTGACTTTGACCTGTTGACCTTTTTTAAGACTTCTGTCTCTATGTTTTTCGACGTCCTGAGTATGTTTCCGCAGTCCGTTTTTTCAAATTCTAACCCGAAAGCCTTTTTTACTTCATTTATTGCTTAAAGTCTTATTTATGTTAAGTAAAATGTGAAATTTCGGACTCGCCTTTTGGTATTATTTTCTGAATGTACTCTCGTGTCTTCGGATCACTCTCCAATAGACTCTGATCACTCTTGTTCTTCTCAATTTGATTATACTCACTCGTCACGAAATACGCGTAAGTATTATTTAGTGGATTTATAGTCTATTTCTGTTTAGATATATATGGTTTTCCTAATCATAGAGTGGTATTATTTTTACGTTCTCGTTTCGCATGACCTAGTACTATTAAGTGTGAGAAACACGTAAGGGTTAGCTGATATTGATTAGCTACTATAGGTGTGTCCCTTTACATGTTCGATACTTTTGATATGTTATGCTACTATGTTATATGTAACTGTTTGAAAGCATGTTCGTAATCTGATTATATTCATATGTGTGTCCCTTGTTACTCATTTGTTATCAATAACAATTGGTGTGGTGAGCGTAAAATGTCTCTTACAAAAACAATCAATCAAAATAAACCCAAAAGACAAAATAACCAATATCAGCCTATTCTCTTCCTAAATATTCCCCAATGAACTTTGTTATTTTTGCCCTATGATTGCAAAAAGAAGTTGCAGATTTTGTATTTCATGCAAATAACTCTTGCCAGACAGTAATGATGACGTAACACACTCTACTTACTGAATTACTCTTTCTATAAGTGTAGGATCATATAAACAATACTAGTCAATGCCTTGTTTTTACATGCCTTCAATGTAAGCCCAATAAAACTATAGCTAAAGCAGTGGCCCAAACATATGGATGGAGAGGCTCGTTAGCACCTTCATCAAGCATTATTATTGCCACACGAAAAAATAGGCTAATAAAAAAAAATGATGAATGACGTTAACACAAATGTTCATCACAACAACAACATCATAACACCTAAGGTAACCTCAAAAAATATATAAGTTACTAAACTAACAATTGTAGGAGTTGCCTGTAACACCCAATATTTGAGTCAACAGTGCTGAGTTCACCCTATAGGTCTACATACCGAGTTTTTGGTGATATTCAAGTGATTGGATTAATTTTAAACTTATTTCAATGAGAATTAAGCTTAAATGGTCATAAAAGATGGTTTTTTCTTATAGAAAAAGAATTAGAGACCAAGACGATAATTAAGTCCTTGAATATTTCAAAGGCTAAATCACATTAATATGGGATGATGTAATTGGGCAGGAAAGAAAAAGTTGAAATATCCTTTCTCATTTTTCTATCCAACTTATATTCTTCCTCCTTTCATATCACTTTTATCCTTCTAGCATTATAGTTATAAAGGAAATACCTTCATTGTCATGTATTTCTAATCTAGATTTGTGAAGGTAATAGCGGTAATCTTCACCATATATCTTAATTCAAACTCTATTTCTTCATGATTCACAATGGTAGCCTTGGTGGGATTTTAGAAGGATTTTGAAACTCTTAAGCTAATCAGTTTGTTTTAGTCTAATTTCTAGCATCTAAATACATTTTTAATGTAATACCCCAAACATCGGGTCAATGAATATAATGAAAGGATTTATAATATGGTGGGATTAAAATTAATAAATTGAAAAGTACAAGGATTGATTTAGGAAATTGTGTTTAAGACTTATTATTAAGAATGGAAGATTAGAGGGGCATTATGGTCTTTTAGGAGTAAATGAATTTAATATTAGTTCTTTTATGGATTTATTAAGGGATGGATAGGAGAAGAAGGATAAGAAAAACACTTTGGTTCTTTACTCTTCTTCTTCTTGTCCCCGTATCTCTATAGCAAAGGTAAAATTTCCTCAAGTTGGTTTTTCCTTTCATTTTTGGGTTTCTTTTGAAGCCTTAAGTGATATAAAATCTTAAGGAAAACTTAAGAGTGAATAAAACTAAGAGATTAGTGATTTATTAGTGATTTAGTAAAATGAGTTTTTAAGTGATTTGATGAAATATTGTCTGTTATTGGAGTTTAAAAGCATTTTTGACTTGTAAAAAATGTAAATAAGAGATTCGGATCTTTAGAAGTGATTGGAAACATGTTTGAAAATTTTAGGGTGATTCTTAGTTTTAATTGTTCTTTGGAGATTTTGGATATTATAAGGAGATTTATGGATGTGAGTTAGTTTAGATAAGTGATAATGAGTTTAATGGTATGGTTGGAGATAAGAGTAATAGATTTAGATGAAATTTGGGTAAAAATCGAAGTAAAATAAGAAAAATCTGGGTAAGGGTATACGTACTAAAAGAACAGTACCGATACTATAAGGTTAAATTAGAGGATTCATATGAAAAATATCGATACTGATTTAAAGAAGTCTCGATACTAAGGTTTAGGTATCGATACTAAGGGGAATGTATCGATACCGTAATCAAAAATGAAATTCTAGAATGCTAGAATGGTATCGATTCCGAAGTGGGTATTGGTACCATAGACGAGAAGTATCGATACTATAGGAGGGGTACCGATACTATTCAGCCTGAAATTTTAAATGAGGATGAATTTTAATAGAATTCGAAATTAATAATACTTTTAAGTATTATTACTTTGGATAAATGTTAGTAAGTATACTAACATCATATTTGTATGTGTGATGATGGATACTTGTGTAGATCGTAATCAACCTCCTGAGTCAAGCAAACAGAAAGTCAAGGATAAAGTAGCAGAATAGCCGAACATAATTAAGGCATAATAGTGAGGCATACCAGGTGAGTGCATTTATTATGGACTTATTTTACGAATAAAATTTAGAGTGTGAACTGCTCTAAAATAGATGTATGTACTTCTATATTATTTTAACGGCTATCGATGTTCAAATAAATGTTTAATATGTGAAATTGTCTTAAAGGCCCATTGTATGTGCATTGAGATTTATAAGTGCATTTCGACATACTTTGTGTATGATGTTTATCGATCGATTTTGTTTAATGTATAAGTTGTATTTTTGTATGATGGTTATCGATCGATTTTGTTTAATGCATATGTTGCATTTTCGTATCAGTACTATATGTACTTTCGACACTATGTGTGCACCCTTGGCATTCATAATGAGTTTATGAATGACCATTTCGGCACTATGTGTGCATCCATGGAATTCATAATGAGTTTGTGAATTACCATTTCGGCACTTAGGTGCAACTCATGTACCTTGCATTCTCATTCAACATACATTGGGCAAATGAAAGGATAATTTGGAAAATTACTGTTTGATAGGTATGTTGGGCGTACGAAATATAGTTTCGCTGGTTATGTGAAAGAAACTTGGTTTACTAAGCCAATTCTAAGTATTATTATGATTTGTACGATTTAATTCATATTTTGACAGTTTATGATATATTTATGTATTGCTTACACTTCATTTATATTATTATGCCTCACTAAGTGAAAACATAGCGTGTGTTGGTTTCACGCATAGGTCTTAGTACGAACGGAGTAAGGAGTATAACTGATATCATCAATCAAAGGTTACCCATCAGTAACTGAATGACAAATATATCTACTTCTGATATTATTAGATAGCATGTAATAGATTTATGATGATGCTCTGAAACGTATGGGATTCATAAATGATTGTAATATTTAATATATTGGAACTTTAAAACTATTTTACAAATTAAAAGTTAATGGATACTTTATTATTATTACATTAAAACATTTTATTTATAGAAACATATTTTGTACTGGTTTACAAATACAAAAATGTTTTAAAAATCATGGGACAAATGTGATTTGTGTACAGAAACGTATATGGGAGATGGGTGTTACATTTATTGGTATAAAAGCTACATGTTTAGCCGATTCTCGGCCGAAATCGGGTGTATTTTACTTTAAAAAGGGTTTACATGCCACTAAGATGTCAAGGTTACTGATATAGTATCGTTAGAATATGATTGATGTTACTCCTTACTAACTTGAGTTGTTATTATTATGTATATTCTATTAGATTTCAGAATCTGTGAATTAGCGAAGAGCATCTGAACAAGAAGTTCCAGAAGGGTTAGGTAGCAAGATAAATGAAGTTAATAGTGAGCATCCGATCCAGTTTGAAAATGATAGTGCACATATACATCAGGGTATGCCAGTGCTAGAGTTTGGAACTTTTATGTGGGCTATCGATGCAATCTTGACTTGATTTCAACCCCCTTAGCCTCCTTCTACTCCTCCAGCACCACTGATGTTAATCCCAAAAGAGTTGAAAAGTTTGGGAGCCCTTGAGTTTTGGGGATAAGAGGATGAAGGTCCTATAGATGCTGATTTATTGTTAAACAACATTAAGGTGATTCTTAAAGTCTCCATTACTCAGATTCTGAAAAGCTGGGCAGAGCTGTATCTTTACTTCAAGGATCAACTCGAGTGTGGTGGACAAACACTACGATGTATGCACCACCTGAGCAAGTGACTTGACAGTTCTTTTAGGATGAATTTAAGAACAAGTACGTCAATGAATAGTTTAGGTGGGAGAACATCAGTGAATAGTTTAAGTGGGCGATGATGTTGAAGTTTCTTAATTTGAAACAAGATGATTGAGCAATACATGAGTACAAGGCTGAGTATAACAAACTGAGTCATTTTGTTACTGAAGTAGTTCCCAATGATAAAGCTTGACGTGAATGGTTTATCTAAGGATTGAAGCCTAAGTTGAAAGGGATGATGTTTGCTTTAAATGTGCCAATTCTGCAAGAAGTCATAAACCGAGCTAAGGCCATCGAAAGAGCTCAAGAGAAGACTTTAACCATGGAATAGGGTATGAAGATGGGAAAAAGAGTTAAAATGTCTTCAACTTCCATCTTGCTAAGAGAGGAAAGGGTTTGAGTTCACGATTAAAAGAGATGGTTCCGCCGTAGCTTCGCAGAAGAATAAACAATCACAGTCTTTTGCTGGTAGCTCGGGTAGAGCATTTGGAGAAAGAAGTACTCCATGTCAGACGTGTGACAAATTTCACCGTGGAGTATTTAGATTGCTCAGTGGTGCTTGTTTCCATTGTGGTGAAAGTGGTCACTATGCTCGAAATTGTCAAAAGAGATCCGAGGATAGATCAGTACAAATTAAGATATCAGTAGCAACATCTAATAGAGGCAGAGGAAGAGGTAGATCCGACAGAAAATCTGAATCAATCTTGCGATAAGAGATGCAGGGAGTAGCCTGAATTTATAATATTATGACTAATGAGGATCAGGATGACCCAGAGATTTTAACAGGTACATTCCATCTTTTTGATGAACCTATATTTATTTTGGTTGACCTTGATTCTGCGCACTCTTATATTAGTACAAAGTTGATTAGTGCTAGAGGAATTCCTTTAGAATCAATCTTTAGTGAGATAATAGCGGTAAATCCTATGGGTCATAGTACAATGGTAACTCAGATATGTAGAAAATGCCCGATAAAGATTCAAGGGGTTGTGTTCCCGAAAAACTTGACGGAATTGTCTTTTAATGAATTTAAATTATTTTGGGCATGGATTGGTTGTCTCCATATCATGGATGAGTTGATTTTCACAAGAAGCAATTATTTTTGAATGATACAAAAGGCTTAGAAATCATAATAATTAGTGAAAAAGTAAAATCACCATCTAATGTGATATCGACAATGACTGCAAAGAAAATGATGTTGAAAGGGTGTGTAGCTTTTCTTGCTAACATAATAGACACTTGAATATTAGAAGCGAGATTAGAGGATATTCCAATAGTTAGGGAGTTTCCAGATGTTTTTTCGGAAGAATTATCGGGTTTACCTCCAGACCGTGAGGTGGAATTCAAGATTGAAGTTTACCCGGGTATTGAACATGTTTTTATGACTCCATATCGAATGGCTCCAACTGAGTTGATAGAATTGAAGGCTTAATTGTAGGAGCTGCTCAATAAGGGATTTATCAGACCTAGTATTTCACCTTGGGGGCACTTGTGCTTTTTATCAAAAAGAAGGATGAATCTATGTGATTATGCATAAATTATCGACAGTTAAATAAGGTAACAATAAAGAATAAGTACCCTCTTCCGAGGATTGATGATATGTTTGATCAACTGAAAGGCGCATCAGTGTTCTCTAAGATAAACATTCGGTCAGGATACCGTCAATTGAAGACTAAAGAGGAGGATATTTCAAAGATAACTTTCAGACTCGGTATGGACATTACAAATTTATGGTGATGCCATTTGGTTTAACTAATGATCCTACAACATGTACAGATTTGATGAACCAACTATTCCAACTTTACCTAGATCAATTTATGGTGGTATTTATCGATGATATTTTGGTGTATTCAAAGTCAAGAGATGAGCATGATGCTCATATTCGTATTGTTCTTCAGACTCTTCGAGGGAAGAAGTTGTATGACAAACTATCCAAATGTGAATCTTGGTTAACAGAGATTGCTTTTCTTGGCCATATAGTCTCCGCAGAAGGCATAAGAGTAGATCCCAAAAAGATTCAAGCTATAGTGGATTGGAAAACCCCAACGAATGTTTTTGAAGTTCAGAGTTTCTTGGGCTTGCTGGTTATTATCGAAGGTTTGTGAAGAACTTTTCGATGTTAGCTTCACCGCTAATTAAATTGTTATAGAAAGATGTGCCTTTTGTGTGGTCGAAGAAATGCCAAGAAAGTTTTGAAATGCTAAAGAGGATTGTAACAGAAGCATCAGTACTTGTACAACCTGATTAGGGTACAGACTATGTGTGCTTATGCAATAAGGGAAAGTTGTGGCCTATGCCTCGAGACAACTGAAGATTCATGAGAGAAATTACCCTATGGTGAGCTGTGCTATATTTATATAGATCACAATAGTCTAAAGTACTTGTTGACTAAAAAAGAACTAAACATGAGGCAGAGAAGATGGATCAAGCTTTTAAAAGATTAAGATGTGATTATCGATTATCATCCAGGAAAGGCTAATGTGGTAGCTGATGCACTTAGCCGAAAGAATTTTACAGCTTTACGAGCTTTGGATGCACGTATATCATTAAAGGATGATGGTACCTTGATCGCTGAGCTTAAGTTAAAGCCGATGTTGCTGAATCGGATAAAAGAGTTACAAGGAAAAAGTGAAAATGTTTGGCAAGAATTGTACAAGTAAAAATATGTGAGACTAAAGACTTCGAAATCAGGACTGATGGATGTTTATATTATCGTGGAAGACTTTTCATTCAGTATAATGAAGAATTGAGGAAATATATTCTCTCTGAGGCACATTATAGTCCTTTGACTATGCATCTAGGCGGGAATAAGATGTATCAGAATATAAAAAGCCGTTATTAGTGGCCTGGTATTAAAAGAACTATATCATAATTTGTTGCAAAATGCGTGACATGTCAGTAAGTGAAAGCTGAACATCAAGTGCCTTTCAGATTGCTACAACCGATATCCATTCCTGAGTGGAAGTGATAACGAGTAACTATGGATTTTATTTTAGGGTTACCTTTGTCACCTAGTAAAAAAACTCAATATGAGTAATTGTGGACATATTGACCAAGACAGCTCACTTTATTCCAGTTCAGATAGATTACTTGATGGAAAATATGCATAATTTTATATAAAATAGATAGTTAGACTACATAGATTACATGTATTGATAGTATTCGACCGAGATCCAAGGTTTACTTCCAGATTATGGAATTCTTTGCACAAGGCATTGGGTACTCGATTGAATTTTAGTACGACTTTTCATCCACAGACAGATGGTTAGTCATAGCGAACTATATAGGTATTGGAGGATATGCTAAGAGCATGCGTGGTTCAATTCAAAGGATCGTGCGAAATATATTTTTCTTTACCAGAATTTGCTTATAATAACAGTTATCAATCGAGTATTAATATGGCTCCGTATGAAGCCTTGTATGGGAGAAAGTGCCGAACACCATTAAATTGGTTTGAGCTAAAAGATCAAGATCTTGTTGGCCCGGATTTAATGAAAGAAATGGAAGATAAAGTGAAAGTTATCCAAGATAATCTTAAGATAGCTTCCGATCGACAAAAGTCTTATGATGATCTAAAGAGAAAAGAGATTGAATATCAAGTGGGAGATAAGATATTTTTGAAAGTATTTCCTTGGAAGAAAGTATTGCGGTTTGGGCGCAAAGGAAATATGAGTCCGAGATTTATTGGACCTTATGAGATTTTAAAAAAGGGTTGGACTAGTAGCTTATCAATTAGCTTTCCCTCCCGATATGGACAAGATCCATAATGTTTTTAACGTATGGATGCTCAAGAAGTATCGATTCGATCCATTGCATACTATCACACCAGAGGAAATAGAGATCCGATCAGATTTGACTTGCAAAGAAGAATCAGTACGGATATTGAATCAAGAAATAAAAGAACTACGTAACAAGAAGATTCCTCTTGTTAAAGTGATTTGAAAAAATCATAAAGTAGAGGAAACTACTTGGGAAAGAGAAGAGGACATGAGGAAGCGATATATACACCTCTTCATATCAGGTACGTTTTAAAATTTGAGGATGAATTTTCTTAAGGACATAATTGTAATATCTCAAACATTGGGTTAGTGACTATAGTGAAAGGATTTATAATTTTGTGGGATTAAATTTAGTAAATTGAAAAGTACAATGATTGATTTAGGAAATTATGTTTAAGACTTATTATTAAGAATGGAAGAATGGAGGGGCATTATGATCTTTTAGGAGGAAATAAACTTAATATTCATTCTTTTAGGGATTTTTTAAGGGATGAATAGGAGAAGAAGGATAAGCTAAACACTTTGGTTCTCTGCTCTTCTTCTTCTTGTCCTCGTATCTCCACAGAAAAAGGTAAGATTTACTCAAGTTAGTTTTTCCTTTCGTTTTTGGGTTGGTTTTGGAGCCTTAAGTGATATGAAAACTTAAATAAAATTTAAGATTGAATAAAACTAAGATATTAGTGATTTATTAGTGATTTAATACAATGGAGTTTTAAGTGATTTGATGAAATATGGTTAGTTATTGGAGTTTAAAAGCAATTTTGAATTGCCAAATATATAAATAAGAGATTTGGAGCCTTAGAAGTGATTAAAAACATGTTTGAAAATTTTGGGTGATTCTTAGTTTTGGGTGTTCTTTGGAGATTTTGGATGTTATAAGGAGATTTATGGATGTAAGTTAGTTTGGATAAGTGATAATGAGTTTAATGGTATGATTGGAGATAAGAGTAAGAGATTTAGATGAAATTTGGGTAAAAATCGACGTAAAATAAGAAAAATCTGGGTAAAGGTATCGGTACTAGAAGAACGATACCAATATTATAAGGTTAAATTGGAGGATTCAGGTGAACAATATCGACACTGATTTAAATAAGTATCGATACTGAGGTATAGGTACTGATACCAAGAGGAAGGTATCGATACCATAATCAAAAATGAAATTCCAGAATGCTAGAATGGTATCGATACCGAAGTGGGTATCAGCACCATAGACTAGAAGTATTGATACTATAGGAGGGGTACCGATACTATTCAGTCTGAAATTTTAATTGAGGATGAATTTTAATAGAATTCGAAATTAATAATACTTTTAAGTATTATTATTTTGGATAAATGTTAGGAAGTATACTAACATCATATTTGTATGTATGATGATGGATACTTGTGTAAATCGTAATCAAACTACTGAGTCAAGCAAACAGAAAGGCAAGGATAAAGTAGCAGAATAGTCGAACATAATTGAGGCATAATAGTGAGGCATACGAGGTGAGTGCATTTATTATGTACTTATATGATATGAGGATAACTCGCGATGAGTCAACCTCAAATGTTTTGATAAAAGAATGTTTTATCATATCTTAACATATTTTCATAATGTTTATAGAAATGATTTTACGAATAAATTTTAGAGAATGAAATGCTCTAAAATAGATGTATGTACTTCTACATTATTTTAACGACTATAAATGTTCAAGTAAATGTTTAATCTGTGAAATTAACTTAAAGGCTCATTGTATGTGCATTGAGATTTATAGGTGTATTTCGACATACTTTGTGTATGATGTTTATCGATCGATATTATTTAATGCATAAGCTGCATTTTCGTATGACGGTTATCAATCGATTTTGTTTAATGCATATGTTGCATTTTCGTATCAGTATTATATGTACTTTCGGCACTATGTGTTCACCCATGGCATTCATAATGAATTTATGAATGACCATTTCGAGAGTATGTGTGCATCCATGCAATTCATAATGAGTTTGTGAATTAACATTTTGTCATTTAGGTGCAACTCATTTACCTTCCATTCTCATTCAACATACATTGGGCAAATGAAAAGATAATTTGGAAAATCACTGATTGATTGGTATGATGGACATACAAAATATAGTTTCTCCAGTTATGTGAAAGAAACTTGGTTTACTAAGCCAATTTTAAGTATTATTATGATTTGTACGATTTAATTCGTATCTTGACAGTTTATGATATATTTATGCATTGGTTACACTTCATTTATATTATTATGGCTCACTAAGTGAAAACTTAGCATGTGTTGGTTTCACGCATGTCTTAATACGAGCGGAGTAAGGAGTACAACTGACATCATCAATCAAAGGTTGCCCATCAGTAACTAAATGAAAAATATGTCTACTTTTGATATTATTAGATGGCATGTAATAGACTTATGATAATGCTCTGAAATGTATGTGATTTATAAATGATTGTAATATTTAATATGTTGGAACTTTAAAACTATTTTACATATTAAAAGTTAATGGATGTTTTATTATTATTACATTAAAATGTTTTATTTATAGAAACAAATTTTTTATTGGTTTACAAATACGAAAATGTTTTAAAAAGTCATGTGACACATGTAACTTGTGTATGGAAACATATACGGGAAATATGTGTTACATTTGAAGTCTTAAGAAAGTTAGTAACTCTTTTTTTACTTGTATGATTAGCTAAAGAAGTTAAGAGGGATTTCTAATTGTTTTGGAGTAAGGTAACATACTTCGAATTAGGGTTGCACATTTTCATATATCATATATTATCTGACATGAAAATTCAGTTCACTAAAAATTACAATCCATATTTGGCCCGAAAAAATTGAATATCCAAATTTTTAGATATTCAAATATTTGTTTATTTATAATATTTTAAAACTAATTTAAAAATTTGTGATCATCTAACAAATATTTGTAAAATTATTTTTATTATCGATGATATATCAAATACTATAAAGTTATTATTTGATATATCATATTAACACCTAAACCCAATTGGGCCTAAAGTATCATATTAGGTTGCCGAGACAACCTTTGATTTTCAAAACCTGTTTATTTTCATTTTTAAAACACAATTTATGGTACCAAGAACAAACACAATTAATTATTATAAAAACATTTTATAAATCGGAGCTCCATGACACATAGTTTAAATCAAAATAGTACATCTTGAGATTTACAACTCAAATACATAAGTAAGGTTCTATGAATACACATGCTTTACATCTAAAACGTCATTTAATCATGAAATCAAGTATAAACCCTAAAATGGTCAAATTATTAGCACAAAGAAGATTATAGGAAGTATTAGGGATGAATATCTAGTTTACTGAAGTGAGGAAGAAAGTTCTTACCTTCCACTTTGATCTATGGAGCTTAGAGGAGAGGATGGAAGAAGGAAGGAAGAATGAAGAAGATGAAGAGGGAAAATGGGACAAAACCCACGCCCAACTTGATATAAAACCTTAAATAATCAGCCTTGTTTTTTTAATGGGAATTATTACACTTTTGGTCCTTTTCATTTTCTCTTTTATGTAAAAATTCTCTTTTTGTAATCCTTTTGGGCTCAATTCTGAATCAAATTAAGCCCAGTTTGGCCCAACGACTCTAATTATGAATTCTACGAGATCCACATGCCTCTCGGGTAAACCAAAAACTAATAGTCCGAAATTTGGGGTGTTACAATCATTGGAAAAAATATTTTTAATCGATACTCAAATGATGTCAAATATTCTATTATTTATATTTAAAAAATTTAAATTTATTGAAGACGACATTTGACATCATATAAATATTACTTATAGAATTATTATTTTTACCACCAGTGTAAATAATAGTAACACATATATGATTATTAGAATGTATGAGTTAAGAAACACTTACAATGTATACAAATTCTCTAATTTTATATTGATTTGAAAATTATTAAATGAATAAAAATTAATGTTTGAGATTTAAATTCTATGTATTTACATTATTCACTTATTTTATATGTAATTTTTTTATTTTCAACTTCATATCTTAAATATTTATTCACATTGATCTAATAATTTTAAATTAACATAAAATTAAAGAATTATATACGATGTACTTGAATTCTACCTCTACATATACAAAGCAGATGCCTATGGCAAATTGTAACCCATTGGGCCATAAGCTCAACATAGAATTCTTTAGGCCTTTCAAAGTGAAATTATCTAGGAGTTGTTGATATATTTTATTAATATTCTAGATTTATCACGTCTGCCATACGAGTAAAATGAATTATTTATATATTAAAATATATTTATAGAAATTTCTTAATGAATTATCATAATAATGGGCATCAAAACTATCAAAACTAATATCCTACGCTTAAATTTGATGAGCATGATTTGTTTGGACAGTAAAAATAAATATCAAGGAAAGAAAAGAAATTTAAATTAAACAGAAAGAAATCAAAATGTGAATTGAAAACAAAGAAAACGAATGTGATAAAATCAGTGGTCAAAGAGATTGTTGTTATCTCTAAAATTTTAAAGTTCTAACACCAAAAATTATACCGATGTTGAACTTTTATTATTAAATGATAAAGTCTTTAAAACATATACTTTTTTTTGTAATCACTCTAAATTAAAAATTAAAAATGTGACAGAATGAATTTCCATCCCAGACGTCATGCACCATTAAATAAAAAGGAAATCATTTTGTGGTACAAATGATTGAAAAAGCAAACAAAAACTATATCCTAGTGCAGTCTCGAGTCCGCTTTTGCCATTTAGTAAAGCTATGGCTCGATGGAAGTTCCTCAAGGTGGAGTAACCCGAGATTCACAATTTAACCCAAGCTTGCTAACTGATCCACATACCGATACCTTTCTCGAGGCAATTGCTCACTAAAATATTCAGTGGATGATCAAAATCCAAAGGTATTGACCTAAAAGCCTCTACCAGCTCCGTTGCGGACTTCTTCTCATAATGCAGGATTACACCAATATGTTTTTTGGCTCAGCAAGAAAATTTATTTATTAAAACAATCCAAATTAAGAGCCTCGTTAAAAATCTCCTTAAACCTGGATGGAGAAAATGATTATGTTAAGAGTAAGAAAGCAACAACAGAAGAGTAAAGAACAAGATAAGAGAGAATAGACTCTCTAAACCTTTAACAAAAGAATCATGCATCTGTTGTTACAACTGAGCTCATTTATAGCTCTATGAGCACACGTAACCAACTATAACAGAAGCTTAACAGTTTCATAACTGAAGCTTAACAACCTAAACATTAACTAACACATGCTAGGTAACTCATAACCGAAAAACAGAATCCAGAGAGATAGAAAGATTCCAGGAAACACTTTGTTTTGAAGAGAAACTGCAGATTGCAGCTAATCCCACTACGCTTTGAACAAATGTGGACGGGACAGCCCTTGTTTTGCCAACTGATCAGCCATGCCATTTCCTTCCCTCGGGACATATGTAAATGAAACTAGAGGAATCTTTCTCAACAAAATATCGACCTCTTCAAACTGATCCCACCATCACTAGGGTCTCAGAGAAATGGAACTAATCCGGTTCAGGACAGTTTTGAGAGTCTGATTCTACGATTAAAATCCACTTACCAAGCCAGCCAGATTCTAGGAATAATTTTAAGTTGTTCTAATTGCTGCCAACTCCGCCATATCTGAATTTGAAGCTTCAATAGGCCCTGAAAAGATTGCTTTTAGGTTGCCACAGCTGTCTCTTAATTCACCTCCACACCCTGCTTTCAAATCCTTGAATGCTCCGTCAACATTGAATTTCACAAGCCCAGAATAAGGAGGGATCCACTGAACTATACCTGGTTTTGAAGATAGACACCCCATAGGATCATTTCACAAGTCTGATTCACAGAGGTTTAGAGAGCTGTTTATTGCTTTAATCCATATGAGTGCTCTCATTTTTACATAAAACAGCAGGTCTTTCTGGGATATATTTTTATTTTCAAAAACTGCAGCATTTCTCGCCAGCCAAATACCCCATAAACCCGCTGCTACAACAATTAGCTAGACTGATTTCGATGGACCAGACCATGGAACCGAAAAACAGAATTCAAAGAAAATATCCAAATTCATAGGGCTTGTCCATCCAACCGACCACCAATTACAAAATTTTCTCAAAAACAAGCCACGAACATGCACTCGATCAATAAATGGTGTGTTGTTTCCATACCAGTCTTACACCATGGGCAAAAGATTTCTGCGTCGTCCATTTTAATTCCTCTATTTATAAGAAAACCTTTCGTTGGTATCCTACCAATTTTCACCATCCAAATGATTTTTTTTTACCTTTGGGGGTACTTTGAACTTCCAAATTTTGTCAAAATTGAAATTCTACTACAACATCATTTACTAGCAGCTCTGAAAGTTCTGCCATTGAGAATTTCCCTGCTTGGTCAAACAACCATATTATTCTGTCTGGGATCGAGCTATAAATCTTAGCATCTTCAAAGGATTTAGTTAGCGACTCCAACCTTTTTCTTTCTTTATCAAGAAGGGTTCTTGACAAGCATGAGGACCAATTTATATCGAAAAGGCTACTATCCTCGGCTATTTCCGCTATCGTGGCCCCTTTGCAAATCACTAGTCTATATAAACGAGGAAAACAAAGGTAATAGGGTTTCTCACTACACCAAAGGTCTTCCCAGAAACAGATTGATTTTCCATCTCCAAGAATCCATTGAAAAGCCCACTTATTCATCCACTTATCCACATCCTCCTGAGCGAGATTTAGCAAAATTCCTTTCCATATGAGTGACATCTTTTTTATGTGCTTATTTCCTACATGTCGGTACTGAATCAGATCATATTTATAGTAGATCACCTTGCGCCATAAAGCTTTTTTTTTCCAATATGAACCTCCAACTCCACTTTGCTAGCAAAGAATTGTTCCTGGCTTTTAAATTAATTATCCTTGCACCCCGACTTTCTTTGTCAAGCATATTGTACTCCAGTTAACTCTGCATAGTTTTTTGGGACCACCCCATAAGAAATTTCTTCTCATATTTTCCAATCTGAGCAGTTCAGTCTTTGGCACTTTGAAGATGGAAAAGAAATAAAGAGGTAATACGGATAAAACTGAATTGATCAGTACACCTCTTCCTGCAAATTACAATGACGTACACTTCCACCCAACAAGCTTTGTTCTGAAACTTTCTAATATTGAATCCCATTTTGCGATTCTTCTCAGATCGGCTCCCAGAGGAATTCTTTTATTATTAAAAAAGAACGCCCTAAGAAAGTGTACCTATCATATGACGAGAGATATAAACCCATCCATCAAGAACAAGACATTGAAATCCTTTGTGCTTAGGACTGTAGCCTAAGAAAGTATACTCTTGGGATCGAAACATAAGCTTATGCTTGTGAAACAATCACAAATAAGGAAAACATCGACAACCAAACACTTTCATGAACTTATAATCAGGATGCTTATGAAATAACTTTTCGAACAGAGAAACACCCTATAGAACTCGTGTAGGAAGTCTATTGATAAGATACACAACAGTGATTACTGCATAAGGCCAGAAATTCAAGGGTAGAGAGGCCTGAGCCAACATAACAAAAGCTAGCTCAATCAGGTGACGATGCTTTCACTCCATAACCCCGTCTTGTTCATACGTGTGTGGACACGTTACACGATGAATAATTCCCTCCTTGGCTAGAAGATTAGTCAGTGGTATATATTCACCACCTAGTCACATTGAATGGCTTTAATGAGTAAAACAAATTGAGTGGCAACCATGCTCTTAAATAACTGAAATGCAGTCACAACTTGAGACTTGTACTGCAGCAAGTACAACAAAGTATGACGAGTGCAAGCATCAACAAAGGAAACATAGTACCTAAACCCATTAGAAGGAGTAGGTGCAGACCCTACAAATCAAAGAAAACAAGTTGGAAAGGCTCAATGTACACAATTTGAGATGAATCAAAGGAAAACTTATGATTTTTCCCAACACAACAAGCATCGGAAATTTTATTAGAATCATTTGAAATATGTACATGGAAACGATTACAAACGATCCTCAAAGTATTAAAGGAAGGATGACCCAAGCCTCTATGCCATACTCAAATAAATTAGGAGCAGTAGCTACACTAACACTAGCAGGATCACAGAAGGTCGAGTCATCAGCCAATGCAAAGGAGTAAAGGCCACCACGCTGCTTGGACATCGAGAGGAGATTCTTAGTTATCTTAGGCACATGCGAAATACCATTCAATATCAATGCTTTTGAGCGAGAAGATAAGAAAGCATTAACAACAGTTTGTACATCAAGAGGAACACCATTACCAATTAAAAGATTACATGGTCCCCTGTAATCAGAATGATGAGCAATCTTGGTAACATCAAGAGTCGCATGATGTGGATCACATGAATTAACCACCCGGTGTTCACGAGAGTTAGACACTATATTAGCTTGAGGAGACTTAGTGGATCATCCTTCATTAGTGTTTGCACAGCAGTCATACTGAACATTTTCAATCAAATTAACATTTCCATGACCATATTTATCACTACCATCACCAAGAAAGTCACGATCAAACCGATACAAACACTGTTGAGCCATATGACCAACCTTGCCATAGAGCTGACACTGCACTCGTGGATGACCTCTACCACGACCACTAGATTGACCACTTGAAGAACTAGAGTATGATTTGTGATTGAAATCCTGAGCAGATATGGAATCGAAGATATGATGATTTTCCACCTGTGCAACATGAACACTCATCAGGAAATTGTCTGCTGGAAAAACAAAGCCATCCAACTGAGTTTCAGCATCAATCAGCATATTGCTAGTAGCATCAAGATTGAGAGTTTCACGCATGGTGGTTATAACGGCCATAAACGGATGATATTCACGAGGTAAACCTTTTAACACACTCACAATTTGTTCAACAGGAGCAACATGACTGCCACATGACTAAGCGCATTGCACACTTTCTTAACACGAGTGAGATAAAAATGCATGTTATCATCTCTTTTTTTAAGAGATTGAATCTTATATAGAAGATTCATCACCGCTATGGTCAAACGATTGGAAAAGAATTGAATTACCTTACTCCAAACTACAATCACCGTCTCAGCACCAACAAATTGAGGCAATAATTTATGACTGATGGTAGACAGCAACCAGGACGCTAGCGCACTATCTTGCACCACAAAATCCTCAAATGCCTCATTAAAAACAACCTCACCATTTTGACCAACAATGGTTTCCGATGGCACAGACATCGAACCATTCAACATCTGCTTCAGGCGATGACTGTGAACAGTGAGTAGCACCTGCTTATTAGTGATCAATAATGTTCATCTTCTTATCAGTGAACATGATGGACCGTACCATCAAACTACCTCCAGAGGCTAAGGAGAGAGTCGGACTGTCAAGAACCATCACCGCAAACGAAAACTAGGAGCCATAACCTTTAGCGAATGATACCATATTGAGAAACTTGAAAGAAAACTTAAAGAAATTTTTTATTTAATTGATAAACCAGATCACTTTACAAAGAAGCAATCGTGCTCTATATATAGCACTGTAAGGACCATGTAGCTTTCTTGCTTAAGCAACTACTTAACCGTCTAACAAACCTAACAACTTTTCACCAGCTTAACCACCTAGTACAATCAACTGAGCAATAAGCTTTTGACATGTGTACAATTATAACCATCACTCAATTCACTCAATGTTGCTATATTCAACATGCAAAAATTCTATTGTTTCTTTCCACCACACCATGTATAGAAAAGCACTCCAAGCTAACTTTAAATGAGAGTAAGTAAAGACTTTCCCTTTAAGCAAGTAGCAAGCCAATCTACTTCTTGCTCCCATGACCTAATCGTACAACAAATGATGAAAAATGCAACAACATCTTTTTATACCTCTACCGAGAAGGGGAATTCGAAGAAAATATTCTCCATAGACTACCGAATTACCACAAAAAACACAAAGGCTACTCACATTGATCTCTATCCAGATGAGTCTATCATTGGTTAAAAATCTCTCTAAAACAACAAACCATGCTATGATCACATGCCTAAGCACATGTAAAGAGAACCAAGATTAAATTTTGCCAAGTTACCCGATCCTTATTTGGCCTAAACTCCTCCCAAATCATTTTAGTGTTAAGCCTCTTTACATCAGGAGCATTAACAATGAAGCTATGAACTTTCTCTAACAAAGTAAGAATTCTCTTCAAAGCCCATATCATATTGTTATTAGTCTTAAAGTTTCAAAAATCAACATTACCAATTACATAAGTGTAACACACTAAATTATTTATTCAAGGACTTAATTAGGAAAAATCAAAGTATGGATTTCAAAATTGAATTGAGAGTTACTAAAAGCATAGGACTAACTTGAATGTAGAACAAAACTTAGATTCAAAGTGATAACTCTAAAAAATTCAATGGAATTAGATGTAATTTTCCCATCTTTAGTGTACTAGCAAAAAAAAAAAAGAACAGTTAAGGGTAAAAGGATTTAAACCTATTACCCTAAGGGTGCGTTTGGTTCACGGAATGTAAGATTACCAGTGGGAATAAAAGATTACCAGGGAATAGGATTACTGGGAATGTTGTATTTTGTGTTTGGTTGGTTTAGCAGGAATGTAAGATTACCGTGTTTGGTCAAAGGAATAAAAGATTATTGGAATGTATATTTGACCAAATTGTCCTTATTATATATTTGTATAATATTACAAATTGTAAAATATTTATATATTTTCTTTAAAAAATTAAATTCATAATATTTATATAATTTTTTTACAAAATTAAAAATATAAAAAATGTTTAATGAAAGGGTAAAAAAAATTTAACCCCTAAACTTCATATAAAATTTTAATTATAGACTTTTTTTGTAAATCTAAAATAATTTAAGGATAAATTTGTAATTTAACATTCGTAGAATTTTTATTATTCAATGACAGAAGAATGATATTTTTGAAAAAAAATTAAAATTTAAGGGCATTTTAGTCCAAAACGCCGGTAATGTTACAATACCTAAGGGAAGGGAGGTAATGACATTCCCAGTAATATACCCCAAAAAATCTACTATTGGTAATAAAACATTACCGGGAATGAGATTCCCGGCCAACCAAACATGGGAATGTGGGATTCCCATCCCATGGGAATCCCACATTCCTTGAACCAAACACCCCCTAAAGTAAAGAAGCCCATGTCTCAATCATTAGGCTAGGCTCTTATTTAAGTTTATTTTATTAAAAATAAAATTTTAAAGTTGCGCATTTTAAATCCCCAAAATCAGTTCTTTCTCGTTGATATCGAATCAAAACCTAGAAATTTTATCCATTTAATCTCACCCACTGCTCTTTCTGCCGGTTGTGTCTCTGGCCAGCCGTGGTATGCACTACCACCGCAGTTGTAATTATCATCGACCCGCGACCAAAACTCAACTGACCACACTCGGAGAAGTCCCACCGTTTGCCGTAGAAGTTCATTCGAAGGATATTCGAAAAGTTATGGGTTCTCCATTGTTTTCTTTATTTCGTCGCCGACCAACACCGGTTAGCTTCATAGTCTACACCAAGTGGATCAGCTAGTTGTCTCGCTTCTTTGGGTGCCAACAGTGTCATCATCATCACCACCATCGAGAGGAGTGAGTGAGGGGAATCTTCGGTTATTTGTAAAATTACCCCTATGCCTTTCACCATCGTAAAAGAATGTTTGTGTAGGTCTCCCGAGTTGTTGATCTGCTAATTTGGAAAGTTTCATCGTCGTCCGATCACCGTAGCCACCTCATGCGCCCCACACGCCGCCCCTACGTGTGGGGTTTTTTTTATAGCAAGGGAGCTGCTAGAAACTGATATGAACTGTTTGAATCGAACTGGACCAGTCTGAGCTGAGTTGTTTTAGCCGAGCGGAGCTAGTCGAGCCAAATCAAGTCGTTGACTTCTGTTAACTGTTGACCAGTCGTTGATTGACTGCTGATTTTTTCAAGACCACTTATCCTGATATTTTATAATGTATTGAATCCATTTATTGGGTTTGTTTTACCAAATTCAAACCTGATAAACTATTTTACATCATTTTATCTCCTGATTCGATCTAATTTTCACATTTAAATTTCGTTTATAATACAAATCGTTTTCATATGTATTCAAAATATTATGGGACATTGATTTAAAGTTCGAGAGTGATTGAATAGAGTTATATTGGCCGACCGATATGGAACGAAAATCGATGGAATACTCTACTACCTTTTGTATGTTTTATGGAACTCATTGATAATTGGTAAATGCATGAATATAAATGATTGGTCAATTATGAGTAGATAATTATTACTAGACCCAAACTAATACAATATAAAGTTAGCAAATCGAATAAGACTTGGATGAATTGCATAGAATACTCTACTACCTTTTGTATGTTTTATGGAACTCATTGATAATTGGTAAATGCATGAATATAAATGATTGGTCAATTATGAGTAGATAATTATTACTAGACCCAAACTAAATACAATATAAAGTTAGCAAATCGAATAAGACTTGGATGAATTGCATAAGGAATTGAAAGATTGATAAGAAATAAATCCAATATTAGTGATTAATCAGTAAATTAATTAACCTCATGATCCGTAAATTTTGATTATTTTCGTTAAAGATTAAACTATTGAAATTAAAAAAATACCCTTAGGTTGTAAAAAGACAAGGATTGTCCCTAATAATGGAATTTAACCCTAAAAAGACACATGAACCCGATTTAACTATTGATTTACATGTTAAATGCTTGTTTTGCTTAGAAAAATCCAGATAACTTATTTTTAACCTCTAATGTAGAAAGTGTAAAAGGGATTAATGATAAGTGCTTAATTTAGTTAATATTTTACTTTTAAATTACTCTTAATCATTGCTTTTTGTGGCTTATTTGTTCATTTTAATTCATTTTCTGTACAGGACGTAAGATTATGGAAATTGCACAAAAAGGACACAATTCTGCAGATTTTTTATTTTCGGAATCAAAGCTGGCTGGAATTCGGATTGGATTTAGGATATTATTTTTATATTTTATCTTTATCTTTGTATTTTAGTTTAAATAGGTTTTAGTATTTTAATTAGGATTTAGAATATTATATTATTTTTAGGTATTTTAGTTTAAGTTTTAAGTGTTTTAATTAGGATTTAAGATGTTTTAGCTTGTTTTTTAGGATTTTGAAGGCTATAAATACCCTCTAAGGGTGGCCAAAACATCTCTCTCATTTGAAATAAATCTTCTTTTCTCTCTAGCTTTCTCTCTATTTTTGCATACTTTTCTATTATGCTAAGTATGACTTTGGTCATGCTTAACTAATTTTCTTTCAAGCCGAAGACTAAAGCGAAGGCTCAATTCCAAACGTGAGAATTGTAAGGTACTTAAATTGTTTCGGATTTCTCTCTGTTTTCTGAATCTTACTTTTCAAATCAAACTATTCGACATTGGTCCGAATATTGTTATGGTTAATGTTTGAAGAAGGATTGCTTATTGAAGCATATTCAACTTCCCGAGAACACACTTAGCAAATTGTTTGCTAAGAGAAACTGAGATCAGAATCAGTTGTGTTGAAATGACACAATCCGAGTTGACAGCGAAGAATTGTTCTTGTAAGCTTATGTGAATCTTGAAGTAAAAATTTGTTTCAATGATCCGAGGAATTTGAGGCGAAGCTGAAGTCTGAGGCTGATTTCACAATAAGTTTCTCTTTATCTAATCTCTTTAAATTGTTATTAATTTTTTTCTTTTATTATTATTATTTTTTATTTAACCACAACTTTAAAAAATCCCCCTTTTATATTATACTATTAATATTTATTATTATTTTTTTTTATTTTTTTATTTTTTTATTTTAATATCTTTTCAACTTCATCGGAATTCTATTTTTTTCTAAAATCAAGAAAGAGTTTTAATAAACCAGAAACACCACAGTCCCTATGGATCGACCATGCTTCTCTATACTACATTTTCATTTTTATTTATTAAGAAGCCAGGAATTATTTTGATAGTAAAACGACGATTATCAAATTGGCGCCGTTGCCGGGGATTAACGGCAAGTACTTATTTATTTTTCTAGTTTTTGATTTATGACCAGAAGTAACCCAGGTGAATTAGTAGATCTAGATCCAGAGATCAAAGCACGAGCACGAAGAATCCATGCACAAACACTTCGAGAAAAGAGAAAAAGACAAGAAGAACAAGAGCAAAGTTCAGAAGCAGAATCAATTCCAGAGACAGACTTTGAAGCAGACGCATACAACATCCCGATGGCAGAAGAAGAACAAACGATCTGAGAGCTAGCCACAGCTCCTGTCACTCAGACGCCATTATGCATTAATTTTCCTAGTGGCGGGACTCCATTTCAATTAAAGACATCACTCATTCATCTTCTTCCCACTTTCCACGAGTTTCCCACTGAAGATCCATACAAACACTTGTTAGAATTCCACATGGTTTGCACTAGCATGAAACCACAGGGAGTTACCGAGGATCAAATTAAATTGAGAGCTTTCCCTTTCTCTTTATCTGACTTGGCTAAAGATTGGTTATTTTATTTAGCTCCAAATTCAGTTAATTCATGGGCTGACATGAATCGGATTTTTCTTGACAGGTTCTTTCCAACAGCTAAAGCTTTATGACTATTGGGAGCGATTTAAAAAGCTTTGCGCACGTTGTTCGTAACATGGATTAAGTGAGCAAACGTTACTTCAATACTTTTATGAAGGTGTTTTACCAATGGAGATGAAAATGGTGAATGCCGCCAGTAGAGGAGCATTAGTTAACATGACCCCAACAACAACAAGGGAATTGATTTCAACTATGGCAGCCAACTCTCAACAGTTTTCGAGTGAACCCAGCCGACGGGTTCACGAGATAAGTACATTTTCCCTTGAAAATAAGTTAGATAAATTAACTGAAGTAGTTAATTCACTTGTTACAGGAAAATCTGGAGCAACAAGAGCATGTGGGATATGCAGAAAGCTAGACTATCCGACGGATTGCTGCCCACTGATACAAGAAAGAGGCAATGCAGAAATCAATGCAGTAGGGAACTTTCCAAGTCCTCCACAGAGACAATACAACCCATACAACAATAATTACAATCCAGGATGACGAGACCACCCAAACTTCAGCTATGCGGCAAATCAAAGACCAACTTATCAACAAAGGCATCTCCTCAACAACAAACAAAAAAATCATCATTCGAGGAACTCATAGGAAAGTTAGCAATTTCACAAGAAAAGTTCATTGCATACAAAGAAAAATTCCAAAACCGAACCGAAACACATCTTTAAGAGTTAGATAATCAAGTAAGCCGACTAGCTCAAACTATGAGAAAATTGGAATCGCAAGGAAAACTACCTTCTCAAATGGAGTTAAATCCTAGAGAGAATGTTAGTGCCATCACACTCAAAAGTGGAAAAGTTATCTCACCCAAAGTTCAAGCAGAAAAAGGCGCACATCAGGAAGACGCACATCAGGAAGAACAAGAGAAAAAGCCACCTCCAGAAATACAAGGTACGTCTGACTCACATCCTTCTCTTTCTTCTCATGAAATCATGCCACCACGCTTCCCATCAAGGTTGATGAAGCGTGATAAAAGAGCTGGAGAAAGGGAGATCTTAGAGGTTTTCCAAAAAGTTCAAGTCAACATACCTCTTCTTGAAGTAATTCGACAAGTACCAAGGTATGCTCGATGTTTAAAAGAAATTTGCATTACAAAGAGGAAATTAATGGGACACGAAAAGGTAAATTTTGGAGAACATGTTTCTGCAATTTTTAAACGAAAACTCCCACCAAAGATGAAAGATCAAGGTATGTTTGCTATACCTTGCAAAATAGGTAATTTCAAAATTAAACGTGCAATGTGTGACTTAGGAGCTTAAAATAATGTTATGCCATTTTCTATATATAAAATGATTACTAACGAGCCTTTGAAGGAAACAGGAATAACCATACAGTTGGCTAATCGATTTGTGATCTATCCAGTGGGAGTAATGGAAAACGTCTTGGTAAAGGTCGATGTATTATTCTTTCCTGCAGATTTCTATATCATTGACATGGAACATGATAGGTCAGATTCTTATTCCGAGGTACGCTTAGGCCGACCCTTCCTAAGCACAGCACATACAAAGATCGATGTTAGAAGTGGTATACTAACGATGGAATTTTATGGTGAGATCGTTGAATTTGATGTTTACAAAGCAATGAAATGCCCTGATCATTTTGAAAGAATTAATTTTGTTGATATTATAGATCCTTTAATTGATGAATATATTGAATCTAATTTTTCTTATGATCTTTTTAAGGATCCTGAACTTTTCCACGAAGATGAAGAAAGGGAGTTTGAAAATATTAATTCAATCAATTCTGATTTATCTTTATATTCCTCTAAAACTAAAATTTTACAATCTATTTTGCAGGTACCTGAGGTAGAATTGAAGTAATTACCGGAGCATTTGAACTATGTCTTTTTGGGCGAAAATGAAACTTTACCAGTGATCATCTCAAGTAAATTATCCAAAAGAGAAGAGGAAGACTTGGTAGCAATATTGCCCTCTCACAAAGAAGCCATAGGATGGACCATTGCCGACATTAAAGGATTAAGTCCCTCGACTTGCGTGCATAAGATCAAAGTCGAAGAAGGAGTAAAGCCATCACATGAAGGACAATGTCGATTAAATCCACTGATGATAGAAGCAGTAAAAAAAGAAATTCAAAAACTCCTTGACGCTGACGTAATCTATCCAATTTTGGATAGTAATTGGGTAAGTCCGATTCATGTGGTTCCCAAGAAAACGGGAGTCACAGTGGTCGAAAATCAAGAAAGGGAGTTAGTGCCAACAAGAGTTCAAAATGGATGGCGAGTTTGTATTGATTATAGGAAGTTGAACTCTCTTACTCGAAAAGATCATTTCCTCTTCCGTTTATAGATCAAATGATTGAAATATTAGTTGGGAAGACTCATTATTGTTGTCTTGATGGTTTTCATGTTTTTTTCCAAATCCTAGTGGCTCCAGAGGATCAAGAAAAAATGACTTTTACTTGTCCCTTCGGTACATTTGCATATAGATGAATGCCCTTTGGTCTTTGTAACGCACCAGCCACCTTCCAAAGATGTATGCTAAGTATATTTTCCGACTACGTGGAGAAGGGCATCGAAGTCTTTATGGATGACTTCACGGTTTATGGTAACTCTTTTAATGAATGTCTTGATAATTTAACTAATGTGCTTAAAAGATGCTTAGAATATAACCTTGTTTTGAATTATGAAAAATGTCATTTTATGGTTGACAAAGGGTTAATTTTAGGTCATATTGTTTCCTCAAAAGGGATTGCGGTTGATAAAGCTAAAACAGATGTTATATGCTCACTTCCTTACCCCACAACTATGAGGGAAATTCGTTCTTTTCTTGGCCATGCAGGATTTTACCTCAGGTTTATTAAGGACTTTTCGAAGATAGCACAACCTTTATGCAATCTACTTCAAAAGGATCAAGACTTTGACTTTAATTCAAAATGCAAAGAGTCTTTCAATTCATTAAAGGAAAAGCTTATTTCAGCTCCAATTGTTCAGCCGCTAGATTGGAATCATCCCTTTGAACTTATGTGTGACGCATCAGACACTAGCGTTGGAGTCGTTCTCGGCCAAAAAATAGGGAAAAAACCACATGTCATATCCTACGTGCCACGAACTTTGGACTCGACTCAGAAAAATTATTTGACAACGGAAAAAGAACTTTTTGCTATAATTTTTACTTTAGTAAAATTTAGATCCTATTTGCTTGGTACTAAAATTACTGTTTTTTCTGATCATGCAGCTATAAGGTATTTGATGAGCAAAAAGGAAGCAAAACCAAGGCTTATTCGGTGGATCCTGCTTTTGCAGGAATTTAACTTGGAAATTAAAGATAAAAAGGGAGGCGAAAATCTGGTATCATATTACTCGAGTCAAATTCCCCTTTCCACACCCAAACCACCACTAAGAGAAGAATTTCCTAAAGAAAAACTGATGGTGGCGCAAAACATAACTCCATGGTTTGCAGACATGGTTAATTATTTAGCCACAGGTAAGTTACCATTAGATTTGATGAGAGCTGAAATCAATCGAATTAAGCGAGAATCCCGATACTATATTTGGGACGATCCTTATCTATGGAAGCACTGCTCAGATCAGGTGATTCGACGATGTATTACCGAAAGTGAGGTAAAATCAATTTTACAATTTTGTCATTCTTACTCTTGCGGTGGTCATTTTGGGCCAAAACGTACAGCTCATAAAATTCTTGAATGCGGTTTCTATTGGTCTAACATCTTTCGAGATTCTTATCTATTTTGTAAAACTTGTGAAAAATGTCAACGTACAGGTAATTTAAGCCGTAGGAATGAAATGCCACTTAATTCTATACAAGTTTGTGAAATTTTTGATGTTTGGGGAATCGACTATATGGGTCCTTTTACTTAGTCATTTGGAAATACTTATATTATTTTAGCTGTGGATTGTGTTTCTAAATGGGTGGAAGCTAAAGCCACTTGGAATAATGATGCTAAAACTACAATTAATTTTTTGAAAAATATTTTTTCCAGGTTTGGCACGCCACGGGCTATAATAAGCGACAGAGGAACACATTTCATCAACCGAGTAATCGAGCCACTAATGAAGAAATTTGGAGTAACTCAAAGAATTGCTACCGATTACCATCCACAAACCAATGGATAGGCAGAAGTATCAAATCGAGAAATTAAAACAATTCTTGAGAAAATTGTTAAACCGGACCGAAAGGATTGGAGTTTAAAATTAACCGTTGCACTTTGGGCATATCGAACTGCTTATAAAGGTCCCATTGGGATGTCACCATACCGGCTTGTTTTCGGTAAAACATGCCATTTACAGGTCGAGTTAGAACATCGGGCTTATTAGGGTGTTAAACAATGTAACATGGACATGTATACAATTTGTTAAGCTCGGAAATTACACATTCAAGAACTTGAGGAAATCTGAAGAAATGCATATGATAATGCTCGGATATTTAAAGAAAAAACAAAAGAATTTCACGATAGTAGAATTTCTTTTAAAACTTTTTTTGTCGGTCAAAAGGTTTTATTATTTAACTCCAAATTTAAACTTTTTGCAGGAAAACTCAAATCAAAATGGCTCGGACCGTTTACAGTTACTCAAGTATTTCCTCATGGTTCTGTTGAAATTGAAGATAACTCAGGAGTACGATTTAAAGTTAATGGTCAAATATTGAAGCCATATTATGAAAATGCTCTGGTTGGTCTAATCGAACAAATCAATTTAGAGGAACCCACGCTTTGAAAAATCAGGTCGTCGACCTAACGACGTTAAACAAAAGCGCTTCATGGGAGGCAACCCATTTCGTTATATTTTTGTTTTTGTTTTTGTTTTATTTTTTTTATTTTTAGTGAACTTTATTTCATTCTATTTATTTTATTTTGATTAATTTTATTTTTTTTGTGAACAGATTTGAATTCCGATCGAATATTTAACGGAAAAAAATAGTGCAGAAAAACTGACTTGGTTCGAATTGTATAGAAAACTTCGAACAAAACAGTGCAGAAAAAACTGATTTGGTTCGAACAATGCATAAAAATATACAGCAGATTCAAAAAATGCAGTGCAAAAAAAAACAGTGCAGAAAAAAACAGATTTGGTTCGAACTGTGCAGAAAAGTTCGAACAGAACATTGCATCATCGGGCAATCTACTCTACAATAGCTCGTCTCGACGTGGCCGTGATCGCTCCTAGATTGGGGAGTATTCTTTTTTTTTTCCTCTCTTTGTTTTTAAATTTGATATACGTTTTGGGACAAAACAGAATAAGTGAGGGGGGAAGGATAAGCATGTGTCAAATTTTTCTTGACTTGTTTAATCGTTTGAAATTGAGTTATTCTGATGTTGATATATTGTAATTGAAGACACTAGTTTTTTACATTTGGTTTTTATTTTTTTTATTTTTATTTTTATTACTATTATTATTATTTTTATTATTAATATTATTATTATTATTAATATTATTATTTTATTACAGATATAACCCAAGGCCCAACTCTGGCCCGATTACAACCAGGCCCGATCATAAATGGCCCAAGCTAAACCCTAAAACCATATTAGGGTTTCCATGTCCAGCCGCCGCCTCAAGCTTCCAGAAGCCACAGCCGCCGCTCATTGCCGACACTCCACTGCCAGGTGACCCAACCAGATGCTGCCGACGGTCTACTCTGCCACGATGCCTCAACAGAAGGCTCCAGAAGACCCAACTACCCCTCCACGTCGCTTGCTCTATGGTGAGTCACCATAATAATAGTCTGGTGACTCACCGATAAACACCTCTGGGACCGGTCCGACGAGAGCCTCATCGAGGCCTATAAAACTGAACCTGCAAAAACAAAGAGAAGGACAACAAGCAAAGACGAGAGCAAGGGGACACCAACAGAGAGGAAAAAGAGGAGACCAACAACCAGCAAACCAAGAAACGGAAAATAAACGAGAGAACGGGAAAAGACTTACCAACATCATCGAAGCCTCCACTCGCCACCATACGCCTCTAAAGCACTCGAAAATCGGAGGTATAAACTATAGATTTGCTCCGATCGGGAACTATTTAAGAGAAAAGAACACCAGAACCGTCATTAGGACGGTCCGATCTACGTTTTGGTATAAAAATAAAATTTTCCGGCCACCGGATGCGGTGGCCGGCGGTGGGGATTACGGCGGTAGACGGCTGCCGGCCGATGACCGGCTTCCCTCTGGTGAGGGAAACTAGAGAGAAGCAAGAGAGAATTCTCTTCTCTCTCAGTTAGAGAGAGAAGAGAAAGAAGAGAAATGGAAACGCTGGCCCTTCGGGCCAGCTGGAAGGGGAGTATATACCCCTTCCCAAACGACGCCGTTTTGGGGAGGGGTGTGTCCGTAATTTCACCACTAGACAAACCATTTCCGCGGCCCTTCAGGTTTTGTAAACAATTCATTTTGGTCACTGAAATTGACTTTTATGCCTTTTAATTCATTATTTAAATTTTGTGTTTATTATAATTTAGTCACTGCAATAAATTTCTATATATTTTAATTTAGTCTCGTAATTTTATTTTATATTATTTTAGTCCTTTCCAGCATAATTACATACTTTAGGGTAAATAACTGATTTAATCCCTTATAATTTTATTAATTTATATTTTATATCCCAAATTAATTAATTAGGTTAAATTACACTATTAACCATTATCTTTCATAATATTTTGAATTATTATCTTTAGTTTTAATACTTTATATTTAGTTTTATAATTTTAATTTATTTTATTTTGATCATTATTTAATTACAATATTATTTTGTTATTACTTTTATATTTTAATTATGGCTTTAATTATTATTTTATTATTATCTTAGTCTTATAAATATATTTATATATATTTGTTTAAATTAAATATTATAAAAATTATAATTTATTTTTATTTAAATCATTTTTATGAAAAATTATTACATTTTTAATATTTATTTTATTTATTAATATCAAAGAAAAGAGTTGTCTTAAAGCACCTAGAAGTTCTTTTTTGATATTCATAAATAAATAAATATCCTGTTTTTATAAATTATATATTAATTATTTTTAGAAAAAATGTTTTTTAGTTATTTATTTATTTTTTTAATATCGAAGAAAAGAGTTGTCTTAAAGCACCTAGAAACCCTTTTCTGATATTTTTAAATAAATAAATATCTTATTTATACTTATTAATATGTTTTCTTAAAATTATTTGAAATAACATAATTATGAATTAAATATATTTGAATTTCTAATAATAGAGACAATGTATAATTAAAAAGTACCAATTTTGGGCGTTGTAGGGGTGCTAATCCTTCCCTAAACGTAACCGACCACGAATCCCTTTTTATTATTAAAAAAAAGAATTTTTGGTTATAAACGCAGATCAGTTCATCTTTTAACTGATGTTTTCTTAAAAACTCTTTTAAAAGATAATTTTTAGGTATTCGACCTACCTGACCCAAAAGGCCGATGGCGACTCCCAAATTATTTTAAAAACCATTTATTCACATCACTTTTCCCACTAAGTAAAAAAAAATTCGTGCCCGGACGAAAATCGGTTACGACAACTTGGCGACTCCGCTGGGGACTATCAAACTTTAAATTCAATTGTAAATTGTCTCTATCAGTTGGAAATTAAAAATTCATATATTTAATTTTTAATTATTTTCTTTCAAATTTTTATGACTTATTATTTTTATATTATTTTATTAATATTATTTTATTTTATTAAGATATTAATTATTTTATTTGTCTATTAGAGGGTTGAACATTTCTCCTCACACACAACACTTGCATTGCATAACATAAAGCTCTATAATTGAGTTTGTCCCTTTTAAGTGGGAGTAAAAGCGACGTCTTCGTGAGAATTTATTCTCCGTGTCAGACCTAGCAAGTAACTTTTGGGATTCATATGCTCTATGTTTTCGTGAGAATTTATTCTCCGTGTCAGGCATAGAGAAATGTGTCCCCTCGAATTAAACTCGGTCTGCTTAAGTTTGTAGTGGACTATGATTGAGGGTTGGCAGCCCAAGGGGGCATCAACAAGGACAATTCGAGTACCTTTACTCCTAGAACTGAAACTCTGCATATAATAAACCCTAGAAATTCACCTGATCTAAGACAATACTGAACCTTTGTTAGTAGGTATACACAAAGGAGAAATAAGCTCTAGCTTTTCATTTATTTTATTTCCTTTTCTTTTTTCTGAATAAATGCATGCGAACTAGAAATCATGCGGTTATGTTAAATTTTCCAAACAAAGCATGGAACTAGAAAACATGAGGTTAAGATTTATACCTTGATAAATAGATTTTTTCCATTAGTTGGTACTAACTATTCTATTTTTTCTTATTTTTTCATGCATGTTACATTGCTCTAATCTGTTCCTATTGATTTATTTTGTTTGCATTGCATGATCATGGCATAACCAAAAGGTGTTTATTGGAAAGACTGTTCATCATATTGGAAAGAAATCGTAAATGGACAAAAAGTTTTATGATCAAACAAAATATGATGCAACCAAGGAAAGACATCCTGAAGAAACTACGAGGATCGAGGGAAGTTCTGTACATAGAGAACCGGTTATATTAATACCAAAAGTATTACACAAAGATCCTACCAGATTGATACCAAAAGCAGTCTACAGTAAGAGTATCAGTCGGGACATTCAAAGTAGTGGAGGTTTTTATGAAGCTCAAGCATGTTATTTGAAGGACTTGAACGACCAAAACAAGAAATTGAGCACAGAAATAAAAAACCATGCATGAAGATTTTCAGAAGATCAATCAAGCCTTTCAAAATGCTGGCCTAGGAAGTACCCCAGAAGAGTGGATAACAGGGGTCACCAAGCTGAAAAAGAACTGCAACTTATATGAAGATCTTGTTCAAGAACTTGTTGGACAGAAAGGATCTCTTACAAGGGAAAATAAGAAACTCCAAGAATTAATACAGAAGATGAAAGAGAATGTCATGAAAGAAGTTGCAGTCCAGACAAACAATATGATTCTTAAATGATATATTTAGCTGACTTTACAAGGAGATGAAGCAGACTGCAGACTCAACTTTTTGAGCATGAATGGAAACTAACTGGGCTTTGGAGAAGTTAGGAGTGAAAGATATCCTTATATGTAAAGTTTTTTTTGATGTACCGAAACTTTTGTGTTCAATGAAATCTGTTCTAAGATGATCACTCTTGAGTAAACACCTTTTCATACATGCATTTGCATTTTGCATCTTTGTATTTTTCATTGTGCATTTATACTTTTATATTTGCTTTTGTACTATACAATTTGCATTTTTATTGTTACATTCACATATTTACATTTGCATTTTTTTGTTACATTTTCATATTTCCATAATTACATTTTATTTCAAACTATTTTACATACATTCAATCATGACAACGTGGAATAATTCGTGGAGAATTCCATGACAGAATCAAAGTGGAGTTAACTTGGTCTTCCTAAAGAAGGATAATAGCCATGAATGAGATTTTAGCAAGGGTTGGTAGAATTGAGAAATTACAAGAGCAACTTATCAAGACTCAACAAGAAATGACTGATCATGCAAAAAAGTTTCAGGATGATTCAAAAGAGCAAATGACCAAGCTGATGAACCTGATCAATGTTGTGATACATGGAGAAAAACCCTTAGAGGATCTTGTTGTGAAAGATTTGAATAGGATTATGAATAATGTAGATGATACAATGGAAACAAATGACCAGAACTTCGTCAAGAGATGTGGAAATCCAATAAAGCTCCCAGAAAAGGCAACAAAGATCAAGCTAAAGCGAAGCATAGAAGAGGTTCAAAAGCCATTGAAGAAAGCTAAGAAAGGCAAAAAGAAAATGATACCTCTCATTCCAATTCCAATCTCATATTCAGATTTATTACCATTTCTTTTTTAAAATGACCTCATAACACCAATTCCTCCAAGGCCTAATACTTATTTGCGTCCAGATTGGCAAGGTGTCAAGAATTCATGCAATTATCATTCTGGAGAGTTTAGCCACTCTACGTAGAATTGTAGGATTGTGAATTTAAAGGTCCAAGATCTTATAACAGAAGGATTGCTATGTTTTGAAGATGGGAAACCTAAGATCCTAAAAAGCTTAAAACTGATCAAGAAAGAGAGATTTTTGAATTACTTTCCGTCTCATGATGTTCAAGAGTCAAACATTCAAAGCAAACATTTTGATCATCATTCACATGGTCTTCAAGAAAGGAAAGTAAGCAATTGTAAGGAGACAATGATGTCAAGGGAAATTCTACCCAAGTTTGTTTCAATTCCATGCAGCAAGTTATATATTGAGTTACTCAAAGCCTAGATTATTACTCCATGTCAAGCTAATCCTTTGTGGCTTCCATACCCGAGTTGGTAGAATGAGAAACTCTCTTGTGATTATCATGATGGAGCCCGAGGATACTCCATTGAGAATTGTGGTCGTTTCAAACGACGAGTTCAAGACCTTTTGGTTCAGGGAATCATAGAAGCGGATGATCAGTCTATTTTGGTTAAACAATCGAGAATCAAACCCCAAAGTAGAGTTGATAGTATCAAAACAAGTGAAGTACATGCTACAGAGGAAGAAGAAAATAAAGTACTTGAGCCAAAGATAAAACGTTCAACTTTCAATACTCCTCTGATTATAAATAATAAAAAAGTAAAAGGAAAGGTAATTCGAGACTGGCCCACAGGTTTAAGAATGAATGGGAAAGATGAAACTCTGAAGAAACCTCAAATGCCTGTATCAGATTTTCTAAAGACTAGTGAAAAGAGTCTGGATACAAAGAGTCTGGTGAATATTACTCCAATTACAGCCACAATATGTGTTCAGAATCGGGACAAGGCTGTCATCCTTAGTAAAAGTTGTTCTGAATCCAAAAATGAGCTCAATTACTAGCCAGAGAAGAAAAAGATGATGATGGAGACTGCTCAGAATAAAGTAAAGAGTTATGTATCTGAAGGCTTACCTAAAGAAATTGACACAAAAGATAATCAAGAAATGGGGGGGCAAATGAGGAAAATCTTAGGCCAATTACACACCCAACATTATTGGAATAATGGGGTAGGCTAAATAAACAAGTGGAAGTTGTTATCTACCACTATAGTACTTTTCTATTTTCAGCATCCTGTTTAAACTTGTTTTTTGTTCCTTTCTCCGCCTTTTATGCAATAAATAAATTTGTGTTGCTTATTAAGGTTATGAGTATTCAGTCAATTTTGCAATCTTGCAGTTCTTTTAATATCAACTGGATTAAAAAGCTCTTCATGATTAGAGTTATAATCTTTGACAGAATATCAGGATTCAAAACCAGAAAAACAAGGACCATTGACCTTACCTCAGAAGAAATACACCCAAACACTATCCTATTACAAATATGAGATAGCCTACTCCTATTGAAAGGAATTACAAAAAGGCTTGGTATTTATATATAGGAGCGTACAACATGGGGCATCATTGGTGTATTACATTACAAAACTGACTAGAGTATTTTTCTATTAATGACATTCGATGATGAACATAATTTTTACAAATAGGTAAATCTAGTTTAAGTCAGTTACTTGAGAATTGAACTCTAACAAAGAGATTTTCTGAATTCTACCAAAACACCTAGACTATAACAGGTTCTTCTTAATAAGCTTAAGAAATTGGATTTGGATAGCCATGTTATATTATTATATACAATAAAGCTTGAGTTGTCCCACTAGAGCAAATGGTTAATCACCCCAGCTTTATGGATAATATTCACCCAACCCATTATATTATTATATGTAATAAAGCTGTCCCACTAGAGCAAATGGCTAATCGCCCCGGCTTTATGGATAAGTTTCAATTAACCTGATAAAGGTGATTATATTATTATATACAATAAAGCTGAATTCAGCTAGCCAAAGTGGCAAATATGTTAACAAATGGACTAAGGGAGTTACGAAACACCTGTTATAGTCAACTTCACACAAGCACTCAGAAATTTCATTTTTAGATCGATATTTTTACACTACTTTGATTAGATGAGTCTAAATAAAAGATTCCAGAGAATTGAAATGGAAGGATTCTAGAAGGTCTAGTGATTGGCAATCCTAGTTGCGTCATTTTGTACGCATCCGGTTAAAATACCAAGTCCTCAAAGTGAGACATGTGACAAAGTTCACAAAGAGCGAGAGATGAGTGACATCTTAAATAGATGTAACCATAGAAAATAAGAAGGCCATCATGAAACTAAACCAAATCTTGATACTTATCAAAGAATTAAAATTCTCAAACATTACAGAGTTGTTGATTCTTTTGATATTCTTTGAATTCATGCTTATGATTTGATTTTATTGTGAACCTGAGAAGGGCATTAATTTTCAAAATTCTTTCATTATTCAATAAAGAAAGGAGAAAAAACATTTTTAAATAGGGCAGTCTCAAATGAGGAAGGTCCTTGAAGCAACTGTTGCTTATTCTACCTCTGTTGTAGAAAAAGAATGAACGAGGCCAGAATAATGAAGCACTTCACATTTTTAAAGGCAAGTGGTCCAAGAAGCCATAAAGTCCGGAGAATTGAACTTGTGACACTCTCCTATGACATTATTAGTAACTCATCAAGAAAGATTATCGTTTATCCCATGCTGAGGACGATAAGCATCACCAGACAGATTATTTTCCCCAACCATCAATTCGTGTTCTCTAGAAGATTACATCATAGAGCCATGAACAAGTCACTACTGCACTCTGGTTATACCATGATGCTGGCTCAAGTCTTGATACAACATTGCTGCCTTTTCCATGCTGATCAATTTCCTTGACAAGATTATATCCATTATGTCCTTCAGAAGATTGCTAAATTCAAATTTGAGGACTTATGGCACAAAATAAGACATTTGGAACAGAATCTACCCTTATAGGCCTTTTATATAGGGTAAAATTAGTTACAGGATTCCAAAAGTTGAAGATGACCAGTTTTACTGTCAACTAAACCGTTCCATGATTCGAAAAGAGTGAGATATATTGGAGCAGCAGAAGAGACAGTTGTCGTAGCAGACATTGCAAGAAAATACACCAACAAAAATCATCTAGTTCATCCTAATGATGTTTATTTCTTCCAGTAAGGTTGTTACGCTGGATGCCATCGACAACAAGGTCGAATTCACCAAATCTACTCATCAATTTCTCCAATCGATCATCATTCAGTTCTTTCACATTTGTTTTCAAAGATATACCAAGACAGTAGAAGGCGACCTCTGCATCACTAATTCCAGAGAAAAGAGACAGGACATTGATATCATTGGGGAACTTGTCTCTAGCAGCTCCTCATGTATAGTTTTTAGGGAAACCTAGAAGCATTTCCACCTCATCAGGTTCAAGTGGAACAAGTTTATTCCTTCCAACCCATACTAGATTCCATTTTCAGCACTCATCAAGAACATACTTCTGGACACTCGAAAGTAGCTTATCGTCATAAGCTTCAAGAGCCTTACAGATCCTTTCTGTCAATTTGGCACTTCCTGTACATGTTTGTAAACAGTTCAACTTTGTTCTTGGATCCCAGGAAGGCCATCATTTCATTGTCAATGGAAAAATATCATGTACAGTGCGTGGAGAAAACAAGATAAGAGAAAATTTGTTCTCAATTGGCAGATTATGAATATAGCCCCTTTTCAGTGTAGTAGCATAAAAATGCTTCGAATCCACAAATTCTGGCTCTATATCAAATAAGTACTGTGATATTCCAGTCCAAACATTAACTGGAGCAAGTGCCATGTTCTCGTAGTAGAAATAAGGAGCCCCAATAGCATCTTCTGGAAGTGTTCTTTGAGTTATCTGATCTGGTTTGGTATGAACCCCAAAACCAATCATTGGATTTGAAAGATAAATTTGCTCATAGTAGAAATAAGAAGACCCAATAGCATCTTCTAGAAGTATTCTTTGAGTTATCTGATCTGGTTCGGTAGGAACCCCAGAACCAATCAGTGGAATTAAAAGATGAACTGCATGATCGTCTTCATTAAGAAGCTTCTTTTCAAGCTTCCTCTGCTTCTTCCTTTTCAAAAATCATAGCTCAAGTTTCGGCTTTGCTTGTAATTGGGATCATTGCATAATGGCTTCCTATCTTTTACCATAAGAAGTGCGTCAGTATCCTTAGCCATTTGAGCAGCACATATAAAATCTGTCAACTCTGCAATTGATGAATCCATACCATATCTCTCCATGGTTATTGAAGCCTTAACTTCTGAGTACCCCATTTTCATCAAGAATAACAGTTTATTCTCCTCATCAGAATCAGAATTCAGGATTTCCTCGGTATCAGAAAGAACTATCAATATCTGTGAAATCATCCTGAAATATCACTTCATAATCAGATGAGTTGTTATCGGAATCAACATGTTGCATGGATGTGGATTTTTGATGAGCCTGTACCACTGTATATATAGTCTTGCTATTGCATCAGATTACTGTTTGTATAAATTGGTTTCTCTCCCACAGAAAAGTATATTTCAGAGATGGCCTTCACTGAAAGATGATAAGCCACTGTGTCAGCCTGGAACAGATTACCAAGCTATTTTCACTGCTCTGTCTGACTAAATCCCTCCAGATACAGAAAATGGTCACCTTATTCAGAAGACACATATCTCAGACGTTTCTGTCAGAATGATTGAATACTTCTTAAGTTTGTGACAACATGAAGAGAATTTCAGTTACTTGATAACACTACTGTTTAGTGACACCAGAATGAGATTATTCAAGATAAACAGATTTGGGGCACGGATAAAGCTACAAGTACCTACAACAGTTCATTGTCAAAATTGGACCTTGTGGGGATTATGACATTTCAATCAAACAGACGTCGAGAGTAAACCAGAAATAGAAAATTGAGGCATCTCGAAAGCCCAATTCAGACAGATCTAGAGGGACATCTTGAAGGTCCATTTTCAACCAAAAATAGAATATTGGGGCATTTTGAAGGCTCATAACAATATGAATATTTGGGCATTTCCTTGAGGGACATCAGTTTTTGCTTACTTGATGACATTGAAAAGGGAGACTCGACTCTCACTTATATTACTGTTATTCCCGTTGTTATTGGGATCATCATTGCTAACCAGGATGAACTGAGTTTTCATCTATCTTGGTTTTATCATGTATGTTTCATCCCCAGCAGCAAGAATTCTACGGATATCTTTCTGTACATAGATCCTATAGCTGAAGTGTTTCTACTTTCTACAATGCTCATTACAGAAAAAAAACGTGATCAGTATTACACTTGCCCTTGCCTGAGACAATATCAAGATCAATTGGTATCTCTTATTCAATTCATCACTAGCATATCTTTAGAATTTGATCAACTTTTTGGTCACACCAACATCTCATTTGTATTCCTATTAAGTTTTGTTCTCAAGTGGTCTTGTGACGTCATTCAAAAGCTTTGAACACTAGGCCAAGAGCTTCAATGATGGAGAAATCTTGGCAGAAGCCACAGAAAAGGATGAATGTGTTGTCAAATGCTTTACGAACATCTGAGTAGAAACCACAAGAAAGGATGAATGTGTTGTCAAATGTTTTACGAACATCTGAGCAGAAGCCACAGGAAAGGATGAATGCGCTGTCAAATGTTTTACGAACCTGCTATTCTGATGTTGAACCAATGTTACGATCATATGGTTTTCATTTATTGATCCAAGATGAAGTCTGTCTTCTTCAACCCCAAGATTAGAAGTGAGATATAATGAAGATTTCTTTCCACAGAAGGGAAGCAGAAATTTTAACAACAAGAAACTAGTGGAGCCAACTATGGTTGAACGACATGTTGTTGTTAAGCATCTCGATATGATCTGGTCCAAGTTACCGTATTAAAGATTGGATTAGATGTGGAGACATGAAAGGAATTAGGATAAAACCTCCTTGTGATATGTTTCAAGAGTCAAATCAGAACAGACTCTACTCTCTTAATTAATCCCTGCTGAGTCAGGCATATCTACATCTACACTCTTCAAAGATGATAGATTCCATTTTTAAAGATGACAGATTCTCTTTTCAAAGATGAAAGTTTTATCGGATTTCTGCACAACTCCAAGTAAAGAAAGTTGGTTTTATCCAAGACAAAATGGGGCATCAAGGTCATAGTTCTGATTACGACAAGAGTTCCATAAATGAAATAATTCTTCTGAGACTTTCATGAAGCAAAGAAGACATAAAGATACAAGTTGATCACATGGTTCTTCAGAAATGCAAGCTTGATAGCATAAGTTGCTACACTGATATCCAGAGGTGACCCTGGCAATAAATGATGAAGTGGAGGAAAACCGAGTTCACCATTTTAAAGTCAAACGAAGATTGCATCAACATTCATGCATCATATTTAGACATTTGCAAAATAGGAGCATTTTTATTCATTTTATCCATGTTGAATATTTGACAGGAATTTCAAAGATTTTAGCAAAGTTCAAATTCATCACTCGATGGATCAGCAGTGCCAGTTAGAGTTCATAATGAGAAGAACTCATCTGAAGAAGGAAGAAGAAGTTCATAATGAGAAGAACTTGTTCAAATTTTTGCTCGAATTCATCACTCGATGGATCAACTTTTCCAGAGAGAGTTCATAATGAGAATAACTCATCTGAAGAAGAAAGAAGAAATTCATAATGAGAAGAATTTGTTCAATTTTTTGCTCAAATCCATCACTTGATGGATCAGCATTTCCAGAAGTGTTCATAATGAGAAGAACTCATCTGAAGAAGGAGAAAAAGTTCATAATGAGAAGAATTTGTTCAACCTTGCCTTAATTCATCACATATGAAGTTGAATCAACGACACCTCTTTTGAGGATCAATATTTCCAGAAGGTGTTCATAATGAGAAGAACCCATCTGAAGAGGAAGAAGGAGTTCATAATGAGAAGAACTTGCTTAACCTTTTTCCAGATTACATCACAGAAGGAGATGAATTGTCATCCCCAATGAAAGAGTTCATAATGAGAAGAACTTGTTAACTTTTTGCTAAATTACATTACAAAAGGAGACAAATTATCATCCCCAGTGGAAAAGTTCATAATGAGAAGAACTAATCCCAAAGAAGATTTTGTTCAACATTACCATCATAATCAAATGAAGTCAAATGAAAAAAACTTATTGTCTTTTCGTCTTTGCCCTATTATTGTTAACACAAGAATGAGCAAAGAGGGGCAGCTGAAGACACTAGTTTTTTACATTTGGTTTTTTATTATATTTATTATTTTTATTTTTATTACTATTATTATTATTTTTATTATTATTATTATTATTAATTTATTACAGATACAACCCAAGGCCCAACTCTGGCCCGATTACAACCAGGCCCGATCAGAAATGGCCTAAGCTAAACCCTAAAACCAGATTAGGGTTTCTATGTCCAGCCGCCGCCTCAAGCTTCCAGAAGCCACAGCCGCCACTCATTGTCGACACTCCACTGCCAGGTGACCCAACCAGATGCTGTCGACGGTCTACTCTACCACGATGCCTCAATAGAAGGCTCCAGAAGACCCAACTACCCCTCCACGTCGCTTGCTCTATGATGAGTCACAACAATAGTCTGGTGACTCACCGATAAACACCGCTGGGACCGATCCGACGAGAGCCTCATCGAGGCCTATAAAACCGAACCTACAAAAACAAAGAGAAGGACAGAAAGCAAAGACGAGAGCAAGGGGACACCAACAGAGAGGAAAAAGAGGAGACCAACAACCAGCAAACCAAGAAATGGAAAATAAACGAGAGAACGGGAAAAGACTTACCAACATCGTCGAAGCCTCCACTCGCCACCATACGCTCTAAAGCACTCGAAAACCGGAGGTATAAACTGTAGATTTGCTCCGATCGGGAACTATTTAAGAGAAAAGAACACCAGAACCGTCATTAGGACGGTCCGATCTACGTTTTGGTATAAAAATAAAATTTTTCGACCACCGGATGCGGTGGTCGGCGGTGGGGATTACGGCGGCAGAAGGTTGCCGGCCGATGACCGACTTCCCTCTGGTGAGGGAAGCTAGAGAGAAGCGAGAGAGAATTCTCTTCTCTCTCAGTTAGAGAGAGAAGAGAAAGAAGAGAAATGGAAACGCTGGCCCTTCGGGCCAGCTGGAAGGGGAGTATATACCCCTTCCCAAACGACGCCGTTTTGGGGAGGGGTGTGTCCGTAATTTCACCACTAGACAAACCATTTCCGCGGCCCTTCAGGTTTTGTAAACAATTCATTTTGGTCACTGAAATTGACTTTTATGCCTTTTAATTCATTATTTAAATTTTGTGTTTATTATAATTTAGTCACTGCAATAAATTTCTATATATTTTAATTTAGTCTCGTAATTTTATTTTATATTATTTTAGTCCTTTCCAGCATAATTACATACTTTAGGGTAAATAACTGATTTAATCCCTTATAATTTTATTAATTTATATTTATATCCCAAATTAATTAATTAGGTTAAATTACACTATTAACCATTATCTTTCATAATATTTTGAATTATTATCTTTATTTTTAATACTTTATATTTAGTTTTATAATTTTAATTTATTTTTTGATCATTATTTAATTACAATATTATTTTGTTATTACTTTGTTATTACTTTTATATTTTAATTATGGCTTTAATTATTATTTTATTATTATCTTAGTCTTATAAATATATATTTATATATATTTGTTTAAATTAAATATTATAAAAATTATAATTTATTTTTATTTAAATCATTTTTATGAAAAATTATTACATTTTTAATATTTATTTTATTTATTAATATCAAAGAAAAGAGCTGTCTTAAAGCACCTAGAAGTTCTTTTTTTGATATTCATAAATAAATAAATATCCTATTTTTATAAATTATATATTAATTATTTTTAGAAAAAATGTTTTTTAGTTATTTATTTATTTTTTAATATCGAAGAAAAGAGCTGTCTTAAAGCACCTAGAAGACCTTTTCTGATATTTTTAAATAAATAAATATCTTATTTATACATATTAATATATTTTCTTAAAATTATTTGAAATAACATAATTATGAATTAAATATATTTGAATTTCTAATAATAGAGACAATGTATAATTAAAAAGTACCAATTTTGGGCGTTGTAGGGGTGCTAATTCTTCCCTAAACGTAACCGACCACGAATTCCTTTTTATTATTAAAAAGAAAGAATTTTTGGTTATAAACGCAGATCAGTTCATCTTTTAACTGATGTTTTCTTAAAAACTCTTTTAAAAGATAATTTTTAGGTATTCGACCTACCTGACCCAAAAGGCAGATGGCGACTCCCAAATTATTTTAAAAACCATTTATTCACATCACTTTTCCCACTAAGTAAAAAAAATCCGTGCCCGGACGAAAACCGTTTACGACAGTAATCGTTGGTTGCTAGTCTTGAATTTCGCTTTATACTCTTGCTTCCTTTTGGATTATGACCCTTTTTTTTATCGAATTTAATTTGCATGATTGGTGATTGATATAGCTAGTGAATTGTTTGTTGAGTATTGATATTTCATGCTTTTGTTAATAGAGATGAACTTGACTCAATGCATATAAACTTTTCTTATGAGATTTGAGCCCAACGAGCATACCTTTTCTTTCTTGCTCATTGTTTGACTTGTGTGTGCCGAACTAATTAGGATATTCTAGAACTTGTAATCACAATGCATATCGACACTACATGTTGAACGTAATGTTACCTAGGATAAACCCACTTTTCCCAAAAAACCTACCCATTTATATATCCACTAGTGAACCACATTTGAACCTATTTCCCTTTCTTTGTTTTTACACCTCATAATTAAACCCGAAGCCTTTTTTCCCTCTCTTTTCACACCCTTACCGAGACTTGAGATCTTGTATCATTGTTGTTCCAAAAAAAAAATTCAATGTTTCAAAAAAAACAAGTTGTTCACTGTATCGAACATAAAAAAAGACCCTTTGTTCAAAAAAAAGGGAAGGAAAAAAATCGATCGCTTCAATTGTCTTTCATCTATTCTTTTTTCCTTGTTTTGTTCTTCATTGCGCTTCATCTTAATTCGTGGATTGTTCTTAATTATTTTGATCTCTTGTTTCGGTATTTTAAATCTTTCTTTTCGGCCTTTCCCTACCCTAACTTAAGCCCCGTTACACCTTATTTAAAGACCCCTTGATTATTGTATTATGTTCATTTTTCGTGGTGGAGACTTGATTGGATTCCAAGCCTATGGTAATATTTTGGTTAGTTTCGATTTGAGCGGTTCCATTTACCCCAAACACTTTGAGCGAATATGTGTGAATCTTTGTGAGGTATTGAGTCATGTTTCATTGAAGTTGGCAATTAATTGAGATGTCTTGCCTACTTTAAATTTTCTTGGTTATGTCTTTGCTTGATTGTAACTTGAATTCGGTAAATGTCATGGACTTAATTCGATTGGAAGTTTGAGGAATAAATTGAAATTGAAGATGACAACTTATTATTTTGATATGTTAATTAAAGAATGCTTGAGGACACGCATTGAATAAGTGAGGGGGAATTTGATAAGTGCTTAATTTAGTTAATATTTTATTTTTAATTTACACTTTAATCATTGATTTTTGTGGCTTATTTGTTCATTTTAATTCATTTTCTGTACAGGACGTAAGATTATGGAAATTGCACAAAAAAGACACAATTCTGCAGATTTTTTTATTTTCGGAATCAAAGCCGGCTGGAATTCGGATTTGGATTAAACTCAAATTTAGGATAATATTTTAAACATTATATTTTATCTTTGTATTTTAGTTTAAATAGGTTTTTAATATTTTAATTAAGTTTTAGGATATTATTTTTATATTTTATCTTTATCTTTGTATTTTAGTTTCAATAGGTTTTAGTATTTTAATTAGGATTTAGAATATTATATTATTTTTTTAGGTATTTTAGTTTAAATAGTTTTAAGTGTTTTAATTAGGATTTAAGATGTTTTAGCTTGTTTTTAGGATTTTGAATACTATAAATACCCTCTAAGGGTGAGCCTAGAAACATATCTCTCTCATTTGAGAATAAAATCTTCTTTTTCTCTCTAGCTTTCTCTCTATTTTTCGCATACTTTTCTATTATGCTAAGTATGACTTTGGTCATGCTTAGCTAATTTGCTTTCAAGCCGAAGACTAAAGTGAATGCTCAATTCTAAACGTGAGAATTGTAAGGTACTTAAATCACTTCGAATTTTCTCTTTGTTTTCTGAAGCTTACTTTTCAAATCAAAACTATTTCAACATTGGTCCGGATATTGTTATGGTTAATATTTGAAGAAGGATTTGCTTATTGACGCATATTCAACTTCCCGAGAACACACTTAGCAAAATTGTTTGCTAAGAGGAAACTGAGATCGGAATCAGTTATTGTTGAAACGACACAATCCGAGTTGGCAGTGAAGAATTGTTTTTGTAAGCTTACGTGAATCTTAAAGTAAAAATTTGTTTCGATGATCCGAGGAATATGAGGCGAAGCTGAAGTCTGAGGCTGCTTTCACAATAAGTTTCTCTTTATCTTAATCTCTTTAATTTGTTTATTTAATTATTTTTTTTCTTTTATTTAATTCTTATTTTTTATTTTAACCACAAGTTTAAAAAAAATCCCCCTTTTATATTTATTACTATTACTATTTATTATTATATTATTTTTCTTTTTTTTAATTTTATTTTAATATATCTTCTCAACTTCATTTGGAATTCTATCTTTTTCTAAAATGAAGAAAGAGTTTTATTAAACCAAAAACATCACAGTCCCTGTGGATCGACCCTGCTTCTCTATACTACATTTTCATTTTTATTTATTATGAAGCCAGGAATTATTTTAATAGCAAAATAACGTTTATCAATTAAGAATAATTATGATAGTGGAAACGACATGAAAACTCATATTTTATTCAATTTGAACCTTGAATCACCATTAAATTCCTGATTTGTTTAAAATAAACCCAAAAAATCATCTTCTACCTCTGGAATTCAAAATACGTTGATCTCCTAATTTTTGAAGATAATTTGAAGACTAGATCACTAAATGCTAGACATGTCAATAAAGCATTAGAAATGATTGGATTATTCTCGAGTGTTGAAATAACCAAAATACCCTTAGACCCCAAAATAAACAAAATACCCTTGAGTAATAAAATGACTTAAATACCCTCATAACCTAGAAATAATGGATACCATTGGATAAAATATGGAAAACATCAATAATCCCAAGTGTTGTACTGCCCCTAAAGGTTAAGGAGACTTCCCAAGCACATCGATCACTCTGTATATTATTGCAATCTAGAATAATACAAATACCACTGATGTATTAATTCAGTTCCTCAAGATCCGTTTGACGATGAATCTAAAGGGGTGACAATTCAACTAGTGCAATCAGCTCTATGAGGGTGAATATTTGGGAAGCATCTCAAGATTGGAAAGTATCGCAATGTTGGGGTATGTTTAGTTTGATTTAACTCGAAATCCGATTAATTTGAGATAAACCTTGATTATTGCAAATTTATCGTATTACCATTATTAGGTTACTAACAATGCTCCAGGAATGAAAATGTCTTAGATATACTCATGTTATATCTAAATCTTTAATATCTATGATGTAACGGTTCTTGAATGCCTTCCAAATGCATCTAAAATTTAAAGGGTCCAAACTAGTTGGGAAAATAAATTGTATACACTAATAATTGGCCACGCTGAACAAGACATAACAGATTAGTTGAAATCTCTGAACATAGCTAAGACGTTTATTAATCCAATGCCCCAACTTGTCCTCCAAAAGGGCATGTCAATCTTTTTTTGAGAAACACCTAGTGACCAAGGGAACACCTAAATTCAAAATAGGAAGGATTTCACTATTGAAGCCTAAGCAATCCCGAATATTATCCACCTCCCTAATCGAGACACCCGAGGTGAATACCACTATCTTGGCCGCATTCAATCTAAGTAAAAAAATCTCATAAAACTTGTCCAGGGCACGTCTAATCCCACACATTGAATCAAGATTCCCTTTTGAAAAAATAAGCAAATTGTCGATAAAATAAAGGTGAGTAAGCCAAATTTTTTTACATTTGGAGTGATATTTAAAAATTCCATGCTTAGCAGCTAAGTTTAGGAGCTTTGATAGAACATTCATAGAAGTAACAAAATGATACGAGGATAACGAGTCAACTTGTCAAATGTCCCTAGCTCCTCGAAAACCCCCATAAGGCTCCCATTAAAAACATTGGAAAATCACATTGTGGTCACGCAAGTCTCAATCCATCCTCTAAACCTCTATAGTAACCCCAAGGCCTTCAAAACACTCAAGATAAACTTTCAACTTAAATTGTCAAACACATTTTGAAGATCCACCTTTAAAGCATATCCATGTGAAAGGACATCCATCATATATTTCGATAATCTTTTGGGTTAACAAGGTGTTGTTAAAAATACTTCTCCCTTTAATAAAGGTAGTTCGATTCAGGGAGATCATATCGAGAATAAAGGGAGACAACCTATTCACCAAAATACGAGCAATAGCTCTATAAACCACTGAGCAACAAGTTATCAACCTAAAGAACTTCATTTAATTCACATTAAAAGATTTCAAAACAAGAACAATTATAGTGACATTAAATGGAAGAAACAAAAGGGAACTATTAAAGAATAATTTATAGCCGAAACTAAGTCTGCACCATCAATGAACCAAGCCTCCTTAAAGAAGAAGGTAGTGTAACCATATGGGCATGGAGCCTTGTCATTACCTTGCTCGAAGATGATATTTTTAATCTTATGAATTGTAACTTACCTAGACAAGAAATTAGTAGCATCAACATATAAAGAATAGTGTTCACACAACAGCCTAGAATCATAATCCCTAATAGCAGGATCAATAGTACCCATTAGATCAATGAAAAAACTTACTACTTCAGAAGATGTCTTATCAAAAGCAGTAAGTCGATGCCCCAAATCATTATGCATGACCCTAATGGTGCTTCTTTTCTAGTTAGTAGCAACTAAGGTATTTTTATCTCCCTTCCTAAACCTAGAACCCTTGCATTTTGTCAAAAAATATCTCTTCAACATTCTCTAATTCTGCCAATCCTCCAAGGAGCACCCTCCTCCACTACACTAGAATATGTCATCCCAATAGATAAACATGTTTGTATCTCTTCCAATTGTTTCCTTTTCAAGGTGACACGAATAGAGATATTCCCATAAGAATTCCAATTCAATACTCTAAGAGGCTCCTTCAATCTCTTTATCTTAATAAAAAGAACTATCATTGGGTCCCCTCAAATCGGGGTACTCCAAGATTCCATAACAATATCAAGGAATGTAGGCCTTAGGCCTATTAGTCGACACTTCTTTAACAAGGAAAAGAAAAGCAAGACAGTGATCGGAAATACATGTGGCTTGGAATTCAACAAAGGACTCCTACAAAGACATAATCCAAGTAGGGTTAACAAAAACTTTATCCAGCTTCTTAGTAATAAAATTATCACTAATAATTTGACAAAGAGAACATATGTCCATAAAATGGACGGTCCACCAACGATACCTCATTCATAAACTCCTTCAGCTCTTTCATATAAGCATAAATACATGAACTAGTAGGATTCTATCATTTTGAGGGATCAATGGTGACATTGAAATCACCCCCATAATCCATGGAATAAAAGCAACAACCTTTCCTACCATAACCAAGTGTTGCCATAATAATCTACTAACAACCAGGTCATTACTTCCATAAAAAGCTATGAAACAAATATGAGCCCCATTATAGCACCTACGAATAGATATCGTCTGGGCATCCACATAACTAACACTGAAACTAAGCCACTTCCTCCATAAAACCCAAATTCTACTATTCATAATGCAGGAATAAACAATTTCTCTTAGACTTGATATGGCATATCCGTGACTATCATACTGATTTTCCCCCACTGGTGTTGTTTTATTGTTATTTTTTTCATATATTTATTCACGCTCTTACAGTATGTCAATTTCATAAAAAGATTGTGTTCAATTTTTATATTTAAATATTTTATTTAATATATGTCGTAACCGTTCTTCGGTTGGTCCCGAAAATGGGTTTCGACTTAATTTCGTGTGATGGAGTCGCTACTGATCATTTTTAATTTGGTCGATCGGATACCATAACTTATTGTTATCTGATCTAAACTTACCAAAAATTTGTCAGATTCAGGAGTCGATTACAGTAATGGAAGGATTATCACCACTGTACTACCCTTTCGGTACCAATTTGATTTCCCGATTGTCTTAATTGCAAAAATTAAAAGTTAAATTAAAATTTATAAATTCAATCCAAATTACTTATCTTTTGACAAATTTAGAATAGCCTAAAAATATATGAAATTAATGTTAAACAAAAAAAGGTTAAATATATTAAAGAGGATTAAACTGAAATAAATTGAAATTTATGGGTCAAATTGATGCTAAAAGTGAGTTGCAAGGAGAAAAAGAAAAAATGGTTAGGGGCCAATTTGCAAAATATAATAAATATAAATAAGGATTAAATTGAAATAATTCAAAATTCAATGGCAAAATTACAACGGGTGACAAAAATGAATTACACATCAAATCTGCAGGGACTGTGGAAATAATTTAAAAATCCACTAATTACTTTCTAGTCCCCTTATAAGTAGCCCCAAAATTCTATTCTAACTCATTTTTCATTCCACTCTAAAAAAACACTCTCCCCCTCCTGAAAATTTCTCTCCACTTTCCCCTAGCCGACCGAAAACTGGCCACAACGATGAAACAACGTCGACCGGTCCACCGCCTTTGGTGGTCGAAAATCTAAAAACTCCCCAAAATATTCTCCTTTCACCATCCCGAAAGCCAATCTAACCTCTAAATGCCAAGGAAATACCTCAATCGACATAGATCAAGGATTAAAGTTTCGGTTTTTAGCTATTTCCAACAAAGCCTCCTTTCCTTTTCCCACGACACTACAACGCGTTTCCGGTGACCTTGGAAACAACTCTTGAATTTTCTGATGATTTTTTGAAATATTCGAATATTTTTGTTTTTTTTTGTTATCTGATGCTTTTCATGTATGATTGTTGCGTTATTCTTTATCGTGTTCTTCGATGATCTTCTTCTTGGTTGTGCAAGGCTTTTATAGCCTTGAATTCGACCATTGTAGTTTCAAAAGGGACGAGATTTCCCGTCTGATTCTTTTGTTGGAAATTTGGTCGTTTTTGTTCCGTTTTGAGTTCATGTGAGTTGTTGCTCCAATCTTTGTGATTTTTCTGCTTCGGGTGCTGAAGATCTCGACCGATTTGTAACTTTGTTGGCTCTTGCCCTCCAAGCGTCGTTGAATGGTGGCATGATATGTTTTCGGTCATTGGATCGAAAATCCTGATTCCTGGTTTACGCGACACCCTTGCTAAAATGTTAAAACCCTAATCTATAAGGTCAAGCTATTGGGCTTCCTTTTGCTGGGCTCCCATCGGGTTGGTTTGCTTGGTTAGGCCTGCCTACTCGTCTGGGCTTTCTGGACTTGGACCTTTTTGGACCTAAAATAAAGATAACATAAATAAAATTAAATTATATAAAAATAAAAATAGATAAGAAAAAGGAAAATAAAATACTAATAATAGTAATATATAATAATATGTATATATTAAAAACTATATAATATATATTATATTTCAAAAAAAAATATAATATGTTTTCAAAAATTACTTATATTATATACGTTTTCAAAAACTATATATATTATATATATTTGAAATTATTATATATATATATATATATATTATCATATATATTATATAATATAAAAAATGTAATAAAGACCCTTGAAGTCCCGGACGAAAATAAGTGTCTACAGTTGCCCCTCCTTGCCCATTTATCGTGTAACGAAAAAATAGGTGAAGATAAAAGGACACAAATTTTCGTTCTGTAAAAAGGGATTCCATGAGCAGATTTGCTCTTGTGAATCTGATATCTTTTACTACAATTGAAATTTGACTTAATGTTTTAGTCGACTCTCTTATCAAATATCCTCCGTCGCGGAGTTGAAATTCAACTTGAAAACTCTTACAAAAAATGGCTCCCTATTGTTGAGTTGAATTAAGGATGACTCATTTATCGTGAAGTCGAGTCGATCTTGGATTACTTTGAGAACGATATCCTTCATCATAAAGTTGAAATCGTGGTTGACCACATCATCATGAAGTTGAGTCAATCTTGAATGGCTTGAGCATAATATCCTTCGTTGTGAAGTTGAGCTTAAGCTCGAAATCTGCATTGGAATGTGGCTCATTACTGTTGAGTTAAGATAAACCGTAGTTGATCTTAGGCCTTCTTCTAGTCCAATATCCTTCATCATGAAGTTGAAATTTGACTTGATGACCTTAGTTGAGAAATAGTTCTTCATCGTTCAGTTGAACTATGTTGTTGATGAATCCTTCATTGTGAAGTTGATTCAATCTCGAATGTCTTGGGCATTATATCCTTCGTTATGAAGTCGAAATTATGAGTGATTCCTTTGTCATGAAGTTGAGTACAGATTGAATGTTCTTCTGAGCCGGATATCCTTCATTGTGAAGTTGAAATCCAATTGGGATAAACTGTATTATTTTTAATCTTGAGTTTTATTCGAGTTTAATATCCTTCAATGTGAAGTTGAAATTGATTCTGACAGAAATCTGTAAAATTTTACACATATTCAATGTTATAGATGCTATGTCCTTATGTATACCTAAAATGCATATGCAAAATATGTTATATTAGGATTTTCTGTTTTAGAGAGAAATCTCAATCGCTTTCTGTCAGTCTTGATTTCTCTAACATTTATTGATTCTCGCCAATCTTTATTTTTTGGTTCTTGATTCTTGATTTTCTGATCCTCAATGGGTTTTAAATTGATACCCTCTTTGGGATTTTTATTTCAGAAAGAAGTTTTGATTTTCTTCAGTAAATTTTAATTTTGTTCTTTAATCAATGCCTTTTCTACTCCTTAGTGAGTTTCAAACTAGTATCTACGCCATTCTTTTGAGCTTTGTGCAAGAACCTCTATCAGCTTCCAAACATCTGTACTTTTCAGAAAATCTTTGTGCAGTAATACATAATTACCTTTTTCAAGGTGAATGAATCATTCTTATTTAAATTCAATCCAAGATGTTAAGAAATTGGGTTTTCAGAAAAAATCATATTTATTTATGAGGAAAAAATAAATACATGGCAAACATTCTGAAAAGAGAATATATTCAAAAGACAAATAGATGCCCTAAATATTGATAATGTGGATGCCATAGAACTGGCACACCATTAGATGACTTTGAGTGTAGCTTTTGTCAAGGGCACTTCGAAGATATTGACCACATTTGAAAGAGTACAAAGCTCCTCCCAAATTATTAAGTCTCCAAAGACTTGGATGTCGTGATGGTTTATTGCCTTGATCCAGGACCTCTCCGTGTGCGAATCCTGGACCATTACCCTAGACGCCCTTTTGGGTTTTCAACTTGGATCTTCCTTTTTTCTTTTTCTTTTTCGATTTAGAGCGCCCTTTCGAGTTTTCACTCTAACCAATTTATTTTCTTTTTCGATTTAGAGCGCCCTTTCGGGTTTTCACTCTAAACAGTTTTCAAGTCTTTGATTTAAGGCACTCCTTCGAGTTTTCACCCTAAGAGAAATATCTTTTGACTACATCAGAGTTAACTGGGTTGGATAGTTCTGGCCCGTCCATTTCAGTCAAGATTAGTGCTCCTCTAGAGAAGGCCTTTTTCACGACATAAGGCCATTCCCAATTCGAAATTCATTTTTCTCTGAAGTCTTTTTAAATTGGCCAAATATTTTTTAGCATGAGATCTCCTTCATGGAATACTCTTGGGTGTACCTTCTTGTTATGTGCTCAAATCATTCATTTTTGGTAGAGTCGACCATGGTGAATGGCTTTCAACCTCTTTTCTTCTATTAAGTTCAATTGATCATATCGAGTTTTCGCCCATTCCACATCATCCAACTTTACTTATGAAAAATCTTAAAGTGATGGTATTTTCACCTCAATGAGCAATACAACCTCTATCCCGTAAGCTAGTGAAAATGGGGTCGCTCTAGTCGATGTTTGATAGGCGAACAAATCAAAAGGTAACTTCTCGTGCCAATTTTTGTATGTCTCAGTCATTTTCTCTACTATTTTCTTGATATTCTTATTTGTTGCCTCTACTACTCCATTCATCTTTGGTATATAAGTTAAGGAGTTGTGATGTTTTATGTTAAATTGTTCACATAAAACATTCATCATTCTATTATTTAAATTAGTTACATTGTCAGTAATGATCCTTTATGGTAAACCATACCGACATATGATCTCATTTTTCAAGAATTTACAAATAGTAGATTGTGTGACATTAGCATATAATATAGCTTCTACCCATTTTGTAAAGTAGTCGATTGCCACAAAGTTAAATCGATGACCGTTTGAAGCTTTTGGATGGATTTTTCTGATAACGTCCATGCCCCACATAGAAAAATGCCATGTATTTATTTTATCTCCATAGACTTGGAACTTATGACATCGTCTCGAATAGTTGATGCATTCACTCTCTAAAGTGGACTAAAAGTATTTGTATCTTATGACTTGTCTTGCTATCATATGCCCATTTACATTAGTTTCACACACTCCATCATGCACGCTTCCAAGATCATCTTTGCCTCTTCTGCATCCACACATCTTAATAAGACTTGATCATGGCTTTTCTTGTATAAGACATATCCATCAAAAACAAATCCTGCTGCCATTCTTCTGATTGTTCTTTTGTCATTTTCAGTAGCTTCTTCTGGATAACTTTGATTTTTTATGTACTAAAGGATGTCGTGATACCACGGGTTTTCATCTTTTATTTCTTTGATGTGATAACAATGAGTCGGGTACTCGTATGACTGCACGTCGATTGACATCATGTCGGATTCCCCACCATCCTTGAATGTTGTCCCCAAGGTAACTAAAACATATGCCATCTTATTCTCTTCTTTGGGAACATAATGGAAAGTGACTTCCTCAAACTCTTTAAGTAGATCCAAAATAAGCTTTCTATACTCCACCAGTTTGGTATATTTTGTTTCTCATTCTCCTCGGAGCTGATAAATCACTAAAGCAGAATCCCCATACACACTCAAAGTATTTATGTTTTATCCAATAGCAACTTGAATCCCAAAAATACAAGCTTCATACTCTGTCATATTGTTAGTGCAATCGAAATTCAATCTGCTAGTAAACGGGTAATGGTTTCTTGTGGGTGAGATCAAGATAGCCCAAATACTGTGCCCCAATGCATTTGATGCACCATCAAATTACATATTCTAAGAATTGCATGTGCATTTGCCATCAGGTTAACCTTCCAGAGAGAGTGGGTACACCCATTATGAACTTTAATGGATCCAACTTTGAAATTAACCAACTAGTATGATATAGAATGTATTGCCTAAGTTTTCGGGTAGCCCAAACTAGAGGACACCAAACTTTCTCAATTGGGGGGATATGTCCTCTTTCTTTCCAAACTCATCTATCAACTGAGATATGAACCGAGAAATATAGTTCAATCTTCCCATAAAACCTCAATCTACTTTTTTATGCGTAAGGAGACAAATTCTGAATGGTTATGACTTTATATGGATCAATCTCGATGCCTCTTTTACTAGTAACGAAACCCAACAGCTTTTCGGATGTTACTCTAAAGGTGCATTTGTTTGGATTTAGCTTTAATTGAAACTTCCTCAATATTTGAAAAAGTTTCCTCATATTTTCGATGTGTTCATTTTTAGTTAGGGCTTTGATAATCATATCATCAACATAGACTTCAATCTCCTTATTCATCAAGTTATGTAACAAAGTTACCATGACATTTTGGTATGTTTCCCCAGTATTCTTTAGTCCGAAGGGCATCACCTTATAGCAGAATGTTCCCCACATTGTGACAAATGTAGTTTTTTCTATGTCGTCGGGATGCATCTTAATCTGGTTGTATCCCAAGAAACCTTCCATGAACGAGAAAAAAGAATTTTCGGCCATGTTATGTGATGCAACGGGAAATTATCTTTAGGGCTTGCTCTGTTGAGGTCTCTATAGTCAACGTACATGCTCACTTTTCCATCTTTCTTTGGCCTCGACACTATGTTAGGCAAACACTCTAGATACTTGGCTACCTAGAGAAAACCAACATCAAATTGCTTATTCTTTTATCTTAAAAAGCATTTCATGCCTCATCATCCTTAGTTTTTGTTGTACGAGTTTGTATTCTAGCTTGATTGGTAATTTATGGACTATCATATATGTGTATATTCCAGGCATATATTGGAACGACCATGCAAACATGTCTTCATACTCTTGGAGTAAGTATATTAAATTTTGTCTTGCTTCAGACGAAAGTGTTTTGCCAATTTTAACTTCCTTCTTTTCTTCTTCAGTCCCCAAATTCAAAACTTTAATTTTTCCTCATAGAGTAATATTTGTTTATCTTCTCTTTCCACCATTCTTAATAATTCAGAAGGTAAGTTGCAATCTTCTTTATTGTCACATACATCAATTTCCCCAAGACACTTGACATGCTCAAAATCGATCTCCGGGTTAGAATCTTTATTATCCACAACATTAACACCCAAAGACCTGAAAGAAAAAGGGGGGAAATATATAAATATGTGAGAAGAAAATATCCCACATAGAACATATAAACAAATGTATTATAAATATGAATAAAAGAAGTGAAAGGAAAAAAATGTTCACCAGAAAGGAAATTGCATCTTTTATTGAAATATAAATAAAACAGTTTATCAACCCTTACAAAAGATCACATATTGCCCCGAGTATACGAAAATAGGGAAAGTTTGAGTATTACTCTGAAAGAGATTTGAAAACCATATGTAGTTCTTCAACAATCCAATTGTTAAGCATGAACCCCGGCGGTAATGGACAAATTCCATAATTATCAGCATCCACAGTGTCATCTGTTTGTTATAGCATTGATACTTAAATCTTTCAGAGCTTTCTCCAAATTAGATAAGGTTATCATTACTTCTCCCTTAAACGCATAACCACCAGACCTAAATGTATTGTGAAGAAGAGGATAAACCATTGGTTCCCATTGAATCTCTTCTCTAGTCAATCTCACTCTTCTTCTTTCTTGGCACTTCTGAATTTCCTTCCTTTTTTGTTGATGACTGGGTTAATATCGAAGTCCAAACTAATCCATCTTGGAACGGGAAAAATGGGACTGATTTTTCCTTGTAGAGAGCTCTCAAACCCTTTTCATATCATTTTAATTCTCCCTAAGGTTTGCTTGATTTCCATCTTGGTGCATTTTGAAAGTATGGGTTTGGAAATATTACCCTCTTCAGCCACAAATATGGCATTGACAAATTCTAACGAGTGAAACGAGCATTCCAGAGCTTCCTCATCCACCTCAATGTAAGGGGAATTAGTGATCACACTTGAAACTATGTCTTCTTTAGCATTGATGATTATAAGAGTTCCATCAATAACAAACTTGACTTCCTGGAGGAGTGTTGATGGTACTGCCCCAGCTTGATGAATCCATGGCCTTCACAAAAGACATTTATACGAAGGCATAATGTCCATTACTAGGAACTCTATGTTGTAAGTAGCATGCCCAATAGTTAGTGGTACTTCAATTTTGTAACATGCCAAAACAGCGATAGTGACTAAAATATGAATTTTGAAAGCTTTGTGTTCAAATTCAAAATAAGTTAAAAGTTTAGGGATTTAATTAGAGAAATTTGATGTGGGATTTAATAGTAAAGTTTGAAAGTAATAAGGGTATTATGGTCTTTTCTAAGAGAAGATTTTTATTCTCTCTTTTTAAGGGATATAACACGTGGAAATGGGAAATGAAAGAGGAAAAGTCTAGAGAAAATGCAAGCTTCTTCTCCTCTCCACCGTGACACCATAGCTAAGGTAAGTTGGTTAATTCTTTCATTTTTAAGTTGATTTTGATTCTTGGGGTGATTGAAAAGCTTAAGGAAAGCTTAAGATTGCTTAAAATTTAAAGAGGATTAAGTTATGTGAGATTGAAGAAAAAAAGTTTTTAAAGGAATTATTGAGATAGAGTTCATAAATAAGTTTTGTAGTGAATTTGAAAAAAAGTTTTTAAAGGAATTATTGAGATAGAGTTCATAAATAAGTTTTGTAGTGAAATTTGACTTGCCATTAGAAGGATTAAGAAGATTGAAGCATTAGAAATAAATTTTGAAAACATGGAAAGTTTGATGAAATTCTTTGATTCAAGAATTATGGTTAGTTATGAAAGATGATAAATTATTATAATGTTTTAAGAGGATTTAGATATGTATAGATAAGTTTTAAGGTATAAGGAGAGGTTAACAAGTAGAATTTGGGGGCAAAGTGTTAAATATTTGGGCATAAAAATGAAAATATGGGCAAGGGGTATCGATACCTGTTGAGTGCGTACCGGTACTACAAGGAAAATTATGAGGATTGGATGCATGGGGTATCAATACCTGTATGAACAATATCGATACCATATGGAAGAGGTATTGATACCTATGTGGAGGGTATCGATTCCCAGGGAATTTTGAAGCTAATTTTGGTATCGATACATAGAAAAGGTATCAATACCCTAAAGTAGAGGTATCAGTATCGTGAGGGTAGCACCGATACCCCTTAAGTCAGAAAGTTAAATTGGAGTTTTATTTAGTTGTATTGATATGAATCGTATCAAGTAATTCGAATCTTGAAATTTATTGGATTTTATATTCGTATAGATATTGATCGGAAGCGAGCCTTTGATGAGTCAACGAGATAAGATTGAGCAAGAAAAGATAATCATATGTCTTAGGCTAGTGAGGCTAAGGTGAGTGCACATTATTTAGTATATGATGTTTAATGGGAAACAAGACTTGCGACAAGCCTATTTCCAATAGTAAAATGCATTAATTCATAGATAGGAGTATGTGTTTGCTATGATTTATATGTGTGCATGAATGTATGTGTCGACATGTTATTATGTATGTTACATGATTTGTATAAGTACATTTTAGTGTAATAAGTCATGTGAAACAATACAAATAATCTATATGATTATATAAGAATATAAAACAAGCTATGTGATAAGGAAATAAGGAATGAATTGAACACGTGACATAAGCTATAAGTTAAAGAATCATTTGATATAAATATATGTGAACATAAGATAATCAAGTATAAGTTAGATTATATGGTATAAGTGATTATACAAGAAAGATTATGAGACTTTATGAGAGTAGTATGTAAATTAGGGGATAAATATAAATGATGATACCAAACTATAAGATAAGTGTTGTAAAGAAGAATTATATACTTTAAGGAAACCATGATATATGAGTCATGTGAAATTGAACTAAATAAATAGATTAACTTAGTATATAAATAATATTAGATAAGTGATATAAATTATATGTTATGGTATAGATTACATGATCTGTATAAATTCAGGATAGTGTAATAAAGCATATGACTTGATATAAATAATTATGTGAGTAAATGGAAAAGTGAGACAAGATAAGTATTTACTTGTAGGATAATATGAGATTATATGAACATATATTATAACTTTATGAGGAAGACTTAGGTGTTATATGATTTAGATATGGAAATGATCTATGTGTAAGTGAATTACGTTGCTATGTGATTATGTGTGAAATGGAGTAAACTATGTAATTATAAAGTATGTGAATATATGTATATAAGATAAGCCACGTGACTATGAGTTAGGTGAAATTAAGTGATGAGAATGATATGACAAGAAGTTAAAAGAGCATATGTTTATGAGAAGATATAAGAACAAGTTATAAGCCATGTGATATGTGATTTATATGAAAATGTTCTACGTGCAAGTGATCTACGTGTATATGTGAATATGCGATAAATATGAAAGATAATGCCCATGTTATGTTTCATGAGAGCTAAAGGTATAGTTGGCATGCCAAGAGTCGAGGGTTACCTATGTCTTTTGGGACATATGGACATTATCAACTATGTCCTTCGGGATATATGGAAGGTACCTATGTTCTTCGGAACATATGGATAGGTCCTTCGGGACATAGATTTCATATGCCACTTAGTGGATTTTATACGAACTGTAGTGACAGCATATGTGTGCACAACCTCTATGTACTTGCATATCTTTAGTTCTCACATGTGTATATGGGCTACTAAGGAGATAATATAAATAAACTTGAATAATGATTTGTTTGTTACTTTATGCAATGATATATGTTTTTTATGATGTGTATACCTGGTAAGAAAAGGGTCATATGATAAAGGAGATTATTGATAATGCTAAGATTAATAAAAGAATAATGAAATGATATGTATAGGTATGTATTTTTATTTTGATGCATAATGCATTATATAGTGTATTATGATTACAAGAAGTATGCATAGTAGGAATTAGTAATGATATGTTATAGTAAATTTATTTATGCCTCGCTAAGTCATTGGTGTGTGAGTGTTTCACACGTAGGTTTCGGAAAGCGAGAAGAGAAGCTAAGAGGAGCAAGATAGGTCAACACATCCTTTTCTATAATCAGATTAGAAAATAATTGAATCATATGTATTTTATAATATTGACTTTAGTTGGAATGTAAATAAAAATTTGGAAAAAGTATGCTCTGATAGGTTTTTTAAAACCATATATTTTATATAATATAAACTATTATGTTTTACTATAAATGACAAATTTCATTTTTAGTTATTTTGTAAAGGCAAACGATTTGAAAAGTTAATGTGACACCTCAGACTCGAATCTGGGTCAGATACTGGTTGGGGTGTTACATTTAATGGTATCACAGCTAAGGTTTAGCCGATTCTAGGCTTAAATTAAAGTTAAATGAGTTTTGGAATGTGTACATGCCAACAAAAAGTGAAAACATTTTGTTCTGATAGTGTAAGGAGTATGTTGTCTTGCTAATAGAATATGATTAGTATGATATAGAAGAAATTGATTATAAGAATTATCAAAGTGAATCGATAGATTATAAACCTAATGGTGGTAGTAATTCACCTGCCCTGGCCAGGCAAGATGAAGAGCGGACACCTCAGGAAGTTCCTTGTAAGATCAAAGGTGGATTTCAGAAAGTTTAAATCATGATAGAATAGTACTAGAGGGTTTCTATTGTTTGAATCGGAAAAGTAATTGGGAGTAGTTTCGTTATTTCATGGATAAGATAGAATATGGTGAACAAGTGTCACCATAAGACTGTTAGAAGATCAAAGGATGTGGTTAAAATTTGTAGAAGAGTTCAAGAATCAGTGCATCAGTGACAAGTTGATAAGATAAATGAAACCAGGGTCATGAATTTGAAATAAAGTGATAGTACTGCGTATAAGCAAGAGTGTGGATATAATAAGGGTTTGCATTCTAGATGGAAAGAGTTAGCGTTGGCTAACAAGATTATGCGATAAAAAATGTATTGGAGTTATAAGATTTTAAGATATTATCAAGTTAAGATAACAAAATATGAAGTGGATCTGGATACAGTTGTATATTTTGATCATATAAATGTGATATAGTGAAGGAGTTAAGGATTCCTATGCTTGAGTAAAGCTAAGGATTGATAAGAAGAGTTTAAGAATAGATACGTCGATAATAAGTTAATAAGAAAAAGGAAGTTAGAATGTTGAGTTTGAACAACAGAAACTACATGATGTATCAGAATAAATGTGGATTTGATAAGTTAAATAAACTATTTTTGAGATAATTCTGATTGAAAAGGGTGCATATGATGGGTTGATTAGGGCTTGTGCCCTAGATTGAATAGTTTCCATTGATTATCTGTAATAGTAAAGGTGATAGAGTTGTAAGATTTGGAAAAGATATAAGGCTAAGTTAATCAAGTATGATGTCGATTTGAATATGGTGGTGTATTCTGATTATGTAAAAGTGGTATAACTAAGAAGATAAGGATTTGTGTATCCAAAAGAAGCTAAAGATAGTAGTAGAATTTGTATATTGTAATTCAAACAAGGATTTTACAAAGAATAAGATGTGTGCAAGTAGTGTTGAGTATCAGAGTTAGGAAAAGCTATAAAGATTGATGACCATAGATAAGTATAAGTGATATGAAAAGAGTATATGAGTATGAAGGAAAAAATATGACCCATGTAACAAGAAGATTTTGGATTTCTGGAAAAGTAGTTAGATAGAAAATTAAGATAGAGTGTAAAGAATCAAGTATGATAAGGGTCATATTGAGGTGCATATTATAAGTTTGATTAGAAGTAAGAAGCGTATGTAAGGTGATAAGAAAATATTATTTGATTGTGGTAATGTATATATATATCTTAGTCATAAATGATAAAAGTTTAAGGTGAGTTTCTTGGCCAAGTAGAGGTAGTTAGAAATGATGATGAAATAAAAGTTTGGCAATTAGAGAATGATGAAAGAGATCAATTGATCATGATATTGAGTAATAAATATTGGAGTTATTGTTTATATAATAAGTGGTATTACATGGATTTATAAAGGTAGGGAGTATATAAAGAATTGAGTGAAGTAAAAAGGTAAGTCTATTAACGGTAAACATGAAAGCTTATGTAAAGGAAGCAACATGAGAACATTAGAAGATATGTTCTTATCAATGTGTGCAGTGAAATTCGAGGACAAATTTTCTTTAAATGAGGGGAGATTTGTAATATCCCAAAACAGGGCTAGTGACTAAAATGTGAATTTTGAAAGCTTTGTGTTCAATTTTGAAATAAGCTAAAAGTTCAGGGTTTTAATTGGAGAATTTTGATGTTGGATTTAATAGTAAAGTTTGAAAGTAATAAGGGTATTATGGTCTTTTCTAAGAGAATATTTATTCTCTCTTTTTAAGGGATATAACACGTGGAAATAGAAATGAAAGAGGAAAAGTCTGGAGAAAATGCAAGCTTCTTCTCCTCTCCACTATGACACCATAACTAAGGTAAGTTGGCCTCAAGTTTGTTAATTCTTTCATTTTTTTAAGTTGGTCTTGATTCTTGGGGTGATAGAAAAGCTTAAGGAAAACTTAAGATTGCTTAAAATTTAAAGAGGATTAAGTTATGTGAGATTGAAGGAAAAGAGTTTTTTTAAGGAATTATTGAGATAGAGCTAATAAATAAGTTTTGTAGTGATACTTCACTTGCCATTAGAAGGATTAAGAAGATTGAAGCATTAGAAATGAATGTTGAAGACATGGAAAGTTTGATGAAATTCTTTGATTCAAGAATTATGGTTAGTTATGAAACATGATGAAGTATTATCATGTTTTAAGAGGATTTACATATGTATAGATAAGTTTTAAGGCATAAAGAGAGGTTAAGAAGTAGAATTTGGGGGCAAAGTGTTAAATTTTCGTGCTTAAAAATGAAAATCTAGGAAAGGGTATCGGTACCTGTTAAGTGGGTACCAATACTACAAGGCAGATTATGAATATTGGATGCATGGGGTATCGATACCTATAAGAGCAGTATCGATACCATATGGAAGAGGTATCGATACCTATGTGGAAGGTATCGATACCCGAGGGAATTTCTAAGCTAATTTTGGTATCGATACCTATGAAGGGTATCAGTACCCTAGATTAGAGGTATCAGTACCGTGAGGGTGGTACCAATACCCTTTAAGTCTAAAAGTTTAATTGGAGTTTTATTTAGTTGTATTGATATGAATCGTATCAAGTAATTCAAATCTCGATATTTATTGGATTTTATATTAGTATAGATATTGATCAGAAGCGAGCCTCTGATGAGTCAACGGGATAAGATTGAAAAAGAAAAGATAAGCATATGTCTTGGGCTAGTGAGGGTAAGGTGAGTGCACATTATTTTGTATATGATGTTTTATGGGAAATAAGACTTGCGACAAGTCTATTTCCAATAAAAAAATGCATGAATTCATAGATAGAAGCATGTGTTTGTTATGATTTATATGTGTGCTTGAATGTATATGTTGACATGTTATTATGTATTTTACATGATTTGTATAAGTACATGTTAGTGTAATAAGTCATGTGAAACAGTATAAATGATCTATATGATTATAAAAGAATATGAAATAAGCTATGTGATAAGGACATAAGGAATGAAATGAACACATGACATAAACTATAAGTTAAAGAATCATTTGATATAAATATATGTGAACATAAGATAATCAAGTATAAGTTAGATTATATGGTATAAGTGATTATACAAGAAAGATTATGAGACTTTATAAGAGTAGCATGTAAATTAGGGGATATAAATATAAATGATGATACCAAACTATAATATAAGTGTTGTAGAGAATAATTATATACTTAAAGGAAACCATGATAAGGGTCATATTGAGGTGCATATTATAAGTTTGATTAGAAGTAAGAAAAGTATGTAAGGTGACAAGAAAATATTATTTGATTGTGGTAATGTATATATATATCTTAGTCATAAATGATAAAAGTTTAAGGTCTGTTTCTTGGCCAAGTAGAGGTAGTTAGAAATGATGATGAAATAAAAGTTTGGCAATTAGAGAATGATGAAAGAGATCAATTGATCATGATATTGAGTAATAAATATTGGAGTTATGGTTTATATAATAAGTGGTATTACATGGATTTATAAAGGTAGAGAGTATATAAAGAATTGAGCGAAGTAAAAAGGTAAGTCTATTAACGGTAAACAGGAAAGATTATGTAAAGGAAGCAACATGAGAACATTAGAAGATATGTTCTTATCAATTTGTGCAGTGAAATTCGAGGAAGAATTTTCTTTAAATGAGGGGAGATTTGTAACATCCCAAAACAGGGCTAGTGACTAAAATGTGAATTTTGAAAGCTTTGTGTTCAATTTTGAAATAAGTTAAAAGTTCAGGGATTTAATTGGAGAATTTTGATGTTAGATTTAATAGTAAAGTTTGAAAGTAATAGGGGTATTATGGTCTTTTCTAAGAGAATATTTATTCTCTCTTTTTAAGGGATATAACACGTGGAAATGGAAATGAAAGAGGAAAAGTCTGGAGAAAATGCAAGCTTCTTCTCCTCTCCACTGTGACACCATAACTAAGGTAAGTTGGTCTCAAGTTTGTTAATTCTTTCATTTTTTTTAAGTTGGTCTTGATTCTTGGGGTGATAGAAAAGCTTAAGGAAAGCTTAAGATTGCTTAAAATTTAAAGAGGATAAAGTTATGTGAGATTGAAGGAAAAGAGTTTTTTAAGGAATTATTGAGACAGAGCTAATAAATAAGTTTTGTAGTGATACTTCACTTGCCATTAGAAGGATTAAGAAGATTGAAGCATTAGAAATGAATGTTGAAGAGGAAAGTTTGATGAAATTCTTTGATTCAAGAATTATGGTTAGTTATGAAAGATAATGAAGTATTATCATGTTTTAAGAGGATTTACATATGTATAGATAAGTTTTAAGGCATAAAGAGAGGTTAAGAAGTAGAATTTGGGGGCAAAGTGTTAAATTTTCGTGCTTAAAAATGAAAATCTAGGAAAGGGTATCGGTACCTGTTATGTGGGTACCAATACTACAAGGCAGATTATGAATATTGGATGCATGGGGTATCGATACCTATAAGAGTAGTATCGATACCATATGGAAGAGGTATCGATACCTATGTGGAAGGTATCGATACCCGAGGGAATTTCGAAGCTAATTTTGGTATCGATACCTAGGAAGGGTATCAGTACCCTAGATTAGAGGTATCAGTACCGTGAGGGTGGTACCAATACCCCTTAAGTCTGAAAGTTAAATTGGAGTTTTATTTAGTTGTATTGATATGAATCGTATCAAGTAATTCAAATCTCGATATTTGTTGGATTTTATATTCGTATAGATATTGATCGGAAGTGAGCCTCTGATGAGTCAACGAGATAAGATTGAAAAAGAAAAGATAAGCGTATGTCTTGGGCTAGTGAGGGTAAGGTGAGTGCACATTATTTTGTATATGATGTTTTATGGGAAATAAGACTTGCGACAAGTCTATTTACAATAATAAAATGCATGAATTCATAGATAGAAGCATGTGTTTGTTATGATTTATATGTGTGCATGAATGTATATGTTGACATGCTATTATATATGTTACATGATTTGTATAAGTACATGTTAGTGTAATAAGTCATGTGAAACAGTATAAATGATCTATATGATTATAAAAGAATATGAAATAAGCTATGTGATAAGGACATAAGGAATGAAATGAACACGTGACATAAACTATAAGTTAAAGAATCATTTGATATAAATATATGTGAACATAAGATAATCAAGTATAAGTTAGATTATATGGTATAAGTGATTATACAAGAAAGATTATGAGACTTTATAAGAGTAGTATGTAAATTAGGGGATATAAATATAAATGATGATACCAAACTATAAGATAAGTGTTGTAAAGAAGAATTATATACTTAAAGGAAACCATGATATAGGAGTCATGTGAAATTGAACTAAATAAATAGATTAACTTAGTATATAAAAAATATTAGATAAGTGATATAAATTATATGTTATGGTATAGATTACATGATCTGTATAAATTCAGGATAATGTAATATATCATATGACTTGATATAAATAATTATGTGAGTAAATGGAAAAGTGAGACACGATAATATTTATTTATAGGATAATATGAGATTATATGAACATATAGTATAACTTTATGAGGAAGACTTAGGTGTTATATGATTTAGATATGGAAATGATCTATGTGTAAGTGAATTACGTGGCTATGTGACTATGTGTGAAATGGAGTAAACTATGCAATTATAAAGTATGTGAATATATGTATATAAGTTAAGCCACGTGACTATGAGTTAGGTGAAATTAAGTGATGAGAATGATATGACAAGAAGTTATAAGAGCATATATTTATGAGAAGATATAAGAACAAGTTATAAGCCATGTGATATGTGATTTTATGAAAATGTTATACGTGCAAGTGATCTACGTGTATATGTGAATATGTGATAAATATGAAAGATAATACCCATGTTATGTGTCATGAGAGCTAGAGGTATAGTTGGCATGCCAAGAGTCGAGGGTTACCTATGTCTTTCGAGACATATGGACAGTATCACCTATGTTATTCGGGATATATGGATAGGTACCTATGTTCTTCGGAACATATGGATAGGTCCTTCGGGACATAGATTTCATATGCCACTTAGTGGATTTTATACGAGTTGTGGTGACAGTATATGTGTGCACAACCTCTATGTACTCGCACATTTTAGTTCTCACATGTGTACATGGGCTAATAAGGAGATAATATAAATAAACTTGAATAATCGATTCAAGTAACATAAGGTAAGTGAGTATCGTCTCCTTAGGGATTGGTTTAGAAAATTAATTTCGCCACAACTAGAACTAGTGTCACAAACTAATTCCTACGAGATTGTCATCTTAAGAACTAATATTAATAATACAAAGAAATGATATAATGATTATAGAAAAGTTTGGTCGAGGCAAAATAAGTTTGCAGAATGCTGGAATAAAATAAAACAAGTGTTGGTTTAAATATAATTCAAACAACCTCACATATTCAGACTTATCACAGAACACTTATGCTAAACTTTTGTATTGACAACAATTATTCTAATTCTAGAATGAATTATTATGACTTGCTAAAGCTTTCCGACAGGATTACTAGGTATTCTTATACGATTGCTATGGCAATACTCCTCAGCATTAACTACAACCCTAGGTTTGTCAAACTGTTGTTGTAGCAATACCTCTCAGTGTAAACTATAGGCGTTGTTTATCCTACTCTAGCGTCTATCCATTTTAGTCGATTGAAACTCTTTATCTCTAAGGTAAATAAGTTAGAACTTCACCATCCCATATTCATTCCATTGCTCACGTGGATCTATCTTAATTCTCTCGAATATAAGAATCACTATCTAGACAAAAGGCTATCTCTTGATGCTCTTACATTGCCAAGACATGTTTTACCGAAACCCCAGGCGATCTCTCGATGCTCTTACATCGTTAAGGTAAAATATTTGAACAATGAGTAAAATATTTGAACAATGATCAAAACAGTTATGAGCAAAACATAATTAATTATTCATAAAACATAAAATAATTATTCAGACAAACAAAGATTAAAACCAAGTAAGAAAGTCACGGTGCTATCAAAAATCATCCAAGAATCAACGCTTAATACAACCCAAATAGATAAAGAGTTCAAGAACAAAGAAAGAACGACTCCCAAAATTGGGGGCTTTGTCGTGACGATTCTGATCAGCACTGCGCCTGCCTTGGTGATCAACCTCTCTCGAGACCTGATCACCGCTCTGATATAGCCTGGCTATGGAGGACACCAAGGAAGGTTGGTTGATAAATGGTGGGAAAGCATTGCAATTGCTTGCTCATGCCTTAGGAAGCTCTTATCTCTTCTTCCTTACCTCCTTTATCTTTGGCGGCTACGACTGTTTATTTATAAGGAAAGATCTCTTAGGGCTTCGCATGCTTTTGGAGTTTCCTTAAATAGTAGTTGTTAAATGCCCACACTTAAAAAGGAAAGGTTGCTGGTGGCTGTCAAAATAATTAAGGCTTACTTATACATGAAGTAGGTCATCCAGCTGGCGTATGACATAGGAGGCTTCATCACACCTGCTTCAGAATTTCTCAGATAAACCTTTCTTCAGCGAGATAAATCTGCTCTTCACGTTCTTATATGTCTCGTTGTCCTTTGCAAATTTACGTTGTCACGACTGAAATGTTCTTTCTCTGTAAGTTTCCTGTACAAACACAATCCAAACAACCCTTTCTCCTCAGCAGCATTAGTCAGACCAAATAAATCTTGCCTAAGCAAAACTTATCCACCACAAGCTAACATAACCTATATGAAACTAAATGCAACTAAAATTATGTGCATACTTTGTTTAGACGAGCAATAACTTAATTGAAAAGACTGAAAATTGAGTCTTTTTATGGAGTTATCACACCCACAAACTTAATATATTTCTTGTCCTCAAGCAATGTATAATAACTAGAAGAAAATCAAAATTTTCATGGCAAAGCAATGTTAAGAAAATCATATGGTTTGAGATTTTATCCCTCAGCAAAAATATTTGGCTTTAACATATTTGACAGTCATATCAGTCAAGTCCCTTTTCTAGTCAAGATTCCTTGTTATTGTGTGTGCGTGATTGTAACCAGTCTATGCATAAAAGTAATTAGAAAACTTAAAGTAAGAACTTCTTGATTGTCAAGCCATCAAATTATTTGTCAGGCTTAGTTTATATTCCTAGTTATTTATAAACTTTTATTATTTTTTTCTCTTTTTTTCATAGGGGAGTCAGCTCATCACACCTACCGCCCCACACTCTAGGTGAAAGGAAGCATACCTTCCACCCCTAAGCTAGTCGGGCAGATTCATCCTGTGACTACTTTCATTCACTCATATGCCTCAGCAACTCTTAATTTCTTATGGAGTTTTTTCTGTTTATGCCCTTGCATAGAGGAGTGTCCCTTTTTATTTTTCAAGTTTTAAACACTAGGGAACTTTACTTTACCCTTAAAATATCTTTGAAGTCTCGACAAATAGAAAGTTATTTCCTAAAAATTTTACAGATTACCTTAAGCAGGGATAACCTACAATCGTGTTTGTAAATTTCAAAGAATCGGCCCAAGATTGGTTCTCTTCTTTAGACAGACTTAAAATAATTTTGGCCTAGGCAATAAATGTATGCATTCATCATTGAAAGGCCCTAATTCATTCCAAACAAGAATTTTAACCTACTTATGTCATGACAACTAAAATTTTCAACCAATTATCATCAATTGCTTTTTAACAAAGTATGGCAAAATATGGCACAATACCTCCCCCAAACTTGAGGGATGCATTTTCCTCAATGCATGATAACTAAAACTACATGATGCTATATGCAGAAGTGAGAAAGATAAAAGAAAAAAGAAGAATGGAAACTTACTGTGGAGGGGTGGCTTGACTGGACGCCCTCATTCAACGTCGTTTGGGAGAAGAGGGACTCTCGGATCCCCAATATACTACTGTTATCGTCGAGGGAGATGGCTAAAGTATACGACTTGTCGTTCTCTTGTAGCGCTTCTTACTGGTCAATGCTCGTGCTGGAGTTGGTTGCTCGGTAGTAGGGGTCGATTGTACTAGAACTGGTACTGGGCTAGAAGCTGCTGCTGGGACTAGTGTTGCTTGTCTAGCAGGGGACTGAATGGGATCTTGCTCAGGTTGCTTCGGTACTGGAATGAAATCTTCATCAGAGATGAAGTTAGGTGGGTATCTTGACTGCTATCGGAGGTGAAAAAAGATGAGGAGCTCATCTGTGTCGCCTAGGCCTTCCTCTGATACGGGTGAGACATTGGTTGCCAGTGGTGACACATCAATGGGTACTACTGGGGGAACCTCTGGAGGGACATTCGATGTCGAGGAGTTGAATGTTCTGCCACCAGTAGTGTATTTGAGGATGACGTCGGGGAAGGGCGGCAAATTGGCATTTGTGTTTGGCAGTAACTCCTTGAAGAAGGCGTTGAGATGCTCGTCCCTTGCCTTGACATACTCAAAATAGATCTCCATGTGATCCTCTAGGCTCTCGATCTTTTCACACATTTCTTGCGTGTGCGTAACCATAGCGGCCATTCTAGTCGCGACAACCGATTTTGCTCCCCACTCCAAACCTTCATGCGAGGCGTTGTCATCAAAACTCATCAGCTCGGGTACTTTGTTCTTGGTGATACCCTCCTTGGATTTAATGAAATCCTCAGAGGGTTCCTTGGGGGCCTTCTTTTTCCTACACAGTACAGTTATCAAGTTAGGAAACAATATATTGCCCTGATTCCTTTTGGCACACTCCTGGATTTGCTCAAAGATGAGTTCACCAATATCAATCTTCCTATCGTATATTATTGAGTGTAAGAGCATCAGTCTTTTCACGAGAACAGTGGTGTTGTGAGATGTTGGCATAAGCTTTACCTTGAGAAAATGGTTATATAACTTCACGATCAGTTTTAGGGCTCGGTAATCGACTCTCTTCCTCGTTGAGGTATTCCCTTCGAACTTAGCTCACCAGAACCAAATATCTTCAAGCACTCCGTTGTACGTTTCTTGATCCGCCTTAGCCACGTATCGCTTTTGCTACTCCTCCACTTTCCCCAACTTGAAGTATCTGTTGAGTGCTGAAGAAGAAATCGAAGGAGCTTCCCTCAAACGTATACCGTGTGGTTTGATGGGTCCTCGAGGTGAGCGTAGAACTCCCTCACCACCGCTGGTGCTACGGCTTTAGGGTGGCAGGAAAACTTCTTCAAGTTCTGTTTCGTTATCACATCCATTACCTCTGATCCAAATGGATCTTCATCCTCGCTGGAAAGACGAATCCATCTTCCAAATATACTTGTCGTTTCTGGAGGATTTTGAAGCGTGCTTTTGCTTTGGCTATTTGGAAACGTTCAAAACTCTGTGTTGATGCTGGGGCTTTCGATCTTACCATTATACTTGGTTGGTGTGGTGAAATTAGTGGTGGAGATGGGGAGGATTTTGTTGAGAAAAAGATAAAGTTTCTTGCTTAGTAGAGAGAGTGAGGCACGATGAAGAAGAAGATGTTGGGCAGTTTTTTCTTTGGAAAGTAATAGGTGGTTTTGGGGTAGTTTTGTCCTTTGACTAGGGGAAAATATTTTGCATTTAATGTGGGATATGTGATTGGATATAAAGTTGGGGAAAAGATCTATTTCCCTCTTTAATTCTACCGCCTAAACCATACACCCTAGGGTTTTCTTTCTTTTCACGCATGCTCCAACTCCCCATGCTGTCACATGTGCTTTTTATGCCTACAATAAATAAAGAAATGAAGAAATAAAATAAAACGGATAATGAATGCAAAAAATAACTTAATTTATTTATGTACATAATTCAAATTTTCGTTGCCTAGGCAACGAATTTTTTTGATTAAGTAAGGCAAACTCTTGGGCATCATGTGCTAACGATGCCTGTTTGTCGCGCATTACTGGGGCTCATTTGTACTCATTGAGCCTCTGACCGTTCACCTTGAAGATGGAACCATCGTTTTGTTTCTGGATTTCGATTACTCCATTGTCATGGACTTGATGTACGATGAACGGTCCTGGCCATCGTGATTTTAGCTTGCCTAGGAATAACTTAAGACATGAATTATAGAGCAGTACTTGTTGTCCAGAATAAAATTACCTCAGGAGTATTTTTCTGTCATGCCATCATTTTGTTTTCTCCTTGTATAGGTGGGCATTCTCGTATGCGTGTGCTCTGAATTCATCCATCTCGTTCAGTTCCAAGAGTCTTCTTTCTCCAGCAAGCTGAGCATCCATGTTTATCTTTTTGATGGCTTAGTAGGCTTTATGTTCTAGTTCAACATGTAGATGACATTCCTTTCCATAGACCAATTGGAATGGTGACATTCCCAGTGGTGTCTTGAATGTTGTGCAATAAGCCCATAGTGATTCATCTAGCTTTGGCAACCAGTCCTTCCGACTTAGTTTGACCACTTTCTCAAGGATCTATTTAATTTCCCAGTTAAACACTGCGGCTTGTCCATTCGTTTGAGGGTGATATACCATAGCGATCCTATGTCGTACTCCATATCATTTTAGTGCCTTGGCAATCAGTTTGTTATCAAAATGTGTACCTTCATCGCTAATAATAGCTCGTGGTGTTCCAAATTGGGTGAATATATTTTTGCAAAAATTTTAACACCGTCTTAGAATCATTTTTAGGTGTTACGATGGCTTCAACTCAGTTAGATACATAATCCACTACCAAGTGAATGTATAAATCTCCAAATGATGTGAGAAAGGGTCCCATGAAGTCTATTCCCCATACGTCAAAAAGTTCAATCTCCAGAATATTTTGCCATAGCATCTCATGCCATTTTGATATGTTTCTTGTTTGTTGGCATCTATCACATGACTTATAGAATTTATGCACATCTTTGAACAAGGTTGTCCAATATAATCCAGACTGAAGCACTTTCGCAGCTGTTCTCATTCCACTAAAGTACCCTTCATATGGTGACGAGTGGCATTGGTGTATAATATCTTGTTGCTCTTCTCCTGGAATGTAATTTCGGATTATTTGGTATCCGCATTGCTTGAATAGAAGCGGTTCATCCTAGTAGTAATGTCGCACATCATGTCGAAACTTCTTTCGGCCTTGGCTAGATAAATCAGGAGGAACAATACCACTAACAAGAAAGTTAACTATGCCAGCATACCACGGCGCAGCCGTGACAAGTAATATTTTCTCACCAGCGAAATCCTCTTTAATTTATGTTATGTCAGGACAATCATTTTTATTATCTAGCCTAGACAAATGGTCTGCCACTTGATTTTCCATACCTTTTCTATCCTTGATCTCCAAATCGAACTCTTGTAGTAATAATATCCACCGAATTAGTCTAGGCTTTGCATCTTTTTTATTAATCAGATATTTAATGGCAGAGTGATTTGTATGCACAATTACCTTAGTGCCTCTTAGATATGGCCTAAACTTATCGAATGAAAATACTACTTCTAAGAGTTCTTTCTCAATTGTGGTATAGTTTACTTGTGCATCATTAAGAGTATGACTCGCATAGTATATAACATGAAAGATTTTACTTTTTGTTTACCCTAGCACTGCTTTGACTGCATAGTCACTGGCGTTGTACTTGAGCTCAAAAGGTTCATTCCAGTCTGATGGGATAACGATTGGTACTACCGAAAGCTTTTTCTTTAAATCTATAAAGGCATCCAAACAATCATTAGTAAATTCAAATGGATGATTTTGTTGAAGAAAAAGATACAAGGGTTTAGAGATTTTGGAAAAATCTTTTATGAACTACATGTAGAAGCCTGCATATCCAAGGAAACTGCATACACCTCACACGTTGGTGGGTGGGGGAAGGTTTGCAATCACGCCCACCTTGGCTTTATCGACTTCAATGTCTCGGCATGAAATTTTGTGACCCAACACTATTTCTTAGGTCACCATAAAATGGCATTTCTCCCAATTCAACACTAGGTTGGCTTCTTCACATCATTTTTGTCCCTTGGATAGATTGCTGAGACATTGGTCAAAATCATCACCCGAGACGGAGAAGTCGTCCATAAATATTTCCATACATTCTTCCACCATATCTGAAAAGATTGCCATCAAGAATATTTGGAATGTAGCTGGAGCATTACATAGTCCGAATGACATTCATCTAAATGCATAGGTACCATATAGTCATGTGAAAGTGGTTTTCTCTTGATCCTCCAGTGCTATGGCTATTTGGTTATACCCTGAGTATCCGTCAAGGAAGCAATAAAATGCTTTTCCCGCTAACCTATCAAGCATTTGGTCGATAAAAGGGAGGGAAAATGGTATTTCTTTGTGGCTTTGTTGAGCTTCCTATAATCCATTTATATGAGCCAGCCTGTGACTGTTCTCGTGGTGAGGAGTTCATCTTGTTCACTTTTAATCACGGTCACACCACCCTTCTTTGGTACACATTGCACCGGGTTGACCCATGAAATATCAGATATAGGATAAATTACTCTCGCATCCAACCATTTTATAATTTCCTTAATGACTACCTTCTTCATGATTGGGTTGAGCCTTTTTTAGGATTCTACCGAAGTGCTATGGCTATCTTCTATTTTGATTTTGTGCATGCACATAATCGGACTGTTTCCCTTCAAGTTTCCATTGTCCATCCAATAGCTTTTCTGTGTTGTGGCAAAACATTTAACAAGTTATTCTCCTGTTCGGAGGTTAGGTTGGCATAAATTATTACTGGTAAAGTTTCATCATCTCCTAGATATGCATATCTCAAATTTGATGGCAATTCTTTTGTTGAGACCGTTGGCGCACCCCATGGCGCAGCGAAAACAAAACTCGACGGTCTCAACAGTGATCCAAGTACGAAAAACTGAAATCGAGATGAAGAGATGTAAATACTTACAGCGGGTTCCTTGAAAAACAGTAAGGACAACAGTGAATATTGGTGGTGTAGATCGGTTTGAATTGTAAGCCTCTGCGAAATCACGTCTCGGCCTCTACTCAGTTCACCCGATTGAGAGCAATTTTGTTTTCCCCCAAAACTATTTTGAGAGAAAATGGCTGAAGGTTTTTGTGTGTGTTCTCTAAAACAGCTGCTGGACCTAACACACCCTTTTATAGCCAAGTTACCCTAATCATATTAGGGTTTTTATTATTTCAAATTAATTAAATCTATATTTAATTAATTGGAATTTAATAATCCTTTTATATCCAAGTTATCCTAATCATATTAGGGATTTTATTATTTCAAATTAATTAAATATATATTTAATTAATTGAAATTAAATATTCAGAATTATTAAAACATATACTTAATTAACTCTAGATATATTTTAGTATCGTACAACAAATTGTACATCTTTGCTCGTTTCAATCCTAGGGTGTGACCCTGTAGGTTCTTGTAACGTTAGCAGTAATTATTAGAACAATTATAATATTACATACAATGAGTGACATCTAGCAATATATCATTGTCACCTAAGTTACAAGAAAATATGATTCGACATATCATATTGGTGATTAACTCTTTTATGTATTACATCTTTATGTCCTTTATATCTAGAATAGGCACAAGTCTTGGAATAGTCACACTTGTATAGCCCATCTATCGTTTCTTGATATCTAGAGTAGACTTTAATTAACGAATAGTTTATGATATCTCATATCAACTTATTCGAGCATGGCCATGCGTTTCTAATCTTACTTAATCAAGTGGCCTGTGATATATTTCCTATTATGTAGGAAGGACAAATCTTATCTTAATCATACACACCCACTACATATATTGAGATATATTCAATAACAGTCTTTATAAAGCAACCAGTTACGGATCTTGTTTAGTTGCATCAAAACATACAACAATAGATGTTGGGATAGTATTGATCTAAAGTCTGAGGATCATACATATAGTAATCACCATGAGCAATGTTATGACTGTCACATAATAATCCAAGACATATGCTCATGGTGGGTCAATCCAATACATTGTTCTCTAACAATATAATCATGTATCAGTTTTGACATCTCTATCCCAATAACAACTCATTGTCATCAATCAATAGCATGTTAGTCTTAAGAGTATTATTATCCATGCCTATAATAATACTTGACTATGGATCTTTTAATAATAACAATTGTGTCATTATATGTACTTTATTATCTTCCAGTTTATGTTAAACACGTATATATAACTGAAAATAATACCGGCAATGCCTTTATTCAATAAAATCAGTAAATAAAAGTATTATTACAATCATCATTTGATTGGTCTTTGGGCATACTCTAACAATCTCCCACTAGCACTAAGACCAATCACTCACATATCTAATACCGAGTGAATCTGTGACGATCATGCATCTGTTGTGTGAAAGGCTTCGTCAAGGGATCAGCAATGTTGTCATCCTTGTGTACTCTACATATTTCCATATCTTCTCGATCAATGATCTCTCGAATGAGATAAAAGCGCCTAAGAAAATGTTTGGATCGTTGATGTGATCTAGGTTCCTTTGCTTGTGCAATGGCTCCATTATTGTCATAATAGAGTTCTACAGCATCTGATATGCTAGGAACAACCCCTAATTCCATTATAAACTTCTTGATCCAAACAGCCTCTTTTGTTGCTTCACTGGCTATAATGTATTCAACCTCTGTTGTAGAATTAGCTACTGCGTCTTGCTTCGAACTTTTCCAGCTCACAGCACCACCATTAAGACAAAACACAAAACCTGATTGCGACCATGAGTCATCATTGTCAGTTTGGAAGCTGGCATCAATATAAACTTTTATACAAAGCTCTTCCTCCCCTCCATAGACAAGAAATTTATCCTTAATTCTTCTTAAGTACTTAAGGATATTTTTAACTGCAACCTAATGATTTTCACCAGGAGTCGCTTGATATCGACTCGTCATGCTTAAAACATACGATACATTTGGTCGAGTACATATCACGGCATACATGATAGAACCAATAGTCGAAGCATATGGAATCTTATTCATCTGTTCTCTTTCTTGTGGAGTTGAAGGACACATTTCCTTCGAAAAAGAAATGCCATGCCTCATAGGAAAAAATTCTTTCTTGGATTGTTCCATACTGAAACTTTTCAGTACTTTGTCTATATATGTACTTTGACTTAGACCTAGAAGTCATCTTTCATAGAAAAACAACTACTTAACCAAGTCTTAACAGACTGTAAAGTAGGTATATCATTTCCTATGATGAGTATGTCATCTACATACAAGATTAGAAAAGAAACAATGCTCCCACTAGCCTTCTTATAAACACAAGGCTCATCTTCATTTCTAATAAAACCAAACTTTACACCCTATAGGTTTAACCCCTTCAGGTGGTTCAACCAAAGTCCATACTTGGTTTACTGATATGGAATCCATCTCAGATCTCATGGCTTCAAGCCATTTCTCAGAGTCTGGGCTAGACACTGTCTCTTGATAAGTCCTGGGCTCATCTTGATCCATAAGAAGAACATCTCCATGTGTCGTAACGAGAAATCCAAATCTCTCAGGTGCACGATGTTCTCTTGTGGATCTACGCAGTGATTGTGTTTATAAATCTGTTGAATGCTCCTCAACAATTTGTGAAACATGCTCAACTTCAGGTTCATTTATCTGTTGCTCTTGAACTTCTCCAAGTTTAATATTTCTGCCCTTCCCTTTCTTTGAGAGAAATTCTCTTTCGAGAAAAACTCATATTCGAGCAACAAACACTTTGTTCTCGTTAGGGTTGAAGAAATAGTATCCCTTAGTTTCTTTAGGATATCCAATAAATATACACTTATGAGATTTAGGTTCGAGCTTTGTCAACATCTAATGTTTTATATAAGCTTTACAACCCCCAAATCTTCAATTAAGACATACTAGGAAGTTTCTCAGTCCATATCTCATATGGTTTCTTTTGAACCGATTTAGATGGAAGACGATTTAGTGTGAAAATGGTTGTTTCAAGTGCATGTCCCCAAAAAAAAGTCAGAAGATCACTATGACTCATCATCAATCGAACCATGTCTAACAGTGTTCGATTTCTTCTTTCAGAAACTCTATTCCACTGTGGTGTATCAGGTGGTGTAAGCTGTGAGACAATCCCACATTCTTTTTGTTCATCAAACTCTATGCTTAAGTATTCTCCACCTCGATCTGATCAAAGTGCCTTAATACTCTTGCCTAGTTGATTTTGTACTTCATTTTTAAATTCCTTAAACTTTTCAAGGGCTTCAGATTTATGGCGCATAAGATAAATATACCCATACCAACTGAAGTCATCGGTAAAAGTAATGGAATCTAACTCGGGCTTGTGTATTCATTGGTCCATATACATCACTATGTATTAACCCCAATAAATCACTTGCTCGCTCATCTTTACTATTAAAAGGAGCTTCAGTCATTTTTCCCAACAAGCAAGATTTGCATACATCATATTGTTCGAAAACAAATGAATCTAAGATTTATCTTTATGGAGTTTTGATATGTGTTTCTCACTTATATGGCCTAAACGACAATGCCAAAGAAAAGTTTGATTCGAGTCATTTGTTTTTATCTCTTAGTATTTATGTTATAAATGGTGTTTTCTTGATCCAAAATATAAAGACCATTAACCAATTGTTTCGAACCATAAAAAACACTATCGAGATAAAAAGAACAACAAGTATTCTTAATAATAATCTCAAAACAAATCTTGTCCAAACAAGAAATAGAAATAATTTTCTTAGTCAAACTAGGCACATAATAACAATCCTCTAAATTTAAATCAAGTCCACTAGACAAAGATAAAACATATGTCCCTATAGCTAATGCAGCAACTCTTGCTCCATTTCCTACTCGTAGGTCCACGTCTCCTTTAGGCAGATTCCTTATCTTTTGCAGTCTTGTACAGAAGTACAAATATGAGAACCACAACCGATATCTAATACCCAAGAAGTAGATGTTAACAAATTAAAATCAATAACATAAATACCTGAAACAAATGTTCCGTTTGCTTTTGCCTTCTTGACCTCTTCAAGGTAAACAGGGCAGTTTCTCTTCCAGTGTCCGGACTTATCACAATGGAAACATTTTCCTTCTTTGCTAACTCCCCCTTTGGGTTTCAATGCATTTTTCCCTTTTGGTTTGGTCTTACCATTACCCTTAGACTTTACCACTACCTTTTTCTTTCCCTTTCCTTTGTCCTTGTGGACCATCAGAATGGGCATATGTCCAACCTTTTTCATGTTACTTTCAGCAGTTCATAACATGCCAAGTAAGTGTGGCAAAGTTTTGTTAATTTCATTCATGTTGAAATTAAGGACAAATTGGCTTAAGCTATCTGGAAACGATTGCATGATAACATCGGTAGCCAATTCATCTTTCCAGAGGAAATCTCAGCTTTTCAATGTTTGGATGTAGCCCATCATATTGATGACATGAGCTCCTACAGGAGTTCCCTCTGCCATTTTGCATTGAAATAGAGCCTTAGAGGTCTCATATCTCTTTTGACGTGCTTGCCCTTCATATATTTCTTTGAGATTTTAAATCATCTCATATGCAACCATGTCCTCATGTTGCTTCTGAAGCTCAGGAGTCATGGTGGCAAGCATTAGTCATCCAACATCTAACATGTCATCCATATGTTTCTTGAATTTGTCTTTGTCAGCTTTTGAAGCATTAGCTGCCGATTCATCAGGAACAGGTTCCTCATTGACATATTTTTTCCTTTCCTGTTTGAGAACAATTCTTAAATTACAAAACCAGTCAAGGAAGTTTATTCCATTAAGTTTATCCTTCTCAAGGAGTGATCGCAGTGATAAAGTGTTGTTTTCCATTAAATCTACAACAATGTAAATATTAAAGTAAGTAAATTTACCGAATTAAAATTTATAAATAGGAATTTATTTACAAATTACTCCCATTATTTTATTCAAAATTAAAAACCCTCTTTGTTTTAATTTCAAAAAAAATCAACGAAAACTTTTCTAGTGGGTGAGGATCCATAATACATCAATTTCCTAAATCAGCTTTGACTTTTCTTTTAGGATAGTGATTATTTAGGTAAGTAACACTTGACTAGTTACATCTCGTGTAACTCCTCATTTTGGTGAACAACTTTTGTTCAAGTCATCTCATGACTTATCCAAATATTTAACCTCTAGGTTTCTAATCCTATTAGAATAACCTAGCTAAGTTATTACAAATATTTCAACCAGTGAATATCACTTGCTTATTCTTCGCGTTTAACCAAGATAGATTTATGTGCCAATGCTTTGGCAAAGCCCACACAATATCGATCAAAGCCTTAACGAGGGTAAATATTGGACGGTTAAGTTAACTTAGATTATAAAGAGGGATTTGTGTAATTATCTCATCATTGTTCGTTTTAATATTAAGCCCTTATATATTTATATATTTTCAAAAACTATATATATTATATATTTTTGAAATTATTATATATATTATCATATATAATATATAATATAAAAAAAGTAATAAAAAGCCTTGAAATCCAAGATGAAAATAAGATGAAATAAATAAAATAAAATAAAAGTAAATAAAAATAGATAAGAAAAGGAAAATAAAATACTAATAATAATAATATATAATAATATGTATATATTAAAAAATATATAATACATATTATATTTCAAAAACAATATAATAAATTTTCAAAAATTACATATATTATATATGTTTTTAAAAACCGTTTTAAAAAAACTATATATTATACATTTTTAAAATTATATAATATGTTTTCAAAAACTATATTATATATTTTCAAAAACTATATATATTATATAATTTTAAAATTATTATATATATATATATATTATCATATATATTATTATATAATGTAAAAATATATAATAAAAAAACTTAAAATTCAAGATAAAAATAAGTGTCTATAATATAATTATATAAAAATAAAAAATAGATAAAGAAAAACATTCATATCCAGCACCGATTTTACCGCATTCAAAAAGTGGCACAATCATCCATGACTCCAAATTAAAAATCTATAAAATTGCTTTCAAAATTATGTCTTGGATACTCTTTATTTCCCTTTCGTACATAAAATAGATATTTTGTCATCTTATCCCATCACATTTGTCTTTAAATTTCTTAAAATATTTTCGTATATTTATTACTCATTAGGGCGGCTACTTAAAATTCAACCAAAATAAATTTTAAATTAATCAAAGTGAAGGGTTTATTTTATCATAGTTGAAAAGAAGAAAAAAATCAAGGCTGTGATTTAGCTTTTTAAGTTTATATAATAAAGGTAAATCAGTAATGTAAATATATTATAAATGAAAAGCTCGTTTGAATTGTTCAAATTAAAAATTAAAATGATTGAATTCGATTAGATCACATTTAACTAAAATTTATTTAATTAAATTTGAAATATTTGTTATGAGTAAGTATTATTGTCTTATTTACACGCCAAGCCATGTTCGTGTTGTACTTACATTTATATCATATATTTATATTTATATTTATACTCCCCTAATCATGCTCGTGTTGTACTTATATTTACATCTTGTATTTGTATTTGTATTTATATTCATACTCTCTACATTATGTATTTGTATTCGTACTCTCCTTGCCATATTCGTGTTGTAACAAGGTAATTTAAAGTATTCATGTTGTAACAAGATAATTGAAAGTATTTATAATAGATATTGTTTTAATCACTTTAGCTTAATTGAAAAAAAAAACCCTTTGAACTTAAAGGAATAACCCAAATCTTGAACAGGTCCAAACCTAGCACAAATATGAAAATACAATATACATAACACGCATGCACGTATCTGAACATACGTTTTTACTTTGTTCATTCAGTGTTCAACCTTATGAATTCTGAAATATCAAAAGACTTGAATCTAACCCTAGAAAAAGTGTAGAAGGCGGCTTGTTGCCAGAACATGGCATTCAAGAATGATGCTTAATACTTGATAAAGAGTGAGGAAGCACTAACCATAAGAAAACACATGGTTCAACAGATGATTTCCAATTACTACAACTACTTTGACGAAGAAATATTACCATCCCCTACAATGTCATTAATAAGATTGGTACAAATGACGGCGATTTTATCGATATATCACCGGTGACAGGTAATATTATCGATCTAACACCGGCCAGACTATATTTCCCGATCTAACACCCTTAGCAATAAAGCGCGCCCCCTGCACCGCGCTATACGATGATTTGGCGTCACGTGGGGTATAGCGTGCCCCCTGCACCACGCTATACGGTGAGCTGGCGCCACGTGGGTATAGTGCGGCCCCTAAAGCGCGCTATACCTGTATATCTGACACGTGGGGTATAGCACGGTGCAGGGGCGCGCTATACCCCTAATTACCGACCCCTCCCGTCCCCATCCTCCCTGTAAATACCCCCATCCTCAATCACTTTTATCACACCAAATTCTCTCAAATTCTCTAAATTTCTCTCAAATACTCTCTTTTTAAGGTATATTTTATAATATTTTTACTATTATGTTTTTACTTTATTTAATATTTTACTAATATAATTCTTTTGCAGATATATAATGGAAGGCAGTCTACTTCGCTCGGATGGAAATCATATATCTCTACACTTTGCTGATATGGTAACATTTTAACGTTTTAATTTAATTTAAATTATTAGTAATATTTAGTTATTTATTTAATGCATGATTATTATATTAATAATTAAATATCTCGACACTTTGCTGATACGGTAACATTTTAACGTTTTAATTTAATTTAAATTATTATTAATAATTAGTTGATTCATTTAATACATGATTATTAGATTAAGAATTAATTTTTGTAATTATTTATTTTTAGGAGAAGGATCGTGTATTAGATCCTTTTATTAGGAATCTTAAGTTAGTGATACCCAGCCGTGTCTTGCCGTATTTAGTAGAGGCTGGATTCGTTTACATAGGTAGATATCAGGGTCACTGTAAGATAGAGCCAGACCTGATTTCTGCCTTAGTAGAGCGGTGGAGACCGGAGACCCACATATTCCATCTTCCGTACGGAGAGTGCACGATCACGCTTGATGATGTTTCTATGCACCTGGGGCTTCCGGTGGATGGATATGTGATATCGGGGATAGATTCCGGTTCTTGGACTGCTTTGTGTCGGGATAGTCTAGGACGTGTCCCAGAAAATTTTATCGGAGGTAGGATACCGTTAAATTGGTTAGATGCCAATTTTCGGGATTTGAGCGCAGACGTCTCTGAGGATGAGGTTAAGATGTATGCACGGGCATGCATACTACAGCTGATAGGAGGGTTGCTGATGCCGGACAAATCGAGCAACCTAGTTCACTGCATGTGGTTGTGACATCTTAGCGACTTTCGTCTCACCGGATCATTCAGTTGGGGCTCGGTAGTTTTGGCTTTGCTGTACAGGGAGATGTGTGGAGCCACTGACTACAGGCGTAATGCTATCGGCGGATGTCTCCTGCTGCTGCAGTCTTGGGCATTGTATCGATTGCCCTTTTTATGTCCCATTGTGAAGAACCCATTCGTATTTTCACTACTTCTGAGGTAATTATAAAACTGATTTTGTATATTAATAATTTTATACAGCGTATAACAAATTTTTTTCCTTGAATAGGTGGTCTACTGATAGGAAAAATCATCAGGAGCTACCTGATGATTTAGAAAAGATTAGGGTGCTAATCGATCAGAAGGCTGGCACACATGTATGAATTTTAATGTTTAAAAATCGATTTTAGATTATAGTTATATAATTAGATTATTATTTTGATAAAAATTATATATTATTTGTTTTAGTTTGAATGGGTGTCATATTCTACTGATGATGTGAGGGCGGTGATCCCACCTGAGTTGAGGAGTCCATTAGATGTTTGGATAGCGATGGTCCCTCTGATCTGTTATGCGACCGTCGAGTGGCACTCCACTGATCGCGTGCTCCGGCAGTTTTGTTGTTTTCAACCAATTCCGGAAGCACCTCGCAATATGGACGAGTTGCATAGCTTAGACAGACGTGGCAAGACAGATACAGATTGGCTGGTTAGGCATCATGGGTGGGTCGTGTTGTGGGAGGATCGACATCGGCGCCTTCCCCGTAGAGAGCCCATTTTTGATGACCTATTGATGTATGCTGAGGATAATTATGAGTTATTCAACAGTAACGGGAAACTGTTTCTACTTCCCGAGGATGCACGAGGGCAGACCTTTCCACGACGTCGATAGAGACGTTCACCGACACAGCACCATCGTCCCCCGACTCGTTGACGGAGAGCAGATGCATCCGGTTCATCCTCAGCTGCACCAGCAGGACCTTCCCAGCAGCCACCGCAACCATATATAATGCCGCCATCGCCTTTCCATTACCAGATACTGCCGCCGCCGCCTTCACCCGATTTTATGACCCCGCCACCGTCACAGATGACCCCTCCTAGAGGCTATTATGGGTCTATGTTTGCAGACCCGACTTGGGGTTCATATGCTGGATATTTGGCGGGTTCAGCCCCATCACCCATGGCCGCAACACAGACACCGCCTCCTGTACAGTTTTTACACTCAGCGATGTCTGGGTTTTATGAGTTTTCTCAGTTTTCGCAGGCCGGTGGGATAGTCAGTCATACACATCCAGGGTCCTTATTCTACGGAGGTGCTTCATCATCATCAGCTCCTCATGTACCTGCGCAAGACGACGACGATGACGACGATGGTGATGATGATGAGAGCGAGGAGTCAGAACCAGTGATACGAAGAAATCCTCCTCGAGACCGACAGCCACTGCCCTGCGGAACACATTCGCGTCGTAGGCATCGATAGATTTTATTTTTTATTATATTTGTATTTACTTTATTTTGTTAAATTGTAATTTTTTTATTATTTCTCATTTAATACTTACTTTATTTTGTTAAATTTGTTGAACTTTTTTAATGTATTTCAGTTCGTTTTTTTTATTACCATTTAATATCATATATTGTAATTTGGTTATCATTTACCATTTAATACTTATTGTTATTAGTTTGTTAAAATTTAATGATTGTGTTTGTTTTTTTAATCTTCATCGGTGATTATCAAATGATATTAACTTGAAGTAAATGCAAATTAAAGTTGAAGAATTATTATTTGATAATAAAATACATCATTTCCTCATCAATTGTTACTTGATGACAACAGAAGTGGACATGTTTTTCTAATGTGTCCTGGGTTTCTACAATGCCCACATCTTCTGTCTTGTCTAGATCTTTCTCGAATTTCACCATCATAATCAACAATAGCTGAAAGTCGTGACATTATTTGAGTTTAAAAGTGCGGCACTATTATATTTGCAAAAAAAATAAATGAAACAAACATGATTTAATAAATTATATATGAACGAACATATAACACAATAAAATTTTTACACATCAACGTAAATAAATTAAATAATATAATTTAATATTATTACCTGCACTGCAAAACTATTTCGACGTATCCTCCCGCTTTTCAATTTTACAAACACAAAAATTAATTAAAAATAATTAGTATAATATTTTTTTCAAATAATCATAATAAACAATAAATATAATAAAAAATTATAACTAAATTACCTTATAACGAAAAATCGCATGAACTTCTAAATAAAATATGAGAAGATTGCTAGAATTATTGACTCGTTGACGGAATTGTTGTATTAATTTATAAGTTGAGAGGAGAGACATGAGAAATTAACCGGCGGATAATGGTATTTATAGCGAGGAAAGTTATACAAAACGCGGTACCTGCCCCGCGCTATATAAAATTATGCAGTAAAGGTATAGCGCGGTACTTGATCTGCGCTATACACCTACGTGACGTATAACGCGCTGCAGGGGCCGCGCTATACCCACATGACACCAACTCACCATATAACGCGGTGCAAGGCCGATCATCGGTAATATATCGAGAAAATCGCCACAAATGACAAACGCAATTTCAAGCTGGTTTTCATACCACATAAATTGGCAATTTTGCTCTCGTTTCCTTGAGGAGATGGACGCATAGTACTGGCATTAAATAGAACATCCACTGTCATCGTACAATATTGACAGCTATGTGAGATGAGCATCAACCTAATGGTAAAATCAAACGTTGTTTTCTCTTAGAGTTTTGGGTTGGAATATTTTATTTTGTATGGTGTGCTTTTGTATAGAATGTGTGTTCTTTCTCAATGATTAAAAAAAATCTTAAACATATATTATCTTGTAATCAATTAAAAAAATATTCAATAATTTTTTTTAATATATATTATCTTGTAATCGACCTAAATCGTACCTACCTAGTCTCCCTTCACATTTTTGTCTGTGTAAGTTTGGAGAATTATACAATGTTCACGATCTATATCAATCGCATAGGTCAAACAAATGTAAAAGTAAATACTAATAATGATAATTTAATTTAAAGGTTAAAAAACAGTTGAAATAAACCACCGAAAATATGATAAAAAAGATAAATTTTAAGTTGCGCCCTCTTATCATATTTCCGATTGCATCTATTTCCGTGTCTTTAGCCTGACACTATTAGGATGTCATACAGCTTAACTACCGTGATCACATAGGTGAAATCAGATTCAATGCACCCACAAGCCACCAATATAAAATCTCCAGGAGGAAATGGTAACATAAACATCCTCATAGTTGATAAACATAGTAAAACAGAGGACTTCTTATAGAAATCCCCCATCCCAAAATTACACATTCGATGACAGAAATAAGAACAATCAGTTCCAAACGCAATGGATGAAACCTAAAATAATATGCCCAAAATTAATTCTACTTCTATGAATCACCTTTGAATAAAAGGCAATTAAATTATTAAGGGGCAATTAAAGAGCCGGTACAAAGTGAATCAAAATTGCAGGAATCTTCATAATGATTATTCAGAAAAAGGGAGCTATACAATTTATGATACCAAAAAAAAAAAAGATGAAATTTTGTGCAGACTATCAAAATCTTAAAACAAATATAAGACTTACAAATCTAACAAACCCTGAAAGTCTGTTCTTGTTGAACCGGAATCTAGAATGCATCTATCTTCGTTTTCCAGGCAAACTCTTGTTCTACAGATCGGACAGGAAGTAACTTTGATCAGCCAAGAATCCAAACACCTGCGATGAAACAAGTGGCCACACCCAACCAGGTTCCTGCACCATTGCCCTTGTCTGAACCCATCCAAGCAAATAGCACACGAATCGGATTCCGAATGGGCAGATTTCGTTTCCTGGGAGAATCTGAATTGGGGAAGCTTTTTAAGCTGTTTTGTTGAAAACCCAGATGAGGGGTGAGAAAGGCGGCGTTGGCGGTGACGCCGGTGACGGAGGACTAGAGGGAGGATGAGGAGAAAAGAGGCTAGAGGGAGGATGAGGAAAAAGAAACAGATGAGGAGCATCATAATCACGGCTTTCAGTATCAGAGACAGGAACTTTTCCTTCGATTTCGGCGGCGGCGGGGGTGGTGAACCACCGCTAGATGAGTATTGAGGCGGCGGCGGCATGGTGGAGATACTTTTTTTAGATTTGCGGTGGAAATATTAAATGTGAAAACAAAAGGGATAAATTTTTTAGAAAAAAGACGGAGGATTCAGATAGATTTATAACTATAAGGCAAAAGACAAGGTCAAACGTTTAATAATTTATTTCTTGTTCAAAATTAATTTATTTAGACAAACTATAATATTAATCCCTTAATTTTAGGATATATCTCGTTTTATTCATTTATTTATAGAAAGTTCTACTTTTGCCATTAAAATTTCCAATTAATATTTTTCATTGAATCGTTAGTCATTGATATTTTTATTAAATTAATGATGTACTATTATAATGCTAATATGAAAATAATCTTTTTATTTCTTTTCTAATGATATAACGTTTGTTAATTTTTCTCTTTTTATTATATTCGAAGATATTGAATTTCATCTGAAATTTAAAAATTATTTTAAAATAGTACAAGTACACTTATCGAACCCATGCCATAATTTCAGGTAAGATAGATACTCGAAAAAATTGTTTCATTTTTTAATTTTTAACTAAATAATAAGATTAAATTATTTTATATTAAGATTAGAATAATTAATTATACACATGTAATTAATCAGTTTGGATATCCAAAACTAATAATCAAGTCAACCTTAATAGCCACCACGAGCTCCATCGTCCATCATCACTTCACTCCAACCAAATCTGTAACGGAAGAGAGCGGATTCACAAAGAATTAAAAGAAGGAAAGAAAAAAGGAAATCTAAATCGAAAAAGAAGAGAGGGAGAGAAACTTATATCATCCGAGTTCTCGGGTTACTTATGCTTAGAGCACAACCTTTTGAATCCCGATGGTGAACGTGTACCCCACACAGAAGAGAGCAATATACTTCTAAATTAATAAAATCCATCGACGGGCAAAAAAGATAAGAAAAGATATACTTTTAAAATTTTTGTCATTTTGGATTAAGCTTACATCTTTAGAGGAAGAATGAGTCGATACTTGTAATCAAGGCATATTTAACTTGTTTTTAGAACATACATGTGTCCATCTCGAGATTTGAATTTTCTCGATTAATTACTCATTTGATTGATTGTGTTCATTCTAAAATTTTATTTGTATCCACCTCGTATAAAAGATTTTGTGCTATATGTGATCACCCTAAAAGATAATTTTTATATATATCACTGTTATAATAACCAAGTTTTGTTCAGGCCAACAAGGACCATCAAAATCGTTAATAGATATTTATTACTTTGATAAAATCATCAACATCTCTTTACAATATTAACTTAAAAAGATTCACAATTACCAACAACATAGAATAACTTTACATAATATAGTGTTTATCATGAAAATTTGTTTGTGTCTACCTTATTTAAAAATGTTATGTTATTAACATACATGTACTCACCCTACAAAATATTTCGGAATCCCTACTAATTTTAATTTATAAGTTTTAAAAAATAGTAATCCTCAAGTAATTCATCCTATTTATTTTCTATATCTAAAACTATCGTCACCAAAATTCTTCCAATGTGAAATGCCAAATAAATAACTAAAGCTTGGGATATTTGTATGTGACCAATCTGCTTTGGATTTGGGTTTAATTAGCTATTCTGTAGCCTTCCCGATTATTTCATGGAGAAATTAAAATCTCATTTATTTCTCTTGAGGTATATAAATATAATATTTCATATTTTAATTATTAATAGTAATAGATGCACTTGATTTATTTGATTAACTAATTAAAAGAATATTTTATTTTTAAATCTCATTCATGGTAAAAGCTTATTATTTATTTATTTAATTTGCTAGAAAAATGTTGATAGAGATTATTATTACTTTTTTTAAAATAAAAAATGTTAAGATCATTTGTGTTAAGCATGATATAAATGTAATTCTACAATATACCCCCATAAATTAATTAATAAATAAAATAAACTAATTATTTTTTTTAGTTTTGGTCGGTGCATATCTTTAAATAGCGAGTGAGGTTACCATTTTCTTACTAGGAAATTCCTTTAATGAGTTGAAAGACTAATATTTTATGATTAAGTTAAGGGTAAAGTATAGTCATGGTCACTGAACTTTTTTAAAGCTTTCATTTAGGTCCCCTAACTTTTAAAACTTGTAATACAGTCCCCTAACATTTAGTTTTTTGTAATATGGTCCCCAACATTTAGTACATTTACAATATGGTCCCCGACGTAACTGTTGGGGGACCATATTGCAAACGGACTAAATGTTGGGGGACTATATTGCAAGTTTTAAAAGTTGGGGACCTAAATGAAAACTTTAGAAAAGTTCATTGACCATTACTATACTTTACCCTTAATTTTTTATAATTTATTGTATAAAACGATATAACTTTATTTAGGGTAAATTATGCGTTTAGTATCTAACTAGCAGTTTTAGTTCATTTTAGTATTTAAACTTTCAATTTTTTCAAAACCATACCTAACATTTAGTTTTTGTTTATTTTAGTACTTTACCATTAAAAATTTAACGGTACTATATTTTTATGGGTAAATTACATCAATCATCACTCAACTATCTTTGTACTACTATTTTGATACAAAAATTAAACAAATTAATTTAACTACTCAACTTTCAAACTACTCCTATTTTAACCACTAATTTATTTTATTAATAATTTTTGTGACATAAAATAATTATATCAATATACAATTAAAAATAAAAAATTGATAGTTAGAGTGATTGAATTAGGAGTAATTTGAAACTTAAGTAATAAAATTAAAAACAATTAAACTTTAGTGACCAAAATAGGAGTGGAAATATAATTGAGTGATGAATGAGGTAATTTATCTATAAAAAATGTCCCACATGCAATCATCCATTAAATTTTTAACAATGAAATACTAAAATTAAAAAAAATAAAAGTTAGATATAATTTAAAAAATAAAAATTTAAATATTAAAAAAATTAAAATTAATAATTTATATACTAAATACTGAATTTTCTTAAAATTTAATGGGTAATGATATAACACCTTTATTTTAGTTTGCGCTCGTAGTTTAATGAAAATAGATTTACGGGGTATCGGTTTTGTTTTTCTGTGGGCACGTGATAAGTGTTGAAGAGTGTGCCTTTTCAAGAATAGAGATGAAGAATTAATTATCATTTTTGTTATTAGAATTGAGGAAGGTGATTGTTTTTCCAGCGAAAATTGATGATTTTTTATATCTTGTAGTTTTTTTTTGGAATTACAACTTCTCGAATGGAAAATTAATGAAGATTATCTGCATAAAATCGCCCTAATAAAAATCAAAATCAAATCAATTTTAGAACGATAAAGATTGGATTTAAACCTTGAAAAAAGATTAACAATGAAATATAAAAGATAAGAAAAGAAGATTTAAGATTTATTTTATCAGTTTTTAACCTATATTATTATTTAGCATTCTATCCATAGTTGCAGAGCGTATTCTTTTTATCATAATAAAAAGTTCCATCGTTTTCTCTCTCTTTTTCGGTGGAATAAATAATCTTTGGAAAGTGACGTCTATAGATAGATTATATTATTTTAAAATAAATTGTTTTGACATTTGATTTTTAGAAATTTAAAAAATAAATATATTAAATTATTAGTTTTATTATAAAATAGGTATGGCGTAATTAGTTAATATTTAAGTTAATCATTCGATTATAATTAAAATCTTATTTTGATATTTTACTAATAGTTTTGAATAATAATTTTATAAAATAAACAATTATTTTTTAAAAAATATAAAAACAAATCATAACTTATTTTGAAAATTATAATTTTGAAAAAATATATTTTACATGTATAAAATTTTATGTGTTAAGTATATAAAATTAAATAAAAGTGTTTTTTTTCCTTGCATATTGTCGTAACAGTCCTTCGGATGGGTCCGTAATTGAGCTTTGACTTAAATAAAACACTTTCGAGCCATCACCGATCATTTTAAAAAATATTTAGGTTGATCAGACACCATCTTACCTGATCTGCGTCTTACCAAAAATATGTCGGGCTCGGGAGTCGGTTAAAGTTAAGGAAGGATTTAACATCCTTGAACTGCCCTTTCGGTACCATTTTAATTTCGTGGTTGTCTTAATTGCAAAAATTAAAATTTAAATCCAAATTTAAAAATTTGATTCGAATTGCTTACCATTGATCGATTGAAATTACTACTGAAAAAGTCAATAAGATGTTAGATGGTAAAATAAAATATTATATAAAATGACATAAACAAAAGAAATAATAATAATAATAAAATGTTAAAAAGAATTTAAAAAATTTATATTTAAAAGGAAATAAATAAATAAATGTTAATTTTTTTAAAAAAGAAAAAAATAAAATAAAAAAGGTTAAATTTTGGAAGTAAATAAAAACAGAATAAAAAGAAAAAAGTATATAAAACCTTAAAGGACTAAATTCGAATAAATTGAAATTCATGGATCAAATTGATGCTAAAAAATAAGATGCAAGAAAAATAAAGAGCTAGAGGGGTTAAATCGCAAAAATGTAAATTATAGATAGGGACCAAATCGAATTAATTGAAGATTCATAGGCAAAATTGTAATAGGTGACCAAAATGAATTACACTTAAAAAATGCAGGGACTATAAAAATAATTTAAAAATCTCCTAATTACAACCTAGTCCCTCTGCTATAAATACCCCTAAAACAAAAAAAAATAACACTTTCAACCCATTTTTTTTAAAAAAAACTCTCTCAACCTCTCCAAACACTCTCCCCTCTCAACCGGCTCTGATGGCTAGCCACCGTCCGGTGCCCACCGACCGCCGCTCACCATCGCTCCGGCCACCGCCTCCGATGGCCGAAAAATTTAAAACTACCCCCAAATATTCCCCTCGATTGGCCTAAAAACAACCACAACGACGTAGATCTAAAAGTAAAACTCTCAGGTTTTACCTTTTTTAGCCAAACTTCTCGTTCTCCCAGTGACCGTTCTTCTTTCGACGCTTGACCGATGATAACTTCGAGTTTATTTTGAATTTTCCCCTTTGAACGTTGTTTTTTGCTTGGTTGTGTGGTGTTATGGTTGTTGTTTTCTTTGTGTGTTCTTCGATGATTTCTTCGTCTCAGTTGTGCAGGTATAAATAGCTCCTCGACGGGGCTATTTCTGGCTATAACGAGGTTGTTTCCTTCTTAAATCGGTGATGGATGCATTCTCGATTTGTTGGGATTATGGGTTTGTTACCTTGCATGTTTGTATCTCCATTTCACTATGTTACCGAAAAAATTGAGGGAAATATTTCCCTCCGATTTGCTCCCTATTTTTCGGTTTGGGTAACCTTGCTAGCACATGGCCTTCACGCGCCGTTGAAACGCCCGTTGGACACCCCTGGTGTGATATGGACCATTAGATCAAAGGGCCAAATCTAACGGCCCTCGAGCGGTTATGCGTGTGATGGATCTTTAGGGTTTTCATAACCCTAATTTGCTTCATTCTCGTCCCTTGATTAACCCACCAATTTGATGGTTGTAATGGTGCGATGCTACCAACTAAATCTATAACCCTAATCTGTTGGGCCTCCGAGTTTGCTTGTTGGGTCAGGCTAGCTTACTCAGTTTGGCTTCCTCACCCTTTGTTAGACTTGGACCTAAATAATAAATAAAAATAAATAATAAATAATAAATAAAAATAAACAAACAAACAAATAAATAAATAAAGTATAAAATATATAAAATATATTTTGAAAAACGTTTTCGGAGCCTATACATATGATTTATTTTCAAAAATGTTTTAAAATTATATATTATATATGTTTTCAAAAAAAAATTTTAAAACTATATATATTATATATATTTCAAAATGTTTTCAAAAACTATATTATATATATATATATATTCAAAATGTTTTCAAAAACTATATTATATATATATATATATATATATATATATATGTATTAAATAGAACCCCGGGTGAAAATGAATGACTACAGCTGCCCCTCTTTGCCCATTTTCGTATAAAGAAAATAGGGTAAAGACAAGAAGGCACAAATTTTTGTTCGGTGCATGTGGGCAGTCTGCTGCTGTGAGGATGGTTGACTTCTGGGCTTGAAATTCAACTTAAGGTTGTCGTTGAATTCTTATTAACTACCCTCCGTTGTGGAATTGAGATTCGAAAAATAGAGGGGACGACTTCCTGTTATTGAGCCATACTATGGATGACTCAGGATTTGTCTCCGAACATGATATCCTTGTGAAGTTGAAATCATAATTCGAAATTTGAATCGAAAAGTGGCTCATTGTTGCTAATCCTAGTCAACCTTGGTCTTATTCTCGGTTTAAAGACCTCGGTGTGAAAACTTGACCGGAAAGCAGCTCCTTGCTGCTACTATACGGTTGATAAGCCTTCGAGCTGAATCGAAACAAACTTGAAAGTTTTTTGTTGACATATAGCCCTTATCGACTTGAGCTATGCTGTAAATTCGGCTGAGAGATAGTTCCTTGTTGCTAGATCGCAGCCGACCTAAGTCTTCTTCTAGGCTCAAAGACCTTGGCTTAAAATTGAACCAGAAAGTAGTCCTTACAGCTACCATGAGGTTGATATGCCATCGAGCTAAAAGGAATCAAACTCGAAAGTTTTCGTTGACATATAGCCCTTCTCGCCTTGAGTCATGCTGTAAATTTGGCTGGGAGATAGTTCATTGCTGCTAAAGCGCCGCCAACCTAGGTCTTCTTCTTGACTTAAAGACCTCGGTATAAACTTCAACTGGAAAGTAGTTCCTCGATGCTACCATGCAATTGATACACCCTCGAGCTGAATGAAATCGAACTTGAAAGTTTTTGTTGACAGATAGCCCTTCTCGCCTTGAGCTATTATACGAACAGTTTCTATAAGTGAAGATTGGCTCCCCCTCGCGAGTCTATGTTAGTCATAATTCCTTAGATGACTCCCCTTCGCGGGAAAGCCAAGTGGTATTCTCTTCAGGTGACCCCTCTTTGCAAGAAAGCCAAGTAAGGTAGTCTGTCACCCGAATATCATCCGTCATGGGGAAAACTTTAACTGGAAACTAGCCACCGCTGTTGAATTAAGCTAAACTGAATCCGTTTTGAATTGTCTTTCGAACTCGTTGAACCTGATTTGAAGTTGATTATAAGATCCATCGATCTTTCTATAGGTCAATTTGGTTGAGGTGAGGCTCTTCTCCGCTGACTTTAACATCCACTATCAATTTTTTGAAGACACCTTTGAATCGAGTATCCTTCGTCGGGAAGTTGAAACTTGACTCTAAATATGCAAAAATTATGTATATAAAAAATAATAAATGTGATGCTCTTAAGTATGTCTAAGATGTATGCACAATGAATTAGCTCTTGTTTTATTTCTTGGACAAAGTCTCATTATTTGTCTACTGGTCATGTCCTTGGAATCGATCATGCCCAGCACTGATGGCTTCATGGAAAATATCTGACATTTATCCATCTATAAGCTCAATCTAGTGATCTTTCCCTCTTGATTGTATGTATCAATTTTAATACAGAGATTCTTAAATGTTCTTTTAGACTTTGTTTACTCAAGGGAGTAAGATTCTTTTACATTTCGGTTGATAATCAACTACTGGAACTGATTGAACTATCATCGTTGTTGACATATCATGTAACCCCTAGACCCGACTTGAACATTATGCCCAATTCTAGGTGATTACGTATCATATTCAGAAATTCTTTTTATATTTAAAACAACGTTAAAATTCCATGTCTCAATAATATATGAAATTTATCCATAATAAGGATTTATACAATAGATATATATATGAATACATATTTTAGAAAACCGTATAAAACACATACATATCAAAATACCAAAAAAACATGACGGTAGTAACACATGTCACCAAAATATAGCAAAAAGGCAAATAAAAATATATAGTCGTACAAAAGTAAAAGTAGTCGATCTCCCCTGATGCCAAGTCTGCTAGTTTACAATATTCTGCTATCTAAAAAGGTTAAAATTTACAGAGTGAGCTACAAAACCCAGTGTGCTCCTTGTGGTATGTAAAAACATTCAAAAAAAAGTAATTCAGTAAAAAAATCAGTTTGTCAAACATGTTTTAGAAACATGAACACTACCCCCATCCAATCACCAGAATGTGTAGGTTCCCCAGAACCGTACACCCACATGTACACCGGGTAAGGTCTTATCATGTACATAAAGTAGAGGAGCCTGCGGTAAGGTCTTATCCTGTGCATAAAGCAGAGGAGCCTGAGGTAACGGTAAGGACTTACCTTTTCACATAGCAGAGGAGCTTGCGGTAACGGTAAGGACTTACCCTTGCACATAGTAGAGGAGTCTGCGGTAACGGTAAGGACTTACCCTTGCACATAGTAGAGGAGCCTGTGGTAAAGGTAAAGACTTACCCTTGCACATAGTAGAGGAGCATGCGGTAACGGTAAGGACTTACCCTTGCACATAGTAAATGAGCCTACGGTAAAGGTAAAGACTTACCCTTGCACATAACAGATGAGCCTGCGGTAACAGTAAGGACTTACAAGTCATAGACGAGACCTGAAATACTTCCTCCAATCATACCCCCAATGACAATAATAAACATGTATGTATTGGAGTGCAAATGGTAATTAATATATTAAATATGAAAATGTTCCATATTCAGAAATCAATTACAAAAATACTGTAACCAGAAATCATATCAGAAATATACGTTAAATCATATATCAAATAAATTGTATTCAGAACATCGGTTATTGTCTCATAAAAATATTTAGCATCCTCAAAAATATAAAACAGTTCATATATATATATAGTTTAAAACAGTAAGGTCACACTGTCAGGAAACACACCTGTAACAGTCTGAGTAATCGGATAGGGAAGCCTACTACTGAGTCTGTCGATCACGTTCTGTGCCAGCGCTAGATCCTAGGAATCGAAAAAATCCATATTGGAATCCTAATATGAATAATCTTAACTTTTATTTAAATAATTTATAAAAACCTACGGGTAATTCCCGTAGAACGCGGATCATGCGGATCTGACGAACAGAAAACACCGGACCTAACGACCCTCATTCAGGTGAAACACGAGTACCATCATAAAAATATCTTATTGGATCAATTCCATAACCATATCTCAAATAAATAAGCAAAAATGCTAAAAATACTAAGCATTTTTGGGTTAACGAGCTCAATTCAGGGCTTTCGGGTCAGAATTTGGTAAAACAAACTTCGGAATCGGAATTAGGACGTCGAGAAACATTAAATATGACTTTTCAAAAAATTTAACTTTTTTTGTCAAAGTCAACGGTCAACGGGTCAATGGGTTTGATCTGGTCGGGCAGTTGGGTCAGACCAGGTCAGGTCAGCGGGTTGGGTCGATGGATTTTCAAAACTGTCCACACGCGGCGGACATTCCCCACACACAGGGGTGGCGCGTGGGGGCGCATGCGGTGGCCTGAGAGTCTCAAAAAATTCTACAAAAATTTCTAAAATTATTTTAAGGGATTTTGAGACACTTACCAAGCTCGGTTTAAATTTTTGAACGACAGAGAGCTCAATTTCAAAACGTCGGAAACTTTAACTTCCTCACCTCCCTCACGTACCAGTGACAATAGGATAAGAAGCAGACCAATAGACTCAGAACGACACAAGGAATACGATGGTGCAGGAGGTGTCAAAAATGAAGCAACGATCAACAATGAATCGACGATTTTCACAGCGGTGGTGTAAAAAAAACATCAAACTTTGAATAGAAATTCACGGTCTTAGATAACGTTTCGCGATGAGAGGTTTACGGGATTTTGTTCACCGGTCGACAACGAATACGATAGTGGTTTCGGATTGACGAACGATGACGGGATCGGCCTTAGAAAGACGGTTGGCGGAGAGGAAATTTTGTTCCTGGTTTGCCACCAGAAACCAAACATTAACGCATTTAATAGAATTGTCTGTCGACACAAATTGGTCAAATTGAGGGCTAGGTCCCTGAATTTCTTTCAACTTCAAAAATGGCCTACAAGTTCTGAAAACTTCTAATTTAACCATCAAATTTCACCAAATTGCTTTTTTTTTTTCAGGTTGTGACACATCAATATTCAGTGAAAGGCTTCCTTATATAGCTGAGAAGCTCAAAGGGAAACTTCTTCAGCTAAGGCTACCTCCTCCAGTGTCCGTAAAATTATTCTGATTGTCGTGGAAAAAGGCTGGCGAACCAGAAGGCATGATGCCTTGAAATTATATCAAGCAACCTCAGTTCTTCTTGTAAGGTCTCTGCTTCTTGTATTCGCAGGTTACTTTAAATTTATTGTATGGGAATCTTGGGAACAAATATTGTCTTAAACGTCGTTGAGTTATAAGCATCTTGCTTTCTTTCTTTCATGCTCATTTGGAATGTCCTTATCATCAGGGTTTGTATTCCTATTGTTTCTCTTTGGTACGACATCATCAAGTACAACAGTAAACTCATGCTTCAGGAGGGACCTAATAATGAATGAATTTATCGTCATCACGGGCTAAACTCTTTCTGACTAACTCATTATTGTAGGTCTCTTAGCACCTTACTGGACTATCTTCACAATAAAGAAAGACACTGGCTGGATAACACAACCATCTATATTTCTCATACTCACTTTGAAATGATTGGTTAGAATGCTTATTTTTGTTCCTTCGATATAGTATCATGTATGGCAATGAATTGTAACACTACCCTTTACAACGTCAAGCTCTGCTTTGGTAGGAACCACGTCAGGAGGCACGGGTGGTAGAAATAGAAGAGATTGGAAACCTAGAGATGCCCCACATCATTTCAGGTCTTTGAACCAATTTTTTGAGAAAATATGTCTTGTCTGAGATATATATCCCCTTTTTAAAAAGGTTTGGTTGGTATAAAAATGATGTCAGAGCAATTGAAGCAAAGTATCAGTTCACTGAATATCAAATAAATGAATCACACAAGTTTTCAAAAGTTATAGTCATTTGACAAGTGTCAAGATCCATGGGTGACATGAGAAGTTAATGCGATTTGGTTTTGATTTTCATGATTTTCAAATAGGATATAAATAAAATAGCATAACTGATGCATTCCACTGTAAGAACCTTTAGAGAGCATTTCTATTTCAGTTCTCACGAATCTTCCATTTGTTCAAGTTTTGTAGTCTCCTTAAACAGAGATAGTGCCGAAATATCGATCTAAACACAAAACCCCTAAGTGGTTTTATATAGTAAACTATAATAGATGTTTACTGACTCCCTTAGTCCACCTTTCATCGAAATTTAATTTCAAATCCACGTTTATTTTAGGCCTCATCGCTTTTCTTTAAATTATACTTTGTTAAACCTGATGTCCACGCTTTAGATTTTGCTGGGAGATTCATCTCGACACATAGAGACTAGTGTCATGATCTAAATGTACTCATATTCATAAAGTTAGGGAACTTAACATTACTCATTACTTTAGTGGAATAACCTTAATTAAAGGATTCAAGTGTCAGAAAGTCTTCGACTTGACAAACTCAATCGAAACTCGCTTCATAAAGCTCAGACATTACCATTATAGCTGCTTCAGACATTACCTCCGAAGATTAATAGCCTACTACTTTTAGTGGAGTGCCCCCATCATTGTTAAAATTATCGTTCATTAATATCACATTAATTCTTTGATTCTGAGTGTCAGTGGAAATTAGAAAATTTTATCTTTAGAGCTCAATTCCTAAGCAACTGATATAAGCCAAATTTGAAAATCGTCACGGAACGTCCTTAACAGACATGCAAACTTGCAATGTCATGCATCGGAGATGCCGCATCTTGTCTACTTCCATACTTGTAAGGAAACATTTTTTGGGTAAAAGATATGGATCTTGTTTTTTTTAAAACGAATTTGATCTCGGCATATGTCAAAAGGCTATAACCGCATTTCTCAAAATGTGCATTTCATTATACTTGATATTCATTGAATTTCAATCAATTCTCTATTACTCAAAAAATGTCATTTTTTATTAGAAGGAAAAAAGTTCAAGCATTCAAACAAGACATCATTTCATAGGTATCACAACTTTGTGGTAATAATGATGACTTCTTCTTGTCTCATCTCAAAATACCTCGTTCCTCAATTGCGACATTCATTTTTTAGACCCATCTCCAGTTGCACAAAGAATCGCTTCGGGAGTGTCCTTACTTTCATCGTAAAATTCCAGCTCTTTCCTATCCATCATGAGATGGGTCAAAGCTTTAAACTCTGAGCAATCTTGCACATCATGCCTTTCTTCATTGTGGTAACAACAGTTGTTACCATCTTTACTTTTCGATGTAACGAAATGGGGTACAAGAAACCCATATGTTTCCATACCCAGGCTAGGGGAGACGTTATTTCAGCAACACTTGTTTTGACTCTCTTGTTCATTTCCTCAACAATTGCATTAACCACACTTTCTTGGTGATTAGGAAAAGGGTTATGTGTAACATTCGGTGCCCCTGAGTTGTTGAAGTGGATCCAACTCTTGTTGCACATTTTTTGCATGATTATCTTGAATGCGAAGCAGTTCTCAATAGTGTGCCCTGGAACACCGCCATGATATTCGTAATGAGCATTCTCATCATACCACCTGGGGTATGGGAGCTTTATGGGTTCCACTGGGTATGGTGACACTACTTGAGTGTCAAAACGTTGTTGATACGATTCTTTGTAAGTCATGGGAATATGATCGAAATGTTTCCTTTCTTTTTCTTTTCTGGGTTACCTTGAATCTTGTCTAGAAGTACCTGACGGTACAACTGCAGTTGATTTTGGGTTGGAGATTGTAACACCTTTATTGACGTTGTAGGTGTTGATGTTGTTAATCTCTCCATCTCTCTTTTTCATAGGAGGTTTCTTACTGGCCTCCTCTCCCTCGATCCTGCCTTACTTTATGACTATTTCTATCATCTCCCCGACCATTACTAAGTCAGAAAAATTTCCAGACGTGATTGCAACCAAGTGTCCGCAGTAAGGAGTCTTTAGTGTTTGTACGAAGAATTTCCTGGTTTCCTTCTCATCCAAAGGTGGATGAACTTGCACAGCTAAATCCCTCCATCTTTGTGCATATTGTCTAAAACTTTCATTATTCTTCTTCTCCATACTTTACAGCATAACTCGATCTAGTCTCATATCATTTACATGTTTGTATTATTCCTAGAATGACTTGGCTATATCTTTCCAAGTCTCGATATGAGATCGGTTCAGCTGGTTGTACCGCTGGATAGCTAAACCAGACAGACTCTCCTAGAAGCAATGAATCAGGAGTAGGCCATTTCCCAAATATCCTGTTATCTTTTGACAGAACATGGTAATGTGAGTTGAAGGGCAACAGCTCCCATCGAATTTCTCAAACTTAGAGGTCTTGAATTTTGATGGAAGTACCAAATCCAAGACTAAGTTTAGCTCCAAGACATAGACTCCATAGTAATCATGGTCTCCTTTAACCACATTCATTTGGTCCTCCAACTGCTTGATTTTCTCTTCCATTTTCTTTATCTTGTCTTCTTCATCAAAATTCGGTATATGGTAATCACCCGGATTATTCTCAAGGTTGGATATAGAAGTTTGTACTTTTACAGTAGATGAGGCCTTTGTTTTTGCAGCGGATGAGTCTTCTTGAAGTCCTGGTAGGATTCTAGGTGGAACAACCATTTGGAGGGTAGGTGGCATAGTTACCCCTTCAGATGTTCCTGCCCGAGGTGCACTTGCTTAATTCAGGCCAGATAATTTTGCAACTATTTGGTCAATCATAGACTCCTGGCTTTTGGCGATTGACTCCAGAGTGTTTTGATTATTCAGACTTATTTTCTCTTCTAACTCATTTTGCAACCTTAACATGTTCTCCTCGAGCTGGGCTATCTTTGCTTCCATCTTCTTCTTTTTTGAATGAGTGTTATGAGGATGAGGTATGTCCAATGCTTGGGGTAGTTGTCTAGTGTTTGTTCCTTTTTTTGATGAGACATTTTCTGTTAGTTAATGTGAATGTAAAGAAATGAAGAAAAAAATAACAACTACGAAATATGTATAAATGCACGATGCATGAAATGGTCGAGGCATTGATCCAAAAACACGTATGTTATTATAAATAATCTTTTTGGGACAAAAATGTTATTTATTAAGAGACAAAAACATCCTAGAGGTGCATTATGACTAAGTCTTCTAGACTTCGAACAAATTCTAATAGGTTGACTAGTCTTCTGGATTTTTCTATCACCGGTTGAATACCCTGTCAAACCATTCCGGCGTCTTTGTATAAACCGCGCAAGTGACGAGCTGTTTTTTGTACTTGTTCCAAGAAGTCTCGAATAACTGCATCCCTGGCTTTCACTCTCTGCTGAGCTTGCTCCCAATGAAAATGCCATTAGAAACCTCCATCGAAGGGAACTATCTGAAGCTCACTTATTGTTTCTTGAACCCGTCCATAATGGCCTCCAACTCAGCTATAGTTTTTCCATCTTGTTCTTGCTGTTTCTAAAGAGATTTCTCCGGATCAACTACCTTGGTCTTTAGATGTTTGTTCTGGTGTTGGCTGTCTAGTAAACGTCTTTGGGAGGTCTAGCTGTTCTTTCAATATCTTTTTGATCTTATCCTTCGAACTTTCTTTTCAGGCTACTGGCGACACTTTTCCAGTATTCAGTAGATCTTTTTAGGCTGGAATTGTTTTGAACTTGTTCTTGATACCCCAGCTACCTCAATGTATCCCAAAGTTTTTGGGAAAATAACTAAGCCGTAGATACCCAATGTGAAGAGATCAAAGGATGATTCTTCATTAATTGCTTGATGTGGGTCCAACCAATTCCTTCTTCTTTTCCCTTGTACTGAGTTCGGTCAATTACCCACTTTCATCTACCCCTGCGATATTTGCTAACATGTTCTTGGAAGGCTGACTCTTGATGAACTTGGTGTAGACTCGGTCCATTCTGGTTCCTCCACAATGGAATAAGGTAGTGTATTATTCAATGGTGGGTACCATATCTTCTTGGTTGAACATGAAACAACTGTACCCTGGATTCCAGAATTGTATTAAGGCTTGAATTAGGGGTTCGTCTATCTTGACCTAGAGTAGAAGTGCAATATCACCATATCGTTGACAGAATATCTTCTTTTGGTCACCTTTCCAACTGTCCCAGATGCCTCGCAGTTCTTGAATATTATTCTACTTAAGGCTTACAGAAGCATAACCAATCAGTTTTGACATGTAATTGCTTTGCAAACTGTCCCCCTATTCCTTCGGAGTCATCTCTGACCATAGTCAGACCTCTGCATTTTTCACATTTTGCATTACAACCCTTTTGTCCATTAATATAGATTATTTGGGTTTAACAAATACTCTTTGTGGATGAACACCTCTTTTTTATGATGCAAATGATAAGTTAAAAAAACAAAAGATAAAAGAAAAACAAGTCAGTAAATAATCAAAATAGTAAAATTAAAAAAGAAAAGAGAAATATTCCTACCCCTCATGATATCTAACCAACATGCTTTAATTCTTACCCATACATGCTTTCTACCCTGCATGCTAATTTTAAGCAAATCCTAACCGCATATTTTCTAGTTCGAATGCTTTGAACATAAAGTAAAATAGGAAATAATTCAAGCATCCTAGGTTTAGAAATGGCTAATTCTATGTAGTCTCTCGCTTTAGGTTCTAAAGAAGGTACCCGAGTTCTTCTTGTTGGTGCCCCCTTGGGCTTGCCAGTCCCTCAGTCCTAAGCTCGTTACAAGCCTATGTGAACCAAGTTAAACTTGAGAGGCTACATTCCCTTATGTCTATACGGAGAATAAATTCACACGAAGATGCAAGATATATGAATCCCGAAGGTTACTTGCTAGGCCTATACGGAGAATAGATTCCCACTAAGGCGTCTCTTTCACCTCTACTTAAAAAGGATTTGGAGTTCGGGTATAGAGCCAGAGATGAAAAATTTTAAAAATCTAAAATTATTAAAAAGAAGTGAGTACAACTGTTTATTTGAAAAATAATCAAAGATAAATAATAAGAATCGAATAAATAAATAAATTGAAATTTGTTATTTTCGCTTAAAAAGACAACCAAAAATTAATTCTGGCTTGACTCACTTACCTGTCCCCAGCATAGTCGCCAAGCTGTGATAACCGTCCTTCAGGTGGGCCCGAAATTGGGCTTCAACTTAAATAAAACACGTTAGAGTCGCCCTTGATCATTTTAAAAAATATTTAGGTTGATCGGACACCATATTACCTGATCTGCGTCTTACCAAAAATAAGTCGGGCTAGGGAGTCGGTTACAGTCAAGGAAGAATTAACACACTTGAACTGCCCTTTCGGTACCATTTTAATTTCTCGGTTGTCTTAATTGCGAAAATTAAAATATAAATTGAAATTTAAAAATTCGATATGAATTGCTTACCTTTGATCGATTGAAATTACTACTGAAAAAGTCAAGAAGATGTTAGATGATAAAATAAAATATTAAATAAAAGGACAAAAACAAAAGAAAAAAAATAATAAAAATGTTAAAAAGAATTAATTTTTTTATATTTTAAAGGAAATAAATAAATAAATAAATAAGTTAATTTTTAAAAAAATAAAAAATGAAATAAAAAAGGTTAAATTTTGGAAGTAAATAAAAACAGAATAAAAAGAAAAAGTATATAAAAAATTAAAGGACTAAATTCGAATAAATTGAAATTCATGGATCAAATTGATGCTAAAAAATAAGCTGCAAGAAAAATAAAGAGTTAGAGGGGTTAAATCGCAAAATTATAAATTATAGATAGGGGCCAAATCGAATTAATTACAGATTCAGAGGCAAAATTGCAATAAGTGACCAAAATGAATTACACTTCAAAAATGTAGGGAGTGCGAAAAAAATTTAAAAATCTCCTATTTATAACCTAGTCCCTCGACTATAAATACCCCTAAAACAAAAAAAATAATATTTTCAACCCATTTTTTAAAAAAAAATTTCTCTCAACCTCTCCAAACACTCTCCCCTCTCCTCAACCTGCCTCGATGGCCAGCCACCGTCCGGTGGCCACCAATCGCTACTCAGCATCGCTCCGACCACTTCCTCCGATGGCCAAAAAATTTAAAACTACCCCCAAATATTCCCCTTGACACCCCAAGACAAAAATAAACCCCAAATGGCCTAAAAACAACCACAACGACATAGATCTAAGAGTAAAACTCTTGGGTTTTACCCTATTTTTTGGTGAAACTTCTCGTTCTCCCGGCGACCGTTCTTTTTCCGACGCTAGACCGACGATAACTTCGAGTTTATTTTGATTTTTCCCTTTGAACGTTGTTTTTTTGGATGTGTGGTGTTCAGTTTGTGTTATTGTTGTTGTTTTCTTTGTTTGTTCTTTGATGATTTCTTCATCTCAGTTGTGCAGGTATATATAGCTCCTCGACGGGGCTATTTCTAGCTAGAACGAGGTTGTTTCCCTCTTAAATCGGTGATGGATGTAGTCCCGATTTTGTTGCGATTATGGGTTTGTTACCTTGCACGTTTGTATCTCCGTTTCACCATGTTGCCCAAAAAATCGGGGGAAATATTTCCCTCCGATTTGCTCCCTAGTTTTCGGTTTGGGTAACCTTGCTAGCGCGTAGGCTTCATGCGCCGTTGGGTACCCCTGGTGTAATCTGGACCGTTAGATCAAAGGGCCAGATCTAATGGCCCTCGAGCAGCTGCGCGTGTGATGGATCTTTAGGGTTTTCATAACCCTAATTTGTTTCATTCTCGTCCCTTGATTAACCCACCAATATGACGGTTATAACGGTGCAGTGCTACAGCTAAATGCATAACCCTAATTTATTGGGTCTCCGGGTTTATTTACTGGGTCAAGCTAGCTTACTCGGTTGGGTTTCCTCACCCTTTGTTGGACTTGGACCGAAATAAAAATAATAATAAATAATAAATAAACAATAAATAAATAAATAAATAAATAAAGTATAAAATATATTTCAAAAAAGTTTTCGAAACATATGCATATGATATATTTTCAAAAACATTTTAAAATTATATATTATGTATAATTTTTAAATGTTTTCAAAACTATGTATATTTCAAAATGTTTTAAAAAACTATATTATATATATATATATTTTCAAAATGTTTTCAAAAACTATATATTATATATATATTTTTAAATTATATATTATATATATATTTTCAAAATGATTTCAAAAACTATATATTATATATATTTTTTAAAATTATATATTATATATATATATTATATGTATTAAATAGAACCGGATAAAATTGAGTGACTATACATATTAATTCAATACCGAATGTGTTTTAGTGAGAGAATTTCCTCTCACTTATCTCTAGGTCCTTCCCATCGCTTAGGTTTTTCCCTTTGTGTTGCCAAAGGATATAGTTTGTTCAAGAGCCATCCAACGTCCAGTGAAAGTTCATGTGTCTCGGTCATTTTCAAGAGGAGTTTCCATGTCTTTCCTTTTCTCAAACCTTTCCACTTCCCCTCGAAGGCTTCATCGGAATGTTTCAAGACAAGGTAAGAGTTACTCACGCTCTAACACATTTATTTTATGGTTTTTACAGGTTCGCTTATGAGTTTTCGCTCATAGAAACCGATTAGAGAAAGCGGAAGAATGTAATAGATGACCTTACAAGAGGTAGAGATGGACAAAAATATTCGTCCAAGGTATTAAGAAGCTCATGTATGAGGATCAAAGCTAAGAAGATCAACGAGAACCTAGGGGTAGTTCTACACCGAAGAAATGAGATCATGTTCGAGGGTTGCTGTTTGTTAAGTCATAATGGTCAATCGGTACTTCAAACGAATTAAGAAAGTCGGTAGTATCATAATTCCGTAGAGCAAAGGAACATCATTACTTTTGGAAAATCGGAGAAGGAAGCTAGTCGGTGGGAAAAGGGTGGACGAGTCAATAAACCCGGGTGGACTCAAGCATCTTTAGCGTGTATTTCACTCCAAAAAGACAAAATAAAGAAGTCAAATCATGAAAAGAAATTGTCCCATCGCAAGAAACCTCGCACCTAATATCATCGTTTTACTCGAAATATCAATTTTATATCTAATAATTATATGTCAATTACATTCTCTAAATATTATAGATTTAGTATAATTTTTGATAAGGTGGTAATAAAATGTAGATTATCTGTGCCTTCGTGAATTCAGTCTGAGTTGGCGTCATATAAGGTGAAGACGCGAATAGCAATCCACCTCGCATTTCTTTTAATTACACAATCATCTGTTTCTCACATTGATTATTACTCTTATGCCCCTCACCTCTTTCTATAAATTTCACACTCAACACAACCCTCAAACTACGCTCAAATCTCAAATTATCTCATTCTTCCTATTATTAATCTTTATATCAAGAAGATAAAATTTTTTGTATTAAGTTATAATTATTTAATAATTTATTATTTTATTAAATTTTATTACTTTTTGTAGTTATAAAATAAAAGGTAGTTTGCTTCGTTTAAATGTGAATCATATCTCGAGGACTTTTACTAATACGATATCAATTTTAAATTGTGTTTTTATTTTAATTATTGTGAATGTTTTATTTATTTAATTTTTTAGTACTAGTTTATATTTTAATTTGTATAATATTTATTAAATTAGGAGAGACTATATATTAGATTTATTCATTCGTAACGTTAAGTTAGATATACTTAATCGTGTCTGGTCGTATTTAGCAGAGGCTAGATTCGGTTATGTAGTGAAATATGAAGGGCACTGTAACCTTGATTCCATCCTTATTTCTACACTGGTTGAGAGGTGAAGATCATAGACACACACATTCTATCTCCCGTGTGGAGTGTACACTATTATGCTAGAGGATATTTTCATACATTTGGGGCTTTCGGTAGATGGGGATAGGATTTTTGGAGTGGCGGATGGTGACTGACATTCTTTGTGCGAGTAGTATCTTGGAGGTGTCTCGCCTAATTTTAATGGTGTTCGAATACCGTTAAATTGATTGTATACAACTTTTAAACATTTGATCACGACGCCTCCTAGGAACAAGTTAAAATGTATGTAAGAGCTTGTATATTAGGGATCATGATGTCCGAAAAATTGCACAACCAAGTTCATTATATGGTTACGTCACCTCGCAGATTTTTCACGTTGCCAGCGAACTCAATTGGGGCACTGCAGTTTTGGTATTTCTATAAAGGAAAATGTGTCGAGCAACTGATTATCCAAAAAATACTATAGACAACTCATTCTTCTCTAGTCTTGGATGTGGTATCGCATGCATTTTTATGTCTGGTCGTGAAAAATACGTTGGTCTTCTCGCTATTATTGGGGTAATTTCAATACTAAATTCGTATATAAATAATTTTGTTGAGTATATAATAATTTTTTTTCATTGAATAGATGATCAAGTGATAGAAAAGATCATCAGGATTTTCCAGATAAATTAGAAAAATTCGACTACTCATTGATCAGAAGGCTGGTACAGATGTATGTATTTTAATTTTATTATTTACTTTTAATTATCGTTATATAATTAGAATATTAGTTTGATAAGAATTATATATATTTGTTTTAGTTTCAATGGGCTCCTTATTCTACTAAAGAAATGAGGATTTGCATGCCACATCACTTGAGAGGCCCATTAGATGTCTAGATGGCGGTGGTCCCTCTTATATGTTATTCTATTGTCGAGTGGCATCCTACTGATCACATGCTCTACCAATTTGGTTTAGTACAATTTATTCCGGAAGCACCTAAGAATCTTGATGATATGCATATCATAGATAGACTGGGCAAAAAAGAAGTCGACTGGCTGTTGAAGCATATCGAGTGGGTAAGTATATGAAAGGATCGACGTAGGCGCATTCCTCGTACGGAACCCATTTATGTGGACCATTATTCAGTTCCGGATCATTATTATGAGTGGTTCAACAAGAACGGGAAATCGTTCCTACTTTTCGAGGAAGCACGAGGCGAGAGCATTCATCGACGCTGACAAAGACGTCCACCGTCACAATATCATCGTCCCTCCACTCGTGGATAGAGAGCAGACGCTTCTGGCTCGTCCTCAGCTGTAACATTGAAACCATCACATCAACCACTATCTACACTGGTGTACATTTCACATCCGTTTAAGATGGCACCACAATCGTATCAGATGACACCGTAGCCATTTCAGATGCCACCATAGTCGGGTCAGACGCCACTACTTCTATATAAGATGTCAATATAGGCGGGTGAGATGACATCGCAGCTGGTTCAGATGCCATCACCGTAGGGTTTTATGACTCCTCATGGCGGATATTATACTTCCATGCTTGTAGATCCAACGTGGGGTTCATATGCTGCTTATTTGGCGGGTGAAGGTGCATCACAAACACAGACACCTCCGGCGTAGTTTTCGCACTCATCGTTGTCGGTGTTTTTGTAGTTTTCACAGTTTTCTATGAGCGGTGGGATAGTCAGCGATACAACTGTAAGGTTCTTATACTATAGAGGTGTTACATCGTCATCCATCTCTCATCAACAAAATGTAGCGACTCCTGATGATGATGATGACGACGATGATGATGATGAGAGTGAGGAGGAAGAACATGTTATACGAAGAAATTCTCATTGACATAGACCGCCACCGCCCTGAAGAACACATTCAAGACACAAACATCGATATAGTTATTTAGTATGTAATATTTTTATTTAATTTTGTTTGTTTACCAACAATTGTAAAATTTTTATTTAATTATGGACTTTTTATTTATTTTGTTTGTTAATGTCTTTATGATTTAATTGTTTGAATTGTATCGTCTGCATTTAATGTTTCTATTTAGTTGTTGTTATTGTTTGAATTGCATTTTTTCTTGTATTTAGTTTGTAATATTTTTATTTAATTTTTACTTGAGTAGCCCATTACATGGTGATGCTCTAATTACATTAATTGAAAGTAAATTTTAATTAAATAACACAAACTTAGATTTCATAAACAACTATTACATTATCACAGAATCAACGGTTACTTGATGCCAAAAGAGATGAACCTTTTTTCCTATTGTTTCCTAGGTTTCTACAATGCCCGCATCTTTTGTTTTCTTTGTACGTCTCCCAAATATCCATATCAATATAGTCCAATCTTAGCACCATCCGCACCTGACTCACCAAGAGGTTCTTCTGGTGGAGATGAGGTTTCCTCTACGATGCCGACATTTAGGTCGAACAAGCTGGTAGTTGAATGCCTTCCCTTTGAACTTGAAGGCATCTCGACATTGAGGTCGAAGAAGCTCGCAGTTGAATGCCCCCTTGGAATTTGAAGGCATAGTTTCAAATAGGTACTACATAGATTATTGCGTCGAGGGCGTCTCCATATTCATGTGAAAGAAATTGCAGATAAATGTCTTTCCCTTGAACTGGAAGCGATGTTGCCATACATATTGTTTGTGTAACCACCTCGGTACATATCGTAACAAGTTGCTGATGAATGTCTCCCCATTGAACTTGATGGGATGGAACCATGATGTTGATTTCTCATTAACGAGTGAAATTCATTACACATTACTTGAGTTGGTTTGTCAAATTGATCAGCTTATTGAGCTAGCCCATAGTGGGAGCATAATGACATACCATGAACCGAAGGCATTTCAACAAATATCGTATACATCTGTGTATCAACATCTGAATATTGATTATGAGAATCAACCATCATAGCAACATCGTCATCGTTGGTGAGTTCAAACGCTGTAAAGTTAACGGAAATAATGTGGTTGGAAATCTGTACTGAAGTAAAGACAGTATTCTAGTACTTCCAACATGAACCTTCCTTGAAATTTTAGTGATCAGCTCCTCAAGAGTGATGTTTCTCTTGAAGGTGCGATTTCTTCGAATCCTTCTTCATAGGTGTATAAGAAATATCGTTAGGAGAGATACTAGGTTCAAGGCTCAAGGCTCAAGGCTCAAGGCTCAAGGATGGATCATGTTTTAAGGGAAAGAAGGCAGCAGATTTAATGATAAGAAAAGGCCCTAAAGAAGTTTTATAAGACAAAAATATGATTACTATAAAAAGCATAGTCAAAAGGGAGGCTATCCTAATCACTCCATTGAAAATCTCATCCGCGTAATTCCAAGGTACGACTTACCCAGATGTCCAATCCTAAAGACCTTGCATGTTCAATTGTACAAGGTTGTTTTCCCTCGGTCTTTCTCTACTGGGGCACACGATATAGAGCAAGGAGGAAGAAAATGAAACACTAGGAGACAAAAAAGGAAAATAAGATTAGATCTAAGCCATTTCCTTTTCTGAGTATGAATGATCAAATACATTATTTCTTGGATTTTTTGACTACTATGAACTCTAGAGCAGAGAACGCGGGGGAAAAAGACCCTGAAGAAGCCTCATTCGAATGGGGCAATTTTATTGTACCAACGACGAAGGTTGTCAACCAACCCCGCCGATCTCCATGATAGCCATGTGTTGAAACTGTCGCAGGCTTGGGAATTCAGAGATAGCTCAAAAGCTTAAAAGAATCATTGCTAAAAAGGGCCCAAAACTTGTCTTCGTTTATGAATCTAGTATTAAAAAGAACAAAATAGAGAAAATTAAGACTATACTAGGTATGAAAGGATATTTTGTTGTTGAAAAATTGGATGATTGTACTGGCTTGCTTTTATTTTGGAATGATGATTTGGAAGTGAAACTTCTTGGCTACTCTAACTGCCACATTGATGCTGAAATGTGTTGGAACAACCAACAAACCCATTTCACTGGTTTTAATGGTTGGTGCACAAGCACAAAGGAAAAAAGAAAATTGGGATCTCCTGAGTAGGCTTGTTAGGCTATCCCAGTTTCCATGGATTGTAGTGGGAGGGGGGAAGATTTCAATGAAATCATCCACCTTCATGAGAAAATCAGTGATAGGAGAAGACCAAGAGTTAATATGGATGCTTTTCGAATAACCCTAATTTTTTCCAACATGTGGGACCTGAAACCTCAAGTTGGTTGGTTTACTTGGACGTTCGGCAGACAAAGGAAACATATTTGGTAGGGGTGTTCAAATTTGGGTACACGTATTTTTGAGTACCCAAAATGTCGGATACCTAGAACTTTCAGGTTACAAAAATTTGACCCATGACCTTGCCCATAAGAGACAAGTACTCGTAAATTAGGTACCCATAAAATTCGGGTATCCATATTTTTGGGTCACAGGTACCCGATTAATATTTCTTTTATTTTATTTTTTAAATTTATATTATTTTTTTAAGAAAAATCCACATTGAAAAATAATAAAATTTAAAACTTTAAAGTTTATAATACATATCCTAAACATAAAATTTATAAATTCAAATTATACGTTGATATGAAATGGATTTTAGAATGTTATGCACAGAAAAAACTTGTCAAATTAATCCTTATCTCATGCTTGCTAGAAAACCTTGTCGAAGAAGTAGCATTTCTCATGAATCTAGTGAAGGTAATGATGTGTTAGTACCTATTTTTTCCTTTCCCTTTGAGTAAAGACTAATTATTAAATTATTTTATGTTAGAGCATTTTGAAGGCTATTATAATGGAACTGTTTTAGTACTTTTTTTAGCCTTATTCTTTGTCCTAACCTACCGAAGCCAAGGTTTTTGGGCTTGTTTTTTCTCAATTGTTTTAATCATTACTTGTTTATTGTTGAGAATATAAAAGCTTTACTTGGTGAGTTTTTAGTAGCATTTTATGGGAATTGAGCTTTGCAAAAGAATGTAAGGACCTTTTATCTTGTATAAGGATGGTTTGATTTGGAACTGACTGATAAATAGAAGTAAAGAACTATTGGCCCATACTCATTCAATTCTACCATCTGGGAGTTAGGCTACTTGAGTGAGCAAAAATTTCTCCAATTGTGTACAAATCTAGAGATCAAGAAGAATGATTGTATGAACCCTGCATAACTTCTTGATAATTATGCAATTTATTATTCCAATGGCTGGGATTAGCCAGATTACATTCAATTTTTTTTAAATTATAAAAATATAAAATATAATGATAAAATTATAACTAAATTTAAAATAATTAAAGATTACAATAAATAATTTAAGAAATAATATAAATATTAAGATTTAATAATTTGAAAAAAACTAGAGATTTAGAATGTTTGGATAAAATAATTTTGAAATTTAAAATGAGAAATCTAAAATAAAATAAAATAGTAATAAAATAAAAGAGGAAACTAGGTCGGAAAGTACTCGATTAAGGGTAATTTTATAATCTAGGCCTGACCTGGAAAATCGTCAAAAAAAAAAAAAAAACACTTCGAAAGTGATCTTGGAAACCATTGATAGATGTGTTTCTCTAGATGACAACTCTAGACTTTTCTGAGAATTCACTACCTAGGAGGTCCTCCAAGCCTTCACTCCAATCAACCCCAATAAAGCCCTAGGTATCGATGGCCTCTCTATATCCTTTTATAGATCTTTTTTGGATTTGGTCGATAATGATTTGATTAATCTTTGTCTTGAACTACTAAATGTGAATGCTAGTTTTCACGAGGTTAACAGAACAATCCTAGTTCTCATATTTAAGATTAATAACCTGAACTCTATGAAGGACTTTAGATCAATTAGTCTTTCCTCTATTGTCTATAAAGTTATTTCTAAAGTAATCGTTAACCGTCTTAAGCTGGTGATGCCTATATATGTTTCCCTAAATCAATGTGCTTTCGTTCGTAGTAGGAGAATTTCTGATAATCTTATGTTTTCTCATGAATTGTTTCATTATCTTAAAAGCTCTAAAAACGATCCCAACAAAGGGGTTGCTCTTAAGCTTGACATGGAAAAAGCTTATGACAGGGTTGAATGTAACTTTGTTCTTAAGGTCATGGACCTAATGGGCTTTAATGAGAAATTTGTCTCACTAATTAAGAGATGAATCAATTCAGTCTCTTATCATATCAGAATCAATGGCCAAATTTCATATAGCTTTATTCCTGAAAGAGGACTCCGACAGAGAGACCCCATTTCCCTATATTTATTTATGTTATGTGTACAAGGTCTCTCTGTTCTTGTTCTTGGTGCTCAACAGAAAGAACTCATCAAAGGAGTGAAAGCAAGCGTGCGTGGTCCTAGAATTACTCACCTACTCTATGCTGATGATAGCATATTATTCTTTAAGAACTTTTTGAGGGAAACGCAAAAGGTAAAGGAAATTCTCCAGCTTTTGAGCAATCTTCTTGTTAGAAAGTTAATTATGAAAAATCCAGCATTACTTCAGCACCAATAGTAACACAGATCACCCGAAACATTCGTCAAGTCTTTGGTGTGGAAGACAAATATGACCTGAGATCCTATCTTGGCCTTCCACTTATCATTGAAAAAGAAAAAGTCCCCACATTTAGATTTGTTAATGATAAAATGGCTAAAATAATCCAAGGATGAACTAAGAATCCATTATCCTTTAGAGGTAGAGAGATTTTCCTCAAATCAATTTCTCAAGACCTTCCTACGTATATGTAATGTTTCTACTTCCAAAAGGAATTATTGACGACATCACTGCTCATATTAGGTCTTCCTGGTGGTCTGGTAAGTAGGATATGAGGGGATGGGCAATTTTTTCTTGGGAAAAAGTTTGTAAAGCAAAGTGACTTGGAGGCCTAGGCTTCTGAGATCTCAAGATTTTTAACCTCGGGTTGGGAACCAAATATGGAGATTTCTTTAGAATCAAAATTCCTTGGCATTAAGAGTTTTCAAAGAAAATTATTTCCTCTCCTCTTCAATTTTGGATGCCAAAATAAGGGATAGGGCCTCTTATGGTTGGAACAATCTTTTCAAAGCAAAGGAGGCTCTAAAAGATGGCTTCTTCTAGAGGATAGGTTATGAGGAAGAGACAAAAATATTCATTGATAGATGGGGGATACATCTCGGATCACATGGTCTTGCTCTTACTGAGACAATAGTAACCCCCTTCAAATGTACAAATTTAATGACTCCAGATGCCGTAAAATGGGATGAAGCTAAGATACAATAGGTTCTTACCCCATATGATACGAAAAAAATCCTAGCAACCTTTATTGCCCCTACAAAAGAATGATAAGTTATTCAAGAGCCACTACAGTAGAGGATGTTATTCAGCAAAGTCAGGATATAACTAGCTCCTCTTTTTGAAGGGTCTACCCATTGAACAAGGGAAATATGGAAAGCACTCAGCAAATTCATACCTTGCACAAAATTTTTATATTTGGATGGAGGTTGTGCCATGAGACAATCCCTTTGGGGGGAAAATGAGGAATTCTTACATCTCTGAGGGGATATTCCCCATGTATGGTAATGAATTGGAAATGCTATTACATGCTTTAAATGATTTTATTAAATCTCGATCTATCTTGTAAATCTTAGGGCTTAACTCCTCCATAATTGACTTGCAAGGAAATTTATGTAGGGAATGGTTAAAATGTGCTATATCCCTACTTAACTTGGAGGGACTCACCAGACTCATTGTGCTTCTGTAGAATGTCTGGAATTGTAGGAACAAATGGGTGCATGATGAGGATATACAGGAGGATAGAGACATGGTGGTTACCTAATGGGGGCTGTGTCCAAAATTTAGTGAAGCCAACTCTAATGGCTATTTCTCTTACCCTTATTAAAGGTCGACAAAGTTTCACCAACGGAGTCGTCTTAACCAAAACTTGGTCAAAATTAATATGGATGGACATTTAGGCCATTGAAAGCCACCATTCTATTGGAATCGTTGCTAGAGATCATATTGGGATGGTCCAAGGGAGTATGCACCGCCAAATCGATCATCTCTTCACAGAGGAATCTACAAAAGTGATAGCCTTCACTCAAAGGATTAAGTTCGCCATCAAGAAGAGTTGGTCAAACTCCATTATTGAAGGTGATGCGATATCCATAGTAAACATTCTTTTAAATCAAAGAGAGGATGTCTCAACCATCGATTGTTTCTCGATGAAGCTCGCACCTTGCTGTCAAAGAATCGTGATCTCAAAGTCTTTTACGTCCATCGCAAGGAAAACTGAGTGGCTCACACTCTAGCGCACTGGGCTTTTCGAGCCCCAATCTGTACTGATTTTATTATGATGAACACGAGTGTATTAAGTCTGTTGTACTCATATATACTGTTGGAATTTAATGAATTAACTTTTTTTTCAAAAAAGTAATTCAATAACATCATTGATATAAATTTCACAATACTCAATTAGCATATTGTCTCAATCTTAAATTCAAAGTTGAAGTTTTTATCATTATAATTTATTAGTTTTATTGATCAATCGAAATTCGTAAAAAGGGGTGAATTGACCTTTTTGAAAATAATGGTAGAAGTAATATAAAATAAAAAAAAATCATAATGATTTCAGAGTGGTTCAACTTCTAAACCAAGTCTACATCCAATACCTTAACATCCACACTAAGGATTTCTGAAATCTACTAGATTTACTAATCTTTGAGGACAAGGTTTAACCTTACAACAACACACAAAATTTATACCCAAAACCTTACTTGCACTATCATCACAAGAGGAATTACAGATTTAACAAAAACAAGTAAACCCCACAAAGGAAAATATGCTTGCAAATAATAAGAACTCACCAAAATCAAACTTGAGAAAATTAAACAAAGTAGCTCACATGTGTGTTACAAAGAATATGGAAATTTTAGCTAAAAAACTCTTTTGATGTTAGTATGATCTTTCAATAATATTTCATGTCTTCTAATACCATTCTAGCCATTTGGAGCCATTGGTGGTTAATTAGATCCATTAGAATCATTAATTTTGAGAATTAAATACTCACCTAAAACTTTGGTATTGATACCAGGTAGTAGGTATCGAAACCAAGCATCTTAATAGTAAAAAAATAGTCGTTGAAACCCTTAGTATCGATATTGTTTTAGTGACTATCCATATTCACCTATTGGTATCGATATCAACACATTGGCATTGATACCAAAAACATGTACTGGAAAATGAGTATTGATACTGATTTGCTGGTTTCGAGATTGATAGGAGTTTTTGGCCAAAGTTAATTATTTTGAGCATAAAACGTCTATTCTTCTAGAGGAGATGACAAAGGAAATGGAGGCATAAGATGATGACACATCAAACGAACGTCATTATTAGCATTTCCCAAGCTATGGTCGATGGTGTCCATTTGAGCACTTAAGTTCTCAAAATTTTGAATCATGCAGTCATACATGGTCTTTATGGTAATCTCCTCATGAGGTGGTGGCACGAGAGGTTCTTCCAATTTGTTGTATTCTTCCTCAACATCATCCAAATGTTATCTTCTATAGGGACCCACATTCACCAGAATACTCATTGAAATCCAAATTGTCCTTGTAAGGCAATTTGATATCAATGACACTAACAAGAGTAATGGAGGGGTCAAAAGGAGTGGTTACTCTAAGTTTATCCCTAAAGATAAAACTAAGGATACATCCATATGGAAGAGTTTTTGTATAGTTTACTCCTTTAGAGACAATATCAAGAAGCTCAAGAAAGATAATCATGGCACAATTTGGACGAATTTGATGTTTGACATGATAAAACCACCAATAGTCACATGTACACAGTTTGGAAGTAGGGTTATCATTGGGAAACTTATCCAGATTTACATGTTGATTTTCTTTGAAGGACCATCATTGTTAATATTTAAAAAACTAGCTAAGAATGAGGGACTAAGAGTAAAAGTGTTCCCGTAAGATATGTCTAAATCCCAAAAGCCTTGTTGATATTATTATCTTCATGGATAAGAATTAAATTGCAAATGAATACACAAACAAGATTTGGATTCACCTTATGAGGGATACTAAATGAATCCAACAACCACAAGAAACAAATGTTTCAAAAATAGTGAATTGATAAACCCATGACATAAGGAAATTCAGATCAATGGTTCTCTTGGTTTGTGGGGTTTAGTTTTGAAGAAACAATTGTATATATTAAAGGCATTAGAATCCCTAAAACAAAAATTCTCAAAGCTTTATGAATTTGAAGACTGATTTGGTCGAGATGAGCCTTTAGTCCTAAAATCTTGAGGTTTCTCTGTTGGAAGCATTTTTGGATAAAAAACATTGGCTAATTGAATGACAAATTTTGTGGGTATTTTATCAAACACTTGGTGTACAACGTAACGACAACGGTTTTAAGAGAAAAAATGGTGAATAAGTTATCCTCATACATTAAAAACATGCATGTATATAAATTAATGAGCAACCCAATTACATAAAAGATATTAAGATTTTCTCATATATTAAAATATTTCATAACCCATATATAAAAAATTAATTGTTTTGAATGAATCATCTAATTTAAGCAATGATAATTTTTTCAAAAGATATGTAAATAATTTTTGAAGGAAAAAACAACTTCAAATCATGATTTGAATCATTAAAGAATAAAAGAATTTGGAAATTTTTGGGTTAGGATTCATGCTAAAATTAACTTGATATTTGATGAAAATGAGATGATTTTGAAGAAATTTTGATGCAAGTTGTAACACCCTAAACCCGAATGGGCCTAAAGTGTCATATTGGGCCACCGAAGCAACCCCTAATTTTGAAAACTTATTTGTTTTCTTTTTAAACATACAAAAATGATATCATAAAAATATAAAAACAATTATGAAAACATTTTTATAAACTGGAGCTCCATGACACATAGTTGAAATCAAAATAAGATAACTTTGTCTCATAAATCTGAATAGATAAGCAATGTCCTATGAATACATATACCCACTAAAGCTACAGTACAATACTCTGAAGGAGATGCTGGAAATCCTGCTGTGAAGGTGCTCCATGAACAGCTCAGCTACTAACCGGCTAATGGAAAACATTCGAAGGCTGAGCTTGCAAAGCCAGTAGTATAATTGCTAATCAAGAGCAACATTAAGAGTTTTATAAACACAAATATGTTAAAGACAAGGTACTAAGCAGTAGGTACATGTATGATCTAGATCAAGTGCTACCTACTTGAGGCTTAGATGTTCTATAACCAAAGTAGGAGTCTCACGCTTCCCTAAATCCTCTGTTAAGGGCTTAACCATGAGTATACCTCTAAAGGGTCACTAACTTAAATAACTGTCTCTGATGCGCATTATCTAAATACAATGCTGATGATCATGTGCACTATCTAAATGTAATATTGACTCTAATGTGCATTATACACTAGTTGAGGTAGGCGCCATGATGTGGCTGAGGCGCCATGAGCACACATCTCTCTAGTCTACCACTGTCATTAGTGTGTGACACACGACATCAAATAAACAAGTTGTGGCAGCCGTTATAAGGTGATTGCGGGTTCTGTATCTCAGAGCTCTACGCCTTTAGCCTTCTTGAATACCCTCGGGTACTCTATGGTGAGATTTAGAACTACATCGAAAACGTACACCCCGTTAACTTCCTCAGTCGAGTCTTGGGCCATCTGCGCCCACCTGGGAAGAGAAGTGCCTTGGCACTGACTGATATATACCTGGACATCCTAATTAACAAGGCAATCTTCCTTTTGTTATAGTAACTCGGGTGTCATGACTATTTCCCGAGTGACACACACAAAGGCTAGTTTTATGGCATCCTAACTGTTACTATTTCTATCTTTTCTAAGTTATTATTGATCTTGTTTACTAGTCTCTCTAGTTGCTATCTCTATTGTTCTCTCATATAGAATGTTAAGTGAGGATTTATTATTCTATTACTACTAATAATTTGGGATGATTTGGTTGTTTGTTAATAAAGGGTATTTTAGTCACTACTCTAACTCTAGAGAAATTTCTATTCATTCATTAATTCATGACAACTAATGTGTTTTCTTTTACTGACAATGATACTGGCTTGGCCGAAACGTGAGTCAAGTTTATTTCTGGGTAGCAATACTCTATTTGTTCTTACTACGCTTTCCCTCAATTTACTCTTGACTTAAAGGGACAACTATATGTCTATCACTCTCTGTCGTTCTTGCGGTATACGAATCTACTATTCATAATCTAATTATTTAATCAAACTGTTTTTCGGTACATCCTATGTAATTATTTTTTCATTTTTAAATACTCAATATATGTCCCACTGATGATTTCTTGGACGCTTTATGCCTTCTATGGTTACTGTGGTTGTAACCCACTCACAGAAGTTTTTCTAGGCCTATAAAAAGGGGGTTTGATAGCTAACGGATTCATCAGTTAATAAGGAAGTGATTTATCAAGATCATAATATTCAGATAAATCAGCAAAGTATTCAGGAATTATTTTATAAAATTTTATTTAGGATTCAAACATTCCTAAAGTGATTCCATTAATAAGGCTTATAAGATAATTTTAGTTATCTGATTTTTTAGAAAAGTTGGAAATCCAGTTTAATAAAGGAATGCAACGATTTACATAATTCTAGATTTCAACCATCTTAATATGTTTTAAATTCTAATCGCACTGTACAATTCCTAGCAAAGACGAAACTGATAAATTATGCAGGTAGAGAAACTTCACGAATATTTATTTCTTAAAACTGGATGCACTGCAGAATCAAACTGATCACCTTCAGAACTATCTTTAGGCAGATCATGAGGAGACGAACATGTATTTATATAGTATTTATTTAGTTCTTGTATTGTAATAGTATTAGGGATGATCGACTTACTTAAGTCATACTCTAAAAACCTCAGGGGCGTTACATCATTTAAAGTTTCACCGGTATCTTCAGAAGTTCTCCAAAAACATTTACTTAATCCAAGTCATGAGGGTATTTAGACCATTTTGGTATTCGAGGTAGATTTATACATTATAGAGCTTATGGGTATTAAGTCATTCCAGGGCTTGAGGTATTTTAGGTCATTTCTCACTTCAGGGGTATTTTGGTTATTTTACAGTTCAAGGGTGTTTTAGTCATTTCTTTCCATCTAGTCTTTCCATTTAATTCAAACTTGTCATTTATTTTAGTCATTTCAAACAATTTTTACCCATTGGGTGTTTGCTCACAAATCAGAAATTCTGGGTCTAGTTCCTTCTTAGATGTTATAAACTATTTATCAGAAATCTTCCGAACAAAATAGGAACTTAGTAGTTAAATCAGGAATTTATCATATTAGATACAAATTTTCAAGGTACTTTCTCAACTAGGGTTAATCCGAGCTATTTTTATCTCTTAGGGGTAATTCCTTAATGTCTTATCTAAGTATATTCATTGTTTCAATTTTTAATTAGAGTAATCAAATTTTAAGGGTTATGACGTTAAACGCTTTACTGGTTAATCACAGAGCTTGGAATTGTTCCTTATAAATCTTCTAATTTCTTATACGAGCCATCAGAGTTTAATTCACTTACTTTTTTTTCCATATTCGAATCGAGTTTAGAAATAATTAACTATACAAACGAGACAAAACATATTCATCCATGCACTTTGCAATACCGACATGAACCGTAAAGCATGCATAGGGTAGTAAAGTACAACCTCAATTATCTCAGATACATATCAACATAAATTGCATAAGAAATGGAGTTTAATTGCAAAAAACAAATCGAATTGACATGTTAATTGGTGAAAAATAGATTAATGGGTTTGAATTTGGGGAAACGGACCTAAAAAATTAACTTAGGATGTCGCAAAACAGTAGGATAAGTGTTCTAAAGAAAAGTTAATTACGGTAAACGGCTAGTCAATGGTCAACGTCTGGTCAACGTCTCAGCTAGGCTCGACTTAGTCCAGGTGGCTTGGCTCGGTCCATACCAGTCCATCTAATTCAGACCAATTCAGTTGGTTAGCAAACTACCAGGTTGACAAACGACGCCCATGCACAAGGAACGACGCGTACGGTGGCTTTGGTCGTTGGTTCAAAGCGAAATTTTCCAGATTTATAGATTAGTACCTCAGAAGTCTCGTGCATATGTTATTTTTTTGAAGAAACGCGATAGAGTGTCGAATTTTAAAATGTTAAAACTTTCCCAACGGTGAATGACGAGTGAAAATGGTGGAGAACAGTGAGGGGACACTACCGGTTGAGTGTTGAGCGTACAGGGATAAAGAGTTCAATTGTGGCGGTGGTAAGGCAAGCTGACGCCTTAGACAGTCAAAATCGAGGGATAACCGAGGCGTCGGGTGGGTTTTCAGCGTAGCCTTGGTGAGCTCCCTCAAGGTAAACACTGATGAATTCTGGGGTGGGGTTGGAGGGGTTTTTATCGAACGATGCGGTGGTCATGATGGGGTAGTAGAGCGTTGAACGACGGTCACATAGTGGATAATTGGGGAGGGTCGATGGGGAAGGCTTAGGAATTTAAGGATTGGGAAATTTAGTAATTTGAGGGGTTTTGGGTATTAAAACCCGATTTATAAGCCTTAAATATAATTTTAATTAAAAAAATCATAACATTACCTATCCTCAACAACTAGGGTATAGGCGACCATACCCTGTGGACATAAGTTCGACACCCCCAGCACCAACTCTATTTTTTCATTGACAAAAAATGAGGAAATTCAGGGTTAAGTCCCTAAACTTCTTACATATGCTAAAATGGGCTGCAAGTTATGAAATCTTGGAATTTGGTCCTTAAGTTTCTTTTAATTAAATTTGGTCCTCAAAATTTACACAAGTTATAAAAATGTGGGAAATGAACTTTAATCATTTCTTAAATCTCTTAGGTATATTTTTAAAGGGTTACGATTCCTTCTACTAAACCTTAACTAGCTGATTATGCATATATCCCTTCTTTGTCAAAATTCCAGAATCTAAACATATGTATCCTCATAAAACCAAATATACCTTAATTACCAATCCTTAATTAGAATAACACTTGTTTACTTTCAGTACAACATGTAGACATAATTGTTTCCTTTTATACGAGCATCATTACCTCGAGATTTACACCGTTACCAAGTATTCAAACATTTACTTTAATCTCATGCAGATCAAATCATTGAGGTGAAAAGCTCATCACTTATTGGGTTTCAAACTCATAAAATTAGAGCAAGAATGATTCCAAAAAAATCTTCAATTCAGTACATCAGTGGAGAACTTTAGGGGGTGAACACCTTATCACAACTTGGACCAAAATCATGCTCTTCAATCCACTTGGGTAGCAGTTCTTAATATCGGAACATCACTTATAAAGTTTGGATACAAGTTTATAATCACAAAATGTTTGGAGGGTAACAACCCAAATTCAGGTCGGGAGTCTAGTAAAAAATCTCGAACAAATAATCTCCCATATTACTCGGAGGGTAACTTCCAAGATTGGGATAAATACTGGCATTATTACCTTTTTTCACAGATTGAGTCATAACAGATAAGATAGTTTGATATACTTATTACATAATGCTTACTTGACATCAGTGTTCAGGCTTAGAAGAGTACGATCATAATCTAGGGCATGTACAGACCAGACCAGTCCAACAGGTTCAGATCATTTTAGTTAGTCAACACATTCCCCAGGATGACACATGATGCCCACAAACAGAGAGCGGCGCGTGCGGTGGCTTTGGTCGTTGGTTCGGTGTGAAATTTTCTAGATTCATAGATCGGTACCTCGAGAATCTCTTGATGTGTTAATTTTTTATGAAACACGGTGAAGTATGGAATTTTAAAATGTTTGAACTTTTTCAACGGTGATCGACGAGTGACAATGGTGGAGAAATAATGATGGGACACCATCGGTTGGTTTTCGAGCACACGAGGATGATGAATTCAATGGTGGCAGCAGTGAGGCAAGCCGACGCCTTGAACGGTCAAAATCGAGGGATAACCGAGGCTTCGGGTAGGTTTTTGGTGTAGCCTTGGTCAAACAATGACGAATTCTAAGGCGGGGTTGGAGGGGTTTTGGTCAAAGCGATATGGCGGTCACGGTGGGGGTGGCAGAACATTGAACGGTTGTCGGAAGGTGGAGAATCGGGAGGGTCGATGAGAAGGCTTTGGAATTTAGGGATTAGAAAATTTGGAAAGGGTTTAAGGTATTAAAGCCAAATTTATAAGCCTTAAATATAATTTTAATTAAAAAAATCATAACATTACTCTAGCCTAAACCGCCAGGGCATAGGCGACCATACCCTATTTTTTTCACTAACCAAAAAAATAAGGAAATTTAGGGTTAAGTCCCTAAACTTCCTATAGATGCTAAAACGAGATGTATGTTCTGAAATCTTACAATTTGGTCCTCAACTTTCTTTTAATTAAATTTGGTGTGTTACAATTATATAAATCTCTGATACTTGCTGGGCCTTAGGAACTCAAAATGCTATATGTTAAGATTCTACGGGCACTTGCTATGTAACACTTTCATATCGACTACTGAAAATATGACGACAACTATTGACTTTATAACATCTATATCTGTACTTCTATTGCGCAACTTTGATTCAATACTCAAACATGCTACATGACTGATTCTCATTTGCCTTGCGTCTTAGATACTAACTATATAATTGATTAAGCATCTAAGGTCTCAGAACTAGAATCAATCACTTGTTGAGCAAAACTAGCAACATCTGGCTCTCCTGGAGAGCACACATTATAAGGAAGATATTTTTCGCATCTGTATCCTGAATGAAGGATCCTGAGACTACGTTTGACACTCACTAACACTTACCACCATTAAGCTATTCGATGACGACTAACACTGGTCAACAACGTTTAATGTACTTGATCTCCTTTATTATGAAAAACCAAAACCCGCAATACTACACAGTGTTGTACCATGTTATGTATTGTATATAGCTTGCACTCATATACCAATACGAATAAATCACTAACGAGACTTGGCTCTCTAAACTAATTCACTTATTGTACATGCAAAAAGACATCTTGGTTATGCATGAGGGTTCACTGCACCTTGGGACTCACAACTCATTATAACACCTATAATAACTTTAGAATATAGGGTGAAATTTTGGAACTGTTATATCATAATGTACACCTAGCTAACTTACTCATTGCGAGTACTTGGGGAATCTTTTCCCAGTTAGAAACTAAAGTGTCGTGGCACTTGCTCAGACATATCCTGATATTTCTGGCAACAAGGTGATCTCTACATTAGCAAAGGTAACTTGGGTATTCTTAACACTCTCATGGAGATATCTTCCTCCAAGACTAAAACTAAGAGTACTAATTCTCTATGGGTCGATCACACAAGTCCTCTATTGATAATACGAAGACGTCCTTATAGTCTCGTGTCTAACTCTGACAACCCAAATGAATGTTCTCTTAAGGAAAACATAAGGGCAAAAGATTATGTGACTAAACATTTTCCTAGAGTTGATCTTCAAATCAACACGAAACCACCACCTATTCTCCTATCTTTGAATATAAAAACACATGTAGTAACCCCCTTTCTTTAAGTTGACTATCGAATCTAACTCGAGACCTTAACGATATTGAAGATAACCTTGTCTATTCTACTAGTCCCACTAACTAACTAGGCATTTAGATACTCTTGCCCAGATCCTTTACATGAATACCTTCCCAACTAGCTCACTTAACACCACTAAAGAGTGCATGCACCTATGTCTACTAGAGCAACAAGAAAAACTGAGGTACCTGAAATTTTACCTAACATCTGATATGTAACATCTACGCCCTGAACCTGCTTCTCTATGATATGTGAAGCTGAAACATTCTTAGCTACTGATAATATAATTTGTCGATCTGCTCCTCAACTCTCCTGTCTGACCATAGAACTAAAACCTCCTTGAGGCCCTCAACTATGCTGAGCTATTGAGACTGTTTCCCTCGATTTAGCTAAAACACCGCCACTTGAACTAAGGCAACTCCTTACCATATGCGCCAAGAATCCATCTCCATAACTCTTCCTAGAATGCTTAAAGAACATTCCTGAATGATTTTTTCCACACTACTCATGCTTTGGGTTAATAAAAAACTCTACCAAAGCTTCCCAAGCTTTCCAAAAAATATGGAATTGACAGTCTCCTACGAGACCCTACAACTAACCTTTGACTCAGTTGAAGTGAATGAGCTGAAGACACTCTCCTCTACTCAATATTATTACAGACCATCTAGGTTACTGACTAAGATATATCTACTGATACACGAGTCCTTGTACTTAGGGTGCCTGACTCACCTCATGCTCTACATAGAAAACACTATGAGTGGATCTTTCGCTAACTTCTCATTGATATCTAAATAGAACCCCTCTAGAACCTCTTTCACTTCAAGACTCGGTTACAACTAGCTCCAGAACATAAGGACTCAACCTAAGAAGATCTTTCTCTCATGTTTCTACACTAAGCGATCCCCTTAAACTAGTTGTGAGAATCGCATTCTTAATTCATCTATATACACATCACTAATATTCTTGCTCTAAACTCATCTGGAACTGATTCCACGTAGGAACTTATAGATGTAGAGCCATCTTCACAATCTTGCACCATTTGATAATATCACTCTAAGTAAAGTGGTGAGGTACTTCTGTTCACCCTCTAGGAAGGGTGAAGTTACCTTAAAGTTCTCACGGTCTCTATCTTAACCACTGATTGACAGAATCTGACCATCACCACTCAAACCATAGAAGTTGACTTTCTCATACCTTTTTAGTCTCTCTTATGGAAATTCTAATGGTACTAACGCACCCTGGGTAGCTGACTGAACTGTCTGTGTTATAGGAATAACGTTCAATACCTCTCTATGAGTGAAAATTAAACCTCTACAGAAGGTAACCTTTGTGACTCCCATACCTAACGGGACTTAAACACCCTTTTCCCTTGGCATTAACTTCTTACTATCTTTATCAAGATGGGATGCTATCCTCTCGATCCTATTCTAGGGAATACGCTAAAAAACTGTCTGTTATCGTGAATTTTACTATATTGTTTAAGAAATGGAGTACCATCATAATTCTATACTTATATAAGTACTCCTGCCTGTTAGGGGCATATATTCATTGACACCTTAAAAAAATAACCACTGGATCCTAAGACTGTCTCAACCCTATGCTTTGATACCACACTAAACGTAACACCCTAAATCTGAATGGGCCTAAAGTGTTACATTGGGCCGCCGAAGCAACCTTGATTTTCAAAACCTATTTATTTTCTTTTTAAACATACAAAATGGTACTATAAAACATGCAAAACAATTATTAAAATATTTTTATAAATTGGAGCTCAATGACCCATAGTTTAAATCAAAATAATACAACTATGTCTCATAAATCTGAATATACAAGCAAGGTCATATAAATACATACGCCCTCTAAAGCTACAACACAATACTCTAAAGGAGATGCTGGAAATCTTACTAAGACGGTGCTCCATGAACTGCTCAGCTACTAACCTACCAATGAAAAATATCCGAAGGCTGAGCTTCCAAAGCCCAACAGTATAATCGCTAATCTAGAGCATTATTAAGAGTTTGACAAACAAAATCATAATGAAGACATGGTTCTAAGCAGTAGGTACATGTATGATTTAGATCAAGTGTTACCTACTTAAGGCTTAGATGTTCTATAACTAAAGTAGCAGTATCATGCTTCCCTAAATCCTCTATTAAGGTCTTAGTCGTACACCTCCGAAGGGTCACTAACCCTAATAACTTCCTCTTCTACGCGTTATCTAAATGCAATAATAATGCTCCTATGCATTATCTGAATGTAATATTGACTCTACTATGCATTATACACTAATCGAGATAGGAATCAGAATGTGGCTGAGGAGGTATATCTCGGAGCACTCATCCCTCTAACTTAACACTGTCACTACTGTATGATACACAACATCAAAAAAATAAGTTATGGCGAGCGTCATGATGCAACTAAGGGTTTTGCATCTCGGAGCTTGCTTACCCCTTTAGTGTGCTTGAATACCCTCGGGTACTTTGGGGTTATATTCAGAGCTGTATCGAAATCGTACACTCCACCAAGTTACTCATTCCAGTCTTTGGGTATCTGTGCTCAGCTGGCAAAAGAAGTGCCTTGGCACTGATTGATATATACTTGGACATCCTAGAAAACATGAATTTTGTCCTACAACTAAAGTAACTCGAGTGTCCTAATTGTTTCCTGAGTGAAACACACAAATGCTAGTTTTATGACATCCTAGTTATGATTATTTCTAGCTGTTTTGAGTTATTATTGATCTCGTTTGCTGGTCTCCCTAGCTGTTATCTCACTCATTCTCTCATCTAGAACATTAAGTAAGGATTTATTAATCTATTACTACTAATAATTTGTGTTGATCTAGTTTTTCCTTTAATAAAGAGCATTTTAGTCATTACTCTAACTCTAGAGAAGTCTTTACTTATTCAGTACTTCATAACGATTACTGTGTTTTCTGTTTATTGAAAGTGATAATGGCTATCCTGATACTCTATTCATTCTGAATACGCTTTCCCTTAATTCACTCTTGAATTAAAGGGACAATTATGCATCCATCATTCTCTGTCGTTATTGCGGTACATAACTCTACTATTTCATAATCTAATTATTTTGTTATACTGTTTTCCGATACACCCTATGCAATGGTTTTTCATCCGTAGATTCTCACTACCTGTCCAACTAAAGATTTCTTGGACTCTTTATGCCTGCAATGGTTACTCTAGTTGTATCGCACTCCCACAAGTGTTTCTAGGCCCATTGGCCATTTATGTCCCCCATGGACTGAGTTCTACCATTACGGACAATCCATAGCTCTTTCAGACCTTAACTCGGTCGAATCGGATCATCCAAAGTGGATAATATCGATACCCCATTTGTAGCATCGATATCTTATGGTCAAGTATCGATACCCATGTGAGTATCAGTACTAAAAATGTATTATGTTGCTGAAATTATGGCCTAATCTCGAGACTATCACTCTTGGTCTCGAAACTAAAGGGGCATTATTGATACCTTCGTAGTAGTATAGATACTCCTTGCCTGAAATCCCTAATTTTTGCCTTAAATCATTTAGTATCGATACCATTTATCATAATATCAATACTTGAACAATAAATGGTTTATTTAGGCTTGATAAAACACCTAAAATCACTCTTAAGGCCATAATTTGGTTTCTAATCATGTGTTAAAACTCTAGGGATCTATATAGGGTCATAAAGTGTCTTAAGAACACATACTTTACATCAAATTCATCAAATACTCAAATCCTAGCAAGTCATCATCTTTATGAAAGCTTTAACACTCCAAAGGATTATAATACACTACCTTGTTGTTTAAATCCTAAAACGAAGCTTCTTGCTTAGCCACACTCATTCCCTTTGTGTTTTGGATGAAAACTCCCATTTTTCTCTTGAAAACAAGGAACCCAAGGCTTAATTCATTAAAATGATATTGTTGGAGGGATTTAGAACGAAAATGAAGTATGAAAAATGCTCAAAAACCCACCTTTGAGATATGATTCTAGTGAGAAGGAAAAGAAAAAATGAGAAAGGAAGAAAAAATGAAGGAAAAGGTGAAATGAGATATATAAAACCTCGCATCCTTGAAAAATGGGATAATTACTTTTTCGGTCACTCATTCTCTTCTCACTATTTTAAAATCTCCTTTTTATGGTTAATTGGGTCCAACTCCAACCCAATTAAACCCATCAATTAAATTTATAAATTCTAGGAGGTCGACTTATCTCTCTAGTAAACCCAAAACTACTAGCCCGAGATTTAGGTGTTATAACTCTCCCCCCCCCCATAAAAGAATTTCATCCTCAAAATTTACTTGGATTGAATAACGACTTATTCTGGTTATCCTGACACTGAATACTTAAAATGTTCCACAAAAAAAGTGTTACTCCAAGACTCAATTACAATCACTGAACCCTTCACTGGTTAACCTTACTCAATCGAGTTAATTTATTGCACAATTATATAAATCTCTGATGATTGTTGGACCTTGGTAATTCGACATGCTACAGGTCGAGATTCTACGGGAACTTTCTATGTAACACTCTGATGTCGACTACTGGAAATAAGATGATAATTCTTGACTTTCTAATATCGATATCTATGCTTCTGCTATGCAACACTGATTCAATACTCAACCATGCTACTTGATTGGTTCTCATTTTCCTCGCATCTTAGTTATACACTACACAACTGATCAAGGATCGAAGGTTCTCACAACTGGAATCGACCACTTGTTAAGTGAAAATAACAACATCTGGCTATCCTAGAGAGCACGCCTTATAAGGTAGATATTTTTTTCACAATTGTATCTAGACTATAGGATCCTAAGACTCTACGTTCTGCACTCACTAACACTTACCAGCACTGAGCTATTCAATGACGACTAACACTGGCCAATGACGCTTAACGTAATTAATCTCCTTTAGTATGAAACACCAGAACCAACAGTACTACGCAATGATGCACCCTACTGTGAGTTGTATATAGATCGTATTCATATACCGACACGAAGAAATCACTAGTGATGCTTGCCTCACTAAATTGATTCACTTATTGTACATGCAAGAATACATGTTGGTGACGCCTGAAGGTTCAATGTACCTTGAGACTCACAAATCATTATAGCACCTATAATACCTTTAGAATATAGGGTGAAATTCTAGAATTGTTGCATCAAAATGTACACCTGACTAACTTACTCTTCGTGAGTACCTGGGGCATATGTGGCCATGTAGCAAAAAAATGCATTGGAACTTGTTGAGACATATTCTAATATTTCTGGAAACAATGTGATCGCTACACTGGCAAGGGTAACTTGGGTATTCTTAACACTCTCACGAAGATCTCTTCCTTCAAGATTAAAATTGGGATTACTAATTCTTTATGGTTTGATCACACAAACCCTTTATTAAAGATAGGAAAACATCATTATAGTCTCGTATCTTTCTCTTACAACCCACATGAACGTTCTCCTATGGAACACATATGGGCGAAAGATTCTACAACTAAATATTTTCTTAGAGTTTATCTTCAACTCAATAAGGAACCACCACCTATTCTCCTATCGCTGAATCTTGAACCCTAAGGCTAAAGTAACACTTGTGCTAACCCATTTCTTTAAGTCGATTACCGAATCTGACTCAAGCCCTCAAAGAATATCTAAAGTAACCTTATCTCTTCCACTTGGCCCACTAACTAGACACTTGGATACTCTTTCCCGTATCCTTTACATGACTACCTTCCAAACTAGCTCACTTCAAACCACCAAAGAGAGTATGTACCTATGTCTACTGGAGTAACAAGAAAAATGAAGGCAACTGAAAATATACCTGACATCTCATCTGCAATATTTATGCCATAAACTTGCCTCTCTATGATCTGTCAAGCTGAAATATGCTTGGTCGAATCGAGAACTGGTCGTTCCATTCATCTACTCTCTTGTCTGAGCATAGAACTAAAGCCTCCCTAAGTCCCTCAACAATGTTGAGCTACTAAGATCGTTTCCCTCGATTTAGCTGAAATACCGCCACTTGAACTAAGGCAATCCCTTATCATATGCGCCAAGAACCAATCTCCAATACTCTTCCTAGAAAGCTTAAAAGACATTCCTGGATGATTTTTTCCATACTTCTCACACTTTGGGTTAATAAAAAAATTCTACTAAATCTTTCTAAGCTTGCCATAGAATGTGGAGCTGACGATCTCCTATGAGACACTACAACTAACCTTTGACTCGACTGGAGTGAATGAGCTGATGTCACTCTACTCTACTCAATGCAATTTTAGACCATCTAGGTCACTGACTAAGATAGATCTACTGATACACGAGTCCTTTACTTAGGTTACTTGACTCACCCAACCAACTTATCCTAATACTCTACACAGAAAACACTCTGAGCGGATCTATTACTAACTTCTCTCTGATATCCAAATGAAGCCCCTCGGGAACCTCTTTCACTTTAAGGACTTGGTCACAACTAGCTCCAATGCATAACAACTCAACCTAAGAAGATCATTCTCTCATGTTTGTGCGCTGAGCGATCCCCCTAAACTAGTTATGAGAACTACATTCTCAATTCATCTATAAGCGCATCACTAATATTCTTGCTCTAAACTTGCCCAGAAATTGATTCCATGTAGGCACTTCTAGTTATAGAGCCATCTCCAGAGTCTTCCACCAACTGGTAATATCACTCTGAGTAAAGTGGTGACGTACTCCTACTCACCCTTTACGAAGGGGTAAAATTGTCTTAAAGTTCACATGATCTCTTTCTTAACCACTAATTAACTGAATCCGATCATCACCACTTGAACCATAGAAGTCGACCATTTGATACATCTTTAGTCTCTCTACTGGGAATTCTAATGGCACTAACGCACCCTGGATAGCCGACTGAACTGTATGTGTTATAGGAATAACGTTCATTACCTCCCTGAGAGAAAAAGTTAAACCTCTAAAAAAGGTCGCCTTTACGATTTCTACACCTAACGAAACTCTAATATCCTTTGCCCTTGGTATTAAATTCTTACTATCTTTATCAAGATGAGACGCTTGCCTCTCAATCCTATCCTAGGGATTACGCTGGAAACTGTCTGTTATCGTGAATTATACGATATTAATTAAAAAAAAGAAGAACCATTAGAATTCTAGACTTATACAGTTACTTTTGGCACTTAGGGGCATGTATTCACTAACACCTTACTAAAACTGACCATTGGGTCTTAGGACCAACTCAACCTGATGCTCTAATACCACTAAATATAACACCCTAAACGTGAATGAGCCTAAAATATCACATTGGACCGCCAAAGAAACCCTTGATTTTCAAAACTGTTTATTTTCCTTTTAAGCATGCAAAATGGTATCATAAAACATACAAAATAGTTATTAAAATATTTTTATAAATTGGAGCTCCATGGCAAATAGTTTAAGTCAAAATAATACAACATTATCTCATAAATCTAAATACACAAGCAATGTCATAAGAATACATATGCCCACTAAAGCTACAATATACTACTCTAAAGAAGATGCTGGAAATATTTCTACAACTGTACTCCACGAACTGCTCCACGGTAGTCCATGAGCTTGCAAAGCCCAACAGTATAATCACTAATCTAGAGCATCATTAAGAGTTTCATAAACAAAATCATACAGAAGAAATGGTAATAAGCAGTAGGTACATGCATGATCTAGATCAAGTGCTACCTACTTGAGGCTAAGATGTTATATAACTAAAGTAGGAGTATCACGCTTCTCTAAATCCTCTACTAAGGGCTTAGTTGTACACTTCTGAAGGGTCACTAACCCTAATAATTATCTCTGCCACGCATTATATAAATGCAATACTGATGCTCGTGTGCACTATTTGGATGCAATATTGACTCTTTTGTGCATTATATACTAGTTTAGTTAGGCATCATGATGTGGCTGAGGGGCTGCATCTCAGAGCACACATTCCTCTAGCCTACCACTGTCACTACTGTATGACGCGTAACGTCAAAAAACAAGTTGTGGTGGGCATCATAATGCGACTGAGGGTTCTGCATCTCATGCACCATTTAACCTACCTGAATACTCTCGGGTACTTTAAGGTGATATCCGGAGATGCATCAGAAACGTACACCCACCAAGTTACTCCATCGAGTCTTAAGGCATCTGCTCCCAGTTGGCAAGAAAAGTGACTTGGCATTGATTGCTATATACTTGGACATCCTAAAAAACAGGACAATCATCTTACTACTAAATTAACTCAGGTGTCTTGACTGTTTCCCAAGTGACACACAAAGACTAGTTTTATGACATCGTAGTTTTTACTGTTTCTAGTTGTTCTGAGTTATTACTGATCTCGTTTACTGGTCTCCCTAGCTGTTATCTCACTCGTTCTCTCATATAGAATGTTAAGCAATAATTTATCAGACTGTTACTACTAATAATCTATGTTCATCTAGTTTTTCATTAATAAATAACATTTTAGTCACTACTCTAACTCTAGAGAAGTCTATACTCATTCATGACTTCACGATGAATATTGTATTTTCTGTTTACTGATTGTGATATTGGCTGGCCCGATTCTTGACTTAGGTTTATTTCTAGGTAGTGATACTCTATTCGTTCTTAATACACTTTCCCTCAATTCACTCTTGAATTAAAGAGAAAATTGTGTGTCCATTCCTCTCTATCGTTCTTGCGATACACGACTTTACTATTTTATAATCTAATTATTCGGCCATACCTTTTGTTGGTACACCCTATACAATGGTTTTTCATCTGTAGATACTCACTACTTGTCCAATTGAAGATTTCTTTGATGCTTTATTCCTATTATAGTTACTATGGTTATGACCCACTCCCAAAAGTGTTTATAGGTCCATTTGGCCATTTATGTCTCCTAAGGACTGAGTTCTACCATCACGGACCATTTATAGCTCATTCGAGCCTTAACCGGGTACAATCAAATCATCTAAGATGAGTAGTATCTATACACTATTTGTAGCATCGACACTCTGAGGTCAAGTAGCAATACCCATATGAGTATCTATACTAAAATTGTATTTTGTTGGTGAAATTATGGCCCGATCTCGAGGCCATCACTCATGGTCTCAAGACTAAAGGGGCATTATCGATAATCTCGCAGCAATATCGATACTTCCTGCCTAAAATCCCTAATATTTTCCCAAATCCTCAAATATCGATATTATTCATCCCTGTATCGATACTCAAACCTATAATGGTTTATTTAGGCCCGAGATAACATCTAAAATAACCTTTAAGGCCATAGTTAGGTTTCTTATCATGTGTTGAAACTTTAGGGAGCTAATTCGGTTTATAGAGTGTCTTAAGAACACATACATTACATCAAATTCATCATCTATGGATGAAATCAAGTTTAAAACCCTAAAGGCTCAAATACTCAAATCATCGTGTTTATGAAAGCCTTAACAATCCAAAGGATTAGAAATACAATACCTTCATGTTTAAATTTTGAAATGAAGCTTCTTGCTTAGTCACACTCATTCCCTTTGTGATTTGGATGAAAACTCCGTCTTTCTCTTGCAGGAAAAGAACCCAACCTTTAATTCATTAAAATGATGTTACTTGAGGGATTTAGAACAAATATAAAGTATGAAAAAGGTTCAAGAACTCACCTTTGAGCTATGGTGCTAGGGAGAAGGAAAGGAAGAAATGAGAAAGGAAAAGGTGAAATAAGTGATATAAAAGCTCTCATGCTTAAAAAAAGGGTAATTAATATTTTGATCACTCATTCTCTTTTCACTCTTTAAAATCTCCTTTTATGGTTTATTGGGCCCAACTCCAACCTAATTAAACCCATTAACTAAATTTATAAATTCTACAAGGTCCACTTACCTCTCGGGTAAACCCGAAACTACTAGCCCAATATTTGGGGTGTTACAGCTCTTCACTCTTTAAAAGAATTTTGTCCTCAAAATTTACTTGGATTGAATAATGACTTACTTTGGTCATCCTGACACCGAATACTTAAAACGTTCTGCAAGAAATGCGCTACGCCAGGATTTAATTGCTATCATTAAACCATTCACTGGTTAACCTTACTCAATCGAATTAGTTTACTGCATAATTATATAAATCTCTGATGCTTGTTGGACCTTGGTAATTCGACATGCTACAGGTCAAGATTCTACGTGCACTTCCTATGTAAGACTCTAATGTCGATTACTGGAAATATGATGACAATTCTTGACTTTCTAACATCGATATATGTGCTTCTACTGTGCAACACTGATTCAATACTCAACCACGCTACATGATTGGTTCTCATTTACTCCATGTCTTAGTTATACACTACACAACTGATCAAGTATCTATGGTGCTCACAGCTGGAATCTACCACTTATTGAGTGAAACTAGCAACATCTGGCTCTGCTAGAGAGCACGCCTTACATGGTAGAGATATTTCACAATTGTATCCTAACTAAAGGATCCTAAGACTCTACGTTCTACACTCACTAACACTTACCACCACTGAGCTATTCGATGATAACTAACACTGGCCAATGACGCTTAATATAATTGATATTCTTTAGTCTAAAACACCAAAACTGTGGTACTACATAATGTTGCACCCTGTTATGAGTTGTATATAGCTCGCACTCATATACCAACATGAAGAAATCAATGGTGAGGATTGGCTAACTAAACTGATATACTTATTATACATGCAAGAAGACATCTTGGTGACGCCTGAGGGTTCACTGCACCATAAGACTCGCAACTCATTATAGCACCTATAATACCTTTAGAATCTATGGTGAAATTCCAAAGCTACTACATTGGAATATGCGCCTGGTTAGCTTACTCTTCGCGAGTACTTGGGGCATTGGCTATGCATATCCAGTTTCTGCCAAGGTAAAACTGGCAGTGCCTATGGCACTTGTTGAGACATGGATCCCAAGACTAATATTTCTGGGTCAAACAAGGTAACCGACTACACTGGCAAGGGTAAACCCTCATGAATTTTCTCCTATTTTCTCCTAGGGAACACATAGGGGCGAAAGATTCTGCGACTAAATATTTTCCTAGAATTGATCTTTAAATCAACAGGGAATCACCACCTATTCTTTTATCTCTGAATCTTGAACCCTAAGGTCAAAGCAACATTTATGCTAACCCATTTCTTTAAGTCAACTACCAAATCTGACTCAAGCCCTCAAAGAATATTTAAGGTAACCGTATATGTTATACTAGGCCTACTGACTAGACACTTAGATACTCTTGCCCTTATCTTTTACATGAATACCTTCCCAACTAGCTCACTTAACTCCACCAAAGAGTGCATTCACCTATGTCTACCAGAGCAACAAGAAAAACTGAGGTAATTGAAAATTTTCCTAACATCTCATGTGCAACATCTATGCCTTAACCCTGCCTATTTATGATCTATTAAGCTGAAACATGATTGGTCGAATCGAGAACTGGTTGATTTGCTTCTCTAGTCTTCTTTCTAAGCATATAAGTAAAACATCTCTGAGGCCTTTAACCATTTTGAGCGACTGAGATCGTTTTCCTTGATTTAGCTGAAACACTACCACTTGAATTAAGGTAATCCCTTACCATATGTGCCAAGAACCCATCTCCATTATACTTCGTATAAAGATTAAAGTACATTCCTGGATGTTTTTTACTACACTGTTCACACTTTGGGTAATAAAAAATTCTACCGAAGCTTCCCAAGCTCACCACAAAATGTGGTGTTGACGGTCTCATTTGAGTCCCTACAAAAAATCTATGACTCGACTGGAGTGACAGAGTTGACGACACTCTCTTCTACTTAATACAATTTTAGACCATATAGGTTACTAAAAAAGATAAATCTACTAATACATGAGTCTTTGTACTCATGGTTCCTGACTCACCCAACCTACTTATCCTCATGTTCTACACTGAAAACACTGAGCGAATCTTTCACTAACTGCTTACTGATATCCAAATGAAGACCCTCAAGAACCCTCATTCACTTTAAGGACTCAGTCAGAACCAGCTCTAGAGCCTAACGACTCAACCTAAGAAGGTCATTCTCTCATGTTTGTACAATGAGTGATCCCCCTAAACTATTTGTGAGAACTACATTCTCAATTCATCTATATATGTATCACTAATATTCTTGCTCTAAACTCGCTCGAAAACTAATTCCACGTAGTCACTTCTGGTGTAGAGCCATTTCCATAGTCTTTCACCAAATGATAATATCACTTTAAGTAAAGCGGAAACACCTCCTACACACCTTCTAGATAGGGTGAAGTTGCCTTAAAGTTCTCATAGTCTCTCTCTTAGCCACTGATTGACTTAATCTAACCATCACTACTTGAAGCATAGAATTTGAATGTCCGATACCTCTTTATCATCTCTACTGAGAGTTTTAATGGCACTAATGAACCATGGGTAACTGACTATACTCTTTGTGTTCTTGAAATAACGTTAACTACCTACCTGAGAGTGGAAGTTAAACGTCTAACTCTTCTCATACTGCTCGACACGGTGGTGGTCGTACACAATAATTGTCCGCGTGTTCTCCCACTCCCGAGTTTGGTCTATGTTTCGACCTCATCCGCATCCGCGTCTGTTGTTTACTTCTCGACAGATTACATGGTTCCATGGCACGATTCTTTCGATCCATTCAGACTGTGGTAAAACCATCCCTCCTTGTTGGTGACGCAAACCTTCCACACAGCATCGTCGATCTCTCACTTGGTTACCACTATCGCTACCATGCCCGACCAACCCGAGAAGTTTCGAATCCATTAACGTTGAACCATTACTAATGTGGCATCTCGTGTTTGGATTTTTAAAGGATTTTGACAACGGGTTTTCGTTGAACATTCCACCACCGTCGGCAGCCGGCTATGCTTCATCCTCATGACAAACTCACGACTTGCACTCACCTTCACCTACATTTACCACAAGTTCAAATGACGCACCTACGCCCGACGATGGGGCACCCGAACACGTTCATTCATCTAAGCGCCATCATCGTGATTAAACTTATTTCATTCCAATTGAGGAAGTTCTACAAGGTTATCTCGACTTTGACGATGAGGAAATTTGGCGGTTTGATGGCATTCGACACCTCAAATTTCAGGTTTGCAAATATATTCACGATCGACCACTAGATACTTTACATTTGCATGATTCAATTAGGACTTATTTTAATATGATTACCTGGAGACTATATTATGAGATTTGATGTAGTAATTATTATGAGTTAGTCTTTGAATTTCCTTTAGATTGCTTGGTGAATATTTTACTATGTCTTTGGTGGATTTCAACTTTTCTATGGGGTTCGTGATGGATGTCTCTGACCATGATTTTCTAAATTTTTTTACATGAGATCCTGTAGGATTTTAATATAGACATAGCTTATGAGGCGCTCACCAGCTCGACGGTTTCTACTTATGATTCTCGTACCACCAAAGGGTGGCATATTCACGATCCTGCTCTCTGCTACATACAACGATGTAAAGGTAAACTTGGGCTTTTGGTTCGCCCACACCTTCGAGCGTATAGTGAGCTCTGATTGGCCACTCATTCCCAACACTTATGTCACTCAGTTAGCATCTCATTTATTTTCATCAACATTTGATACTAACCAATTTACATATGCTTTGGTAATGGACCCTTTGGAAGTTAGGTGCTTGGACTCAATGTGACTCCTTGTTGGTACTCCCGATCCCCCTCACATTTTTCCTCCCAGCATCATTACCACATGCAATGCACGTGTATTTCTTCAGAGGGATCCACAAACTATGACACTGGAAGAGCACCCTCAATCAGAAGTGCACAACAAAATCCACAAAGTGCACGACCTCTCGGATTCCATCGAAACCAACCTTGCCGAGATTCCCTCATATCTTCGCCCGAGACCTTCTTGACGGGGACGCAACCGCGACTATGGTTGATATTGATCGGGGAGTATTCTCACCCTCTCTCTTTTGTATTTTATTCTTTCCTTCATATTGGGATAATATGATTTAAGTGAGGGGTAGCATTTGCATCAATTTTCACTTTGCTTATTCGATTGTTTGAAATTTGGGTTTTCTTGATTTAGTGTGTTGAAATTGCTTATTGTCTATCTCTTGTTTCTTTAATTTTCTTGTATTTCCATGTTTTGATATTGGTTTCATTAGAATTTAGGATACATGATAGCATGTTATTACTTTTTTTTAAAAATTTTTCTTGGAATTTCATTTATTTGTTAGTTGAATCGATTGCATAGCGCAATTAAAACCTTTCATGTTAGTTTTGAGCCTAATAAGCTTATATTTACATTCTTGCTCTTTTGTTTTATTTGAGTGTGCCAACTAATTATTTGCATTCTAGAACTTGTAGCGTTAAACTTTTCAAGACTACATGATTGAATATGATGTTTTAATGTGTTAGAGAATTAGGATTAAAACTTTTCTCTTCCAAAAAATAAATGGCTTACTTTTTGTTTATTTTCCCCTTAGATAACCAAATTTGAACCTTAATCCCATTCTTAGTTTTACCACTTTAATAAACCGAAATGGAATCCAATCAGCATCGTCTAGAAGGCCTAATTAGTAATTGCGTAAAGACAGAAGATTCATCCACGAATTCAAATTTAAATTCGGGATTTATCTTTAATTTTAGGATTTAATTTTAAGAATCTTTTAGGATTTTTAATATTATTTTAGGGTTTTTCAGGAGACCATAAATATCCCATCGAGGTAAACCTAAAAATATATCTCAGATTCATTTGTTCTTTTTTCTCTAGTTTTATAAAAGTTATTTTTTTTATATGTTTTCTTTATTTTTCTTTAAAGTTTTCTTTATTATTAAAATGTTAAGTATGGTTTCTATCGTGCTTAGCTAAGTTTTTCATAAGATAAAGGCTGAAACAATGACTCAATTCCTAACGTGAGAATTGAAAAGTACCTCATACCCTTCGGGTTAAATTTCTCAATTTTTTGGAAACTAGATTGGCAAATGGTCTTTCTTAAAATCAAAATGCTTTCACTTTAAAAATAGATTTTGGCTGGGATGTTGTTATGGTTATCGTTGGGATTATATAATCAATTTATTCAAACTCCCTTGAACACACTTAGCAATAACACGCTAAGGGGAAATTGGGATTGAGTTCAAATTTCATAGAGAAAGCATAATTTGAGTCGGGCTTTTCCAAGCGCTTTTATATTGTTTTGTGTTAATAACGATAGTCACAGTTGATCTGAATAAGGATTGAGATTTCTAAAACATATTTAGGAAAATCAATCACCAAAGAGAAAATTGAGCTGAAGGATTGAACCTTGAGGTCTTAAACCGGCATTTAACTGAAGTAAAATCCTATTCAATGATCAATTGGAATTTGAGGCAAAGCGGAAGCCTGAGGTTGTTTTTAATCATCTTGAATTTTTTATTTAATTTCCTTTCTTTGATTCTTTTACTTTCTTTACAAATCTTTCTATCAACCTCTATTTTTACTTGTTCTTTTCGCCGCCTAGTTCAAGAATCAAAAGCAATCTACGCCAGCATATTCCTTAGTCCCTTTAGATCGAGCCTTACTCTCTCACTATATTATTTCCTATTTTATATTTTTGAGATTAAGGATATTATTTGACATTAAAACGATGTGTGTCAATTCTCGTGGTCAATTCTCGTGCTCATGCTCGTGGTCGTGGACAAGGCTTGAGGCTCGTGGCAATATGTGTCTACGAGACATCCGCGCAGATTCTATCTTTTAAGAGAAAATTTGTGAGAATTTTTTTAGCATAAAAAAGATTGTGAAAGAATTGATTCTAATATTTATAGGCTGCAAAGTGTCCTAGATTGATTTAAATTTCATAGGGTAACAGCTGATTAATTAGCTATTAATTTTATTTTTGAAAATTTAAAATTTGAACAGTCAGTTTTTGAAATTATGTATGTGAAACGTTAGATGTCTTGAGAATATTTAAGTTTTGTTCAGAGTGTTTATTGTGCTAGTTACAAAGTAGTTACAAGAGTTAATTACAGGAGTTAATTTGCTATTAATCAGACAAAAATTAAATTAGGAAATTAATAAGATTTATATCTGATTTTTTTGTGGACGATTTTCCCCAGAACTAAGTCTATAAATAGAGAGGCTTCCTAAGCTTATCAACTCACTCTCAACTCTAACATATCCTCTCATTATAAAGCATTCCAAGCTTCCTTTCTCTACTATTATCAGAAAAGCAGTACCATTGGTAGTCCACTCCAGTTTCGAGTGTACGAATTCTCAGAGAAACCATGTTAACCTCAAGGAACGATCCACCTATCTCAGCGATTACACACATCATGTCGAATTTGTTTCTAAGGTAGTGGTTTTCACCACGACATGATTTTGGTTGTTCATTTGTTCATTATATTTTATATTATCCTGTCAGTACTGACGTCTCGTTTTATAGTATTTATTTTTAACAATTTAGAAACAAATTCATTACTGCAAAATGTTGACACCGTTGAGCAAGTTGATTCTCGATCTTTCAAAGCTTGATGCATTGGATGGATCCAATTAACTAAGGTGGCCCCAAAGCATTTTAATCTTCTTCAAGCAGCTTGATTTGGACTACGTGCTGCTAAAGCCACCACCACTTTCTACTATGACGACAAGTTCAGTTGCACCTGATACTACCTCTACTGGGGACGAGGCTTTACTTTGCCGCTGATGCTCCTGAAAAGTATAAGAAAGATAACAAGACGGTGTGAGGACATCCCCTGAGCCACATGTCAAACAAGCTCTTTGAGATGTTCCTCAAAGAAAGAAGTGCAAAGATAATTTGGGCACACTAAAAAAAAAAGTATGCGTTGATGATGTGGGCATCAAGAAGTACGTTGTTGGCAAGTGGATGAGATTCCAGATGACCGATGACAAGCTGATTATGGATTAAGTCCATGATTATGAAAAGCTAGTATCTGACATCCTTATTGAAGGAATGTAAATGTGCGAGGTGCTACAAGCTAATGTCCTGATCGAGAATCTGGCCAAGTCCTAGTCCGATTACCGTAACTATCTCAAACAAAAAAGGGAAATTTCACTTTAGGAGGTGGTGGGCCACATAAAGATAAAGGAGGCTAACGATTTAAAAGATCATGTTACTAACTCTATTGGTTATTTTTTCTTTATATCTAATTTGGTTGAGTTTGGTGTTGCCTCAGGGTCTAAATTCAAAAGGACCACGAAAAGAGGAAATCAAAACAAAAAGATAAAACCTCAAAAGGGCACCAACTTCAAGAAACCAAGAAAACCCAAAGCTGAAAGGAAGTATGTCAAGTGTTATGTGTGCGGTCTAGTCAGCCACAAAACTTACCAATGCCAACATCGGTCAGACCGCCAAAATGAGAACAAACCGCAAATGAATGTTGCATAGAACAATATTGATAATGTCATCTTAGGGATGGTTTGAAAGGTTAATATGGTGGAGAACAATGTTGAATGGGCCATGGACGGACACCGATGCTTCAAGACATTTATGTGCAAGGAATGAAGTTTTCACCAAGTTTGAGGATGAGGACAAAGGTGAATGTGTGTACATGGGGAACTCTAGCAGCTCTGGAGTGCTTAGAAAAGGCAATGTTATACTCAAGCTGACTTCCGATAAAACTTTACCCTAAACAATGCTCTGTATATACTTGCCCTGCGTAAAAATTTAAAATATGGCTGACTTTTGAATAAGGTAGGAATTAAGTTAGTTTTTTACGCAGATAAACTTGTATTTTCCTGAAATGGTGATCATGTTGGGAAAGGTTTTTTGAATGAGGGTTTATTTATCATAGAAACTCAACTTATTGAGAATAAAGCTACCACTTCCGCTTACACTTATGAGACTATTTATATGTGGCATGCTAGATTAGGAAATGTGAATATTCACTCTTTAAAGAAACTGATAAAAATGAATTTCTGCCTAAACTATAAATAATTAGCTTTAACAATTGAGATATTTGTGTATAAGCCAAGCATGCTAAATCCCACTTTAACACACTTTCTAAGAGAGAGACTGAACTATTATAACTTATACATATTGATCTACCAGACTTTAAAAACTATAAAGTAATTGAGGAAAACACTATTACATTACTTTTGTAGATGATTACTCGAGATACACATAAGTATACCTCCTAAGAACTAAAGATGAGGCTGAGGACTTCTTTCTTATTTATAAGGCAAAAGTTGAGAATCAATTAGATAAGAGAACAAAATGGGTTAGATCCGATAAAGGTGGTGAATATGGATCAAAATTCTTAAAAGAGATGTGTGAGAAGAATGACATAATTCATGAAACCTTTGCTCCTTATTTTCCTCAACATAATGGTATAGTCGATAGGAAAAATAGAAATTTAAAAGAGATGATGTTTTCATTATTGATAAGTTCTAGGTTAGATGACAACATGTGGGGGGGAAGTCATTCTATCAGCAAATATCATTTTGAACCGAGTACCTCAAAATAAATTTTATTATACGACATATGAATTATAGAAAGGCTACGCTCCAAATCTGCAATACCTGAAAGTGTGGGGGTGTTTGGCTAAAGTTGTCATACCACACTTTAAGAAGTCCACCAATGGTCCTAAAACCGTTGATGTAATGTTTATAGGGTATGCAACAAATAGTGTCGCATACACGGTTATGTGTTTACAAGACCACTCTATTTGTGAATCTAGGAATGTTGTTTTCTTTAAAGATACTTTTTCACTAAATAGACCTAGATTAAATGAGGAAACACAAATAGAAAGATTACCATCCACTTCTTCTAGTTTACCTGCTAAGTGTTCTCAAGAGATTGAATCTGAGCCTAGAAGAAGTAAAAGATAAAGAACTGAAATATCTTTTCGACCATACTTTATCAATTCATTTATTTCTGAGATAAATGATTTAGACTCAATATCTGATCCAATAGCTCAAATATTTTCGTTAGATGAGGATCCTAAGACTTATGAGGAAGCTATAAGATCTATTGGTGTTATTTTCTAGAAAAGCACTATTAATTATGAATTGGAATCAATAATGTCTAATCATACTTGGGAATTGGTCGACTTACCTGGATAATATTTCAACTCTATTCAGAGTGTTTATTATGCAAGTTAAAAAGTAATTATAAGAGTTACAATAGTTAATCACAGGAGTTATAAACAGTTATAAATTAAAAGACGAATCTGGACTGCTTTAAGGCCATATTCATTCCTTCATAATAGGAGTTTCAGATAGAGTTTAAATTCAGTAACTAATTAGATGTATATCTGATTTGTTTGTGGATCATTTTGCCTTGAACTAAGCCTATAAATAGAGAGGCTTTCTAAGCATCTCAACTCACTCTCAACCCTCACGTATCCTCTCAATGTAAAGCATTCCTAGCTTCCTTTCTCTAAAAACATTATAAGAGCAGTACCACCGATAATCCACTCCGATTTCGGGGGTATGAATTCTCTAAGCGATAGGGTTAACCTCGGGGGATGATCCACCTATCTCAACATTTACACACATTGGGATGAATTTTTTTCTAAGGCAATTGTTTTCACCATGACACAGATTTGGTTGTTCGTTTTTGCTAAAAAGGCATCAGAGGCCCCTGAACTTTAAAAAAAAAAACCAATGTGTCCCTTATCATTTTTTTGGATCAATGTGGCCCTCCAACTCGAAAAACATTCTATGTAGCCCTTTGACCAACGTTTTTTGTCGTTGACCAACGTCTCAGTTACTTTGTGCTTATGTGTCATGTCAAGTAGCCCAACATCATATTTTTAGCGTTCAATTTGGCCCTCCAACTCACAAAATAACTCAATGGACCCTTTGACACTGTTTAATGTTGTTATAAATGGGAAAATTATACTATTTATCACTCAACTATCTTGTTTCTCCAATTTTAATCACTAACTTTAAAAGTTTTTAATTTTAATCCCTTAAATTACACCTATTTTAAACATCATGACTTATTTTATTAATATTTATGTATGATGTGGCATTCATTATTCTTATTTTATTAATATATGATTAAAATAATATTAATTAAATTAAAATTTCAAAAAGTGTGATTAAATTAATTACAATAAAAATTTTGAATCAAATGGGGTTTAAATTTTTATATGAAAAGTTCAACTTGTTATTCATCATTTTTTGAAAAACCCAATTCCGGATTAGACTCTATCGCGTCAACTGCCGCTCACCAACAATAGAGAATAGAAAGTTAGTCTTTTACGAGAGTTTATAATTTTGAAATTTTAATTTAATTATAATTTTGAGAATATTTTTTGATTTAAATATAATTTTAAATTTAATTAAATTTATTTTAATCATATATTAACAAAATAGGAATAATGAATGTCACATTATACATAAATATTGATAAGATAAGTCATGATGATTTAAAATAGGAGCAATTTGAGGGGTTAAAATTGAAAACTTTTAAAGTTTAGTGATTAAAATGGGAGAAACAAGATAGTTGAGTGATGAATGGTGTAATTGTCTCATTTATAACATCATTAAACAAAGCCAAAGGGTCACATTGAGTTATTTTGTGAGTTGGAGGGCCAAAACGCTAAAATTATGATGTTGGGTTGCTTGACGTGCCATGTCAGGAGAAAGTAACAGAGACGTAGGTCAATGACAAAAACCGTTGGTCAAAGGGCTACATTGAATTCTTTTTTTTTTTTTGAGTTGGAGGGCCACATTAATCCAAAAAAAAAAGATATGGGCCACATTGATTTCTTTTAAAGTTCAGGACCCCCTAATGCCTTTTTGTCTTCATTTTTTCACTATATTTTATATTGATATGTTACTACTAACGTCTCGTTTTGTAGTATTTATTTCCAACAATTTATAAACAAATTCATTATAGCAAAATATTGACATCGTGCCTAAGTAACTAATTCTGCTATTGCTCTTGTGAGATGGATTGCTCATCATCACTATGTACTAGTTCAAGATATGTTCACTAGTGCTTTAGTAACTAATTCTGTTATTGCTCTTCTGAGAAGATTATTTTTTGAGTTTCAAAAGAATTATTTTACATTAATGGGGGAATGTTGGTAATGCGTTAAACACTATCTCACATCGAGTGGGAACTACCATTGGGCTTGGGTATTTATAGTGTTCATTCTTCTTTTCTTTGTTGAGTGATAGAGAACAAGAGACAATCTTGCGCACTACAGCCACCACCGTTTGTTCGTCTCATCTCGGCTCATGACAATACGTGTATTTGACACGTTCGCGTCGATTCTATCTAGGTTACAAAGTGTCCTGGTTCAATTTAAATTTCAAAAGGTAACAACCAATTAATTAGCTATTAATTTGATTTATAACTTTTACCCTTCCTTGTTCCACACTCATCTTTAGTTCCCATAGGAGAAACAATAGTATATGCACAATCTCCAATTTTGTAATCAGCAACACTTTTGGCTGTTGTTAACGACTTGTTTTGAGTACTTCCGGCGAGCGAGCTCCGCCTAGTAGGGTGGCCGTGGCAGTGCTCAGCGCCTGTCTAGGTTATAATAAAGGCTCCAGGATCCGAACAGCTACGCTTTACTTGCTTCCTTGCCAAACATCCCTTTGAGCTACTGCACCTATAATTGCTCCCTTTTTTTCATTCAACCAAATTGACAATACCACATTATCTTCGTAATTTCCATAACAATGTTTCTAAATTCTACATGTATACCCTTTGTTTTCTTTTAATTTACACATTTAAACTTGGAACATCTATTTAAGGAACTTTTAAGAAGAAATGAATTCTCTCCGTCTTCTCTCTCGTTTTCCGTCATTTCTACATTCCCCTTTCGAAGACTTTTCCTTGCTCCGGCAGCAAGGGCAGGCTCTTATTTGGTCATCGTAAACTATAGTGATCCTTCGATGTATGGTAATTATACATGGAGGTGGTCCTCGTTATTGCCATTTTTTGGATTTCTATTTCTTCTTTCTTTGAGTGGCACAATATCAAGATTGCTGTTAGACAATCGGAAATTTCAGTGAAACTCAAAACTCTAAAACGAAGGTATGTCCAGTCTGCTATTTACCAATTCTTTATGGATTCTTGGAATAAGTTCGTTATTGTATTCATATTTTGTTTCCCTTTCAATATTTCTGGTTCTTCTTTATTTAGAATTAGGGTTCTTGAGTTAAATTTAGTTACTGATGGCATTAGGGTTGGAACCATGGAATTTATGAGTAGAATGACTAATGATTACCCTGATACTTTATTTACTGGACTTGTTGATCTACCGGATCTCCTTCAATGTCCTTACGGAAATGATGGGAGATTCTTTGGTCATCGATTCCACATTTGTGGTGATTCAATGCGAGGAAATGGAACCAGGCTATGGTTGTGGTTATGTTTTGATTACAGGATAAATTTCATTAAGCAATCTCCCCCCATGAGGCTCATTGTTGGTCGTCTGGTGAACCGTATCGGAAGTGAGTCCCCGAAATTGGAAGTTTCACCATGGTGGCGCGAGTTCGTCACTGCCATCAGGATGCAGGTGCACCAAAATACCGTTATTTCAGGCAGTTTCGAAGTGGCGTTCAGGATCAAAACACTTTTGGAGAATTAAGTAATCCATGATGATCATTTACGCGTTAAGATGATGTGGACGTTTAATAAGGAAACCATAATTCGCGTCATATATAACATGTGCTTGACTAAAGGAATATGTATGGCCGATTGACACATAGTACAGTGAAGATGATAATCAAGATGAAAATCCCGGGTCAGGTGGATAATTATACAAATACAAATACTTTGGGATGGCACGTACCATTTACATGGATTATTTATTACGTCCAAAACATGGAGAAATATCCACGGTTTTGTTATGCACATAATGTAAGACAAACAATGAGCAATTGTACTTGGTGGGAGAAATGGTATTTAACAATGGTTCAGGTTGGCTGTTATAATTGTATATCTAATGACCTATGGCGTATGTGGTTTCTGAAATGTATTGAAGTTTTAATACGTATATTTGGAGATCATAATGCCACAGCAGCTAAATTTGGTTATCAAAACTGTGACAGCATTACTAGTACAAAAGAAATATGGGTGCTCCACCACAGACATGTGCATAAGGAAATTATTTATATAATTTATTCTTTTTCTTCTTTCGGGAACCCTACTATGTTGAAACACCCAGTTGTTGTTAGTTCCGTGAATTGTAAAATAACCGAAGATTATCTCTAGTTTGAAATATTTGAATGGAGTCTAGGGATCTTAAGGTGGTATTATTATTTTGAATTACAAAGGAGTTCTACTTGGGCTGAATTAACCACATTTGAATACACGAGAGAATCATAATGATTTTACAATTCCTACATTTTTGGACAGTAACAAGTTTTCTCCTAGCTTTTCGCGTGGAACACTGCAGTTGCAATTTAAATTTTTTAAGTGTGCAGATATGTTAGTTATCCAACTTCCCTATTTTGATGGAACAGAGTCCTTGCGGGACTGCCTATCTTTCACTTATCTTCGGTATAGCGGTTTATATAGAGCTAGAGGATCACGACTATGGGCGATAAAACACACAGCTATACAATACCGCTCTTCCTTACACCGAATTTTCAAAAAAAAAAAAAAAATCACTATTGTATAATGGCAGACACCATCCTACAAAAGTTTGAGAATTTTACTTTTACTGCTGAAGAAGACGCGGCTGTAATTGACTTGGGAGGCTATGCTGAGGAATTGAGTTACTGTTTGATTGGTAAAATAATCACGAACTGCAAGGTTGATGGAGGTGCGGTAGTTGGAATTTTCAGGAATGTCTAGAGGCCAAACCAGGTCAAGGATATCCAAGAGCTCCGAGAACGAATCTTCCGAATCAAACTTGCTTCTGAAGCTGCGATGGTTGAATATGACCCGGAGAGAGGTTTCGAGGACTACTCGTTTAATCTTATGAAGGTATGGGTAAGGATTTTTAATCCACCATTGGGTGTGACGGACAACAAGGACAAAGCAGTTGGATATGGGTCGACGGATTGTCCAACTTATTGCATTGGACACAAGACGTAAAGAGTGTAATCTGGGCGACTTCCATCGAGTACGGGTTGAGATAGATAAAACTCGGCCTTTGATGAGATGCATACGACTCAATGATGGTAAAGGAGGTAAAATCCTAACATGTCCATTGAAAAACGAACGTTTACCTAATTTTTGCTTTAAGTGTGGCGTTATAGGCCATACAATTGTGAAATGCACGAAACAGGGTGATATCCCAAAGGACAAACTGGACTATGGTGAATGACTGAAAGTAACAATGCAACTACCACGTGGTATACCGAGGATGAGACAAACCATTGAATATGTGGGTTCTTCTGGGTCAACAGTGGACAATGGGGTAGAAATGGAACAAGGGGAGACGGACCCACCACGTGTTGAACATCTGCATGTTCCTATGTCTGCTATTGATGAAGGTAGTAGTCATATCCCGGAGGATCAATTGGAATGAAATTCTAAATGGCGATGATTTAAGGATGAGCACGATGGCAACGAGATTGCTGCTATGGTTAACATTACCGAACCGACTAAGGTGGTGGTGGTACCTAATGAACCGACCAAGGACAAGGAAATGGCCTTAAGTGGGAAACATCCTACTGTCAACTCGGCTAAAGCCAAATCGGATAATGGATCTAAAGTGGTAACATCGAAACATGACTCTGGTGGGAATGATGACTCAGGGGTAAAAGTTCAAAGCGACAACTTAAAGGAAAGTCTAACGTTACCGACCAAATCAATTCCGAACGAATAAGAGTGTCCTCTACTTTTGAAATTTTGTTGGGGCAACTGGAAAGGCAAAGCAGAAATCGGCGGAGGCTGCTGGACAGCCCCGCCGAACGCCATGAATATCCTATGTTGGAACTGCCGAGGGTTGGGTAACTCTCTAGCAGTTCAAGCTATAGACACTACAGCTAAACTGTTATGTAGTGGCATTTTTAGCGGCGTTTGGAAAGTAAACGCCACAAAAATTAAACATATAGCGGCGTTTACAATTCAAACGCCACAAAATGATACTTTAGCGGCGTTTTTAAAACAAACGTCGCTATTGAGTAGTACTTTAGCGGTATTTTTCCTTAAAACGTCGCTAATTACTCGTGATTTGAAAAACGCCACTAAAGTATTACTCTATCGCGGCGCTTATATAAAAAAGCCATGAAAGTATAAGTATTTAGCGGCGTTTGTGCTTAAAACGCCACTAAAGTAAGAGTCTTTAGCGGCGTTTGTGCTTAACACACTGCTAAAGCACGAGTATTTAGCGGCGTTTTTTCTTAAAACGCCGCTAAAGCATGAGTATTTAGCGGCGTGTGATACTAAGTTTTTAAAAATTCAAAAAAACACTTCAGCCTCCTCTCAGGCACGCCACTCTCACTTTCTGTACTTTTTTTTATATATATTCTTCCTCCTTTTCTTTCATCGTCTCTCTTCAAATTTCGAAATATATCTTCTCTCAAATCTATTTTTTCATCGCCATCTCTTCCTATTATTTCCCTCTCTGTAAAGTTCCATCATTTCTTCCCAATTTTTTTATCCTTTGTTGACTTCATATGTTTAGATTTGATTGTAATTTTGAAGCTTTTTTGGTCCAAAATCACCAACCACATCTTGATTACTTGATTTTCATTTTGGTTTTATCTTAAAATGTTCATATCTTATCTGGGTTCTTTATGTTTCATGCTTTCAAGTATATTTGTATGCAATGCTAATCTCTTTTTTCTATTGCTTTCAGGAGAGTGATTACCCAGAGTTAGCCATTGCTAAGCTTTTAGGGTTTATGAAATAAAAGGGAATGCAATTAGGTTCACACAGTGTTGTCGTTCATTGTTTGCATAAACCCCAATATGGTTAGTTATTTTTTCTTTAAAGAATAACTTTCAGATTGTTCTTTTATCTTCGATTTTTGTTTCTCTTATAGAAATTGTTGTTGGTTATTATAAATTTTGATTTCCCTATACTCCCATAATATTCGCCATGGAAAAAATCCAAGGAATTAACTTCTAGAAAACGATAATTGTGAAAGCTAACTCAAATTAAATGCTTGCTTTTTACTGAATTCGAAAATGATCATAATATGCTTGCTTTTTGCTATATACATTGAATTCATCTCTAATCTCTGTTCTTTTGGAATGTTGAATAGATTGAAGTACTTTTGGTATTTTTTAATCTAACTCATGGGATTACTTCCGCCAAAGATTTGTAATTTCACCTTTGGTCTTGGCATCACAGTTCTAGAATTTCCAAAAGGGAATTTTGGAAATTCTTCTCCTTATTATTTTGTTCTAGAGCATTAGCACAATGGCTAGTGTCACCCATGTTGTTGTCCATCTTTGATAAGAACACCTACCTTTTTTATCCATCATAATAACCATTACTAGTTTCTTACTCTCTGATATTGTTGGATTAGATACTCTCACCTAATTTAGAGTCTTTTGATTGCTCTTTGAACTTGATTGATCTCTATTTTTGCCTCTTAGAATCTGCAAAATACTCTATATATCCCTTATTTTTTTCAGACTACCTTTATGCTCCTCCCATTATTTAGTAGCTTTTAATTCATCTTTCATTTTCTTTATTTCATTTGTTATCTCATCTATTTGTGAATAACTACCCCACCGTTGAAGCTTTGGTTTCACAGAATGTGAATTATTCATTTCTTGTTCTGGTTTTACAACACATTAATTCAAACAAACTCATTCTTCTTTCCTCTTCTGCGAACAAACTTGTGCATAAAGTTTCATCTTCCTTTTTCTGTTATTCATTATGTACTCCTTTTGTTTCCCAGTTTTTCATTTATATTCTCTTTATTCGCTGAAAAATTAATATTTCTTTTTACCTTTGGAGACCTTTTAACTAAGACTAAATTTGACGTTGTCATTGAGTTCTAAATACTTGGGCAAACAGATCGAGAACTGCAGTGTATGGCATTTCCTTATGAGTTTTAACATGAAAGTTGCTTTAACTTCTTTTTCTTCTATTATTTTTATTGTCCTTTTTGGTTCAGTGTTCAAACATACTTATTAAACTTGAACGGATACCAAACTCATTGATAACATTGGGCTACCTGGTTATTAGCTCAAAGTTCTTTCGTCACTGAATTATTTGTGACATGAGCAGATACCAAACTTATTAAACTTGAATAGATACCGAATTCATTGGATCCTTTGAGACATCACTAAATTATTTTACATATAACATATATGTTGTGGTTACAAATAAAAGTTCGATGCAAAATACTGAATAAAGAGGAGTAGAAAATTAGTCGGATGGAAATCATTTTTAGTTTTCTTTCTAATCTACTGGATAAAATGATTGGATTTCTTTCGTCATGTTGTGGTTTGAGAAGGATTTTCCCCCCTGACCTATGCCTTCAGTTACATGGTCATTGATATATATATTTGTTGAAACATTGGATATTGTCTCACTTATGTAAAGGCTAACATTGATATGGTTCTTACGGCAACATGGTTGCTTGGCACGAAATGTTTGCTTATATCAAAGGCACAAACTGGATAGCTAAACTCATGCTTGTGTTCTGCAAATTCTTGTTTCTTTTCTCTTGAGAATTAGATTGTTGAACTTTAGTCATTGACTTGTGTTACTTCTTTTGTGTTTTGGTTTTATGCTTTATCACTTTACCTAGATAACCTCATATACTTTTGTTGTTTTGTGATTAATTTTCTGGAGCTAATCACCCTCCAGAACCTGTTAACACATATCTTATGAAAATTGTTTCTAGAGCTAGTGATTAATTTGCTTTATTTCTATGGCATGTGTGGCATGGTGAAGGAGTTATTGCTTAAGCGATACTTCAGCAAGGTATTTTCTGCTTCAAAAACTTGTGTACTTTACTTTTTTGTGTCTAGAACTGGACTAGTTGAGTGATGAGGCTGTAAATGACAATTGCAGGAAGTTCATGGTAGCGTTGTAATACCGAAATTTGATATAGTTCAGGCATACATTCTAACCATGTTTTTCGCTTTTCCCTCTCTCTTCAGTAGCTTGTTTATGTTTTAGTCATCATTTTGGCCATGATTGTTGTATGGTTGCCATGAAATCCAGAAAAACTCATGCATAATGAGGAAAAAATATTGATAAATTCTTCTTGCAGATTGGTGATGTTTCACACAATACATATAAAAATATTAGGGGGTAAGGAAATGATTTTTCACAATCCTCTCTGTCTGATGGCAACACATATTTGTTTACATGTTGGTAGGGTTATTTACTTACTTTGTTGTATTTTAGTGTATAAATTAATTATTATATCTTATTAGCCCACGATATACGAACTCAAGTGTGAGTTTTTCTACATATTTGAAGTTTCTTTGGTGGACATATTTCCATATCCCTATGTTGGAACTTCAATCGAAATAAGAAGTCTTGAGTGACACAAATATCAACACTTCAACAGTCGTACACTCTATGGAACTTCTGTATGGATTATATTATGATATTATGTTTACTTCTATAAAAACTTCGAGCGAGAATTCAGAATCCAAGTGACCATGAAAGATGTGATACTTTTGATCAAACTTGCATGAGGTGATAGCATTCTTGTTCCTTGATTTTCATTTTTGCATGTTATGGCCTATGAATTAGTGAACCTTACAACTTTGTTATGATTGATAAAAGTTTAAGATAATTTTTCGCATTTTCTTGCCAGGAGTTTGAATCTGATTGTGAGCTTTCAGCATCTGAATCTGAAGAAGAAGAAGAAGAACGTAAAAGAACCAAAACATCCAGAACAGCTTGTGAGAGGAGGAAACATCAAAGGATGTGGACCCTTGCTGAGGTGATTAAGTTGATTGAAGGAATTGCTCATTATGGTGTTGGAAGATGGACTGATATAAAAAAGCTTCTATTTGCATCATCTTCTATTGGCAGCTATTTTGTGAAGGGTTTTCAGATTTAAGTATTGTTATACTTTTTGGTGGTTATGGCTCATATTATTGTTTATTCTAGTTAATAATGTTGAACTACATTAATGTAAACTTTGATTTATTATTATGAATTTCAAGTTTTTTGTTATGAATTTCAAGTTTAAGTTTGAAGTTATGGATGCCAAGTTTATTTGATAATGCTATATGTTAAAATTTTAAATTTGGGTAACAAAATAGTAGAAAACAATATTTGAAAAAAGTAGTTTTAATTCGCGGCGTTTGTATAAAAAACGCAGCTATAGATCTGACTTTTTGCGGCGTTTGTTCCAAAAACGTAGCTATAGATCTGACCTTTTACGGCGTTTGTATCTATAAATGCCGTTATAGATCTGACCTTTTACGGCTTTTGTTCCAAAAACGCCGCTATAGATCTGACCTTTTGTGGCGTTTGTCTCCAAAAATGCCGCTATCGATATGACCTTTTGCGGCGTTTGTATCCAAAAACGCCACTATAGATCTCGACCTTTTGCGGCGTTTGTTCCGAAAACGCCGCTATAGATATCGACCTCTTGCGGCGTTTGTTCCAAAAATGCCGCGATAGATCTTGACCTATTGCGGCGTTTTTTGTTCACAAACGCCGATATCTTTAGCGACGCTGGAATGGCCGGCGCTTCTTGCGGCGTTTTTCCAATCGCTGCAAGTACTTTTAGCGGCGCTTAAAAACGCCGCTATAGGACTAAAAAACACCGCTAAAACTTTATTTTGTTGTAGTGAGAACACTTTATTGGTAATCATTCTATTCAATTTGTCTTTTTAAATGAAACGAGGTTATGTCAGAATAAAATTGATGTTATTAGGAATAGATTAGGAATGCATGGTTGTTTTACAGTTGATCTTAGTAACGATTGCACTGGACTTATGTTTCTATGGAATAAGAATATCAGTGTTGATATTTTGTCTTACTCTTCGATTACGCGGATGTTATTTTGAATTTTGCAAATGATCGCTTTCATTTCACTGATGTATATGGGCACTAAAATACTCAATATAAACATATAATTTGGCGGTTAATTGATTCTATTAAGTGATCATCAATTTACCTTGGTTTTTAGGTGGGGACTTCAATGAAATACTAATGGATTCTGAAAAAGTTGGAGGCCGTCGTAAACCGATGATTCAACTTGATGATTTCCAAGCGGTACTTGATCGTAATGAGTTGTCCGATTGTCGCCCATCTAAAGGATGGTTTACATGGTTTAAGAGTAGAAATCCAGAAACAATGATCGCTGAACGATTGGATAGATACATGGCATCGACTTCTTGGCTTGTTCAATATCCTTCATTCAGAGTTTATTCCGAATATACGACATATTCGGATCATTGTTTTCTGGTTATGAACACAAAACATGAAGCACATGAACATTGGCAAGGACATGGCAGGGAGTGCTTTCGGTTTGAAACGTGTTGGTCACATGAGCGAACTTGTATTGCACAAGTTGAAGCGGCATGGAAATATACATTCGGGTCAACCCTTGGGAAACTAAGGACAGTCAGTGATGCAAAGCATCACTGGAAGAATGCTAAATTCTCAAAAACCAAAAAGAGAATTAAGAAACTTAAAAAGGTGATTAACGAAGAGCTCAGTAGAAGCAATCAACGCATGAACTTTCGAAGGTTGGTTACGGTAAAGCAAGAATTACATGCATTATTAGATACGGAGGAACGTTACTGGACTCAACGATCCTGGGTTAATTGGTTAATACATGGTGATCGGAACATTGCATTTTTTCATGCTCGATCAACTCAAAGACAAAAGAAGAATCGAATTTGTGAACTATTTGGTGCCAATGAGAATTGGACTGATACTAGAGATGGAATATCCGATGTAGTTGTGGACTACTTCATGAAATTGTTTGCAACGGATAATATTGCTCCTAGTGATAGTCCTTAATGCAATAGACAAGGTCATTACAAATGAAATGAACTTGGAATTGACCAAGGAGTTTACGTCGAATGAAGTAATCCATGCTTTTCGGGATATCAAACCTGGTAAGGCACCCGAAATTGATGGATTACCACCAGCAAGTTTGTATAGACAGAATTGACCATTAATTGGTAATGAAGTGGTACAGCTCTGCCTCGACCTCCTAAATGGCCATCAGGATGTCTATTATTAACAAGACAATTATAGTCCTTATTCCTAAGGTCGAGGATGTCAAATACACGAGGCAAATTTGACCTATTAGTTTATGAAAAGTTATTTATAAAATTGTGTCTAAAGTGATTGTTAATAGGTTGAAACTGATAATGGCATCTTGTATGAGTGATAATCAAGCGGCATTTCTACTCGGGGACAAATTTCGAACAACATACTAGTGGCACATGAAAGAGTCAATTACTTGAATTCTTCAAAGAATAGTATTAACAAAGGAGCAGCGCTTAAATTGGATATTGAGAAGGCATATGATATAGTGGAATTGGCTTTTTTGCAAAGTGTCATGCTAAAACTAGGTTTCCACCAAAATTTTGTGGATTTAATAATGACTTGCGTTACTATTGTATCATTTGTAGCTAGGGTGAATGGCTCCTTAACCAGGGAATTCACACCTAGTAGAGGACTACGGCAATGGGCCCACTATCACCGTTTTTGTTCTGATTTGTGACCCTTATATGCCTTATTTCATAAAACTCGAAGTACTGGCCATATAAAAGGTATACGAGCATCTCAACATGGTCCTCAGGCTTCTTATTTGTTGTTTGCAGATGATAGCCTTGTTTTTCTAAAAACAACTTGACTTCGGAGGCACAATATATCAAACACATACTAAATTCATATGTTGTGTCATTAGACCAACGGATATATCTTTCGAAGTCATTCATTTATTTTAGTTTGCAAACATTAGTGGAGCATCGTGCTTTAATTACGAATATCTTTAGGATACAGGAGGCGGACACTCTTGGACATTACTTAGGGTTATCGTTATACATAGGAAAAAATAAGTCACATACGTTGGATACTTACGGGCCAAAGTTCTGACAAGGGTAACGGGATGGACGAAAAGGTTATTGTCATATGGAGGTCAATAGATTTTTCTTAAATCCGTAGCCCAAGCTTTGCCGCAATATGCCATGTCTTGTTATTTAATTCTGGAACATCTGTTCAAAGAAATTACTAGGATCATGTGTCGTTATTGGTGGAATGTAACACCGGATAAAAGAGGATGGCCTCTTATGGCTTGGACCAATATTTGTAAACTGAAATGAGTAAGTGGGTTAGGTTATAGGGATCTTCATTCCTTTAATCTAGCAATTCCAGGGAAACAATTGTGGCGCCATATTAAAGAACCATATTCTTTTCTTACTAGGGTGTATCGAGCTAAATACTATCCAGATGGGGATATCTTACATGATAAGAAGGGGGATAGAAGTTCTTATGCCTCGAAAGAGATTCATGAGGCCTTACAGGCTCTGTCACCGGCGTTAATTTGGAGAGTGGACTGTAATAGTAATATGTTACTATTTTATGATTTGTGGAGAGGTACGAAATGAGTGAACTTTACAAGTACCTACAACACTCCACAACTCTGACATGTACGATGCAGAGATCTCCTGCACAAGGACCAACCGTGTTGGGACCAAGCTAAAGTGCGTAGGATAGTGACCGATGATGATGTGGATATAGTGATGTAAACTTTGATAGTGACGTGTGTCAAAGACAGTATCGTATGAGGGAACCATTACTCGGGGATTTATTCTGTCCATTCGGTTTACTTGTGGCTTCAGAAATCATCCATCACTGTCGACGCCATATCACCTCTTTGGAAGATCATTGCAAAACTGAAAGTCCTTCCTAAGGTGCGTATTTTTGTTTGGAGATTAGCAAATGAGTCCTTACCGGTAGGTAGTAGAGTGTTAGCAACCGACCTAGGTAGTGGAATTTGTCCAATATGTAAGTTAGACGTTGAAACAACCCTACATGCAGTCCGGGATTTTTCCTTCGTGTACGACGTTTTTCGAGTGCCAGGTATTTCAGGTGCGTTTCTTACTTCACCGTGTGCATCAATTTTATTATGGTTGAAATCTACTTTTGATATGCTTAGGGTTGATACTTTTGCAGGTTTTTTTGTCCTACTTTGGAATGTATGAAATAGACAAAACTCACTGGTACATGAGGAACGATTGCAACCTACTTTGGTTCTTGTGGCCAATGCCAGGGCGTTGCATTAGGAGTTTCTTTATGCTAAACTACAGAAACTATTTGCAAGGCCTATTGTTTCTGCGAATGGTGCTTACAATCCAAAAACCAAGATGGTTGCAGTAGGGGTTATCGCTCGTGATGATTCTGGTGTTGTTCTTGGTGGTTTAGCTACCACGTTAGAAGGTATCTTTGATCCAGGATTGGTCGAATTGCATAGTCTTGCAGTAGTTGTTAATATTGCTCCAGAAGAGGACTGACGGGACATTGTTATTGAGATGGATTCCACTCGGTTGTCAACCTTTACAATTCTAGGAGGGATGAATCTACCATTGGTGTCCATATGAGGGTTATTCGTGGAAAATGTACTACTTTTAATAGTTGTCAGAAGGCTAATACGGCTGCTCACAAGTTAGCTCAAAGAGCTCTTGATTGTAATAATTATTATTTTTTAGGTCTGATGTTCCACAGTTCCTTGTTAACGATGTAAAATATGATTGTTTCCAGATTGATTAATGGATATGGGCACTCTTTTCCACTTATAGGAACCCAACCTTTTGTTGGTAAAAGGGGTTTTTAATTAGGCCCGTTTTACTTTCAAAAAAATAATTTGATTTCTAAAAATTTAGAATCTGAATAGTCAGTTTTGAAATTATGTCTGTAAAATTTTGGATGTATCTGGAAAATATTTTAACTCTGTTCAGAGTGTTTATTGTTCTAATTACAAAGTAATTAGAAGAGTTATAATAGTTAATTACAGGAGTTATAAACGACTGGAAATTAAATGACGAATCAGATTTATATCTGATTTTGTTGTGGACGAGTTTGACCCTAAACTAAGCCTATAAATAGAGACGCTTTCTAAGTTTCTCAACTCACTCTCAATTCTCACGTATCCTCTCAATCTAAAGTATTCCAAGCTTCCTTTCTCTTCTACTACCAGAAGAGTAGTACCACCGGAAATCCACTACAGTTTCAGGTGTACGAATTCTCGGAGCGAGCGTGTTAACCTCAGGGGACGATCAGCCTATCGTAGCGATTAAACACATCTGGGTGAATTTGTTTCTAAAGTAGTGGTTTTCATTACGACACGGTTTCAGTTGTTCATTTGCTCATTATATTTAAATTATCATGTCAATGCTAACATCTCGTTTTGCAATATTTATTTCCTATAATTTAGAAACAAATTCATTACTGCAAAATGTCAACACCGTTGAGCAAGTTGATTCTCGATCTTTCAAAACTTAATGCATTGGATGGATCTAATTAACGAATGTGGTCCCTATGTATTTTAATATTCTTCAGGCAATTTGATTTGGACTATGTGTTGTTAAATCCACCATCACCTTCTACTCCAACGACAAGTTCAGTTGCACCTAATACTACCTCTACTAGTGACGAGGCTTTACCAGATGTTGTCACTACTTTTATCACTACTGCTGCTGAAAAGTATGAGAAAGATAACAAGATGATGCGAGGACATCCCCTGAGACACATGTCGAACAAGCTCTTCGACATGTTCCTCAATGAAAGAAGTGAAGAGACAATTTGTGACACGTCCGAGAAAAAAATATGGCGTTGATGATGCGGGTATCAAGAAGTACGTCGTTAGCGAGTGACTGATATTCCATAACGATGACAAGTTGATGATGGATCAAGTCCATGATTATGAAAAGCTGGTATCCGACATCCTTTCTGAATGAATGAAAATGTGTGAGGTGCTACAAGATAATATCCTGATCGAGAAGCTGCCCAAGTCCTGGTCCAATTACCATAACTCTCTCAAAACAAAAAAGAGGGGCATTTATCTTGAGGAGCATGTGGGCCACATTAAGATAGAGGAGGCTAATTGTTTGAAAGATAAGGTTACTAACTCTATTGGTCATTTTTTCTTTAAAGCTAACTTGGTTGAGTCTGGTGTTGCTTCAGGGTCTAAATTCAAAAAGACCATAAAAATAGGAAATTAAAACAAGAAGACGAAACCCGAGAAGGGAACCAACTTCAAGAAACCAAGAAAGCCAAAAGTTAAAGGGAAGTCTGTAAAGTTTTATGTGTGTGGTATATTCGTCCACAAAGCTTACCAATTCCAGCATCACTCATACCACCAGAATGAGAACAAATTGTAAATGAATGTTGCAGAGAATAATGTTGATAATGTCATCATAGCGGTGGTTTGAGAGGTTAATCTGGTGGAGAATAATGTTGAATGAGTCGTGGACACTGACACTTCAAGAAATTTATGCACAATGAATGAGGTTTTCACCGAGTTTGAGGATAAGGACAAAGGTGAAAGTGTGTACTTGGAGAACTCTAGCAGCTCTGAAGTGCTAGGCAGTGGCAAAGTTTTTCTCAAGCTAACTTTCGTAAAACTTTAGCCCTAACTAATTTTCTGTATGTACCTACCCTACTTAGGAATTTAATAAGTGGCAGACTTTTGAATAAGGTAGGCATTAAGTTAGTTTTTGAGGCAGATAAGCTTGTACTTTCCCGAAATGGTGATTATGCTGGGAAAAGTTTTCTAAATGGGTTTATTTATCATAAAAACTCAACTTAATGAGAATAAAGCTACCACTTCTGCTTCCATTGTTGAGAGTATTGATGGCATGCTAGATTAAGACATGCGTGTAATGCCACATACCCGGTCCAGGAGTCCGAGTCTGGTACTTGAGCATATATTAGGTTCTAATCGTGTTGGACGGATCAAGATCCATACTACGCACATTTCGTGGAAGCAAACAAATTAAAATCTCTTACTGTTCGTCACATACAATGTTCAATGTAACTAGCATGCAAATGAATCATAATTAAAAATGCAAACATTACATTTAAATATTTAGGGGCATTTTAGTCATTTCACATCATATAATAAATCAATAATTAAAATCACCCAATTAAGGTTACCACATGTTAAACACTTTCATAAGGAAGCATCACATAAAATTTTATACCAATCGGACATCAGAAAATCACTCAATTAATCATACAAGATTAGGGACTTAAACATAAATATACAAAACCTACGTACCAACCAGTAACATACAATTGAGGGTTCCATTATGTAATTAAGTGCGTTTAAGAAGTGATCCTTTCTTGAATGGGATCGATCCTTCTTCACGGGAGATCGATCATTTTGAAAGGGATCGATTTTTTGCAAAACAAAAACTTTGGGATCGGTCCTTTCTCCTATGGGATTGATCATTTTTCAGAAAAAAATGCAGATTTATCAAGAAAATGCATATTTGGTCAACTAATCACCCATATAAAGGTAATCATGGACTAGGAACATGCTTGGACACTATTCAACCACTTCATACATGCCAAAACAAAGGTATAACATGCTTTATAATACAAGTCAACACATTTATCAAGGATTTGACACTAAAAGTCATCAACTGCATAAAAGTTCATTTCAAGCACAAGTCACCTACTCATTTTTGGAATTTAAGGTCATTTGATGCAACCTATGAGTCTAACACATTTATTTTACCAAGTTACACTAAACTAAACACTCCAAACACTTCTTTAAGGACTAAAACAATATTTGAGTAATCTCATGCTTAAAGCAACAAGTTTATACTTATAAATTCAAATTCAACAAATCAAACCAACATAGAATCCAAAACATAAATCCACATATTACAAACCAAAATCCAGCATTATAAGTCCAACAAATTGAATAATAGATCTAAGTCCCAAACGTCTCCAAATTGCCACACAAAGTTTCCAAAAACCACATACGTATAGGTTTATGCCTTAGCCTTGCTTGATCACACCGATGCCAAGCTCTTTGCCTCCAAGCTCGACTCTAATCCTCTGAAAAATGTTAACAACGAGTGTGAGCTTATAAAGCCCAGTGAACGACTAATATTCAAAGCAATGCACACAACCAATATAAAGATCAATCATATATGTTCATACGTAACTTGTTCTTTACTCTACACATATAATTCAATATATCATGCTTGAATGATCAGCTAATGTTTTCCAAATCACTTGATTTCCATATTAAACAAAAATCAGGGACCATATAATTCAAAAACAATCACAAGCATACATGCACAATTACCTTCCTTGGTAAATCACACAATCATGCACATTTTTTTTCATTTAAGATCAATAGCTTTTATTCGAAACACAACACACTCACTGGATAAATGAACTCCATACAACTCCCATTTTGTTTACGATCTCACATAGATCCAAAACCATGAATTGCGAAGGAAACTCAACACCCAACCTTACCCCGTATATTCTCGGAGCAAATCTCAACGTACCATCCGAGCCCCATATAATCCTGAATCACACACTAATACAAAACACATATAGTACTCTTTCCTAGGCATTCCTTTCATATCCAAAGGCCATATTAAGAACAATAGACAAGTTATCCAATTTACCAAGAGTTGTTATCAATGATGCATAGTTTTCACATACTGATTCAAATACATTTTGAAACACATTTACGGATGGTTTTCATGATCAACCCACATATATGGACAGTGAGAAAGTTTATCTCATCCAATTCACATTCAGAATATATATAGATTTTCACAAAACATTTCCAAAATTCTATGCAACATTTGCAACACATCACATTCATAATTCACATTCTCATTTCCGGCAGAAGTGGCATCATATGTAAATCAACATAATTCATATTCCATCATCATAATTAACCAAATAACACAATATATCAGAATTATAAATGCAACACTACGCAAACCTCAACCTTAAATCGTGTTCATTTCTAAGAATGAGAGCCACTCACCTTATTGTCCGGAAACCAAAAACGCTTCCAAACACTACCTCAATGTTCACTAAACTCAAACCACCAAGTTTCCTCAACTAAAAACACAATAAGAACCTTGTAAATCAAATTAACACATAAAAATCTAATCTAAAACAAAAAAGAATCCTCTATTTCTAAAATATAGCGCAAACATCGAAAAAATCAAAAACCTTACCGAAATGTCACTCCAGAAGCTCCAAACCTAAACGCACAAATATCCAAACTAAAAGCGGATAAACAAAAACTATAAGAAACATCTAACTCAACTAGAATCGCACAAATTAACATATACAAACCGAAATTCCCGGATTCTCAAAAATACCAAAAATTGACATTATTTTCAAGAAATCAATAGCCAAAATTCATTTGCAATCAAAAACCTGATTCCATATGATTATAATCACTCCAAAAACAAATCAATTTCATTAAGAAAACCTCAAAACCAATTCAAGAAATTAGCACATTAATTAGCTCCAAAAAATCAATTGAAATCTTAGAAATCCTTTCAATTAAATCAGCAATTCAATATAATCATTAACACTTAATCAAATGCCCTCAAAAGTTTAAAGAAAACCAAGGAAAAGTTCCTTACCTTGCTGGAAAATATATTGAAATTGATATCATCAATGGAACTCCAATATGATCAAGCTTTAAAAACAAGAAGATGAGATAAAAGAAACTTGAGAATTAAAATCAAAATTGAGAAGAGTAAATTTAGAAATCAATAAGAAAAAAGAGAAAAACTTGATCAGCTTGTTTGGGAGAAAACGAGAAAAAAATGGAAGAAGTTAAGAGAAGTTACTAAAATGTAAAATGAGAATGAAATGAAAAGCACGTGAATAAAAAAGAAAATGTAATTTAGGTTAAAATGAATCTAGATAGAAAATTGGTAAAAATAGAAATTAAAACATTCTAATTTAGAAGGAAAAACTCTAAACGTAAGCTTTGGTTTAATTGCTTCATAGACTTTGGACATTGTGAAAATTTACAAAATGATCACCGCAATTATAATTTTCAATTCTTTCAATTCAGACAGCAAATTATTTAATTAAACTTCCATAATTAAAAATTAATCATATAAAATCACATAAAACCTTTCCAAAATATTTTTAAAACTAAAATATGAATTTTGGAAAATTTTCTTTCTTTTTATCAGAAATCCGAAAATCGGCCTGAAATCGACCCTGTCTACCATACCCTACTTTAGGACGTTACAATATTAATATTCACTCTTTAAAGAAAGTGATAAAAATAAATATTATGCCTAAACTAGACATAACTATCTTTAAAAAATGAGAGATTTGTGTAGAAGCCAAGCATGCTAAATCCCACATTAACACAATTTCTAAGAAAAAGAACGAATTGTTAAAACTTATACATACTGATCTAGCAGACTTCAGAAACTTTGAAAGTAAGAGAGGAAAACACTATTACATTTGTAGATAATTATTCAAGAAACTTTTGCTCCATATTTCCTCAACATAACGATAACCTAGAGGAAAAATAGAAATCTAAAAGAGATGATGAATTCGTTGTTGATAATTTCGAGGTTAGCTGACAACATGTTGGGGGAAGCCATTCTATCAAAAAATCACATTTTGAAATGAGTATCTCACAAGTAATTAGATTCTACTACATATGAATTATGGAAAGGCTACACTCCATATCTGCAATACCTGAAAGTGTGGGGGTGTCTGACTAAAGTGGGCTTACTAGACTTTATACCATCGATCCTAAAACATGCAATGTTAATAGGATATGCTACAAACAGTGTTGCGTACACGTTCATGTGTTTACAAGACCACTCTATTTGTGAATCTAGGGATGTTGTTTTCTTTAAAGATACTTTCCACTAAAAAAACCTAGATTAAATGAGGAAACACAAATAGAAAGATTATCATCCACTTCTTCTAGTGTACCTGCTAAGTGTTCTCAAGAGATTAAATTTGAGCATAGAAGAAGTAAAATAAAAAGAACTTAAACATCTTTGTACCAGACTTATCGCTTCCTTTATTTATGAGATAAATGATTTAGACTCAATATCTATCCAATAGCTCAAATTTTTCTGTTAGATGAGGATCCTAAGACTTAAGAAGAAGCTAAAGATCTATTGATTCAATTTCTGGAAAAGTGATATTAATTATGAACTAGAATTAATAATGTTTAATCATACTTGGGAATTGGTTGATTTGCCTAGAGGATTTAAACCAATCAACAAAAAAATGGGTCTTCCGAAAGAAACTCAAACCAAATGGTTCAATCTAGTTATACAAGGCAAGGCTAGTTGTCAAAAGGTTCACTAAAAAGTTTAGCTTAGACTTATTCGATACCTATTCTATTGTAACAAAAATCTCAACGAACCATGCATTATTTGTACTAGCCTCCATTCACAAGTTGCAAGTACAACAAATGGATGTAAAGAATACATTTCTGAATGGAAATCTAGATGAGGTGATCTATATGGAGCAACCTCTTGGCTTCAAGGCGCCTGGCATGGAAGGCAAAGTGTGTAGATTGAAAAAGTCACTTTATGGCATGAAGTAAGCTCATAAATAGTGGAACGAGAAATTTCACAAAACTATAATGAGTTTTCGTTTTGTTGTGAATGGTTCAGATGCATACGTGTATTCTAGGATGTTTGGTAATAATTGTGTAATCATAAGTTTATATGTTGATGACATGTTAATCTTCAGTACTAACATTGAGTCCATTAACAAAAAAAAGAATTTCTTGTCTACTAAATTTGAGATAACCAATTTGGGAGAAGTCGATGTGATCTTAGGGGTCAAAGTTACCAAAACTGAAAAGAGTTTTTCTTTAAATCAAAAACATTACTTTGAGAAAGTGTTAAAGAAATTTGACAATTTTAATTTCATCCTGTGCTAAATCCTTATTACCCTAGCATGCATCTCTTTAAAACAAGGGAAGTAGTGTTTCCCAAACTGAATATGCTAAAATAATTGGAAGCCTAACTTTTTAATGAACTATACTCGATCTGATATTGCCTGCTATGAGATGACTTAGTAATCATAATCCAAGTGGTGAACATTGGGTTCTCTTCGACGCATACTCAAGTATCTTAAGGGTACAATGGATTGGAAAGTTGAGTTTGCTGGCTTTCCAGCAGTTTTAGAATGATATTGTGATGCCAATTGGGCTTCTGATAATGATGAGGTAAGCTCTACGAGCGGGTATGTGTTTACTTTAGGTGGAGCAACGATCTCGTGGAAGTTTGCGAAGCAAACCTGTATTTCTTGTTCCACTATGGAGTCAGAGTTTATAGCTCTTGACTTAGCCTTAAAAGAAGCTGAATGACTCAAAAATTTATTAGCTGAAATTCAATTGTGGGGAAAATTGACTCCTCCAGACTCCTTGTTGTTTGATTCACAAGTTGCGATATGTATGGACAAGAAACAAGCTTACAATGGTAAGAAGAAGCATATTCGCATAAGAAATGAATCTATTAGACATTTAATAAGGAATGAAGTACTCTCTTTAGAGTACATGAAGTCTGAAAGGAACCTAGTAGATTCGCTTACCAAAGGGTTAAGCAGGAAACTGGTCCTAGATTCGTCTAGGGGGATGGGTTTAAAACCCATTGGTTGAGGAATTCATAGTGGATACCCAACTTAGTTATCTAAATTCAATGTGGTCAAATGAAACCATGGAAAGAATCATAGTGTACATTTCTACCTACCTATCACTGTAACAATGATTGCTCTTAATAAATTCACAACCCAGATTTTCGATGGTCTTAATGAGAAAGACTTGATGAATTTACTAAATTTGGTTGAATATATATTCTTAATAAGTTTATAACCCAGAGTTGAGTGGATAGTCCTAATTGAGAAAGACAAGATGAACTTACCGCTAGAAAGGTTGAGTTTTATGAAAACTCTTAATGGATTCAAATCCAAGAGTTTGGATGGTTTTACTGAGAATGACTTATTGAATTCACCGATTAATTAGATTGAATATTTATTCTTAATGATTTCTTATAATAGAGTATGGGTGGTTCATTTATAATGAATTTGGTTGAATATATATTCTTAATAAGTTTATAACCCAGAGTTGAGTGGATTGTCGTAATTGAGAAAGACAAGATGAACTTACCGCTAGAAAGGTTGAGTTTTATGAAAACTCTTAATGGATTCAAATCCAAGAATTTGGATGGTTTTACTGAGAATGACTTATTGAATTCACCGATTAATTAGATTGAATATTTATTCTTAATGATTTCTTATAATAGAGTATGGGTGGTTCATTTATAATGAACTTGAAGAAAATCACCATAACCTTTGAGAGGTTGAGTTGCTATAAAAGGCTCTTAATTATCTCACAACCCAATTTTAGGGTGCTTTATGTTGAGATAAACCTGATGAAATAACCTACGTAAGTGAAAAGGATTAGCCACCTTCTATGAAAAACATTGGGCCATTTTTCTAATACACTTACTAGAATTCTGAGATAAGATGGCCAAATATACACTTGTGTATATATCTTACACATGAAGGAATTTAGTGGCTGAAGGGGTTATTTGTTGTGTTATGGGTTTTATAGTGTTCATTCTTTCTTCCTTAGTTAACTGATAGAGAAAAGGGATAATCTCGCACGCCACTATTGTCGACGTCCGTCCTTCTTGGCTTGTGGCACGTGGCTCATGGCTTGTGGCAATACGTATCTTCGATACGTCCACATAGATTCTATCTTTATGGAGAAAATTCGTAAGGATTTTCTTAAGCAAAAAAAGATTATGAAAGAATTTATTCTGATATTTATAGGTTGCAAAGTGTCATGGTTCGATTTAAATTTCAAAGGGTAATGACTGATTAATTATTTGTTAATTTGATTTCTGAAAATTTAAAATATGATTAGTCAGTTTCTGAAATTATGCATGTGAAACGTTTGATGTACCTGGATAATATTTCAGCTTTGTTCAGAGTGTTAAGTCATTACAAGAGTTACTAGAGTTAATTACATGAGTTAAACGACTGGAAATTAAAGGACGAATCTGGACTCTTTAAGGCCAGATTTATTCGTTTATAAAGGAGTTTAATACAGAGTTTAAATTCGAAAATTAATCAGATTTATATCTGATTTTTGTTTTGGACGATTTGGCCCCTAACTAAGCCTATAAATAGAGAGGCTTCCTAAGCTTCTCAACTTAGTTTCAACTCTCACATATCCTCTCAATCTAAAGCATTTCAAGCTTCCTTTCTCTACTACTATCAGAAGAGTAGTACCACTGGCAGTCCACTCCGGTTTCGGGTGTAAAAATTCTCAGAGTGACCATGTTAACATCGGGGGATGATCCGCCTATCGCAACGATTACACACATCGATACGAATTTGTTTCTAAGGTAGTAATTTTCACCATGACACAGTTTTGGTGGTTGATTTGTTTATTATATTTTATATTGTCATGTGAATACTAACTTCTTTTATTTCCAACATATAGTGCATATAAAATAAAAGTCTCAAATTGCGTTAACGTTATCTCAACTAAGGAAACAAGTATTTTATCCCTAATAAATAGAATAAATAATATTTTTAGGATCCACTCGAACATTCATCAATCACTATTAACAACCATTTTAAGGCTTTAGATGCAAGAGGGTAACTCCCCTTCTCTCCTCTCCCAACAAAAGGAGTTTCCTTTTCTATTCTCAACAAGTCTCCAGGACTCCCTCTCCTATATCAGATCCACCATTGTTACTCTCAAAATACCCTTCACATTCATGGATCTTATACCATCATAACTAATGGTTTTTGTCAAAATCTAAAGGGATAAAATGTAACAAATATACTGACGGACCGACCCACCAACTTGAACCATTGTATAACTCGTTCTACATCAACATACCTAAAACTCATCGTACGGAGAAGAAATCAGACTAACATTGGACGGCTGCCGATAGGGAAAGGATAAAGCTCGGTGGAACCTATTGTCATCATGGAGCCGATAAGTATATTGTTGGAATTGGTAAGGTAAACCAATCTTACTAGCTTATTTGCAAGAGCCCATGTTGGAAATAAGGTGCTGCATTTGATTATTAGAAACAAACTATTGCTCATTAACTGAGATAAATAATTGCTACTTCTCTTTTTTGTTTCTTTTTGTGTATTTGATGTAGTCCCCTGCACATCAAGTAAACAAGTCCTGATGTCAGGGATGATGCATTACTAATAAATGAAATATGTGTGGGTACGATCATGAATGATGGTGATAGAGTTGATGATAGATTAATAATAATAATAATTTTTGAAAAGAGAATAATAATAATAATAAAAATAAAAATAATGATAACAATAATAATAATGTGTTTGAGGATTAAATTGATATAATTAAAATTTTTAATTTGAGTACGAACCAAGTTATTTCAATGTTTAAGGGATGATTATTATTTCTAGAGAACCCGGATTTGAATACATTGTACGTTATAGGTGTTTGAGTATTTATTATCAAATGAGTTATGAGTTTTTCGAACAGATATTAAATTGTAATTGTCCTTGTATTAATGGAAAAAAAAAATCAAACTGATGTAATGTCTGGATGGTTAGGGCAGCAAATCTCAATCTTTGGGCATAAATTGAATGGCTTTATGGATGTGTTTTTTCCTTACGAATCGACTAAGAATATATGAACTTAAAGTATATTAACTTAAAATATTAGTAAAGACAAAATATGGAATCAAAAACCGAATGTTTGATCTCAAATTCGGAGGAAGCATCTCGTTCTACTTCCAAAATGGCATCTCTGTCGGTGGTTTAATCCGAGATGAAAAAGTGAGTGGGTGTTGAAGATAGACGGGTAGGATTATAGTCGACCTATAGTCGGGTCTGATTGAGTTCTTAACCTGCTCGAAAATTATGGTCCGTTTGATTCTAAAATATATTTTTTTTATTTTTTTTATTTTTGTTTTCAGAATTAGTTTTTTTTAAATTTTTTAAAAATTAGAAAAAAAATTTAGTTAATATAAATAAAAAAGTTGTATTCAAAACTAAAATAGTACAAATGTATATGGTATTTAATTTTTAAAATAGAAATAACAAATAGTTATTAAATAATTAAATTAAACTATAATTATTAAAAAAACTATTACATAAATTTAACATGTAAGTTATGTAAATATAAAACAATAAAATTGATAAGAAATTTTATAACACAAAATGTATTTTAGTTTATAATAAAAAATATAATGTTAATGCATATTGAACATCAATTAAATTTAAAAAATACACAAAAATATTGTTATAAGCAATAGAACACAAAAGTGTCATTAACATAAAAGATATGTTTAGTTGTCATTGAGACCCTCAAACTTTTGAGAAAAAAATAATTAGTATAATCCCTGAACGTTTTTTATACCAAATATGATCTTAAACTTAGAAAAAAATAATCTAACCCTTTAAATCACGGAGTCAAACATTGACCGTCACGATACTTATATGGCATTCCATAAACTTACATGAGAATCTACAATATCGATTTGATAGTTCACGATCCTGTTGTGATAGTACTTGATGGACAATGATATGATAGATGGACTTAATTGATTATTTTAGAAAGTTTGAGGACTTATTTAATTTTTTAAAAAAGTTAAAAAATTATTTTGATTAAAAATATAAACAATTATTAAGATATTCAATAAATTAAATATAAAAAATACTAAAAAGTTAAATTATTAAAAAATAATTTGAGGACTAATTGGGTGTAAAAAAGTTTAGGGGCAATATTATTTTTTACAAAAGTTTGAGAGTTTCAAATATCATTAAATCAAAAAATTATTGTTAGATTTATTTAAACTTATGTAAGTTAAGTTAAAAATCTAGATATCATATTTAGTGTTTTTAAAAATTTTAAAACAATTTTAATAAAATATTTACATCTTTTTATGTTTTCATATTTTCTCTTATTTTTTTTTCACTTTTTCAATTTTATAACCAAACACATTTTTCAATATTTTCTATTTTCTAAAATAATTAAAATGAAAATAGCATATATTTTCAAAAATCAAAGGTACTCATCTTCTCTCAACTTGGTGCAAGGTTTAGGAGGATCCTATTGCCTTAAAATCCGACTTGATTTATATTAGTATTTACACCTAACTAGACATGATATATATATATATATATATATATATAATTCATTTTTTATCAAGTAAAATTAAAAAAATAAAACAATTATATTATAATTATCCTTAAATAATAAGAAATAATTATAAAATTATCAACTAAGGTCGAATATTTTACCCTAAACCCAAATTCAATATAACCTCATCCAATTGAATTCGAATTTTCAAAATAAAAAACTAATCCAACCATTTCGTCACCAGTCATTATCGGGTGCTGCAATAATTGATTACTTTGTTATTCTGACTGAAACAACTGTACAAACAGACCATCTCCCAAATTCCAAATATAAATGCCACCATAAAACATAAATATTTAAACAGATAATATAAAAATGATTATGCTACAACAGCATAGCAAGAAGAGCCAGGACGAGCTACAAGACCAAAATTTCCTTGGCTCAACACTAACAAATGACACGTAAATGCTCAACAGCATATCTACCAATAGCCTCGTAATAGCAAACAATCCGAAAACTAGGGTTACAACAAATACCGCCATGAACTTATTCTCCATTGATGTCTGTCTCTCCAGAACTTTTTGGACTTTCCACCTGAAAATTAATGTCGATTATCATCAGTCAATGAAGGCCAAAGCAGATTCCATTCTATAACCATGGTGCAATGCAATGCAATCATTTTTTTTCTTCTGAAAGATAAAATGGGCCTTGTTAAAAAAACCCATCAAACTTCGATCATGCCATATCTCAATCAAGATAGCGGAATGGAAAAAGAATATTCAGGTCTTTTTTAATCATAACCAAAATACACGCCAAAACTACCAAGATGTATATGCATCCAGTAAGATGCAAAAGTAAGTATTTTATTAGTTACCTTCAAGATTTCATCCTTATTAAGCCCTAGCTATTGGATTTTATTCATCAGTCTCCAACTAGCTACCCGACACAACACGCATTAGAAGACGTTTTCTTCTTTCATGGTTGTTCCTACGTGGAGTAGCTATGGGTGATTCTTGAAATGTTTGGAGCTAAGCTGCCTCCACATAACACGTATTACAAGTAGCTTAGCTCCAAACATTTCAAGAATAACCCATCTCCAAGAGAGAGCATACATTTCAAGAATCACCCATGTCCAAGATGAGAGCATGGTAATGAAGGATAGAAGAGGGTAGGGATGGAAAAACTTCTAACTTAATGGACAGGCTTCAAGATTCCCACATTCTAGCATTGTTATTTGAATATTTTGCCATCCTTATCCTTCTTTCTTATCAACCAAAGCCTTTCCAGTGGTTCTCTCATTTGTTAAGAGAGGGAGGAAAGAGGAAGGAAAATGAGTGGATTTGTACCTTTCCCTTCCCTCCAAATTCAATCTTCCATTCCTCCCTCCCAAACCACAAACCAGCCATCAAACTGTAGTTTGATTTCTTAACTGCTTAAAAAAGTATAAATAAAAATGTTTGCATATACCGAAAAATTGTTTTACTATTTTAAATATATTTTTATTGAATATGTCAAATTTAGAATGCAGTAAAAGTAAAAAGAATTTCAAAAGTTACAAAAAGAGAAAAATCGTAACCTAATCTCTGAAATCACATTTTAAAGTTTATGTTGATTTCAGTCATTTTAATTCAGCTTAATTGTTTGTTATTCAAGGGAAAAAGAAGTATGCTTATACGTTATCCTAAAATTAGTACCAAAGTAAAGCAGGTGCATCTTATTGGTGAAGAACTACACGTAATAAGCAGTATGCTTAACATTTTGGAATAATTGTAAAATAGTAAATTCATACCAAAGGCTCAACTACACAAATTAAAAAATAACAATAAATTGAGCAAATTAATCATGGATAAACTGACCTCAGATCACCATTGTCTCTGACTAAAGCATTCAGCTGTACAGAAACCAGAGATTTCCAGGAAGCAATATCAGCAACATCTTTAGCCTGATAAAAGGGGGAAAATGATTACAGTGAAAATATACCAGATTCAAAAAGAAAAAAAGAAGGAAAAAAAAAGAGAAAAACTATTTGTAACAACTTAGAGTTTCACATACAACGATATTCTGGCTGTCAAGGAGCTCTTTTATATTTTCTTTAATTTTCTAGCAGTTTATCTTTTTCACCTATTTCTTCGTCAAATTCTTTAAATATATTTCTGTACATGGAATTCAACTCTTCTAAGTAACGCTCCAAAACCGATAACTTAAGTCTAAAGCTCGAACTTTCTGCATCAAAATTTTTAGAACACTGTCTCCAGGTACTCTGCCAACTTGTTGATGACGAATTTCTTCAACAGGATTGGGAGCAACATTACTTGTAGCATCCAACTGCACATTTGAGTTTTCCACGAAGGCTCAGATCCCATTTCCATGTGAGAACTTTGGTGAATATCATCGCGATGAGAGGTCTCCACTTGTGATGCTGTTTGTTCGATCACGGACTCCATCCAGGTGCAAAGAGATTATCCTGAACAGAGATCAAATCCTCCAGCATTCTCTCTACTGCATCCACTCCATACACTTCAATAACACTCAGCGTACAATAAAATTCGGAACCATAATGGCTCAAAAGGTTTAACTTCAAATACCTAACCCACTTTGGTTCCTGAAGAACAAATCTCTGAGCAAGCTTCACATTGGCAGCAGTAAAGTTCCCAAATTAGTCCAAACATCTGTTGGAAAACCAAACTCCCAAGCAACTCAAATTGTTTCAAATTAGATGAGTAATGTTCAAAATTTGCTATTTCAATTGTGTCTACTAAAGTTTCTTCTGAAAGTTCTATAACAACAAATTTTGCTTCTGCTGAACAGGGATTTCGTAGGTACTTGTCCTCATCTCTGCCTAAGATATTAGAGGCACCCTTTGCTTCCTTGTTATATGCCAGGACTTTTGCTCCTTTTGAAGCCGAGGCATAGTTGTATTCTTTACCCCCAGGCTCCAACTATGTATTACTCCTGTCTGACCAGTACCGATTACTTTAGAAATGAATGCTCGACTCTTGAATTCGTCAAGACCAGGAGGCACAGCGTGGGACAGTCTATCAGACTTTGGAGAGCTATTTTCAGATTTATTTCTGCAACAGAGTTTCCAGCGTCAAGTTCCTCATTAGTAGAGATATGATTTTTGCTATCTTCATCATTTTCAGGTGAATCGTCATGAAGATCTGTGGTCTCAGCAACATTTGCACAAAAAACATCATGAGAAGAAAAGAGCCAGATTCGCATGCCAAACATTGACCAGGAGAATCAGAATGTTCATTGTGTCCCATCCTAGCATCATCCCATGTTGATAAGCCAAGGACTACAGACCCACCTATATTTAATAAAATAACATAATTGATTGTAAGAAGACATGCAAATGCTTTCCAGCAATTATAGATTTTATCCAAACAGTACATAAATAAGAATACCCACATTTTCTAAATTTACGGAAAGAAAAAATCAGTCTCGGACAGAATTCCATAATAACCTGAACAGTAAATGCCTGTACTACTACGAGATATACATCAGTAACAAATGCACTCCAGAAGACATAAATACTAGAGGTATGAAAGATACCAAATAGTCAGTAACAATCTAAACTCAACGGAAGGGTTACAGCTTAAAACAATTTTCCTCTTCTAGAGATCATTTGAAATAAAAACTACATTAAACATTTTTCCATAACTTCAAAAGGAGTCAACAACTCACTACAGATAGATTAGTACAAATGTAGAAAAGAGATGCTCAAATGAAGACAGAACTAGCATAGATATATCAACTAGAAGGTCTGATGTTCCACTAAATTTACAAACAAAATGAGGTCTAAGGAGAGAGAACCGGAAATGATAACAATATTTAGCATAAACAGGAAGAACAGCATTGCTTCTAAAATGCTCCGCAGAGGTAAGCATGGGACAACTGAACAACAGATAGGGAACCATGCCAACACTCCTTATTCTTCACCCTTTCAAATATCATGTTAATTCACATCCTGTATTAAACTAGTTTCAGCTTTATACTCTTGATAAATAATGACTAGAATCTCACATACTGCTCTATTATTAGTGCAATATATCACTGTGAAAGTAAGGACAGCGATTTCTAAGATGAATGGTAATCATATTTACGGCAACAAATTAGAGTCTCTCTGGCTAAATATAAACCTAGACAGTCTTTCTGGCAAAAGTCCTCGACAGCTGTTCAAAGTAAGTCTGGGATGGAATCTTCCGAGGTTTAAACACTGTGAAGTTGAGGCGCTGTGGACGAAGATAAACTTCAAGTGTTGAACAACTGTCTTGTTGGGTGGTGCAAGAACTTTATCAAGATTGGTAATCTTGCTAACCAAATACAAGCCAAAGGACTAGCGGGTTTCACGCTAAGAGCTGCTGGAAATGTAGTTCTAATGGTTTTTGAGGACTCGGATTTGTTGAGAAGCGTGAAGGAAGATAAGTTAGAGACTCTTGCAGAATGGTTTTCCAGAGTGGAAACTTGGTCAGAGTCTTGTGGTGGAGAGTCGGCGCGTGTGGTTAGTTGTGAAGGTATTCCTTTTCACGCTTGGAATTGGGATACTTTCAAAACATAGCTACTAAGTGGGGCAAGTTAATAGCAATTGATAACAATTGTGAGTTCCCTTCATCTTTTGACCGGGCTAAAATTCAAATACTCACAATGCTCAAGGGAGAATTGATGAGTTGTTAGAGTTGAAGGTCGGGGATAATTTATTCAAAATCTGGTGCATGAAGTTGACCCTTCCTTCAAACCTAATTCTTGGGTCCCTGAAGATTGCGATATCTCTTTAGAACTTGTTCCTCCAATTGGACTGTGATTGTTCGACAGCTGTATTCAGAGGCGTTTTTTAGTTTGTGGTTGTAATTGTTGGTTTGTTTTGCTATGTTATCTTACATCTTGAGGTGTATTTTAGAAATAGGGTTATTGTCTTAGGGGCTTTTTGTTTGAATGTAAGATTTTTAGGTGATATGGTCTGTATTGGTTTTTATTCCCCTTTGAGGGTTCGGTGTACCACTTGTACTTGGTCTTCTATTTAATAAAATATGAGGTACTCTTTTCTCCCTTCCAGTGTTCTTCAACATACTTCTAAGTATGTGGAAGAATATGAAGGGAGTTTTTAATGAGACCTCCAACTTCTATCAAAAAAAAAATAGTATCACAATATTATCTGTGTTCTTGCATTTTTTGAATTTATTTGTTTAATTGCAATTAGCTATAACTGTAAAGCCAGTCTTATTTACAACTTTTTCACATCCACTCTTTCATTTGCACAAAACTGATACTTTAATAACTTAATCAATGAAAGCATTGGACTTCCAGATGACTTAGACCCAACTACTCATGGCAGATTTTTACCATAATTATTAGTCTACGCAAAGGGGGGAAATATAGCATAAGAAATGACCCTTCTGATCCAAAGGATAATTACAAGTTTCAAATAGTATAACAAGTAGCAAGACGGATTGCACCTTCAATCAAGCAAAGAGTAATATAAGATTAATAGCAGCGTAATGAGAGCCAAAAACATTCCTTCCAGATGACTTTCACCCAACTACTCATGGTAATTTTTACCATAATTATCAGGCTATGCAAATGGGGGGGGATATAGCATAAGAAATGGCCTTGCTGATCCAAAGAATAATTACAAGCTTCAACTATTATAACATGTACTGAGGACGGATTGCAACTTCAATCAAGTAGAGAGTAATCTAAGATTAATAGAAGCATAACAATGAGCCAAAAACATTAAAGAATGGCTCAATGGATTCACAAGAGTTATGTATGGAGCAAGGGATGGACAGAGGGGGACGGGGGGATATAGCAAGAGTTGACCCTGCTGATCCAAAGAATAATTACAAGCTTCAAATATATAACAAGTACCGAGGACGGATTGCAACTTCAATCAAGCAGGAGTAATATAAGATTAATAGAAGCATAGCGATGACCAAAAACATTAAAGAATGGCTCAATGGGTTCACAAGAGTTATGTATGGAGCAAGGGATGGACAAAGTGGGGTGACTAGGGGTGGATGGGGCACTCGCCCCCTGAATTTTCAAATTCTCTTATTAGATATTTTTTTTTCGTATTCTTTATTGATAATCTGTTTTTGCCCAGCCCCCCCCACCCAAGAATTTTAGAAGTTTGTTCAACTCTAAAATTTTATAAGTTCGCCCGCCGTTATAAATTCTTGCGTTCTTCCCTGTGTGTAGGAGAGGTGGAGGTACAAAATCCAGATGAAAAAAACATCTAATACAAGGCTGATAAATAGATTGGCACAATTGGAACATCAGAACAATAACAACTTCGGTTAGGAGAACATGATAGTTAAGTCGAAGAAGACAACGAAAGACTACCTCTATGACTATCACCATGACATAGCCACAAGATGAAGAGAGAGAAGTCCCCACAAAACAAAAACCAAAAACATAGAAACCTTGTAGGAGCGGCTCACTCCAGAAATAGCACCGTCCAGAGCTCTTCCTTGCGGAAGAGCTGTACGTGATATCTGCATAGTGCATCTATCCAGTTTGCCACAGACTGCAAATATAAGTGTGGATGAGGACCAATTGGCAATCATACTATAACTGTATATTCAGCAAAGACTTTAAGAATGGCTTTAAACTAAGCAAGTAATCAGAAACCAAATATGGGGGAAGAAACGATTGCTTCAAACTTTTAATTCAATCACCGATCAGACAATAACAAATAAGAATCTAAAAATGGGTATCCGTTTTTCCCATCAGCAAACCATCTTTACTTCATAAAAGACCAATCGAACCACGAAATTCCTCCCCATTTGTCTCTCTTACATAGAAAGAAAATTATCATTTATTCTTCCATAAGGCAATCATATATACATCTCAAAAGAAATTATACTATTGTAAAGAGAAAAGGATAAACAGAGGAATATCGACTTAATTTGACTAATTTCCATAGACAGATCAAATCATAACATATTCCTGTTGTTTTTATTTCAGCAATTTCCGCTGCCACAATCAAACAGCATAAATCGTTCAACAAACAGGACCAAAAAAACAAGAAGACAAAAACGATAATAATCAAAATTTTTACTTGAAATTCTGGGAACTCGAATTGCAAAGAGTAGATCCAATCTAATAATTGAACAAATAATAGAGCACAAAAAAATTAATAAAAAACTAAAATCACAACAAAATATGAATGAAATCACCTGAATTTATACAAGAAAAAGAGAAGAATAAGATCAATAGAATTTTTTAATTGGAAAAAGAAAAAATAAAAAATTCATTTGTCGATAGAAGAAATCGGAAAATTAAAATTGAAAGTAATGAGAACGTATAGAAACTATAAAGAGTGAGGAAAGTGTCGTGGTTTAGTAACATTAAACAAGAGAGAGCAGCAAAACGGCGTAGTTTACGGGAATCGTCCGCGTTCTTTTGTCCCATCGCCGTTATAATTGTCCACTCTGGTAACGGCATGTACTGTTTTTCAAAATTCAAATAAATAGTAATACAAGCTCTCGTTGTGTGTGTTTTAAAAAAAAATAACCGATTTAAGAATCTAATCGATTAACAAATTATTTTTTTTAAAAATTGAATTTAAATAATTACGTTTTTAATATGTATATAAATTTTTAATAATTAAAAATTTAAACAAATTATCATTATTCTAGATTATTTAAATGAATAATCGAAATAAATTGAGTATAAAAAATATCTTATTAATTGATTTTATGAGATGAAATTTAATTCATTAAATATGTTTAGATTTAAACTTTAATATTATAAGTAAAACGAATTAAATTATAGAAATTATTTTGTTTTGAATTTGAAATAACCAAATTATCAAAATATACAAAAGTCGGTGTGTTAGGTTTACTGACAGAGTAGACCAATCATATATTTATAGGGGTAAATTATATGTTAATATTATAATTATTATTTTATTTTGTTTGGTCATTTAATTAATTTTTTAAATCATATCTAATATTATTTTAGTTTCATTTGATCATTTAACTTTAAAAATTAATAGAACTGCTACGTTTTATTTTTTTAATAATGATGGAAAATTATCTTATGATATATTAGCATCAGTGTATTTTTATAACAGATAATTGAAATAAAACCAAAATTAAATGTTAGATTGATTTTGAGAAAAATAATTAAATAACTAAAATGAAATAAAAATGAATAATTGATACTAAATGTATAGTTACCCTATACATAATTGTGGTTAAAAAATTTCTATGCGGAGATAGAGATTTCAACTCATTCTTTACTTGAAAGAATTACAAATTTGAGTTGGTGAATGCCATCATCATTCATCACCATCAAAATATTTATTTATTAACAAAATGAGATGTACTCTTTCCATCTTCACCTTAATCCTTATACTTTCACGTTTTAATATATTATATTTTAGATAACATAAATTTCTATTTATGTTATCTAAAAAAGAAAAATACAATTTTTTTAGAAAATCATAGACTTTTTTAAAATAGATAACCTTTTAGAAAATATTAAAATTTAATGGATACCCTTTTCTCAAATAAGAATAGATATATGAATAAGAATGAGTAATTTATTTAGATAATTTTTTTTAATTGGGCATTTTAGCAATTGAGCAATTATATAAAATACTAAAAGATTTAATATGTGCTAAAATTAAATAATTTCTTTAGTATCTATGAAAAAGGGTAAATTTCAGAATACATGAAATATTTATTTAATATTCAACTTGATAACTTTTTCAAATAAGAATAGATATATGAATAAGAATGAGTAATTTATTTAGATAATTTTTTTTAATTGGGCATTTTAGCAATTTGTGAGCATATATAAAATACTAAAGATTTAATATGTGCTAAAATTAAATAATTTCTTTAGTATCTATGTGTAAATTTCGATATATATAGATATATATATATTATAGTTTTAAAATATTTTTAAACCTATATATTATTTTTGAATCATGTTTGAATATTTATATTATATAGTTTTAAAGTATTTTGAAATAAAATATATAGTTTTTACATATTTTGAAAAATATTATTATATAGTTTAAAGTATTTTGAATGTAAATATACTATATTTTAAAACTTGTTTTTTAAAAAAATATATTTATAGTTTTAAACATTTTTATATAGTTTTTTTAAAAAAAAAATATTTTTTGAAGATAATTATATTATAGTTTTTTAAATCATTCAAAAACTTATATAATTTAAAAAAAAAAAAAGTTTAAAAACTATATAATTTTGGAAATGTTTTAAAAAACAATATAATATAATTTAAAATATTTTTAAAAAAATATATTATATAGATTTTTGGAAATGTTTTTATTTTTTTATTTATTTATTTACCTTTTTTTTTATTTTAATATTTTACTTATTTATTTTTTTTTGTTGCAGGGTCTATAGGTCCAACGAGTCCAACTGTTTGGGCCTGATCTAGCCCAATATGGGTTGGGGTTTGGAAACCCTAGTCACACAGCCCCAGTCAGCGCCGCAAGTCGAGGAAGCATAAGCGCCAACAGTCACAACGGCGCGAGATCTCCGGCCGAGGAAATCGGACTGACCCATCCCGAAATCCTCGGCCCACGACGGGTTTATACCACGACCATCGGAACTGACCGGCACCAGTAGAGGTATAATACCCCCCACGGTCAGGAACAGGAGGAGGAGGAAAAAAACACAAACCATCAAACCATTCCACAACGGTGATACCAAACAGACAGCCAACAACAAATATCGAGAGCCACAAAAATACCACAGTACCAACAGAGTAACAAAACAGAACATAGAACCCGCAACTACATCAAACATCAACAAAAGAGATTCGAAGCAACAGAAGACCAAAGCAAGAACATTCCAACAGCAAGGAACAAAACCCAAAAATTCAGTTTTGGGACTATTCGGAAGGAGCACGGTCGTGGGGCACCCAAAGGTCGCCGAAAATCGCAAAGCCTCGTCGGGAAGGTAAACTCGAGGGTTTTTTTTTTAGATCTACTCGATCGGTGAAGTTATTGGGGGTATAGGCTTCGGGTTAGTGTTCGCTGCGTGGAGGGGATCATTTTGGTAGGCTTGATTTATTTCGGCCACCGCTAGCGGTGGCCGGCGTGGTGGCCGGCGCAGCGGAGGTGGCAGCCGGACAACCCCGGCGAGAGAGCCTCAGAGAGATCATTTTCTCTCAAAATTCTGAGAGATGAGTGAATGAAAATGAGAAATTTAGGGGTTTTAAGCCTTTTATATACGAAGGACCAAAGTGCAATTACAGGATTGTCAAATCCTTTCCGCCGTCCCTGGTATTTTGAATCGCTTTACAATTCAGTCACCAGTTGTAAATTGGCCTCCATATTTCTGATTTAATCAATTTGGTCCCTATTTATATTTTTTTTATATTCTATGAATTGGTCCCCTAACTTTTTATTTGTTCTTTGCAGTCATTTTCTAATTCATTAAGCTCAATTTGTTCCAATTTGATCCTAAATTTTACCTTTATTTTTTATTTTACTTTTAAATATTTTTTTAAATCTAACCTTTTTATTATTTTATTATTTCTTTCTTCATTATTATTATATATTATTTTTATATTTTTTATTTATTAGCATTTTGTTTTCGCTTTTTATCTAACATATTTTGTTCAGTCATGATTTCAGCCGATCAAATGGTAATAATTCGGATCGAATGAATTTAATTTTAATTTAATTCTAATTTTCGCAATTAAAGACAACCGACAAATTAATTGGTACCGAAAGGGCGGTTCAAGGGTGCTAATCCTTCCTTGACCGTAACCGACTCCCGAACCCGACACGTTTCTGGTACGACGCAGATCAGGTAAGATGGTGTCCGGCCCACCTAAATTCGTTTTAAAGTGGTCGGTGGCGACTCCTAACCCAATTCATTTAATCCAAGTCGAAGCCCAATTCCGGGGCCCGACCGAAAGACGGTTGCGACACTATGAAAAAGGGTAAATTTCAGAATTATACATGAATATTTATTTAATATTCAACTTGATAACTTTTTCTCTTGTTGAAATAGTGATGATTTCATTCCAAGAAAAATGAAAAATATTACAAACAAATATGGAATCCAAAGAGGCCCTTAAAAAGCCAGCTTAAGAGTATAAATAGTTTCTGATTTTTTTTCGAAAAAAATCAATGAATTTTTTTTTCATTCAAATAAAATTTTAAAGTAATAAATTTCACTAAATGAATCTGATCAAAAACTTATTGACTTGATAGTCAACACGTGGATGATGTTGTGATAAATGATTATGATTGTTAGAAAATTTAAGAGTTCATTTGATTCTAGAATATTGTTTTTTATTTTTTTTTTTTAGATAATAGAAAAATTGAAGAAAAATGCGTTTGATTGTAAAAAAAATATGAAAACATGATATATAATTCTTTTTGGTTGTTCTCCAGTTTCAATGTTTTGCATGATTAATTTGGATTGACCGCGTTGCACACCTAATTTTTGAAGGTGAGTCTCCCAAATGATATGATATAAGTTAGTTATTGATCTATTGGAAAATTTTAAGTTCGACTGATTCTAAAAAAATATAGACTAGTTTAATTTTCATTTCCCTTAGGAAATATAAACATTGAAGAAAATATTTTGATTGTAAAATTAGAAAATGTTTCTGAAAAGTAAAAAAAATAAGTGAAAATATGAAAACATAAAAATATATTGTTTTCCGTATTTTTAATAAAATTATTTTTGAAATTTTGAAAATAAGAAATACGATATTTAAATTTTAAACTTTATTTGCACATTTCAAATCTTTTTAACATATTTTTTTTTAATGTTATTTAAAACTCTTAATTTTATAATATTTTATATTTAATGTATTGAATAAACCTAGCAAACTTGACCCGAACCCGATTACTTGAAACGATTTACCTAACCCAATACCCAATATTAACTTGAATATGATGATCAAATTTGATCTAAACCCCGAACCAACCCGATCCAAATTAGTTAACTCAATATGAACTCATATCCAATTTGACCCGAATTGAATACAATTTGAACCGAAATTAACCTAAAAATTAAAAGCAATCTGAACAGAAAATAACTCGAGCTGAAACAATCACCTGAGCCGAAAAGCAACCCGAATGAATTAACCTGATTTGAAATTAATTCAAATCGAAAATAATCTGAACCGAAATCTATATATTTGACTAGACTTATAACCAAATTAAGCCTAAATGATAAGATTAACAAACAAATAAATATTTTTACAATATATATCAAAATTCTATATATAATTGATTAGACTCATAACAATTCAATAAGAATTGACATGATCCAAAGGTGACCTTAATCGAAAATCATGATCTGATATTGACCTGACCCGAATCTATTGATCCGGTATGAAACCGACCCAAAACTCAACCGATCTGATATTGATCTAAAACGAAAAATAATTGATCTGATAGTCTCATGACCCAAAAATTGAGCCGACCCGTTACCCAACCCAATTTACCATACATCTGAACAAATCTGTACCAGACCTGATCTAACCCGAATAAATTAAAATGAATATAATCTAAATCCAAAATGACCTGACCCGACCCAATCCAATCCGAATGACCGTTTACCACCTCTAATATTGAATATATTAGGTTAGTTTGGTGCAACTTTTGAAAAGTGATAATTAAAAGTGTTGTAGAAATGACTTTAAAAATGTTGTACAAAAGTGCAATTTAAAATTTAACTGTTTGAGATTGTTGTTAAAATTGAGTTTGAAAAGATAAAATGTTCATTATAGACGTTGTTAATTAAAATATATCATTTAAATTATATTACACTTAGGAAAATTCTACAAACGCTCGACGAGCACCAATTAGCCATTAATTTAATTTATAAAAATTTAAAATTCTAAAGGCTCAACGTATAATTATAAATTAGTTAAAATTTAAAGGTAAATTATTTAAAACAAAGGGTAACTATATCAGTGACCACCTACTATTGCTCGTTTTCATTTTGACCACATTTTTGAAATTTTGTAAGTCACTCAATTGTTTAAATTCATTCAATTAAGCCATTTATCATTAATATATGAATGTCTTTAAATAGTTGGATCTCATTTATGATATCCGATCAAGGACCACCTACTATTGCTCGTTTCATTTTGACCACCATTTTGAAATTTTGTAAGTCACTCAATTGTTTTAAATTCATTCAATTAAGCCATTTATCATTAATATATGAATGTCTTTAAATAGTTGGATCTCATTTATGATATCCGATCAAGTTACAGAAGTTTCATGTTTACCTTCTTGATAGCTACTAAGTGACTCTGATAAATAACTAGATCTTCTAGTGTGTTCCCTATGTATATGGATATCCTCTCTGATATTACAAGTCTGACTCTGTTATTTGAAATAAAAACATGATTTATGATCTTTGGTTTTTGATACAAGATACATCTGGCTCCTGATTATAATATTACTGTTTACAATTTAACATTTTTTTATATTGGAGGTCTAATCTAGGATCTATTATAAAGTTCTGTAGGTTCAACTTTGATTAAGCTGGTAATTCCCTATGGACCAAATGCGACCCTTGAATGGGATCCTAGGCCCAATGGGCCTAGTGAAAAGACCTTGCGGACCCTAAGGCACTTCCTTAGGGTGGCTTCTTTGCATTATGCTTAGGGTAAGTCCTTGTGGACCTGGGGGCACTCCACTCAAGTGGCTCATATGCTTCGATTAGGGTAAGTCCTTATAGACCCAATGTAATACCCCAAATGTCAGGCCAGTGACTTTATTGAAAAGATTTAAATTTTGAGGATTTAATTAATAAATGGTAATGTATAAGAAAATAAATTAGAAATTATATGGTTAAGACTAATTTCTAAGAATAAAAGAATGAAAGGGGTATTTTAGTCTTTTAAGGGGAAATGAATTATGGTATTAAAGTAAAGAAAATGGGAAAATGGAGAGTGTTAATACCTTGGTTATTTTCTTCTTCTTTCCCGTTTTTCACATGGCCTTCTCCATAGATAAGGTAAACTTCATCAAAATAGCTTTTCCTTTAGATTATGGTTTTTTTTTTGCAACCTTAAATGATATGTAAGCTTAAGGAAGGGTTAAAGAAGATTAAAACTAGGAGATGGAGGAAATATTTTAGATTTAAGAAAATGAGTGTTTTAATGATATGTTAGAATATGAGTTTTTATTGATGTTTAGTATATTTGACTTGTCCAAGAAGTAAATAAGAGATTAGAAACATTGGATGAGATTAAAAACATGTTAGGAAAAGTGGTATGATTCTTAGATGGAAATGTTCTTGGGAGATTTTAGATGTTTTAAGAAGCTAAATGAAGAAAAGTTAGTAGGGATAAGTAAAGAAAGAGTTTAATAGTATTGTTGAGGGTAAACATAAGGAATTTGACCAAATTTGGGTAAGAATCAGGCTGAAAAATGGGAAATTTGGGTACAAATATATGTATTGATAGAACAGTACCGATACTAAGATTTAAATGAGTAAAAATATGATGAACAGTACCTGTACTAATGTAATTAGTAAAAGGGAGTATCAGTACCACAGTATAGAAGTATCGATACCATGGTAGGATATACTATTGAGCCAGGAATTTTAAGATGGGTTAGATTGTTATAGAAAATTTAATAATAGTACTTTTGAGTATTGTTAAAGTATAAATGTTAGGATATACTACAATTGATATGGTATGTGTTTAATGGATGTTTCGTATATTGAAATCAAACTCTCGAGTCAAGCAAAAAAAAGGCGAGGACAAAGTTGCGAGTAGTTGGACATCTACAGCATATCAGGTGAGTGTATACAATGAAATTATATGGGTTGAGGGAGGATCACAATAAGTCCACCTCAAATGTTTAAAATAATGTATGTTTACTTATATATATGCTATAATGTGTGTGGAAATGATATGAATGATTTAGAGTAAGAACTATTTTAAATAAAATATTAATTGCCTAGCTGTGCATTTGACAGAAAGGTGTCAATTATGCTAGATAGATTAAAGTTAAAAACCTTTGAGTAAAAGATTACTTGTCTAGCTGTGCGTTTGATAGAAATGTGTCAATTATGCCAGTTAGATAAAGGTTAAATACCTTTGAGTAAAAGATTGATGCCTAGTTGTGCATTTGATAGAAATGTATCAATTATGCCAGTTAGATGAAAGATTAAATACCTTTGAGTAAAGATTAATTGCCTAGTTTTGCATTTGATATAAAGGTATCAATTATGCCAGTTTGATGAAAGGTTAAATACCTTTGAGTAAAAGATTAATTGCCTAGTTGTGTATTTGATAGAAATGTGTCAATTATGCCAGTTAGATGAAAGGTTAAATACCTTTGAGTAAAATATTAATTGCCTAGTATTATATTTGACAGAAAGGTGTCAAATATGCCAGTTAGATGAAAGGTTAAATGCCTTTAAGTAAAAGATTAATTGCCTACCTGTGCCTTTGACAAAAAGCTGTCAATTATGCTAGTTAGATGAAATAAATGCCTTTGAGTAAAATATTAATTGTGTAGCTGTGCATTTGATAGAAAGGTGTCAATTATGACAGTTAGATGAAAGGCTAAATGCCTTTGAGCTAAAGATTAAATGCCTAGTTGTGCATTTGGCAGAAAGATATCAATCATGCAAGTTAGATGAAAGGCTAAATGCCTTTGGGTAAACACTAAATGATTAACAGTGCATTTTGACAAACAAGTCATTTATTGATTTGACAAAAAGGATTGTAAAGGAATCGTATAAAGTAGACAATTTATCATGGTTGATAGTCAGGACATACTTATGAATAAATTGTAATTCTTTTAGAAGGTTATGCATCACTAAGTAATACTTAACGTGCCTTGATTTCATGCGTAGGTAATAATCAAAGATTTGCCGAGTAAGGAGTATAACAACAACAACTTTCATCAATTAAAGGTTGACTTGTCAGTAACATTGGGGAAATGTTATTCATTTTGAAAACTTAGTTGTCATGTAATTAACCCTAAGAAAATATTTGTAATGTATTTAAAGTGATAGTTTAGTATATGTTTCTATGAATGTTATACTATCGTGTGGTTTTAAAATTTGAAACAAAATTTTACAGGTTTTTAAATAACAAAATGTTTTAAAAAGTGATGGACATTTGTATCTTGTGTACGAAAGGTATACATGAGATGGGTATTATTTTATTGGTATCATAACTACAAGTTTAGCCGATTCTGGCTAAAATCGAGTTTATTTGAAATAAGAAAAAGAGATTACTGCCATTAAGATTGTCAAGGTTACTGATATGATGTCATTAGAGTGTAATTGATTACAATAACTAACTGTAATGTTATTATTATGCATGTTTTAGAGTCGCGAAACAAGAGAGAAGAACTGGTAGCGAAAGTTATGAGGGTAATATTGAAGTGACGGTTCCATATGAGAATGCTAGTGTGCCTACACATCAATGGATACCAATACCAGAGTTTGGAGCTTTTATGCAAGTTCTCGATACTATATTGACCCATTTTCAACCTCCTCCGCCTTGTCCTGCTCCTCTAGTACTGAGGATGTTGATCCCAAAAGAGTTGAAGAGTTTAGGAGCTCCCGAATATCGTGGAAAGAGGAGGAAGTCCCTATGGAGGCTGATTTATGCTAAATGATGTAATGATAATGCTTAAAAGTCTTCACTGCTCAGATTCAGAGAAGCTGGATGGAGCTGTATCGTTGCTAAGGGGATCAGCTCGAGTATGGTGGTCAAATACTACAATGTATGCACCACCTGAACAATTGACCTGACAATTTTTCTGAGAAGAATTTAACAATAAGTATATTAGTGAGCAGTTCAGACGAGCGATGCTGATAAAGTTTCTTAATTTGAAACAAGGCGACCGAGCAGTACATAAGTATGAGGTTGAGTATAATAAGTTGAGCTATTTTGTTACTGAGGTGGTTCTTAATGACAAGGTCCATCGTGATTGGTTTATTTAGGGGTTGAGGTCAAAGTTGAAAGAAATGATGTTGGCTTTGAGTTTGCCTAGCTTGCATGAAGTTATAAACCGAGCCAAAGCTATCGACAGAGCTCAAGCAGAGACATTAGTAGAGGAACATAATTTGCAGACAGAGAAAAGGGTTGGAACACCTTCAACTCCCTATTATGTTAAGAGAGGCAAGGGCTCGAGTTTTAGATATACTGACGGAGAGGGTTCTGATGCAATTTCATAGAAGACTAAACAATCTTAGTCAGTTGCTGCTAGCTTAGGTAGAGCAGTTGGAGAAAGAAATACATGTCAGACATGTGGTAGAGCACACCGGGGAGCATGCAGACTTCTTAGTGGAGCTTGTTTCCAATGTGGTGAGACTTGTCACTTTGCCTGAAGCTGTCCAAAGAGATATGAGGACCATTCGGCACAATCTGAAATATCAGTGGCAACCTCTAATAGAAGCAGAGGAATGGTAGATCCAGGGGACAAGCTGAATCAATGCAGCAATAAGAGACTCGGGGAGTCGTCAGAATTTATAACATTAAGACCAATAAGGATCGGGATGACCCAGAGATTATAACAGGTACATTTATCTTTTGAAGAGACTGTATTTGTATTAGTTGACCCTGGTTCTACACATTCTTACATAATTACAAAGTTGGTTAAGCTAGAGGGATTCCTTTAGAACCAATCTTTAGTGAAATGATAGTGGTAAATCTTATGGGTCATAATGCGAGAGTAAACGGGTGTGTAGAAAATGGCCAATAAAAATCCAAGGGATTTGTTTCCGGCAAACTTAATAGAGTTGCCTTTCGATGAGTTTGAAATCATTTTGGGTATGGACTGGTTGTCTCCACATCATGGATGGGTTGATAATCACCATAAGCGATTATTTCTGGAAGATGCGGAAGGCTCAGAAATTGTAGTGAACGGCGAAAAAGTGAAATCATCATCCAATGTGATATCAGCCATGACTGCAAAGAAAATGATGTCAAAGGGGTGTATAGCTTTTCTAGCTAATGTGGTAGATACTCGAGTGACAGAGGTGAGATTAAATAATATTCCAATAGTTAAGGAATTTCCAGAGGTTTTTCCGGATGAATTACCAGTGTTAACTCTAGATTGTGAAGTAGAATTTAAGATTAAGGTTTACCTGGGTACCAAACCTATTTCTATGGCCCTGTATCGAATGGATCTAGTGGAGTTAAGAGAATTAAAAGCTTAGTTGCAAGAGTTACTTAATAAGGGGTTTATCATACCTATTGTTTATCCTTGGGGAGAACCAATACTATTTGTGAAAAAAATGATGGGTCTACGAGGTTATGTATTGACTATTGTCATTTGAATAAAGTAACGATAAAGAACAAGTATCCTCTTTCGAATATTGATGATATGTTTAATCAACTGAAAGGTGCAGCAGTGTTTTCTAATATAGACCTGAGGTCGGGGTACCGCCAATTAAAGATAAAAAAAATGATGTTTCTAAGATAACTTTTTGGACTCGGTATGGACACTATGAGTTCGTGGTAATGCCATTTGGACTGACTAATGCTCCATCAACATTTATGGACTTGATGAATCGAGTATCCCAACCTTACTTAGATCAATTTGTGGTGGTATTCAGAAGATATTTGGTGTATTCCAAGTTAAGAAATGACCATTCTAACCATCCTAGGGTGGTTCTTCAGATACTTTGAGAAAAGAAGATGTATGCCAAATCGTCCAAGTGCGAATTTAGTTATCTGAGATTTCTTTCCTCGATCAATAGTCTCTGTAGAAGGTATAAGAATAGATCATAAAAGTTCTGAGCCTAGTAGATTAGCAACCCCAAAGAATATTTCTGAGGTTAGAAGTTTCTTGGGGATTGTGGTTATTATAGAAGGTTTGTGAAGAATTTCTCAATGTTAGCTTCACCGCTAACTAAGTTGTTGCTGAAAATGTGTCTTTTGTTTGGTTGTAAAAATGCTAAGAAAGTTTTGAATTACTAAATAGAATAGTACAGAGGCCCCAGTGCTTGTGCAACTTGAGTCATGTAAAAATTATGTCGTTTTCAGTGATGCATCCCATAATGGACTAGGATGTGTGCTGATGCAAGAAGGGAAAGTTGTGGCTTATGCCTTAAGACAACTGAAGAATCATAAGGTAGAAGAAACCACTTGGAAAAGAGAGGAGAGCATGAGGAAGAAGTTTCCACACCTCTTTGTTCCAGGTACTTTATTAAATTCGAGAACAAATTTTCATAAGGCGAGAATTGTAATACCCCAAATTTAGGCTAGTGACTTTATTGAAAGGATTTAAATTTGAGGATTAATTAATAAATTGTAATGTATAAGAAAATAAATTAGATATTATATTGTTAAGACTAATTTCTAAGAATGAAAGAATAAAAGGGGCTTTAAGGGATATGAGTTATGGTATTAAAGTAAAGAAAAGGGGAAAAGAGAGACTGTAAATACCTTGGTTATTTTCTTCTTCTTTCTGGTTTTTAATGTGGCCTTCTCCATAGATAAGGTAAGCTTCATCAAAATAGTTTTTCCTTTAGATTATGGTTTTTTTGAAACCTTAGCTGATATGTAAGCTTAAGGAAGGGTTAAATAAGATTAAAATAGGAGATGGAGGAAATATTTTAGATTTAAGAAAATGGGTTTTTGAATGATATGTTAGAATATGAGTTTTTATTGATGTTTATTAGTATATTAACTTGTCCAAGAAGAAAATAAGAGAATAGAAGCATTGGATGAGATTAAAAACATGCTAGGAAAAGTGGTATGATTCTTAGATGGAAATGTTCCTGTGAGATTTCAGATGTTTTAAGAAGCTAAATTAAAGAAAGTTAGTAGGGATAAGTAAAGAAGAGTTTAATATTATTGTTGAGGGTAAAAATAAGGAAATTTGACCAAATTTGGATAAGAATCAAGTTGAAAAATAGAAAATCTAAGTACAGGTATCGGTACTGATAGAACAATACTGATACTATGGGTTTAAATGGGTAGAAATATGATGAATAGTATCGGTACTAATGTAATTAGTATCGATACCAAAAAAGAAAGTATTGATACCATGAATTATAAAACGCCAAAATGGTATCAACACTAAAAATCAGTATCAGTACCACAATATAGAAGTATCGATACCATGGTAGGGGTACCGATACTATTGAGTCAGAAATTTTATGATAGGTTGAGATTGTTATAGAAAATTTAATAATAGTACTTTTGAGTATTGTTAAAGTATAAATGTTAGGGAATTACTAACAATTGGTATGGTATGTGTCTTTAATTGATGTTTGAGTAGATGAAAATCAAACTCCCGAGTCAAGCAAGAAAAAGTTGCCGAGTAGTTGGACATCACTACAATATATCAGGTGAGTGCATACAATGTAATTATATGGGTTAAGGGAAGATCACAATAAGCTCACCTCAAATGTTTAAATTAATGTATGTTTTACTTTATATATATGTATATAAAGTGTGTGGATATCATATTATGAATGATTTTAGAGTAAGAACTGTTTTAAATAAAAGATTAATTGCCTAGATGTGCATTTGGCAGAAATATGTCAATTATGCTAGTTAGATGAAATGTTAAATACCTTTGAGTAAAAGATTAATTGTCTTGCTGTGCATTTTACAGAAATGTGTCAATTATGACAGTTAGATGAAAGGTTAAATACCTTTGAGTAAAAGATTAATTGCCTAGCTATGCATTTCATAGAAAGGTGTCAATTATGCCAATTAGATGAAAGGTTAAATACCTTTGAGTAAAAGATTAATTGCCTAGCTGTGCATTTGACAGAATGGTGTCAATTATGCCAGTTAAACGAAAGGTTAAATACATTTGAGTAAAAGATTAATTGTCTAGCTGTGCATTTGACAGAAAGATGTCAATTATGACAGTTAGATGAAAGGTTAAATGCCTTTGAGTAAAAGATTAATTGCCTAGCTGTGCATTTGACAGAAAGGTGTCAATTATGCCAGTTAGATGAAAGGTTAAATACCTTTGAGTAAAAGATTAATTGCCTAGCTGTGCATTTGACAGAAATGTGTCAATTATGTCGGTTAGATGAAATGTTAAATGCCTTTGAGTAAAAGATTAATTGCCTACATGTGCATTTGACAGAAAGGTGTCAATTATGCCAGTTAGATGAAAGGTTAAATGTCTTTGAGTGAAAGATTAATTGTCTAGCTGTTCATTTGATAGAAATGTGTCAATTATACAAGTTAGATGAAAGGCTAAATGCCTTTGAGTTAAAGATTAAATGCCTAGCTGTGCATTTGGCAGAAAGGTGTCAATCATGCAAGTTAGATGAAAGGCTAAATGCCTTTGGGTAAAAGACTAAATGATTAACAGTGCATTTTGACATAAATGGTGTCATTTATTGATTTGACAAAAAGGATTGTAAACGAATCCCATAAAGTAGACAATTTATCATGGTTGATAGTCAGGTTATACTTATAAATAAATTGTAATTCTTTTACAAGGTTATGCATCACTAAGTAAATAATTCACGTGTGTTGATTTCATGCATAAGTAACAATCAAAGATTTGCCAAGTAAGGAGTGCAATAGCAACAACTTTCATTAATTAAAGCTTAACTCGTCAGAAACATTGGGACAATCTTATTGATTTTGAAAACTTAGCTGACATGTAATTAGCCTTAAGAAAATATTTTGTATTGTATTTAAAGTGATAATTCTAGTAATATGCTTCTATGAATGTTATACTATCGTGTGGCTTTAAAATTTGAAATAAAATTTTACAGGCTTTTAAATGATAAAATGTTTTAAAAAGTGATGTGACATCTGTATCTCGTGTACGGAAAGGTATACAGGAGATGGGGGTTACACCCATGGTTTTCCCTTAGGTTGACTCCAATGCCCGAAGGGTATTGGGTAAGTCGTTATGGATGTAGTTCTGGGAAACTGCATATCGGTGTTCGAGTGGAGGGTATTATAGTGATTTAAATATATATATATATATATATATATATATGTGTGTGTGTGTGTGTGTGTGTTTACTAAAATAAACTATTATTGTTTTTAAACTATGATTATATTTATTTTAATTTAATGGGAACACACTAGACATCCTAAATCGATCTCCTAAATATATCTCTCTAAATGTTTTCTTTGGACTGAAGGTATCCCATCTATTACCTGAAGAATTAATTAAATAAATCTCAGCTCATCATGAAAACTTGTAGATGCATGAATCAATGAGGAAATTTTATGCTTTGCCATATCTACTTGTCCTTTAACATCATCTAGTAGTTTTGTATTGTTCAGCTTCCCAAATCTCACTCTGTTACTTACCATTCAAGTTAAAGAATTGATCTAATTTAGTTGTTGACAGTAGAAATGGGAATTCCTTCGGCATCACTTGCAGAGTATGGTACAAATGTAATTAAGGGGAATGTAGGTCACATTTGTTTTGTATGTAGTTTAAAAATTGATTTGATGTACGAAATTATTGAATTATGTTTTAATATATGAATGATTTTCTGAAAATATTTTTAATTATAAATTGTTTTACGATTTTTAAATGGTTGATTAAATTTTTTATTTTTCAATATTTTTATTGTGGGTCGCTTCGGTGGATTTAATATGACACCTCAGATTGGACCGGGTCACTCGTATCGGTCTTAGGGTATTACAATTAGTGGTATAAGAGCTTCAGTTGAGTCGAGTCTTTTGGGTAGATCGACCGATCGTCTGTCTTAGGATATCTGTTGTGTACATGCCCCTAGACTACAACCATACTCTTTTGAGCCAAAATTTGATATCTAGTACTATATTTGTAATAAGTATATTGGGTATCTTGTCTGTTACGACTCAATCAATGCAAAAAGGGAATATTGTTAGCATTCATACCAATTCTGGAAACACCTCACGAGTAAAACAAGAGTTACTTGTTTGAAGATTTAACCTGAATTTCGACATGGATTTGAGCTTTGTTACCCCAAACATTCTGTGATGAAAAGCTCATAACCAAACTTATAAGTCAAGTTCAAGATTAAGAAACGCTACCCAAGTGGATTGAAATGCAAGGTATTTGGTCTAAGCTTTGACAAGGTATTTCCCCCTAAAGTTCTGCATTGATGAACTAAATTAAAGAATTTCTAAAATCTTTTCTTATTTCAAATTTATGAGATTAAACCCGATAAGCGTTAAGCCTTATACCTCAATAATTAAAATGAAATTTAAGGAAATTGTTCGTAGACCTGATAAAAGTGGATATCTCGATGTGATTCCATTATGTCTGAAGGAAAAACAATTATGTCAGCATATTGCACTAGAGGTAAGGAAGTGTTATCTTTCCAAAGCTTCGGTTATGTTGGAGGTTTTTGGTATCGAGTTAAGTATTGAAAGTTTGTGTTATCCAAGTTTCTATGTGGAAGAAGATGTTGATATTTGGACGTAAGGATAAGCTGAGACAGAGATTTATTGGATCATATTATATTCTAAATAGAGTTAGACATGTTGCTTATCAACTTGAGTTGTCTCTCAGCTCAGTCCTATTCACAATGTTTCCATGTGTCCATGATAAGGTTATATGTCTGGATACGAGTCATATTATTCTGATTAGGGATGTCGTGTTGAGGCATAATCTATCTTATGATGATGAGCCTTTCAGATTTTGGATAGGGATGAGAGAGTTATGTGGAATGGCATATTCTGATGGTAAAGGTTTATTAGAGTAACAATGGTCTCGTAGAAGCTACCTAGGAGACAGAGGAATCAATGAAAAGATCATTTTATGCATCTATTTGTTTCAGGTGAATTTTCAGGATGAAATTTTCTTTAGGGAGAGTTGTAACAATCCAATTTAATTTGGGTTTTAATTTAATTTAATTTTAATCAATTCGTAAGACTTAAAAACTTAAGGTCAGTTTTCAAGTTTTATGAAGCTTAGGGACCTAACCTAGAATTTAACCATTGTTGGTCTGCAAAGAATAAATAATACGAGATTAGGTTAGATTTGCAGCCGCAGGGTTTTGAACCAACGTTTGTAGTAGATTAGCCATGCCCTACCGTTTAGGCTAGGCATTATTCTAGTTATTTTATTTCAAAAGTTTATTTTAAAGTCTGATTTGAATCAGACTTTGAATCAAACTAGAAAATCCCAAATTGTGCTAAAACCCTCCATGTAACCCGTTCACTGTCACCACTTCCCTCACCAATGTACAAGCTTCATCCAGTCGTCGTGATTGTTATCGCCCCCACCATTAGGACCATTGGCACTGTGCAAACAAAACCCCCATCGTTCCTCACCTTGAAATGTCATTGTTTGTCGTAGTTCGATGTTTGTTTGCCCATTCAAAACCTTAAATTGCCATATCGAACTTCTTCAAATTCTAGCCAATTTTTCCATTGTCGTGCCATACCATCCTCACCATCTTCATCTTCATAATTTTTTGAACAAAACTCAACCGAGTTCGTTGCTTCACCGTCTTGCATCCTATATCCGCTATTGAGGTAAGCTTCCGATCACTTTTATGGTTTGTTTCACTATGTTTTGGATTGATTTTTAGACTGATTTGAGTTGTTTATGGTGAGAAAATGTATTATGAGTAATTGTCTGACTGAAATAACCTCCATCTCCACTGTACGAGCCACCATGCGCCTCCGTCGTGCCTCTGTCATAAGTGGGGTAGTTCCATCAGTCATAAACTTTCAAAATCGATTTGAGTTAACTCGAACCAGTCTAATTTAACTCATACCAAATCAAGTCAACCCAATCCGACTTGAGTTAATTTGAACCGGTCTAACCCATTAACCTCGACAAGTCTGAATCTGAAGTTTGTTTTGCCAAATTCAAACTCGATAAGTTGTTATTCAGTGTTTTATCATTCGATTTGTCCCATTTTCTCGATTAAGTTCTATTTCTAATGGAATTTGTTTTGTTATGTACCTGAGATGTTATTGAACATCAACATCAAGTACGACAGTGATCAAATGGAGTTTAATTGGGTGACCGATATGGCTCAAAACTCGAGGTAATACATTACTACATTTTGTATGCTTTGCGGAACATGTTGGTATTAGTTAATGCATGAATGAACCTGATTGGTGTGTGTATAGTTAATTATTCTTAAATTTGTACTGAATATGGTAAAGGGATATTAAATTAGTTAAGACTCGATCAAATTGTTTAGAAAATAAAAGACCAATCAGGAATAATTTTAAGGTTAGTGATTAAGTGATAAAAGATCTAACCTTAAGATCCATAAACTCTTATTATTTTTGTTAAAGGATTAAATGTCGGAAGTACTTTATGCTTGAATAAGAAATTATGAAAATACCCTTAAGATAAAAATATGACATGATTTACCTTTGATAATGGAAATGGCATGGAAATTTATATTGGACCTAATCTAAGCCCTGGACCATCTGTTTAAGTTCTTATTCTGTTTGAAAAAAATACTCGAATAACTCATATAAGGGACTAAAAGACTTATAAGAAATAATTTAAGTTCAGTGGTTATTTAGTAAAGAAATTAACCCCTGAATTCTTAGATTATGATATTTTTTGTTTAATAGTTTTTAATGCTAGAAATACGAGGATAAGAAATTTTAAAAATTACCCCTCTGAGACAAAGATGACTCAAAATGACCCTAATAGTGGAATTACCCCGTAATTGACCTGATAAACTTACTGACTTACTAGTTAAATCGCTGACTATTTATATAAATTTTAGTGACTGATTTATGACCTACAAGAGGGTAAAAAACTCAAAATTTCTAATTTATAGACTGAACACCTGAAGACTAAATACTAGATGTAATACACACGAATTAATTAGAGAAAATGACCACAATAACCTTGGGTACTAAAATGACCAAAATACCCTCGAGCTCTTAAATGACCAAGATATCCTCGAGTATTGCAATGACCTAAACATCCTCGCGACTTGGATTAAGGGAATGCTAGTGTATGAGTTCTGAAAGCACCAATGAAATATTAAATATTGTAATGCTTATAAAGGTTTAGGAGTAACTTGAGTATATCAGCCCTCCTTGTGACTATTATAATATTGGAGAGGAATACCACCTGAATACATGTCTATCTCCTTAAGTAAGGTTTAATGATGGACTGTGAAGATGATTTTTTTCAAGTATATAATGCGGTTGGTAGCAATAAATGAATATTCGAAGGTGTTTCTGTCCAAACAATCAACAAATATCGTGCTATTGAGCCCTGATTTGTTTGATGGGATTTTAAAGTATGATAAATCATTAGAAATATAGAATATTACAAATTTACCATTTTATATTCATTAAACCCACACTACAGCAAAATAGGTTTGTAGCAGTGTTTTGACAATAAACGCCACTAATTTTGTACATATTGTAGCGTTTATAGCTAGAATGCCACAAAATGATAATATTTGCGACATTATTAGGAAACATCGCTACAGACTCGTACTTTAGTGGCATTTTGTAAAAATACATCGCAATAGGTTTTATTTATAATAGTCTTTGTAATTGCAAACACCATAAATCTTGAGATATTATTGTTTTAGACCCTTTAATGGAATTCTTTTAGATAAACACCATGTTGAATAATGTTTTATAATATTTTCTTATAATAAATTAAGACAAAATGTTTTTGGACTTGATTGAATTTGTTCAAAGTTTTCCAAAATAATTCAAAGTTAATTAAACTAGAATTTGAGCACAAAACAGTTTTTCTGGGTAAGTATTACCGATATTGTTCTTACAGAATCGATACTACATGAACAATATCGATATTGTTCATGTGGTACCGATATCAAAGGTAACTAAAGTATTGATACTCTATAGGTAGTATCGATACTACCAATTGTTTTCCAAATGCTCAAATTCATGAATGCAAAATATGTACTGATACTCAAGGGGGTACCGATGCTACTTTACAAAGTGGTATCGATACCATAAAGCATAGTATCGATATTGGTCAAGATAAACGGTCTTTAATGGCTAGTTTATTTAAATTTTACAAAGGAAGTACCGATACTCATTAAAGGAGTACCGATACTCCCTGTCCTGGGCAATTTTATTTTGCAGAAAATTAATCCCCAACGACTCCAAAACATCCCCAATGGCAATAAACGGCTACAAACTCATTCCAACATATAAAAACATGTTGAGGACATTTGAAGAAGGTTAGAACACCTATCCAAGCAATCAAACACAAGAGAAAAGCTCTTTCATTCTTATTTTCCTTTCTCTTGTAAATATTAGTTTTTTGAGCTCATTGCAAATCTTTTAATTGTTTTTCTTTTGAGCTTAATTTTTACAAACACCTTCTTTTTTAGAGTTTTTTCTTGTTTACATTTTTCAACCTTTGTGTAAAGGGGATTGGTTCTAGCTTAGCCTTTGAAAAGATAGGGAGTTGTAAAAGTTATCTCTTTATCCTGAAAAAAAGAGCAAATTAGTGAATTTGTTAGAAAATCCTAAATGAGGAGCTTAGGCAGTGGATGTAGACTTGGTTGAGAAGTCGAACCACTATAAATCCTTGTGCAAATTCTTTCATCTTTTTACTCCTTACTCCCTAAACTCAAAAATCCAAATTCACCCCTTGGAAAATTATTCGGTTGATCATGGAGCTTCATCGAAAATCCCAATAACTTCTCAATGAAAAAAAGGGGAGCTTTAATATTTTCCAAATATTTCTCTTTTTCATTAAATATTTTATTAAAGGGGAGTGTTGCCAAAACAAATTTTCAAATGTTTTGTTATATCAAAAGGGGGAGATTGTTGAACTTTCTTTTATAATGTTTTAATATAACAAATTAAGGCAAAATGTTTTTGGACTTAATTGAATTTATTCAAAGTGTTTAAAAAATTCAGTCCATTAAACTAGAATTTAAGCACAAAATTGTTTTTTAGGTACGTAGTACTAATACTAAATGAATAGTATCGATACTATATGAACAATATTGATTCTATATGAACATTACTGATAATGTTAATGTGGTACCGATACTAAAGGTAAGAGAAGTATGAATACTCTCTAGGTAGTATTGATACTACCAATTGTTTTCCAAATGCTCGGATTCCAGAATAAAAAATAGGCATGATACCCAAAGGGGTACCGATACTACTTTACAAGGTGGTATCGATACCATGAAGCATAATATCGATATTGGTCAAGCTCAGTGGTCTTTAACGGCTAGTTTATTTAAATTTTACAAATGAAGCATCGATACTCATTAAAAGAATATTGATACTCCCTGTTCTGGGCATTTTTATTTTGCAGAAAATTAATTCCTAATGGCTCCAAAACATCCCCAACGGCTAGAAACAACCATAAACTCATTCTAATATATAAAAAAGCTAAGGACACTTGAAAAAGGTTACAACGCCTATCCAAGCAATAGAGATCAAGAGAAAAGCTTTTTCACTCTTATTTTTCTTTTTCTCTTGTACATAAGTGTGTTTGAGCTCATTGTAAATCTTTTATTTGTTTTCTTGGGAGATTAATCATTGTAAACACTTTTCTTTTAGTGGTTTTCTTGTTTACATCTTATATTCCTTTTGAAAAGGGGTTTTGGTTCTAGTTTAGCCAATTGAAAAAACTAGGGAGTTGTAAAGATTATCTTTTTATCTTAGAAAAAGAAAGAACAAATCAGTGAATTTGTTAGAAAATCCTTAGTGAGAAGCTTGGGTAGTGGATGTAGACTTGGTTGAGAAGTTAAACCACTATAAATCCTTATGCAAATTGTCTCATTTTTATACTCCTTACTCCTCAAACTTAAAAAGCCAATTCACATTCTCTTAGTAATTATTTGATTGTTTAATTAAGCTTCATCGGGAATTCCATCAATTGGTATCATAGCTTGACTCATTATAAGGTTTAACAATCTTGAGACGATCCTTGAAGAAACTTTATCCATTTCTGACACAACCGAGAAGATGGCTTCCACCTCCGACTCGTTCTAGATGGAAGATTCTCAACTGATCGACAAGCCTCCATACTTCAATGAAGCTAACTATCATCATTGGAAGAAATTAATGAAGCTATTCATACAATCCAATGATCTTGATATATGTGAGATGATCGAGAATGGCTACTATTCTCCAATAAAGAAGACGAAGGAGTGGAGTGCCCAAGAACGGAAAAAAACTCAACAAAATGCTAAGGCCATGCACATGTTGTTTTGTTCATTTGGTCCCGAAGTCTATGAAGGAGTTTCTTCTTGTTCAAATGCCAAGGAGCTTTGGAATAAGCTCGAAGAGATTAATGGAAACAAGAAAGAAGAACCAACAAATGTGGTGAGCTTAATGGCTCTTGAAGAGCCCAAAGTATCTTATAACTATAATGAATTCGATTCATATTCTTTGATGGGTTACAAGATGTATATGATAAGTTGTATTTGGAATTTGAGACCATGAATTCCAAATATAAGAAATTAATTTCAAAAGTTAAAATTGAAAATTATTTTCTTTTAAAAGTAAAATTGAATTTTGAAAAGCAAAATGAAATTTTGAAAAATGATTTTGAGCTTTCAAAAATCAAAATCAATGATGTGGAAAAAGAAAATCTTAATTTTAAAGTTAAGCTTGAAAACTTAACAAAAGAAAAAGAATTAATTTCTAGAAACAACTTATTATGTTTAAAAATGGAAAAATGCTGATATTGTCATTTTCATGGTCATTTGGAACATACTTGTCCTTTAAAGAAAGGAAAATGTTTTAAAATTAAACAAGTATGGTTACAAAAAGAACAAGGGGCATTGAAACTAATGTTCAAGGATCCAAAGCAATTTGGATACCAAAATCCAAATAAATGTCTCTTGTAGGTGTGTGGGAGCAATTTTGATGAAAGTGAAGATATTCAAATGCTCTAGCCACACTTGAAAAGGAATGTGTAACCTTTAAGCTTATTTTGGTTATCTTTCATAATTGGATGCTCATATGGCTTAAGCATGCATGAATTTTGATTTTTAAATAATTTTATGTTTTCTATCTCATGAATGTTGAAAATATGTTATGATGAACACTTTCTAAAGTTTTAATGATTTTTCATAAATGTTTGTTCATCATAATGACTTTTGGTCAAAATTGGTTTTAAACGTTTTGTTTTTTTTACAAATTTTTAATTTTTAACCTTAATTTAAATGTTTATACATGTAAGTTATTGCAAATGATATCTCTCTAACAATTGATATCAAATTTTCAAATGCATAATATTTTTGGATAGATTTATGCACATGCACTTAAATACTATAATTGATATTGCATAAAGTATATTAGACTTGGATATATTGAATTTCTTGTGCTACTAACTTGTTTCTTCATCTTTGTCGAAATTTAATGTCTTTTAAGTGTCATGCTTTTAAAGTTAAATTGTTTGTTTGTATTGCATTTATTGAGGGGGATTTTATTTTTCAAATGATTTTAATGTTAAAATTACTACTTACTCTCCATTGTTGTTTTGTACCTTAAAAGTATGAATTATTTTTGATAGAACAAAAAGTGGGAGAAGTATATGTTTAAAAATTCAATTTTTTAATGAAAAAAGGGAATCTTTAATATTTTCCAAATATTTCTCTTTTTCAATAATATTTTATTAAGGGGAGTTTTGCCAAAACAAATTTTTAAATGTTTTGTTATATCAAAAAGGGTGAGATTGGTGAACCATGTTTTATAATGTTTTGATATAACAAATTAAGGCAAAATTTCAAAATATTTTTGAACTTGATTGAATCTATTCAAAGTTTTCTTCAAAGTCCATTAAATTAGAATTTGAGTGCAAAATTGTTTTCTGGTATGTAGTACCGATACTATTCTTATAGTATCGATACTTTATGAACAATATCGATAATGTTTATGTGGTACTGATACCATAGGTAAGAGAAATATCAATACTCTCTAGGTAGTATCGCTACTACCAGTTGTTTTCCAAATGCTCAAATTCTAATATGCAAAATAGGTGCTGATACCCAAAGGGATACCGATACTACTTTACAAAATGGTATCGATACCATGAAGAATAGTATCGATACTGGTCAAGCCCAACAGTCTTTAACAACTAGTTTATTTAAATTTTACAAAGAAAATATTGATACTAATTAAAGGAGTACCGATACTCCCTGTCCTGAGCAGTTTTATTTTGTAGAAAATTAATCCCCAACGGCTCCAAAACATCTCAAATGACTAGAAATTGCTACAAACTCATTCCAACATATAAAAAGAAGTTGAGGACACTTGAAGAAAGTTACAACACCTATCCAAGCAATAGAGATCAAGAGAAAAGCTTTTTCACTCTTATTTTTCTTTTTCTTTTGTACATAAGTGTGTTTGTGCTCATTTCAAATCTTTTATTTGTTTTATTGAAAGATTAATCTTTGTAAACACATTTCTCTTAGAGATATTCTTGTTTACATCTTGTATTCCTTATGAAAAAGAGTTTTGGTTCTAGTTTAGCCAATTGAAAACTAGGTAGTTGTAAAGATCATCTCTTTATCGTGGAAAAAAAAGAATAAGTTAGTAAATTTGTTAGAAAATCCTAAGTGAGGAGCTTAGGTAGTGGATGTAGACTTGGTTGAGAAGTCGAACCACTAAAAATCCTTGTGCATATTGTCTTATCTTTATACTCCTTACTCCAGAAACTTAAAAATCCAATTCACCCCTTTTAATAATTATTCGATTGTTTAATTAAACTTCATCGATAATCCTAACACACCGTAATTTTGTCAGTACAGTACAATAGTGGCATTTGTAATTACAAATGTGGTACATTTTCCCCTTTAATCTCCCACCCTTTAGCCCTCTTTCATTTTTTTCCTTGTTTCTCAAAGGATTATGTCGCTCTCACTCCCACTCCCACTCCCCTTCTTCTACCTTTTTCACCTCCCTAAATCTGGTAGTCTTCCCTAATCTTCAACATCCAAAGCAAAACTAATTTTCTCTCCAACCTATCAGATCGAAATCTGCCCACTCTTTAAAATATAATATTTAGGTTTCTAGGGTTTTCAACAGTGTAGGTTCCTTCAATTTCTTTGTTTGTTACCCTCTGATTCTTGGTGATATGATCACATTGCGAAGGATGGCGTGGCCTGCATTAACTCTAACTCCGCTCAATGAGCCGCAACTGACAGGGGTTCCAACCCTAGTAGTAGTGGCAGTCACGGTAAGGGAAAAGTTGTTGCTTTTGTCCACGATGTTAATAAACTACCCGTCTCCTGTTGCTTCTCTTAGCGGCAAGGTCCCCCAGAATATCAGGGTGGAAGACGAGGACATGGAGGATTGGCGGCGGTTCAAGAAAGTTGTGTTGTTGGATGAAACCTCTTTGGAAAGGTGGGTCCATAAGGCACTTGTTGAAAGGCTCTCCAATCTCGAATGAGAGGTAAGTTGTTCTTAATTTATATAATATTTGCTCTTACTTCAAATGTCTTTGTTGGAATCATCCGCTGCATCAGCAAGTTTATTGAATGTCAATATTTTCCTCTAGAAATTTAAATTTAGAGTTTAACTTTTATTCAAATTAAACTAAAGATTTGGGACAAAAAACAATCCACATATGTGGTATGTCCATATTTGAGCTTAACTGCTACTTAAAAGAAAATTTTGTCATGTTTTTTAAGATTATTTTACTGTTTAGCTTTTTTAAGTTCAGTACAACAGTGACTTTGTATTGAGTTTATTTGTTTTGGCCTTCATTGTCTGCTTGTATTTGTTTTGGACGTCATGGCCTTTGGATATTCGAATATCTTTAATCCAACGGAAAAGAAAGAAACCCTAACTAAAAATGAGCTGAGAGCGTGGTTAGTTAAGCTTAGGGAGGCAGCTGTGCTCTTCCTCTTATACTTGCTCGTGACGGTCTCTTCTGCTACGAGGGGAGCTTTAGGTCAACCGAATCTCAAAGACTCCATTCTTTAGTATATGTTTTAATGCTATTTTCAGTCGCTATATATGGTAGAAGTTAATTTTATTGTTCCTTATAGTGTGTGTTAAGTAGTGACCCTTCTTGTCTAATGTTCCTAAATTCTCGTGTAAGGTTTATATATAGTATAGAAATAATGTGACTTTGGTAATCAAGTTGCTGTGACACTGGAAATGTTGTATTCCCTTTAATTGCTACATACCCTAGGATTTTGTTTATGCATGTGACTTTGGTTAAGATTTCTTATCTACCTTATAAAGTTAAACTTGATAATTTTCTTCATTTCCATTTTTTTTTGTTATTCCAGCCAAATGGTCAAGTGCTGTTATTAGACTATGCTGTTGGTCACCTTGCACATATTCTTAGCACTATTTTATTAAAATTAATGTGCTGAGATCGTATAAAATTCATGTGTGTTTTAAGCTTGTTGTTAATTAGATAAAGCTATACGATATTAAATTTAGGTAATATATAATAGAAATTAATATATACAAAATCAATTAATCATATAGGCGCTTGTAAACAAATGCCACTAGAACCAAACTCTTTTACGATGTTTTTGACCGCAAACATCATTATATTATAACACATAGTGGCATTTACGCCACTACATACAAGGAAATTAGTGGAATTTTTCCCAAAACGTCGCTATAGAACTTGACCTTTTGTGGCTATTTTGTTCACAAACGTCGTTAAATGTTGTGGCGTTAGCTTTACTAACATTTTTACTAAGCGCCAAGAAATTTTTTAGCGACGCTTAAGAATGTCGCTATAGGACTAAAAAATGTCGCTAAAAACTATTTTGTTGTAGTGCAATTATCATAATTTCTCTCGATGGTAAAATGACTAAAATGCCTCTGATAGCTTGAGTTGTGGAATCATTACTATTTCATCTGAATCTTAAATAATTCTAATATAAGGTCCCTAAATACCTTTATGATGCACCAAAAATCTTAAATGGTCTTGAAGCATCAATTTCTGAATGTATGATTGATTTGTTATTATTCAAACCCTTTTAATATGGATCTCATTTTTTCATATCTGATCTGTTGAACATACTATAATATTTTGATATGCCAAAAATAAATATTTTTAAAGAAATTTTAAGATTATTTTCTATCATTTTTCAAGTTTATATTTGATTTAATTGTTCGAATATGAAAATTCTTTTTAAGGTAAAAAACTCTATGTTTACTCCTTACTCTTTTGAAAATTTAAGTCATATACTAAAATTAATTTTCAAACATTTTTACAATGGGTTTTAGATTTTAATTGAGTCAAAAATCAATTTGTATCGATATTGGTACCGATACTAATAGTCTAAAATTACATAGAAGTATCGGTACTCTAAGAGGAGTGTCGATACTCCCTTTAAGTTTTTGATAAATGCATATTTCAGTGGGCTATTTTGGTGCTAATACTCTTTAATTATTGATACCAATATCGGTACTCTAAGTGGAGTATGATACTCCACTCTCACTAATGGCTAGAATTTTGTATTTAATTTCATGCAATATCGATACTCCAAGCCCTAGTACTGGTACTCAAAGCGTCTAGGCAAAATTTATTCCTAGAAATTTCATCAATTGCTCTATTTACTCCTACAACAACCCAAATGGCTTGAATTGAATGAATACGTATAAAAACAAGATCCCAAGTCATATGTGAAGACAAAATATTAAAGAGAAAGACAAAGCAATCAAAGAGTAAAAATTTGAACTCAATATTCCCAAGCATTCGTTTTCTTTCAAGAACAGTTTGGTACTTCTTTATTTAATTCTTTCAAATGTTTATTTATTTCGATGCAAAAACATTCCTTGTAAGGGATTTTTCAAATTTTGCTGTTTGTAATTTCTTCTTAGGAAGGGTTGTACACTTAAGACTTACGAGTATAAGTATAAGTGTTGTAAGGTTACACATTGTCCTAAAATGTTTGAACAAATTAGTGAAATTTTTAAAATCCCTAGTGTGGAAGCTAAGGTAGTGGATGTAGGATTCATTGAAGAAGTTGAACCACTCTAAAGTTGTTTGTGTATAATATTTCATTTTCTTGCAAAAAACTTTCATCAATCTTTTTATTTCCAATTCACCTCCTCTTGGCCATTCCATTGGTTCGACTGACTTGACATTTGGTATCATAGCTAGAATCATTGAAAGGTTCAACCAACTTTTGAGAAGATCATTGAAGAGTTCAATCAGTTTTCAAGTCTTCAATGGCATATACTTCAAACTTCGACATGGTTAATGATTCTCAACCTAGCAACACGACTCCATACTTTGGAGCCAACTAAGCTTATTATAAGTATAGGAAGATGCTTTTCATTCAAGCTAATGATTAGGGAGCATGGAGCATCTTGATGAGAGGTCACACTATTCCACCTAGGGATATAAAGGAGTGGAATAAAGAAGAAAGAAAAATGTTCTAGCTCAATGCTAAGGCCATGCACATTTTATTTTGTGCACTTGGCCCCGATGAATATGTGATAGTTTCATCTTGTTCCAATGCTAAAGAGATTTGGGATAAACTTTAAGTTACTCATGAAGGAACAAATGAGATAATAAGATTAGTCTTCTTAATAATATTTATGAGAACTTCAAGATGAGATCGGATGAGGATATTAAAGCCATGACCGATCGATTTTCAGTTATTGTCAATGGTCTCAAAGGCTTTAGAGAAGTTATTCCTAGTGACAAGCTTTTTAGGAAGATAATCTATAGTCTTCCCAAGTCATGAAAATCAAAGAAGACCACCATAGTTGAATTAAAGAACCTGAAGACCCTCAATCTTGATGATCTCATTGGGTCTTTGCTTACCCATAAGATGATGTTAAAGGAAGAAGAAGACCAAAAAAGTGAAAGAAAAGAAAAAGATGGAGAAAAACAAGAAACTTGGCATTGCTCTTAAATTTACAAAAGATAAGAGTGATTTTAATGGAGATGATGAAGATGAAGAGATGACCGTGTCAAATGGTTTAAGAGATTTATGAGGTCCAATAGAGGAAAAAAGGTTTCGATGAAAGGAGGGATTCAAGAAAGAATCAAAAGAGAAAGATCTCATTGTTTGTTATAAGTGTAGAAAGTCAGAGCATATCAAATTTGATTCCCCCAATTAAAGATGAAAGGGTTCAATAAGAAGAAACAAAAAACACATATTGCTACATGGAGAGATGAAGTGTGCTTTAATGGAAAGGAACAAGAGATGTAAATTTGTGTCTCATGGCCATAGAGGATGACTATAAGGTAACCTCTAATTCATCTATATTACATGGATATTCCTTTGATGAATTAAAAGAGGCTTATGATGTGTTATCGTTGGAATTTGAGAATATGCGTTCAAAACATAAGAAAAATATTTGAAAATTAAAAAGTAAAAATGATCTCTTATCCAAGACCAACAATCAACTTGAAATTAAGTCAAGGATATGCAAGTCAAACTTGAGGAGTTTGAAAAGAAAAATAAAGACATGAAAAACCTACTTTCAAAGGATCATGATGGTCCTCAAAAGGAACTTGATGATCTCAAAGTTTCATTTAACAAGGTTAGATCAAACTGATTTCAAAAAGGTAAAAATTCTAAATCCAATTATTTTAAAATAACTTTAGAATACAAACATAGAGGTCTCCAAAAGACTCATTTCTACTAATGGTAAGGATATCTTAGAAAAATGGATACCTAAGGGGACTAGATTATTGAGAACTAATGCCTATGGACCCAAAAGAAATTTGAGAACCAAAAATAAAAATTAATCTATGTTTTTTGGTAGAGGAACATTGCTACAAGATACAAAACATTAGTGCAAATTCTTGGTACATTGATAGTGGATGCTCAAGTTATATGAACAGTAACAAGAACCGTTTCAAAGAGCTCAAACCTAAAAGTGGAGTAGTAACTTTTGTTGAGAACTCCAAAGGCCATATTGAAGAAATCAGTTCAATTGGTAACAATTCTTCCATTTTAATTGAAAATGTGTTATATGTAAATGGATTAAAGCATAATATACTTAGCATTAGTCAATTGTGTGATAAAGGTTATAATGTTATTTTTGAGTCTAATGGTTACAAAATTGTTGATATTACTTCGAACATGATTACGCTTGTTGGACATAGAATAGGAAACATTTACATGATGCATTTAGATTATATTGTTTCCTCAAATGTATACCTAGTTGTTAAAAATGAAAATGATTAATGGTTATGGAATAGGAAACCTGGACATGCTGGTATGAGCATATTAGATAAGTTAATGAAAAGTGATTTAGTGAGAGGCTTACCAAAGCTAAAATTTAACTTAGACAAAATTTTTGATGGATGTGATAAGGGTAGCATGAAAGAGTTTCTTCTAAATATCTTAATGATATTTCCTTTAGTAGAGTGTTACAATTGATTCATATTGATTTATTTTCGTCTATTAGGACTATTAGCTTGGTGGAAAACAATATGATTTTGTTCTTATTGATTATTACTCTAAATTCACATGAGTTCTCTTTTTAAGTATTAAGGATGAAGCTTTAAATAAATTAATCACATTTTAAAAAATAAACCAAAATGAAAGAGTTTACTCAATTTCTAGTGTTAGGAGTGACCATCGAACCAAATTTCAAAATCTTGGCTTTGAGAACTTTTGCAACTCTTGTGGTATTAGTTATAATTTAAGCCTATATAACCCCTCAACAAAATGGAATTGTTGAAAGGAAAAATAGAATTTTAGGGGACATGGTTAGAATCATGCTTTATGAAAATAATTTGCCTAAATATTTTCAGGCAGAAGCCACAAATACCGCTTGCTATATTATAAATAAAGTAATGATTAAACCTATTTTGATGAAAACTCCATATGAAAATAAAAAGCCTATAATTAGTTATTTTCATCCTTTTGGGTGTAAGTGTTTTGTTTTAAATAATGGAAAAGACAATCTTGGAAATTTGATGCAAGAATTGATGAAGGAATATTCCTTGTTTATTTAATGAATTCTAAAACTTATCGAGTTTTTAATAAAAGAACTCTAATGGTACAAGAGTCTATTCATGTAGTCTTCGATGATAACCTCCTTTCAAGGAATGGTTCTTATGTTGATGATGATGTAGGTATAATAAACTCAAATGAAGTTGGTGAATCATCATTGAGAGATGTAAAAGATGAGAAAACCAAAGATGCTCTCAAGAATCTAACTATAGAAGAAAATAATGTCTCCTATCCAAGAGAGTAAAACTATGTCAAAAGTGGTGAAATTTTACGTGATCAATCCAAAAGTGTAGCCACTAGATATTTTCTTAAAAACATTTGTAAATTTGTTGCATTTGTCTCATGCATAGAGCCTAAGATTATTAAAGAATAATTAAATGGTGAACATTGGATTATGGCTATGCAAGGTAAGTTAAATCAATTTGAGAGAAGTCAAGAATAGACATTAGTTAAAAGGTCTAGTGACAAATCTACTATAGGTACTAAGTGAGTATTTAGGCATAAATTAGATGAAGATGGTAATGTAGCGAAAAACAAGGCTAGACTTGTTGCTCAACGGTATACTCAAGAAGAATGAATAGATTTTAATTAAATTTATGCTCCCATAGCTAGGATGGAGGATATTATAATGTTATTAGTATTTGAATGTTATAATGGTTTTACTTTTTATCAAATGGATGTTAAAAGTGCTTTTTAAAATGGATTTATAAAAGAAGTGTGTGTGGACAACCTCCTAGTTTTGAGGATTCAAGATTTTCAAATCATTTTATTTTAAATTAACAAAAGCTTTATATGGTTTAAAGCAAGCTCCTAGAGCTTGGTATGAAAGATTGTCAAATTTTCTTGTTGAATTTAAAAAAAGAAAGTTGACATTACCTTATTTATAAAAATTAAAGGTAAATATTTGTTGGTAGTTCAAGTTTATGTTGATGATATTATTTTTGGATCTACTAATGAAAAGCTTGTGACAATATTTTGAAGATGAACATGATGGGGGAGCTCTCATTCTTCTTGAGACTCGAAATCATGCAAAGGAAATATGACATCTTTATCAATCAAACAAAGTAAATCAAAGATATGCTCAAGAAGTTTGGATTGGAGGATGTGAAACCCTAGCCACTCCTAGGAGCTCATCTACAAATATTGACAAGGATGAGGAATGTAAGTGTGTAGATGTTAAACTTTACAGGTCTATGATTGGATCAGTGCTTTATCTTACTGAAAGAAGACCAAATATTATGTTTAGTGTTTTCTAATGTGCTAGGTTTCAATCATGTCCTAAGGAATCACATTTAAGAGTCATTAAAAGAATCTTTAGATACCTTAGAGACACTCATAGTATAGGACTTTGGTATCCTAGAGACTCTAACTTTAGTTTGCATGACTTCTCGGATGCAGATTATAGAGGTTGTAAATTAGATAGGAAAAATACCTCCAGTATTTGTCAATTCCTAAGTAGTATGTTGATTTCATGGTTTTAAAAGAAACAGAATAATGTAGCATTATTAACCACTGAAGTGTAATATATTACGTCCGATAGTGCTCAAGTTTTATGGTTGAAAAAACAACTAATAGACTATGGAATTGATGTAGGCACTATCCCCATCAAGTGTGAAAATACTAGTGCTATTTGTCTCACCAAAAATCTAATCCAGCATTCTAGAACTAAGCATATTGAAATTAGGCATTGTTTCATTATAGATCATGTCTCAAAGGAAGATATAATTCTAGAGTATGTAGACACTTTCCATCAAGTAGCGGATATCTTTACAAAACCTTTAGATAAAGAAATATTTTGAGCACTGAGGAGAGAATTAGGTTTAACAAACTTACCTTGACTTTGTGTTTAAATATTTTATGCACTTTTATGACTTTATGAAAAATAATGCTAGATGTCTTCTTTGATGCCTACTATACAATTAGTTAAGGGGTGTCTTGGATTTTTTTATTAAAATTGATGAAGTGTTCAAAGTATGCTTGAATGTGTATTTATTTTTTTGAACATGTTTTCCTTGTCAATTTAGAGTTACCTATACCATTATTGATGCCCTAAAATATGCATTATGTTTTTTTAACCATTTATTGCACTTTAACTAGAAATTCATGCAAATTTAGCATTCATAGGTGTTTTTATTGTTAATCATTGTATGAATGAATGAATGTTTATATCTTGGTCATAAGTTTATGTCTCATGTGGTCATATATGTTGTATGTGCTTAACTTGTGATAACAATGACTTCTTAGGACTTATTTGCAAATTTTTTGACCATTTCGTGCATTTAGTATTGATAATATCCTTAAAGTACAAAACTATTCTTCCTTAGTATTGATATTGTTCATCAAGTATCAATACTTTTAAATGAGTACCAATACTCGGGGTTGACTTTGTGTTACAAAGCTCAAAATTCCCAAAAAAAATATTCAAAATCTCTTCAAACCCTAATAACAGTTGATCGAAAACCCCTCTTCTTGCTCTTTAAAAACTCGTTTAACCACTCGGTTTTCGGTCTAAATTGCATCGTTTTCAAGCTTGATTCTTGAAAACGTCATTAAATTTGTGCATTCATAATCATTCCATCTCAAATCATTATTCAAGGTAAAATTTTTTCAAAACCCTATTTTTTATTTTAGGTTTAATTTCTTGTTAGTTTGAATTAAATTAGTCAATGAGCATAATTTATACATCATTTTCTCACCTTAATGTATCGCTTTTCACTACAAATTTTCATCTTTTTTGTTATTTTATATAAATTTTGAAATAAAAAAATTGATTTTTTTGTGTTGTTCATATACACATTTTCATATATATATATATTATATGTTTGTTTTAAATTTATCTTGTATATATATAATATTTATTTCAAAAATATTTCGTACATATTCATATATACTTTACATACATACATACTTATAAATTTATATATTGTTAAGCCCATTGGGTTTATTTATTTATCAATACCTTGAATTGTGGACTCAATTTGAGTTTTGGGATTGATTTTAGCATACATATATATTGTGTTCTTTTGCATGTTATCGTATCCCAATTTTATCCCAAAAATGTCAAAATGACCTTGAAATTTCTATTCTCATCCTCCTCCAAATCATATTTCTAACCCTACTCCAAATCTAAATGAACTCACTATCCAAAATTCTTGCTTTAATGAACTTGGTCACCAAAAACTTTGGCATAGGTACTCGCGACACTTTGAGACATTACCCCTTTGGAGCGAGCGTATGGCCTCCTTTTTTTCCATGACTGAACTTAAATTTAAATACCTTCCAATTCTCAAATCTTGGAACTAGACAACACCTTTATGATCAAACTAATTATCTTTCAACAGCTTGTTCGTATTTTCTATTATAATGTTGTGTGTGTCGATGATCCAACCCAAAGTTGCACCATTAGTATTTCCTCCTATCTCATGGGGTAATACATTCACATTGATGCCACTTTCATAGCCCGAGACTTAGGTCTAGAGGTTAAAGGTATTGATAACAAGAAAGATCATGTTGATTCTTCTTATACGTTCGTTAATAGTTTCAATAACTTATAAATTCATGAGTGATTCTTGCATCTTATTATCTCTTGGTGATTTTAACCATCAGAAGGTAAGTTATCTTCCTTTGTACCGTAAACCTTTGGTGGATCCATTGCTTCCAAAATAACAAACAAATCAATTTTCACCAAATAGTCTTTGGTGACTTGTCAACACCATAAATAATTTTCTATCTAAGAAATTTGATACCTTAGTTTATGGTTGTCTACTTAGCCATTTCTTTGTCAAAGTCGGTATCAATGTCGATCAATATACCAATATTCCCTTATCCTCCTACGTCGATCTTAAATCTCTTCATTCAGGATGAGAGAAGCTTGGGAAAACTTGGACAAGAAATGGGAAGCAAGCAACTAGTTCTTCCTCTAGTACATCTCAGCCTCAAGATGATGATGTGATATGCGATGTTGATGATCCGGTGAATCGCGTTCCTGAAGATTCCCCTCTAGTCGATGGTGAGGATATGACTCCTCCTCCTTATTTTCAAACTTTAATGGAGATGATAGACAAGCAGTTTGCTACCATAGAGTCTCACTTCAAAGCTTTGGGGACTCAGGTTTTGGTAATCGCTTCTAGGTAGTTGGCGATAGAGTCTCATGTCTTGGTGATGTCCTCTAGTAGCTCACCATACAAAAAATGTATATAGATTCGGGCACGACTATCACTCTCAGTTTGACACTTTGAAGAAGTGGATCGACATGATGTCTAGTAGATTTGAGGCTCAAGCTTGTTACTTCTCATCTTTTCATACCTCGTAATTGGATGTCACTCCACCTCCTCCGCCCTTGGATGATTGATTGCTAATGTGTTCTGGGTTGCTTTTGGATAAGACTTATGACTTTTATTTTGGTTATTGGGATGATTCTATGTTTTTGGATATTTGTTTTCACATACTTTGATATCGTGTGGATTTCATTTTATGTTTTTGGATTTTTATCGGATTTGGATGATTTTATTGGGATGTTTGTTATTATATGCATTTAGATATGTGGGACATTTTTTGTTATTTATTATGACCATGCTTGTCATTTTTTGAGAATATTTATCTAAGTTGACTAACCCCATTTAGCTATTGATCTTCACAACTTATATTTATCAATCTCGTTAAGTTTTTCACTTTTTGATTTAACAAAAAAGGCGAAGAATTTTTTTTCAAAAGAATCATAATTTTTCAAGTGTTTTTTTTATATAAAAACGGAGGAGATCATACTTTGATATTTTGATATACCAAAAATAAATATTTTTTTAAAAAATTTAAGATTAGTTTTGATTCAGTTTTCAAGTTTATATTCGATTCAATCATTCAAATATTTAAATTCTTTTTACAATCAAAAACTCCATTTTTACTCCTTAATCTTTTGAAAATTCAAGTCATATACTGGAATTAATTTTCAAACATTTTTACAAAGGATTTCAAATTTTAATCGAGTTAAAAGTTAATTTTTAACCATGTAGTATCGATACTGCAAGAACAATATCAATAATATTCATGTGGTACTGATACTGGTACTGATACTATTAGTCTAAAATAAACAGAAGTTCTTATACTCCAATAGGAGTTCCAATACTCCCTTTAAGTTTTTGAAAAATGCATATTCCAGTAGGCTATTTTGGTACCGATACTCTTTAAGTATTGATACCTGTATCGATACTCAAAGTGGAGAACTGATACTCCCTTCTCACCCATGGCTAGATTTTTTTATTTAATGCAGGTAATACCGATACTCAAAGCTCGAGTACCAATGCTCAAGGCGTATAGGAAACATTTATTGCGGGAAATTTAATCCCAATGACTCCATTAACTCCCATAACAACCCAAACGGCTAGAATTGAATTAATGGGGTATAAAAACAAGATTCCAATATGCGAAGACAAGAGATAAAAGAGAAAGCCAAAGCAATCACAAAGAGTCAAAAATTCAAGTCAATATTTTCAAACATTCCTTTTGCTTTTAAGATAACTTTTATACTTCTTTGTTTCTTTTTTTTTCAAGTGTTTTATTTGTTATGATTGTGAAAACACATTCATTGTAAGGGTTTTTTTCAAAGTTTTCAATTTGCAATTTCTTATTAGGAAGGGTTGTACACTTGAGACTTTGAGGTATGAGTCTAAGTGTTGTGTAAGGTTACACCTTATCCTAAAAGGTTTGGACAAATTAGTGAATTTGTTGAAATACTTAGTGTGAAAGCTAAGGTAGTGGATGTAGACTTCATTGAAGAAGTTTAACAACTCTAAAATTGTTTGTGTCTAATTTTTCATTTTCTTGTAAAAAACTTCCATCAATCTTTTAATTGACAATTCACCCCCTCTTGGCCATTCCATTAGTTCTATTGACTCAACACAATCAATTTACAGAAGTTTCATATATCCTTTCCTGATAACTACTAAGCACCTCCGAAAAATAACTTGATCCTCTAGTGTGTTTCCTATGCATATGAAGATCCTTTCTGATATTAAAAGTCTGACTCTTTTATTATGATATTAAAAGTATGACTCTTTTATTTGAAATAAAAACATGATTTCCGATCTTTGGTTTCTGATACAAGATACACATGGCTCTTGATTATGATAGTTCTGTTTATTGTTTAACATGTTTTATATCGGGGTAGTATTCGATATTTGTTATGGAGTTTTGCAGGTTCTGCTATGATCAAGCTGTTAATTTATTATGGACGTAAGATCTTATGGACCTTAAGGCGCTTCCATAGGGTGGCTCATTTGCTTTGTGCTTAGGGTAAATCCTTATAGACCTGGGGGCACTCCCCTCAAGTGGCTCTTACGCTTTGGCTAGGGTAAGTTCTTATGAACCCAATGTTTTTGCTTAGGTTGGTTCATACGCTCAATGGGTCTAAGATTAGTCCTTATGGATGCAATTATGGGAACTGTATATCAATGTTTGGGTGGAGGGTATATAGTGATTTAAAACACATAAATATATGTTTTACTATAATAAACTACTACTGTTTTTAAATTGTGATTATTTATTCTGGTTTCGTGGGAAAACACTAGACATCCTATTTCGATCTCCTGAATCTCTCTCCGAATGTTTTCTCTGGATTGAAGGTTTCCCATCTATTACCAAAAGAATTAATTAAATAAATATCATCTTATTGCGAAAACCTGTAAATGCATGAATCAATTTATTGTTTTATATTTTTATAACTCATTTCAAATTTATGTAATGAAAATTTCTTAATAATTATATTTTAGTTTAATTATTTAATAACTATTTTTTCATATTTATTTTATAAAAAATAGATACCCAATATATATTCACTGTTTTTGTTGTTGAATTCAAATTTTCATTTATATGAATTAAACATGTTTTCTAATTTAAAAAATGAGAATGAAAACTATTTTCTAGAAATAAAAATAAAAATAAAAAATATTGAATATATTTTCTAGAACAAAACAAACCCGAAGAATTTGATTTTTTTTTAAATTTTGAATTTTTATGTAATTTTTAAGTAACAAAAGTATAAAAAATAAAAATAAAATATTATAATTAAAATTATATTTTTAAAAATGATTTAAATAATTAGAAATAATTAAATAATAAATAAAAATAATAAATAAATGTAAATATAAAAATCTAGGTCGATAGGAGTGAATCAGTAATTGGCTAGTCGATTCAAATTCTCTATTTTTAGATAAAAACTTTGGATTAAAATGATATTTGAACTATTTTTTTAAAAAACAAATAAAAATAAATTTAATTTAGATTTCAAGTTAAAATGTTAAGAATTGAATTTTAAAAATTATGTTTGGAACTTTTTAATCAAGTGAGTTACAAGAAAATTATTATTTTTTAAATATAATTAATAAAAGAATCTTAAAATAAAGGAAACAATTAAATTGAAAATAGTTTTTTGAAAAGGATGTTTTGTATGTTATTAACTTGAGCAAACATACAAAACAAACGACTCTATACTTAAGGAGGAAAAAGAGTGCCATAAGCAAAGTCAAAATATGCAAATACAACGAATAAGAACAATCAAGACGGCTTAACATTACCTGCACCAAACACACAAAACACTAAATGGAAACAAGCAACAACATCCAATCGACAAAGAAAAACCAACAAAGCATAACAACAACGTCATCAGACCATAACAACAACGATTTCCTACCAGTATAGCAGCGACTTAGAAACCAACAAATCAAACAACACCACACCCACTAATCAAAATCGGCCATACAATACCAAAACCAACCGCCCACTATATAAACAGAAACTTCAAAACAGAAATAACAAGCTCAATGCGGTGCCAAACCACACCCCTACATTACCTTAAACAACACAGTTCCACAGCGCACTTCCCAAGCAACTAACCTTATACTATATGTAACCAACTTCGACTTCTACTACAGTAAGAATCTAAGCTTTAGCCCAATAGAGCACAACATAGACAAAAAAGTGATCCTCACTGAACCTGTAAGAGAAAGTATTCCTCCCAAACCACATGACCACATATCACAATTTATATTCACAAGCACACTAATGACTTATCCATATAAAACACAATTAACAATACAAACCCAATTGAAAGCACAATGAATCAGATAACAACGAAACCACACCACCAAAATAGAAAATGCTTCACCTAAAACACAACGAAAATAGAACAACACCCCTCAGAGACCACAAAAAGTATGCAATTCAAAATTCACAAATCAGCATATCACCATCTACCTACAGAATTGGATATGAACATCGAGATGGATTAAAAGATCAGGCACCGAGAAGAACTGCTCTGACCACTTAGCTTTACAACAGAAACCTATCCTCTGTATGGCACCCTCAAACAATGACTCATCATTCTAATTTGTCTCCTTAAAAACCGATATGTTCCTACCTAACCAGATGACCAAATGAATTCGAAAAGCACCATCATCCATAGCTCTTTACAATCTTTGATAACTGGAACTTCCACCCATTGCATTAGCAACGATTTTACATCCCCGTCATAACAAAATTAAGGCCCCATATTTTACACCATCTCATCCAAACTTTCCACCCAAGGAAATAGTGGAAAAACACATAATTAATATACTCACTGCGTATCAAGCATAAACCATACCTAAGAGAATCCAATGAAAACCCCCTTTTACCTAACTCCTTTGTCAGGATTCTTCCAAGAATAACTTGCCAGACTAAAGCATGTTCTTTTGGTGGAGTAATACCTGACCATCCAAAGACCACAATTTATCATTAACTCCACCCTCTATTGCTATGATGCGATAAAACTCTCTAGGTGTATAATGTTCACTAGAATGCCCTACCCACCGTAAAGTATCCCGCTCCCCCTATCTAGGGACGAACCTATTAATCAAATTCATAATGTCATTCCAAATAAGGACCTCCCAATCAAATAACGTTCTTTTCAATTCAATATCCCAAATCCATCGATTATTGGAAAAATGACCAAAATTATCAATTTCCCTCTTTTTTCAGTGCCACAGCGAAAAGCCTCAGATAAGCTACTTTAAGATACCTCACCTCAGTCCAAAATCCTCCCAAAAGGTGATACGCCTTCCATCTCCCACCTGAAACTTTAGAATCCTGTAAAAAAATCCTCCATTGAGTGGGAACACTAGGAGTGGGAACACTAAGGAGCAAAGATTGGCTATCTAGCCTATATTTCTCGACTGATACCCTCCTCCAGAGATTATTTTGCTCCCTACTAAAGAGTCATACCCATTTATTCAACAGTGAGCGGTTTCTAGTATGCATATCCACTAAGCTTAAACCTCCATAGTCTATCGGTTTACACAAATACTTCCAACTAATCCAGTGAATTGGCTTTCCTTATCCATGTTTCCAAAGGAAATTGGCAATATCTTTGTTCAATTTAGTAGCTATCTCGGCCATTAATTGGAATAGAGATATATAATATACTAGTAAACGAAAGCATTTTACCCTTCCATCGTTCAAGCCTCGATTGAAACTTCCCCACAATTGGATTCCACAACGATATAGAGTTTCTCCGTGCACCCAACAGTAATCCTAAGTACATCGACAACAACTTCTCCACCCCACACTTTATATTGTTTGCCCAACTCCTGATACGTGACTCATCAATGTTTAAACCATAAGCCTAGATTTTCTCATGTTCAAACTAAGGTCTGACGTGTTAAGATAGAGCTATAGCTCTATCACGTAATTAAAAAAAAAGAAAAGAAGAGGAGAGAAAAACTTTAGAATCATTTTATTGTAAATCATAAGCTGCATATACTGAAAACAAGAGAGGATTATATACTAAGCTGACTAACAGCTCTAACTGTTTCTTTTTCCAACTTGGTACATAACGTAAGCAAGCCACATAAGCAAGCATGTAACAAACTCTTAACAGCTGCCTAACAAACTCATACACAACAGCTTAACAGACTCATGCACAGCAGCTTAACAGACTCATGCATAGCAAGCAATGCATTTCATACTTCAACATTCACCCTGCTTATTAGTTCTTGAAAACTCATCACCAAGTAGTCAGAAACTTCATTCATTAACATTCACCCTGCTTAACAAACCTTCAAAAAATTGTTAAATTTCATTCATCAACATCCTCAATCATGCTTGCATTGCATAACTCAGAAGCTAATGACTTATCCTTTAGTTGAAAAATTAGCAGGCCTAGTCTATGCTTTAGAAACAAAGGAGCATACAGTGGTTTTGTGAAAATATATGTAACCTGCTCAATTGCTGGAACATCATGAACCTGCAGTCTTCTAGCAGCAACCATCTCTTGAACAAAAAACATATCCAGCTCCACATGCCTAAATTTAGAATGCAGTACTGAATTGGCACATACATCCACAACATTTGAATTATCACACCATAGTGTAGGTGTACCATGATGAACAACATACAACTCAGAGAGTAAAGATTGAAGCCATCTCATGTTTGTTGCACCACAAGCAACACGTCGATATTTAGCCTTAGTAATGGATCTAGCAACAACCTATTGTTTATGAGAACTCCACGAGAATAAGTTGACAGAAAAATAAACACAATAACCATAAGCAGACTGCCTATCATCCATATCTGATCCCCAGTTAGCACAACAAAACCAGTTAACGTTAACTTGGAGGAAGGTGAAAAGCAAAATCAATGGTACCCTGTAGATAACGCAGGATTCGCTTCACAGCTTGAAAATGAGTATCAAGAGGAGCCTGCATGAACTGACATACTCGATTAACTGCAAAAGCAATATTAGGACAAGAGATGACAACATATTGCAATGCACCAACAATGCTTCTGTAATAAGCTGCATTTTCAAAATGAGTTACTTCCCTACTCGACAGTTTACAATTCGACAACATTGGTGTTGGAAGACTCCTGGCACCAACAAAACCACTGCGTTGCAACAAATCAGTAATGTATTTGCGTTGACTCAACACAATATCACCTGCCTCATAACAAACCTCCACCCCCAAAAAATAGCTCAGAGACCCAATATCCTTCAAGGAAAATTGCTTGTTCAATTTGTTAATGACAGTCTACACTTCATCAGATTTATTTACAGTGATAATGATGTCATCAACTTACACCACCAAGTAAATAACACTAGTGTCTGACTTATGAACATAAAGAGATGAATCAAATTTTGTTAAAACAAACCCCTCAGACTCCAAATACGTACGCAGTCGCTCAAACCATGCTCTTGGAGCCTGTTTAAGCCCATAAATAGCCTTATGGAGTTTACAAACAGTGTGCTCATCCCCTAACTCATATCCTTATGGTTGAAGCATGTATACTTCCTCAGTAAGAATTCCATTTAAAAAGGTGTTATTAATATAAACTTGTCTTAACATCCAACCATGAGTCAAGGCCAGAGAAAGAATAACACGAATTTTAGAAGGCTTAACCTCTGGGCTGAATATTTCATGAAAGTCCACACCTGGCTGTTGAAGAAAGCCTTTTGCAACAAGAAGTGCTTTATAGCGTGCTACAAAGCCATCAGAATTTCTCTTTAATTTAAACAACCACTTGCTTGCTACTGCAATCCTGTTAGCAGGAAGAGAAACAAGAGACCAAGTTTTATTATGAATTAAAGCATCATATTCTTTTTGTGCAGTAGCCTTCCAATGAGGATACATGAAAGCTTCCTTTATATTATGAGGCTCTTTATCAAAATATGCAACTTGAAAGAGTTTTGGTTTCCAAATCCCACTTGTAATTCTAGTCACCATAGGATGAACATTAAGTGTTACATCACTAGGAACAAGAGTTGTATCCAGTGAAACAGTTGGCTCAGGTATTGTTTCATGTAAATCAGACTCGTTGTCAGCTGTAGACAATTCAGCAGCACATGGTTCATTGCCATCAGTAGGTAATTCAACAGCATTGTCGACCAAATGGCTAGAACTGGTATTTGTCAACCCTTGACTAGTTACACCATTAGGAGTTGATAAAACTTCTTGTTCATTAAAATCACAATTACCTTGACCTGGTGTAGCACGTTCAAAATTACTTCCTCTTCCAACTGATGATTGTTCTTGTGAAACAACAAGCACATGCAACACTCCATTAGAAACACCATTAGTAGTATTAGAGTTTTCAACCTTGCATGCACTATAAGGAAAGACTGTCTCATCAAAAAATACATGACGAGAGATGAAAATTCGACCATTTTCATCCAAGCACTTATAACCCTTATGAGATTAACTATATCCAAGGAACACACATTGCTGAGAATGAAATTTCAGCTTGTGTTTATTGAATGTTCTCAGAAAAGGAAAACAAGCACAACCAAAGATTCTCATATCAGAATAGTCTGGCAATGCTTGATAAAGTTTCTCAAAAAGGAGATTTACCAACTAAAACATTAGTTGGTAATCGATTTATCAGATGAATAGCTGTTGTAAAGGCATGACTCCAAAATTTTAGAGGCAGATGTGCTTGAGCCAACAAAGTCAATCCCATTTCAACCACATGTCTATGTTTTCTCTCAGCCTTTCCATTTTGTTCTGAAGTACTCGGACATGAAAGTCGATGCTGAATGCCATGATCACGAAACCATGCATACAAAGCCTGATATTCACCTCCACCATCACTTTGCATAACTGTAATTTTATGTCCAAACTGAACTTCAACCATTTTATAAAAATGAACGAAACATTGTGCAACTTCCGACTTACGCTTAAGAAAATACAACCAAGTATATCTACTGCATACATCAATAAATGACACATAATAAACATAACCATCAGAAGAGGTGAAAGGAGATGGTCCCCATATATCAGAGACAATTAACTGAAAGGAATATATTCAGTCATCGAATTACAAAATGGCAGCTTATGTGCTTTGCGTTGCAAACAAGCAGTACAAACTTGTGACAAACTACTAGCATCAGAAAACACATGACACGATTTCATAACTGCTTTCACTATCTTAATGGAAGCATGACCTAAACGTTTATGCCACATATCCAAAAGAGCTTGTGATCTGGACATATTATTGACAAGACACCTAGGATCCTTTTCAACACTAGGCAACAATTGATATAACACTTCATCCGTGAGTTTCCCTCGCAACAGAATGGCTTGAGTCTCTGCATCCTTTACAAATCATTCGAATGGATGAAATTCAAGAAATACATTATTATCACGTGTAAACTAAGACATAGAAAATAACTTCTTCTTAATAGCTAGAACATGAAGCATATTTTGTAAGATCAATGGTTTAAAACTATATTGCAAACAGCCTTGACCAATATGAGCAATTGAAACTCCCTTACCATTTCCCATGAGAAGAGTATTATTACCTGTATAGGTAGTTCCTAAGTCAAAAACTGATAAATCATTCGAGATATGGTGAGTAGCACTAGTATCTGGATACCAAAGTGCATTAGTAGCATTTGAATGGCTTAATACATTTGAAGAGGCAGCAGGTAATGCAGAAATAAATGCTGTTGATGACACATTTGGAGGAGATGTGCTAAATTGAGTATCAACAGGCAAAGAAGCAAACAATGCATATGGTAAACCATGATAAAATGATGATGATGGTCCTGGAGCACCACGATACAAAGTGGATGGATACATAAAACCAGCTGGATAAGGAGAAGCCATATAATGTGTGTAAGCTTGCATTCGAGGTGAAAACGAGTGAGAAGAAAGACTATCAACATTCGTATTCGAAGATTTCTTCAAAGTATCGTTATGCAGAGATTCACCATTAGTAACACCAGTGAAATCTCTATCAAACCGATGATAACATTTTTGAACAGTATGTCCAAACTTACCACATAGCTGACACTGAGGTCAATTTGAGCCATTAAATCGTCCTCGACCTCTCCCACGATAGCCATTGTCTTGCTGCCCTCTTATCTAAGAAGATTGTTTCTCAGTCATCTCTTCATCAGTGGAAACCTTAACTGGCACATCACCAGCACGAGTATCACTCGAATGAATCATCATATTGGCTGAAAGACCATCACTAGGAAACATCTTCTTTCGAGTTTCACAGTCAAGAAGCATTTCAGTCAGAGAATCTAAGGACAAAGTATCATGAGAAGTAATAGCAATAATCGATTCAAACTCCATAGACAATCCAACAAGCACAATACTCACCTGCTCCTGCTCAGTAACCACACATCGAGCTGCATTTAACATATCACAAATAGAGTTTATCTTTGCCAAATATCCACTTACAGATAATCCAGCTTTTCGTTGAGAGTGTAGAAATCTTAGCACTTCCAAATAGTAAGGGAAGACATTAACCCTGTGAGATGAGGTAAAAAATCCACACTAATCGTTGTTAACAACCAAGAGGCTAGCAACTTATCTTGGTGCCTATACACAAAAAACTCTGGATTTTCCTCAACTTGACCAGAATCATCTGTAATCCACTCACTCGGAACAGTACTATAAGATGAAATATATTTCATTAAGCCATAACCATAAAGTATAAGAGCTATTTGATGCTTCCAAAGCAAATATTTATTTTCAGCCTGTTTGACTATATCATGTTTGAGAATATGCTGAACACAAGAGAGAGTAGAAGGAAAAACCGAGGAATTCCCAAGGGAATTCACCAGAAAGACTACATGTGGATCAGCCATGACTATCACCACAACAAAAACAAGTTAGACACAACATCTGAGTGGACGCATCATTCGTAAACACTCGATCAAACCAGTAGCAGAGAATTACACAGGGAAGAGCAAACCTCCAGGAAACAGTGACTGAGACCATGTTAAGATAGAGCTATAGCTCTATCACGTAATTAAACAAAAGAAAGGAAGAGGAGAGAAAAACTTTAGAATCGTTTTATTGTAAATCATAAGATGCATATACTGAAAACAAGAGAGGATTATATACTAAGCTGACTAACAGCTCTAACTGTTTATTTTGCCAACTTGGTACGCAACGTATACAAGCCACATATGCAAGCATGTAACAAACTCTTAATAGTTGCCTAACAAACTCATGCACAACAGCTTAACAGACTCATGCACAACAAGCAATGCATTTCATACTTCAACATGCCACTAGTTCAAAAATGCGAAGAATTCCTTTCATATTTACTATGGACTCATCTTTAGCTTCCAAGAACATGATAAGATCACCAACAAATTGGAGATGCATAATGTAAAGACCACCTGAACCAATCGGGGCACCTTTAATCATCCCAAAAGACTCAACCTTCTTATTAAACAGCTCAGCACATCACCCACAATATTAAACAAAAATGGAGATAGAGGGCACCCCTACCTCAGACATTTCTTTATGTTAAATTTGCTTGACGGATATCCATTTACCAAAATAGATATGGATGCTGAAGATAGACATAAGGAGATCCACCTACGTCACTTCCGACCAAATCCCATTTTGCACATGACCAAATCCAGAAATTTTCAATTGACCGAGTCATAGGATTTATGGAAATCTACTTTAAATATAATTGCTTCATTCTTCCTCTTCCTTAAATCGTCGACAACTTCATTGGCTATAAACAAACAGTCGGCGATCTGTTTGCCAACAATGAAAGCAAACTGAGTGTCCCCCACTACTTCATCGATACACCTTGCCAACCTTTTGTCTAATACCTTCACAAAAATCTTGTAGACACTACTCACTAGTGATATAGGTATAAAGTCATCAACTCTCTCCGGAGCAGTCTTTTTTGGTATAAGAGTGATAAAAGCATTGTTGAAGTTCATATGAATCATTTTCCCCATAAATAATGCCTAAAAAAAATTTCATAACCTCGCCCTTTACAGTACCCTAAAATCGCTTATAAAAATCAAGGTTAAACCCATCAGGCCTCGTTGCCCTCGAACCGTTCGACTTGTACACAACTTCCCACATTTCATTTTCCTTGAACGGGGCTTCAAGAAATTTGACGGAGGCTTTATTCAATTTCGGCAACGGTATGTCAAACCTTTTGATTGGAAAGTAGAAATTTGATTATAATTGTTTTTAAAATGCTCAGCCATCATATATGATATTTTCTTTAAATCCGTCATGCCAGTCTGAGACAAAGACGGGAACTGACACAATTTCTGGAGCAATAAAAAATCTGTCAAACCTACTAGCAGAAACTGAAACTCCTCCGTGCATCCATGTGAAAGAACTACCATTTAAAGAAAGATAAATAAATTCTCATGCCTGTATGAATTCATTAAATAACCTCATTGTTGTAGTATCTGCAATGCCCCATTTCCTCTCTTCATTCGACCTTACAACATTGAAATCACCCCCGATAATTACTGGAATTGCTAACTCACCAACAAGATCTTTTAACAGCTCAAAAAAACCACTCTCTCGCTGGGATCATTCAGACCATACACATTAAGCAACCCCACTCGTATGTTTGCTTGTAGCAAAACAGCCTCCACTACAACCACTCTTCTCCTCACTATACTCTGCTTAGCCAAAAAGAAGCTAGAATTCCACATTGTCAAGAGACCACAAGAAGCACCCACCTTCAGCTACTGAGGCCATATTTTTTTGGAAAATTTTACCCTTAATTATTTTCAATACACCCGGATTCACCGCCGCTAGTTTCGTCTTTTGAAGAAACACTATTTAGCTTTACTGTCATACATCACCCGATTTACCGCTCTAATCTTTTTAGCTCTCCCCAAACCTCTCACGTTCCAAGAGATCATACAAAAATTAAAAACAACGTACAACTAAAACTCTTGCCCATCAGCTTTAGCTTAGCTCATTCCACTCTATCAAGCTCCTCTAAGCTAGCCACCACCTCCCTATCCGACACACTGAAAAGAACACCAATCATAGTGCTCATACCGTGTATGGCCATAGCTCCACTCTTTGACGATTGCTCTGATTCCAATGTGGGAGTATCCTGCTCCTTTCGAATCCCATCGCAACTGCCACCTCGGTTACCGATCAATAACTTGCCTACTCCAGCCTTTTTTTATTCCTTTAGATTTTCCTTTAGACATTACAGAACCTGTACACAATTGAACAAGATCAAAACCAGGACCATGACTCTTACTCACACGATTACCCAACTTTTGCAAGTTTAAAGTCTGCCCAGAGGACTTGTCTTGCTCTCGACTTCAATCGGGACTTCAATCAACCGCGAGCAATGGGATACAGACTGACTAGAAACATCTTGCTCAGTTATTGCTTGAACCTCCAATGGCGTAGCGCTGACACTTCCTAAGACAATAGGCACTTCGTGTAAACCACTGCTAATACAATCTTTCTCACCAATAGCAGCAATGCTTTCCTTCGAATTTGGCAGTATATATGTTTCTACTACAATATCATCCACCCCCCTTCACTAGATTTCATCTGATCATATCTCTCAACCCCCATCGAATATATTGTGGTGACACCCTGCTCAGCATACTCAACGATGTTAGTTTGCACTTCAACTTCATCGAAACCTACTCCACTGTCCACTCGAGGCCTTCCATCAATAAACCTCCGTTCTCCTTCATAATCTTCAACGCTTAGTTTCACAGGAATCGCTTTTCCATTGATGAGGATAACCACCCTGTTCGAAATTTTTGAAACCGTTTGGACGTTAACTAATATCCTGGCAACATCAAACCTGTTTTGCGGGATCGTATCTTCATTCATCTTCACTACCAATCCCCAACGACTACCCAATTCTTTGAAAAATCGTTCACTTCATACCTCCAGATGAACGTCTTGTATTGCTATCCACACTTCCACTTTCCTCTTTCCCTCAAAGCCAACTAATTTCTCTAATCCCTCAAACCAGTGTTCAATTAAAATATTCTTATAGCCCAACACCGATTCTGTTCCACCTCTGATGAAATTGCAAGACCAAGAGAAGCCCATGCCAGACACTTACTTTCACGTCCCATCCCTCCGATCTTAATACATCTTGTACAAACTATTGGTCGTACATTCCTTTGATTTGCCCAACGAGACAATGTCTTCTCCACTGTGTTTCAACTTTAGGGATAGAAATAGACTTCTTGGATGAATCACCAAGTTCTACGGCACTGAGGTCGGCAGTATCCACATTCTTAAAATTAACAACCGTCTCTACATTACCACAACATTCATCGACGAGACCCTTAAGAGGCCCCGAACAGACTCTATGATCACCCCTACCAACGCCTCCATATAGGATTTTAAACCCGACACTGACTCCTTCATCGCTACAACCTTTTTCACTGTGGGTTCCTTCTTCTTCGCCACATCATTTTTCACCACGTCACTTCTGTCAAAGGCTAAAAATACTCCGATCAAATAGCCATCAATAACTCTGCCATGGCATTCCTTCACAACTTTCTTTGCTTCAGCCACAGTTTTGAATTAAAAACTCAAAGTCTCCAAATATAATTTTACATAAAAATTTTAAAACTTAGTTTTTCTATATGCATTTTATAAACAATATGGAAAATTTTACAATGAATGTTGCACACAGAAATACACCACTAGTGTGATACATCGAAATATATTACTAATTAAATTGTATTTATTAAATAAATATTACAAAATCAACGACTAATCTATCATTAATCCATTTTAAGAATTTAATTTTAATTGTAATTTTAACAATATTGATGTGACATGATATGTCAATTTTATATTTTTTTAATTTCCAAGTCATTTTTCTATTTCTATGGTAAAATATTTAATAAATTTTATTGACTCAATTAGGTAGTGACACATGTCACTATTTGTTTGCTTTCATCCTTTCCACGTTTAATTGAGTATAAAAAACATAGAGAGAGAAAGAAAGTGGATTCTGCGACTATAAGGAAATCTGGAACTTCTAACAGTGGTCAACAGTGGACGGTGTTTGTAGATAATCTTAACAAGAGGGTGTCGAGAAGAGCGCACCAAAGTTTACATTATGGTGGTAAACAAAAAGCCTAAATTCAAGCATTCCACTTTTGCGTTTGTCAGGCTTGCAACAACAAAGGATTTAGATAGCGCCATTCATTGGATGAACAACACCAAAATAGATGGAAAAGTGGTTATCATTCATAAGGCAAAGTTTTCGAGTTAATATAGAGGTGTAAAGGCTTCGGTGCATCGAGGAGTGGTAGGTGAGAAAAAGAACCAGTTTGTTAGGTTTGGCAATTCAGTAATGGGTCCAGTTGAGTTCGTCCAGTGTTGGTTGATGCTAGATCTTTCAAGGAAGTATAGAATGAAAATCAAAAGACAGTTGGGATATTGGAGAATGAGGGAGCTAATGTTAATCAATCAATTAGGAGGGTAGGAGAATCAAAGAATTTCTTAGACATTCATATTCTAGTCAAAGACATGTCCTAGTAAATGTTCTCTAGTTGGATTAATTAAAGGGATGTTTAATTTAGATTTCATTCAGAGAGTAATGAAGAATGATGGGATAAACTCAAGAGTAGTGAAATGGGGTAATTCTCTATTTTAATGTGTTTTCACTTTTAGGAACCCTTCTGAGATAGAGGATGCATGGAATAATAAGAAAGATTGCCTTAGATATTGTTTGATTTTATTACTCCTATTAAGGATGATGATGATACCCCTTTGTCCTTTGTCTCTTGTTGTTTAGTGGGGGTTCCATTTCATCTGTGGCACGTTCAATTCTTCTCTGGTTTTTGATCTCTAGTTTTTGATACAAGGTACATCTTACTCGTGATTATAACATTACTGTTTATTATTTAACATGTTTTATATTGGGGTACTATCCGAGATATGTTATGGAGTTCTGTAAGTTCAGCTCCGATCAAGCGGATAATTCCTTATGGACTTAAGGAGACTATTGGGTGGGCTCTTGAGGCCAATAGGCCTTGTGGTAAGACCTTACGGACTCTAAGATACTTCCTTATGGTGGCTCATTTTCTTTGTGCTTAAGGTAATTCCTTATGGACCTGGGGCATTCCCCACAAGTGGCTCCTACGCTTCAGCTAGGGTAAGTACTTATGAACTCAAGGTGTTCCCTCCTACTTCCAATGGGTCTAGGTAAGCTTTCCTAGATGCAGTTTTGGGGAACAATATCATGTTCGGGTGGAGGGTAATATAGTTATTTTAAAAAATATATGTTTTACTAAAAAAACTAGAACCGTTTTTAAACTATAATTATATTTATTCTAGTTTCGTGTACTAGACATCCTATTTCGATCTCTGAATCTATCTCTCTAATGTTTTCTCTGGACTGAAGGTTTCACATGTATACCTGAAGAATTAATTAAATAACTCACTCACGAAAACCTAAATGCATGAATCAATGAGGAAATTTTATGCTTTGCCATATCTAATTGATCTTAGCGTCATCTAGTAATTTTGTATTGTTGAGCTTCTTAAAGCTCACTCTGTTACTTACTATTTCAGGTTAAAGAATGGATCCCATGCAATTGTTGACATCAGAAATGAGAGTTCCTTTGACGTCAATTGTACAGTACGATACAAATGTAATTAGGCAGTATGTAGGTCATATTTGTTTTCGTATGGAGTCTGTAACTTGATTTGATGTACGTCATTATTGAATTTGTTTTAATAATGGATTTTCTGAAATTGTGTTTTTATTTATAAATTATTTTACGATTTTTAAAAAATTTATTTTCCCAGTAATTTTACTGTGTGTCGCTTCGCTGGTCTTAATGTGACACCTCAAATCGGAGTGGGTCACTTGTATCGATCTAAGGGTGTTACAATTTTTATCACTTTAAGGGTCACATTTAGTAAATTGTTTTTGAAGGGATACATTAGTTTTTTAACAAAATTTGCCGATCTAAATACCACTAAATATTTTTATTTTAATGAACCTTTGTCTGCTCTTATTTATAATAATATTTTTTTGTATATTTTTAATTTAACCGTGTCCAATATCCATTAACATTATATTATTATCATAAGCTAAAATAATTTTTAGTTATGAAATTTCTTATCAAGTTTATTGTTTTATATTTGTATAACTCATGTTAAATTTATATAATGAATTTTTAATAATTATATTTTAATTTAATTATTAATAACTATTTATTCATATTATTTTAAAAAAAATAGATGCCAAATATATATTCACTATTTTTTGTTATTGAATTCAAATTTTCATTTATATGAACCAAACATGTTTCTAATTTTTAAAAATTTGAAAATGAAAACTTTTTTGGAAATAAAAATAAAAAATTGAAAATATTTATAGAACCAAATAAACCCTAATAAATTGATTTTTAAATTTTAAATTTTTATTTAACTTTTAAGCAAGAAAAGTATAAAAATTTAAAATTAATAAATATATAAAATTTTAAATAAAATTAAATATTTAAAAATGATTTAATAATTAAATAATAGTGAAAATATTAAATAAATGTAATATCTAAAAATCTGGGTTGATAGGAGTGAATTAGTAATTGACAAGTCGATTCAAATTCACTCATTTTTAGAAAAATAAAATTGGATTAAAATGATATTTTAAATATTTTAAAAAAACAAATAACAATAAATTAATTTAGATTTCAAATTAATATTCGAAAATGGAATTTTAAAAATTATGTTTGGAACTTTTAATTAAGTGGGTTTAAGAAAATTAATTTTTTTGAGAATCTAATTAATAAAGTATCTTAAAAGAAAGGACACGATTAAATTGAAATAGTTAAAACTCAAAGTCTCCAATTATAATTTTACATAAAATTTAAACTTAGTTTTATATGCATTTTATAAAAAGTATCGAGAATTCTACGATGAATGTTGCACATCGAAATACATCACTAATTCGATACATCGAAAACATTACTAACTAAATTATCCTTACTAAATAATATTAAAAAATCAACACCTAATCTATGATTAATCCATTTTAAGGACTTAATTTAATTGTAATTTTAACAATATTGATGTGACATAATATGTAATTTATATTATTTTTAATTTCCACGTTATCTTCTTTCTCTGTTAAAATATCTAATAAATTGTATTAAATCAATTAGATAGTGACATGTGTCACAATTTGTTTGCTTTCATCCTTTCCAACGTTTAATTGAGTATAAAAAACATGGGGAGAGAGAAAGCAAGTGGATTGTGCGACTACAAGGAAATCTAGGACTTCTGGCGACGGTGACGATGGACGGAGTTTGTAGATAATTTTAATAAGAGGGTGTCGAGAGGAGTGCTTTTGGAGGTCTTATCATGTAAAAATCACCAAAATTTTCCATTATGGTGGTAAACAAAAAGCCTAAATACAAGTATTCCACTTTTGCGTTTGTCAGGTTTGCAACAACAAACGATTTAGATAGCGCCATTCAAATGATGAACATCACCAAATAGATGGAAAAGTGGTTATCGTTCCTAAGGCAAAGTTTTTGAGTCAATCTGGAGGTGGAAAGGCTTCGGTGCATCGAGAAGTGGTAGGTGAGAAAAGAACCAATTCGTTGGGTTTGCAATCCTAGTAATGGTCCCATTGAGTCCGTCCAGGGTTGGTTAACGCTAGATCTTTCAAGGAAGTCTAGAACAGTAATCATATGCAATTTGGGATATCGGAGAATGAGGGAGCTAATGTTAATCAATCAATTAGGAGCGTAGGAGAACCAAAGAATTTCTTAGACATTCATATTCCAGTCAAAGACATGTCATAGATTGATTGTTCTCTGGCTGGGTTGTTAAAGGGATGTTTTATTTAGACTTCATTCAGAGAGCAATGGAGAACAATGGGAAACTAAAGAATTCTAAGTGATATTCATGAACTAAGAATTTTGTGAGAAGCTTTTTTGAATACATAACCTGTCATTTGAAAAGGAAACCCATATAAAAATAGATATTGTTAAAAGCACTTTTAAAGAATGAGTATAAATATCAGAAATCTTCGAGTCATCATGATATACATCTTTAATTTGTTCAAATCTCAAAATAGTAGTATGCTTTTAAGAGGTAAGGGAGTAGTACATCTTCTACTACGTTTTTCTTAACTTTGTCTTTTAACCACTTGAAGGATTTGTGGTTAGTATGAATGACAATTTCAAGTTCCTTAACCTTCACAAAAGAGAAGAAATAGGTTAGAATATCATTAAAATGAGTGACAACATACTCACATTGGGATTTTTGTAAATCATGATTCATCATTGAGATGACATAGTGATTAAGGCTTTCTAGTGGTGACCCATTAGTTGAGTCACCTAACACCATTTGATAACTATGTGAAAAAAGAAAAAAAATATTAGGCAATCTAGTGTTATTTCTAGAAATCAAACCAGTGTTCGTGAAAGTGGACAAGAATGCAAGGCTCTTTGTGAGAATGTTCTCTTTCAACTCTTTGTGCTCACGTATTTATTATAAGTCACTCTTTCTTCTCACATTAGTTTCACACACCTCACGTGGGTTATTATTCTTTAGGATTTTGTAACTAGTGGCCTCCTTTAGTTTTTCTTATTTTTCATTTTTTTCTTTGTGTTTCCCCACCCTTCTCAGAGAGTGTCATCACTTGCCTTCCAAGTACATCTTTTGTTTCCAATGGTGTAAGGAACTAAGAAATGTGTTAAACATTGATAGTGCCCTCAACATTATATTCATCGTTGTTAGTTTTTGATTCATTATTCCTGGCAGAAGGTCGAGTAGATGAAGAAGTGAAAGGATTTGAAGTACCTTGGTAATTGTATCTGAACCGAAACTTCCTTTAAAGTTGTGCTTCAATTTTGATTGCTTTCTTCAATGTGTTTTCAAGGCTTTCATAACCATGTAGGTCGAGTAAATCAATTATGTTTTAATTTAGACCCTACAAATCTGTTCATTATATGTTTGTCTGTTATGTGTATGTTTGTGTGATTCATTAAAGATGTCATCTCCTTGTAGTAATCTTCCACTGATATTTGACCTTGTCGTAGTCTTTGAAGTTTTTTAACTTCACTGATGTAGTGTGTCGAAAGAAAATATTTTTTCATGGTTTGTTTTAATGCTTCCCATGAACTGAGTACTTGTATTCTTCTTTCTTGAATAGCTTTCTATGTTTGCATCCACCATGTGAGTGCATAATCTGAAAACTCAATAGCTATTGTTGCATGTTTTGAGTACTATAAAATTATACGCAAATAATGTCGAAGTATACACAATCACTCAAGTAATAAAGTGATGAGTGAGTATTGTCTCCACAGGGATTGGTGAAATTACCAAAAGTCTAACCAAAGCTAAGCACTACTCTATCTAAGTATAGTTAGTGTCGATATGTACAATGTCACGGCAATGGAAAATGTATGTTGGTGGATATGGATTGAGGGTCTGGTGTAGCAAATGGAAATGTAGTGGCAAGAACTATTTTAATGTTAAGAATAATTGAAATGTCAAGGCAATGACAATGGTAAAAACATCAAATAAATGATAAGTTGATAATCCTCACACGACAAGCTTCCACTAGAATGAATGTTAGGGATTGATTTAAGGATGCTAACTTATTTCTCAGGCATATTAATCTATCTAAACTTTACTTGCTCGCAGGGTTTTGCTGGAAGTGCTCCCGCTATCTCTAGTTAAAGGAACCTAACTGAATAGAATGCCACGGCATCTCAGTCTCAACTATGAAAGCCTACACTATTGATAAAAACTACTCTTTTTAGTCGTTGAAATCCTATTTTACTCTCTCAAGTACTAAGGGATTAGGATATACACTAGGCCGGTTCAAAGCTTATGAAAATACTATAGCCATTGTTTATGTGGGTCTTATCTTGTGTTTCTCTCGAATATTACAAGTATTTTGAGCTAGGTTTCTCTCGAACACCTAGCCTTCATCTAGAATGGATACTCATGCCTCTTACAAGCCTAAACGTGAAGCATACATAAGCAGGCAGCAATACCAAAGATAACAATCTACCATTAAATAAAGTTAAACATCCATTAAACAATCCACCAAATAGGTTAGTTCATGGTGGTATTCGAATAATCCATAGAACAAGCCATGAATATTCATTCCAACAACCCATAATAAATAGAAAAATAGTAGCAAAGGGAAAGGAGAAGAAGCCTTCGACGCGTGCCACCGAGCTCTCCTCGACCACCACGAATAGCCTTAGCTCACTAGCTCATCTCGGACGTCTAGCTCACCACTCCTTGGAGCTTATTAATGGAGGAACTCACTCAAGGAAGAAGAAACGGAAATGATAAAAATATAAGAAAATATTGCTGCAAATCTTCCTCCCCTCTCCCTTCTTGTGAGGTATAATATAATAAAAGTTTCTAGGGGTAATGATGAGGTTGTTGTGCTCAAAATGCCTCATACCCCTAGGGTCACACTTGTGCGTGAACCTTATCCTCCCAGTGGCCCAACAGGCGGTTACAACCATCTTCAGTGTGCAGTGTCTGTACAGAAATATCTTTTTGTCCTTTTCTGCGCCAGAAATGCCAAGGCATTTCAATCTTCTTCAGAAACATGTGATGCCACGACATTCCTTCCAATACGACCTTGCTTGCTATTTCCTGCACACCACAAACAATCTGCACCTTTCTCTCTACATTACCCTTAAGAGATAAAATAGCAATACCACCACAAATGCAACTATATGCAATACATGATCCTAAAATGAGCTTTTAAACAAACAATAACTTAAGTGAAAAGGCCTTAAAAGTATCATTTTTAGAAAGTTATCATCTTAAAGGCACTTATTCTCCTGGATTATAATCGTGATATGAAAACATAAGGTCGACTTTGCTTTCCTAGCGACGTGTCTAGGTCAGAGTTGCCTTGAATTGTGATATTTTGAACTTTGGTTTAGCAAAGAGTTATATTAAAGCCTAGGTTTTCCATGTTTTGGTTGCTTAGGTGTTTTGGAGCTTTTGCTGGTTGAAGTTGGCATGATGATTTTGTTGTTATTATCTTTTGATGTTCAAATCTGCCATTTGAGTTGTTTGTGTAGTCTTTTGTTGTTGTTGAATAAAATTAAGCACATCCATTTATCGATAAAAGTAGCCATCAGACCTTGCATTGCCTAAAAAAATCATCACCTTTTACCATCCTGAAAAAGTCACACATATATAACAATGTAAAGTGGAAAACAATCAATGAAACAAAAAATCACAATTCACTCCAAGTAACTATACACAAGAGGCAAGTTAGCTAATCTTTTACTTTTTAAACTCTCTTACCAGAAGACTCACGATGCTCGTGTCGGAGTTCATCTCTACAAAGGCGAAAAACACTTAGTAGCTCAAGAAGTCTAACAAAGGATAAGAATCCAATTAAACGAGAATGTAAGGAAGAAGAAGTATGCTAACTATTTAGTCCTACTAACACAAGAACAAGAGTGTGTTAGATATGTAAACAAAATATAAGGAAGAAAAAGAACCTAATCAATAATAATTAAAACAAGTGGAAAATCAAACCTGAAAAAACCCTAGAAAACGCAAGAACTTGAGAATGTATTAGAAAGGGTTTACAATGTTCAAATGACCTAATATTTTTTGGAGGTCATTCTTTGAGATAGGAAAATTTTGTAAACTTTCAGCCCAAATACCTTTAGTAGTATCTTTTAGAAAATTTTGAATTAAGGAACCTAATATATCGATTTTTCTTGATCAATGTTTGAAGAGGTTTTTTATGTCCAAATGATAGGTTTGTTTTACTGGAATTTGACCTTTTTAGAGGAATACATGTAAAATTTCAACTCAAAATTTCTTCAATAATTTGTTTTGTATATTTTCAATGAACAACCCTAAATTTGTTGAACAAATTTGAAAAATGCTTTTGAAGGATTTTTAATGTCCATTTGACCTGTAATATGACTGAAGTCACTGTTGGTATGGAAAATATACCTGTACAAAATAAGTTCCAAATTCCTTATTTTACTTTTTCTAGGTTTTTGGTTTTTTGGTTTTTCCTTTTTTGATTTTTTCTTTTTTTCTTCAAATTTTTTCTTTTATGTAAAGCAACAAAATAACTAGGAGGAACTGAAAAAAAAAGTAAAACAATGCAAAAAGAACCTAAAACGATAAATCGTTGTGAACAGCTCCGTTGGGTTACCTTGATAGTTTAGGTGTGCAAGAACGATCAAGAATCCTTGATTTTCTTCAAGAATCAATTAAATATGATGCCAATTGATAGGGGATAGTATGGAGTGATGAATGTTGATTGTAGTTAAAGAATAAAGCTTAGGGGTCTAGACTTAATTAAAGGATGAGATGATATATGGATTAGATTGTTTTCACATATAGGATTTTGAATGGAGAATAAGCTGCTATAAGATTAAGATAAAGAATAAAGCTTAGGGGTCTAGACTTAATTAAAGGACGATGATATATGGATTAGATTGTTTTTCACAATATAGGATTTTGAATGGAGAATAAAGCTGCTATAATTAAGATTCATATAATGAAGATTAATAAAACAAAGATAGGAATGATAAAAAGATAAACAAGATGATGAATAAACATATAGGAATACTTAGCCAAAATTAGGGTTTTGGTGGCGATGAGCGATAATGATGATTTGAAAATGATGATGATTATGGTGGTGATTGGTAGAGTGTTGTCTTAAGAATCCTCCTAGCCACAATTGAATAGGGAAATTCAATAATTGGGTCTAACATCCTTCCTAATCGTAAAGCAAATTACTATATTAAATTATATTAAAAATAATCAATAAAACTATTAAAAAATCATAATATTTACAAAATCACGTATTAATCTCGTATAGGAAATTCTGCATGCACTGCCTTCACTAAAATGAACATATCTTGAGTTCTTAACATTGTATTGATTTGTTTCAAGTATTGTTGGAAGTATAAGAGATAACTAATTGTATCTCCCAAAAAATGGTTACCAAATAACACCTGGATCTCATTTCAAAAGTCGTCGCAAGTCTTTTGATATTCTCTTCTTTTCCAAGGCTTGGATGTGTAAATCAATTGGAAGAGTTAGTCACTCTTGTGTGGACAAATAAGTGTTTAAAACCATGTCATGTGGTTTTTAAAGGGATCCATTAAGTCTCTTAATTGATTTTCATGAACTAAGAATTTTTGTGAGAGGCCTTTTGGAATACATAACATGTTCATTGGAAAAGGAAACCCATCTACAAAATAGAACTTGTTAAAAGAACTTTTAAAATAATGACTATAAATATCAAAACCTCTCAGTCATCATGATAAATCTTTGATATGTTTAATTCTTGAAATATTAGTATGCTCTTAGCACCCCAAATCTGATTGGGCCTAAAGTGCCATATAGGGATGTCGAGGTAACCCTCAATTTTAAAAACCTATTCATTCTTATTTTAAAACACACTACGGTATCAAGAATAAACATAAATATTTTTTATAAAAATATTTTATAAACAGAGCTCCGTGAAACATAATTTAAATCAAAATAGTAAATCTTGAGGTTTACAACTTAAATACATAAGTAAGGTTCTATACATACACATGCCCACTAAAGCTACAATGCAATACTCTGAAGGATATTCTGAAAGTCCTACTATGACGATGCTCCACGAAAGGCTCTGGCTATTGACCTGTAAACGGAAAACATATGAACAATGATCTTATAAAGCCTAATAGTATAATCGCTAATCTAGAAGCATTATGAGTCTCATAAACATAAGCTGCTAAAGACATTGTACTAAACAATAGGTACTTGCATGATCAAAATAAAGTGCTACCTACTTAGGGCTAAACTATTCTAACACTGAAATGGGAGTCTCACGTTTCCCTTAATGTTCTACTAAAGGCCTTGCTATAAGTACACCACTAAAGGGTCTCTAACCCTAATGACTATAACTACTACTACACATTATCTAATTGCAACACTGACACTGCTGTGCATTATCTGAATGCAGCACTGACTTTGTTGTTCATTATCTGAATGCAAAATTTATAATATTTGGTCTCACATAGACATCAAACACTAGTTAATTGAGAGAACCCAATTCCACATAACATCGATAAAATTCACACTAAGATATTGAATGATCTATTGGTCTCACATAGCCATCAGTAGATCATAGAGAGGGAACTCGATGTCACATAGCATCGGTACAATTCTCGTTCAACTAAAGCATTGGCTTGGACTTACACAACCATGAAGCCAAGCTTTAAGGATATTTTATGTACTATACTAATGCAACTATACATGTATCTAAGGGCCCAAAGGCCAGATAACATTGACAACGCTACCCTACTCCTCATGAGTGTTTGAGCCTCATGCCCTAGTTAGCGCTTAACTGCCTTGAGCACTTACAATGCCCACTAGGGAAACTAAGGTAACCTAACTACACACTAGTGTATATCGACACACTAAAGTGAGATTAACTACTCACTAGGTTCTATCTCGCTCGTCTCCCTTCTAGAACATTATACGAAGGTTATTAATCTATTACTTCTACTAGTTTATTAAACGATTCTTTTTTGTTCAATCATTACTTAAGACCATCTTAGTCATTCTTTATCTCTAGAGAAGTCTCTATGTGTTTTGTGATTATACGAGGATTTTTGTTCGTTCTTTGTTGTCAATAACACTAGCTAGTCTGATACCTAACTCTGGTTCATTATTGGGTAGTGATACTCTAATCCCTCTTATTACACTTCCCCATAATAGCCCTTGAATTAGAAGAGCGTCATATACGTTCTCGGTTCACTGAAATTCTTGAAGTACAATATTTTTGTTATTAATGAATTAGACTTACTCATCGTACCTCTTGTCGATAGATTCTCTGCAATAAACCTCATTCTTAACTATTTGATATGTGCTTGATTGAAGATATTTTGACGTATTATGCTTAGTATGGTTACATCAGTTGTAACACACTCCTATGAGTGTTCTTAGGCTCTCTTGGTCATTTGTGTCCCTCGCGGTCTAAGTTCCATCATTACAAATCATCCTTATTTCATACGGGCCTTAAATAGTTTAAATCTAACCATCCAAAGTAAGTAGTATCGATACTCTACTTCCAGTATCGATAGCTTAAGGCCAAGTATCAATACCCCTATAAGTATCGCACTAAAAATGGCTTCTATTGCTGAATTATATCCATTGATACTATATACCATGATTATCGATAATAGGGGCAATATCGATACTCTCCCCAATAATATCGATACTCTTAACTAGAAATCCCTAATTTTTGTCCTAATTCATCCAATATTGATACTCGAACCTAGAAATGTCTTATTTAAGCCTAGAAAACTCCCAAAAATTATCCCAAATATCTTATTGTGGTTCTTGGTATTGTTCTAAAGTTTTAGGAAATTACTTAGATCTTAAAGTGTCTTAAAACACATGTTTTACATCAAATTATTCATCCATGGCAAATCAATTATGAAACCTTTAAATGATCAAATATCAAAATATTAACAAATCAGCATGCCTACGAAAGTTTTAACACTTCAAAGGATTAGAAATTCACTAACTTGATGTTAGGAACCCGAAATGAAGCACCTTGCTTAGCCGCACCATTCCTTTATGGTTTGGTTGGTTTCCCATAAATTTTTTCTGACCACAAAGATGCAAGGATTTCCTTAACAAAAGAATTTTATATGGAGTAACAATGATGGATTTGAAACTTATTGAAGTTGATAAAGTAGTTCTTACCACCCACTTGAAGCTATGGAGTAGAGAAGAAGAGAAGAAAGAAAACAATGAGAAGATGAAAAGAGAAAAGGGTTCTCATCTTTGAAAATGGAATAATCACTCTTTTTGTCCTTCCACATCCTTAAAATATTTTAAACCCCTTTTTACAGCTATTTAGGCCCAATTCCAACCTAATTAAACCCAATGAATTTATTTAAGAATTCCACGAGGTTCACATACCTCTCGGGTAAACCCAAAACTTAGCCCAAGATTTAGGGTGTTACAATGCTTTTGAGAGGTAATGGTGTACCTTCAGGTATTCATCTTCTACTATGTTTTTCATACTTCAATTTTTTAGCCACTAAAAGGATTTAGTTAGTATGAATGACAATTTCAGTACCTTAACCTGCAAAAAAGAGAAAAAGTAGGTTAGAAGATCATTAAAATGAGTGACAACATACTCACCTTTGGATTCTTTTAAATTGTGATTCATCACTAAGATGATATATGATCAAGGCTTTCTTGTGGTAACTCATTAGGTGGGTCACCTAAAACCATTCGAAATCTCTGTAAAAGAAGAACAAACATACTAGGAAAGCTAGTGTTATTGTTAGAAATCAAAACCACAGCATTGTCTAAAGTGTAAAAGTATACAAGAGTATTTGTGAAGAAAGTTCTATCTCAATTCTTTAGTGCTCACATATGTATCCCGAGTCACTCTTTTCCTCTCACAATTAGGTTCACTCACCTCTCGTGGTCATTATTCTTTAGGCTTTTATAACTAGTGACATATTTTGTTTTTGCCTTTTTTACGTCCTTTTATTTTTGTGTTTCCCCACCCTTCTCACAAAGTGTCATCACTTGACTTCCAAGTGCATCTTTTGTTTCCAATGGTGTAAGGGACTGAAAAATGTTTTATTAAACATAGATAATGCCATCAATATCGTATTCATCGTTATTCATTTTTGATTCATTATTCATGGTAGAAAGTGGAGTAGACGAATAAGTGGAAGGATTTTAAGTACCTTGATAATTGTCTCTAAACCAAAACGTCCTTTGAAGTTGTTCTTTTTTGGTTGTTTTCTTCAATGTGTTTTCAAGGCTTTCATATCCAATTAGGTAAAGTAAATTATTGATGCTTTGATCTATAGCGATTATAAATTTATTCATTGTATATTTTTTTACGTGTATGTTTGCATGATTCATTAAGGATGTTATATCCTTGTAGTAATCTTCCACTGAGCTTTGACCTTTTTGTAGTCTTTGAAGTCTTTGTTTAATTTCACAGATGGAGTTGTCGAAAGAAATGTTTTCTCGTAGCTTGTTTAATGCTTCCCATGAACCGATTACTTGTTTTCCTCTTTTTTGAATATTTTTATATGTTTCCATCCAACATGTGAGTGCATAATCTGAAAAATCCATAGCTATTAAAGGTACATGTTCTCATTGAGGAAAATCGTGGTATAAAAACATAAGGTCGACTTGCCTTCCCAATAAGTGCAAATGCATGTATCATAGTCTAATTTGAATTGTGAGATTTTTCACTTCGATTTAGAGAAGATTTTTGGCATTAGAATCCTCGATTTTCTACGTCTTGGTTACATTAGATTTTTTTGGAGCTTTTGCTGGTTGAATGTCAACTTGGTTTTTTCTTGTTGCCATCTTTGAATTTTAAAATCAGCCATTTAAGTTGTTTGTGCATTCATTTTTGTTATTGAATGGCATTAAGAATGTCCATTTCTCAATTTAGCATCCATGGCTCACATTGCCTTGAAAATTTTATCTCCTTTTACCAGCCTAAAATCTCACAACACTGAAAAGAACAATGTAAAGCAAAAGAATAAAAGAAATATAAACCTCACAATTCACTCAAAGGAAGTAATACACTGAGAGGAAAGTTAGCCAATCTTTTACTCTTTAAAAATCTATTACCAAGAAGTCTGACAATTCGTGTCGGAGTTCAATCTCTGACAAAGACGAAAATAAACACTTACTAGCTTTAAGAAATCGTGGTATAAAACATAAGTCGACTTTGCCTTCCCAATCAGTGCAAATGCCTGTATCATAGTCTAATTTGAATTGTGAGATTTTTCACTTCGATTTAGAGAAGATTTTTGGCATTAGAATCCTCGATTTCTACGTCTTGGTTACATTAGATTTTTTTGGGTGCTTTTGCTGGTTGAACGTCAACTTGGTGTTTTCTTGTTGCCATCTTCGAATTTTAAAATCAGCCATTTAAGTTGTTTGTGCATTCATTTTTGTTATTGAATGGCATTAAGAATGTCCATTTGTCAATTATTAGCATCCATGATGGCTCACATTGCCTTGAAAATTTTATCTCCTTTTACCAGCCTAAAATCTCACAACACTCAAAAGAACAATGTAAAGTGCAAAAGAATCAAAGAAATATGAAACCTCATAATTCACTCATAGGAAGTAATACACTGAGAGGAAAGTTAGCCAATCTTTTACTCTTTAAAAATATATTACCAAGAAGTCTGACAATATTCGTGTCGGAGTTCAATCTCTGACAATGACGAAAATAACCACTTACTAGCTTTAAGAAGTCAAATGAAGGGTAATACTCAAATTGAACAAAAATGTAAGGAAAAAGAAGTATCCAAACTCTTTTAGTCCTACTAACCGTTTTTTGAAGGATAGTCCTACTAACACAAGAAAAAGAATGTGTTACATTATGTAAATAACAAATAAGGGAAAATAAAAGAACGTAAAGTAAGAAGAATAAAATATTGGAAAATCAAACCATGAAAACCTGGACACGCATGATCAATTTCACAATGTGTTTTAAAGGGTTGACAATGTCCAAATGACCTTAAAATATTTTTGGAGGTCAGTCTTGATTCTAGAAACAACTTGTAAATTTTCAGGCCAAAAATACTTTCATTAGTATCTTGTAGAAATTCTTGAACGGAGGAACCCTAATGTTAGTTTTTCTTGATTATCATGTTTGAATTGGTTTTTGATTTTAAAATGATTTGATTTATGTACTGGAATTTTATCTTGCGATGTGAAATATGCCTATAAAATTTCAACTCAAAATTTCTTTAGTATAATTTTCTATGAATTTTTCAATGAAGAACCCTAAATCTGCTCAACAAATTTGAACAACACTTTTAAGGGATTTGTTAATGTTCGATTGGACTCGAGGTATTAGTGGAGACCACTTTTTGGTATGAAGAATGAACTTGTAAAAAATAAGCTCAAATTTTCTTTCTTTTCTTTTCTGATATTTTTTTTTTTATTTTTAAAGCTTTTTCCTCTTTTTCCCCTTTCCCCTTTTCTCTTTTCTTTTTTTTAAATTTTTTTAATTTTGATTTACAACATCAAAATAAATGAAATAATTGAAACAAAATTAAAAGAATGCAAAAAGAACCTGTAACCATCAATCCTTATAAACTAGCTCAATTGGGGTACCTTGGAAATTTAGGCATGCAAGAACAAGAAAGATTGCTTGATTTTCTCCAATAATTGATCTAAATATGATAAAAATTGATAAAGTATAGAAGAAGAGTGTGAATGTTGCTCATAGTTCAAGAATCAAGCCTATGGGTCTAGACTAAATGAAAAGACAAGATAAAAGATGGATTACATTGTTGTGATAGTCTAGGGTTTTAAAAGGATAAGAAAAATTTCTATAAGATTAAGATTATGAAAATCAATATTAATACAATAAATAAATGAAAGACAAAGAAGATAAGAAAAGACGATGAATGAATAAAGATAAGAATACGTAGCCAAAATTATGGTTTTGGTGGTGTTAGGTAATAGTGATGATTTAAAGATGATGATGATGATATTGATTGCTTGATAGTTTTCCTACAAACCCTCATAACCACATTTAACTAGGTAAACTCAATAACCAGCCCTCCTAATGACAATGAGAAGGCAAACCAGAGTGTGAAGATCTCCCTCACAAAGAACTTGAAGAACTTAATGATGAAGAATGCTTCGAAGGCACAAGGAAATCAACACTTACAAAAAATTCTTTTTTTATTATTAATCAAATAAATCAGATTTACAATGGTAAATGGAGCTTTCTTTAGATATGAGAGGAGTTCCAACGTCCTAAGTAAGTAATGAATAAAATAAAAATAACTTTAGATAATGTTTATTCTAATCATAATAAAATAATAAATATAGTCTTAATCTATAATGCAACTTCCTATATCAAATTACTACAAATAATCATAAAAATTGAAAATTCATAATATTTACAAAACCATGTATTAATCACGTATAGAATTTATGCATGCGTTATCTTTCACTAAAATGAACGTATATTGAGTTAACAATATCATATTGACATGTTTCAAGTATCGTTGGAAAGCTAAGAGATAGATGATCATATATTCAAAAGACATGTTGACCAAATAACACATGAATCCTATTCAAAAAGTTATCTCAAGTCTACTGTTGATCTGGTCTTGTTTTCCATGAGTTGGATGTGTGAATCAATTGGAAGAGTTTGTCTTTCTTCCTTTAATGTAAGCATCATAGCACATTTATCATATTAATTTCATGAAATGCAAACAATTATAGTCATGATCATACAAGTACATCAACACACGAACATGGGTGTGCCTCATGGTGTGGTCGAAAGGTCACTTAGTATCTCGGGGCTCACTGATACACGCCATTTTTTGCTTCAAAATATAATTCATTCTTCTCAATTAATAAATAAAGGAAATTTAACGTAGTAAAAGAAAAGTAAGGGTCGATCCCACAGAGACTAAGAAAACTTCCTGATTTATTGTGCTTTGTTTAATCATTGAGCTAAGAAGTGTATGGAGTAGAATTTGAGTAACGGTGGGATTTATAAATGAAGAGAAATAAAATAGAAGAAAGGAAAATAAAAAGATTTCAAAGAAGATTAAAAATAAATTTAAAAAGAAAGTTTACAAGAAATTCAATATGGTAAATCAACCTTAGGCTTTCGCTTTGACTCAATTTCCTTCGGATCATCGAATTAGATTTTCTCTTCGGGATTCACGTCGATTACTTTGTCTACAAGGGCAATCCTCGTGACTCTTCTTTGTATACCAAATATTCAAGGCAATATTTGATTCGAACTTCAGAAATTGATCTGATCAACATCAATTATCATAGATCAATAACCATTTAAGTTTGAGAAGACTGACTCAAATTGTTTTTTCAATAACTATTAATTTCGATCTCAATTCCCCTTAGCAAGGTAATCTTGCAAAGTGCATTCCCAAGAAGTCAAATGCACTTTCAATAAGTCGACCTTCCTCTCACACATTTAATTGCAACAACATCTTAACCAAAGTCATCTTTGATTTGAAAATAAGCGTAAAGATCGAGAGATATTCCAAAGTTATTCAAGCGCTTTTCAATTCCCATGTTGGAATTGAGTCATTGCTTTAGCCCTTGGCTTGAAAGAAAATTAAGAAAATGAAAAAATGAAAGAATTTTTATTAAACTAAGAAAGTATCATCCATTAGGCTTGCTCCAAGGGTATTTATAACCTTCTAAAAATCCTAAAAAAAAGAAAAGAAAAATCTTAAAAACAAGTGAATTCCTAAAGATAATTCTTAAAATATTTAAACTAAAATCCTAAAACATGAGTTTAACTTGAATTTGAATTTCAAAAACGCGGAAGACCCATTCATCCTTTTAGAAGCACTGACTAGACCTTTTGGAAGGTGTTGACTCATCGCCTCATCAAATGCATCATGCCAAGAGTCATGCCAACTAATCCAGAAAAATAAAAAATGCATGATTTCGTTGTTCTTAGCATAGTTTTCGGAATTCAATGTCATGCATAAAAATGAATGAAAAGTCCCAAGTTAGCAACTAAATTATCTAATCAAGGAGTAATTAATCATAAAATAATGTATAATTTAAACACTAATCACTCACACAAATCTATCCTACCCAACATACCCTAAATAAGACCCGGTCACTTGGTATCAAAATCTTCATCTAGAAAGGATCTCATTTCCTATTAACTATGGTGCTTTCTGGGTCACATAGCATCGGAGCCTACGCCTTTCTAGTCTACTCCTCGGGAGTACTTGGGATCCTCTCCAGGTCACACAACATCGGAGCCTACATCCAACTAGCATTTTAAGTGAATAAGCACTAACTTAACATATATAGAAATTACTACCAAACAATGATGTCGTGCACACGTAAGTAACTCAGGTATCCTCGTTGTTTCTGAAGCATCAAACAAGGGCTAGTTTTATGATGTCTTAATTCGTAGGTTCTTAAACTTTTGCCATGTTTGTGTTGTCTCACTTGTAGGTTTATTAGAGAAGTATTGATGGTCCTAAACCCCTTTATGAACCATTGACTCATAATTAAGCATCTTGCCTATATCGGTATGATAGTACTGATACTAAACATCTTTCGTGTCGATACTGATCCCATCATATCAGTACCCACCTTGGTACCGATACAAATCTTGGATATTGGAAAATTTAAGAGGAATCTTAGTATCGATAACCCGATGTGGAGGATGGTATTAAATTTGGGTTGAATGTTTGGAAAAGTAATCCAATATCAATACACTTTCCTAGGTATCAATACTTCATCTTAATTGATATCGATACTCCCAGTACCAATACCAATTTTGGCCACTAGAAATTTATAACACAACAATGGTATTGATACTTGAAGATCAATTTTGACACTTAAAGATCAGTATCGATACTCTATGAATAGAGTATCGATACACTTAGTCGAAAACCCTTATTTGACCATTTGAGGAATTGTATCGAGATTGTTCATCTAGCACCGATACCCAAAACCATAAATACTCTAGTTCCCACAAAAAATAACCCGCAACTCAAACTACAAGCCCCTCTAAGGCCATTAAATGTTATATGAAGCTTATATAAGTTATAGGGGATCATATATAGTCATTTCCATGCTTTAACAATGACAAAGCTATATAATACCATATCCAAACTAAATTATTCTTATATTCTTCGTGCTCTCATACAAACTTTGCATCTATAGAAATGATCTACAAACGGTATGGAAAGTTAGAAGTGTGTTACCTTGTCCCTTAGATACAAAAAACCTCCAAGTTCACCTAAGAAGAAGCTTCTCATTTCTCTTGTCTTTTTAGCTCTCGCCACTTGTTTCACTAATCACAAGCAAGGAATTAAGTTACTATCTCACCTAGAAGCTTAAGAAGTGAAGAAACATTAATTACAAGCTCTATAAACAAGTTGGAAACATCTTTGAACCCTTGAATCAAAAACCCATCTTAAACCCCCAATAATGGCTTCCATGCCAAAAACTTAAAGAACAAGGCTTGAATGAAAGAATAAGAGGTGAGGATTTCACTACTTACCCTAGAATTTCGAAATAGAGGATAAAGTGTTACCAAGTTACACCTTTGATCAAGTCACCAAGGATAAGAGAAGACGTTTGAATGTGAAGAAGAAGACACAAGTGAAGAAAAAATAGATGAGAAACTTCCTACCGTGTGGACCTCACCACCATAAAAGAAATTCAGCTTTTGTAAAATCAAAAAGGTAATTACTCTTCAATCCTTCTCTTCCATGCCCAAATCAAAAACAAAATTTTTTAAGTCTAAATGGGCTCAAGCCAAAACCAATTCAATTAAACTTGACCCAAAACTTCTTAGTGGATATTAAACTAAGCCACTACTAACCGGATATCGGGGCATTACAACCAAAACTCTTAAATTTCTAAACATATAAACACATTGTTCTCTCTAAATTTTAAGAAAAAAAATATTTCTTCATCTTCTCCATTCTTTTATAAAGCTTGAACCCAATAATTTTCATTCCTTCATCCAATCGCATTTTCCTTCAAAATTAAGGTAATTTCACGAGTCTACTAATATATCTTTGTAATTTACTTTTTAGATTTCATTTATTTCTCTCATGGTATACTTGAAACTTGATACTTAACAATTAAGTTACCACGATAAAAAATTTACATGGATAGTTAAATGTGTAACAACCTTACTCCTTTGTAATCAGATAAGAAATTTACATGGATAACTAAATGTTTAACAACCTTTCTCCTTTTTAACCAAATAAGGTTAATTGTAAATTTATTTTTTTGGTAAACTACACATTTAATACCTCATCATTAGAAAATTAAAGGAATTGTTGTGCGTGACATCTTGTCTATGGGTAAATTACATTATTCATTACTCTAACTTTTAAATTTATTTTTTTATTAATTATATATAATAAAGAAATAATAAAAATGTCATGTCACAAAAATTATTAATAAATAATTAAAGTGATTAAAATAGGATCATTGAAAGCTAACTAATTAAATTAAAACAAATCTTAAACTTTAGTGACCAAAATAGGAGTGAGAAGCTAGCTAAGTGATAAATGTGTAATTTACCCATAAAATTGCCATTAAGTTTTTAATAGTGTGACACTAAAATGAAACAAAAATACATATTAGGCATGGTTTTGAAACAAATGAAAATTTAGGTACTAAATATGCATGTTATCTTTTACTTTTTTTACTAATACTATTTGCTTCATTTTCACATGTGTAAAGCTGAAATTCTAATATCAAATAATATTCTAACCCTAACCTAAATCCTACCGCCACACTCTACTTCCACATATATCACTAGCACTGTTCGTCTCTCTCTTCTCTGGCATCTATATTGACTGTCTCATAAGTATGAAATCCTTAAAAGTATTAACACATATTTTTTTAATAGTTGGATGATTATAAGTTGATATAAGTTCATAATATTTCTTACCTATTTACAACGTGCACACACCTTGTAGAGACAAACATGAACCCAAAACCTCAAGGAAAAACACCTCCTTAGTTCCTTTAACCATTGAGACTGTAACACCCTTAAACTGATACAGGTGACCTGATCCGATTTGAGATGTCACATTAGGGTCATCAAAGCAACTCACATTGAAAATTTAGGGAAATATATAAAATCATTTAAAACCATAAACAATTTATAAATAAAAACATAAGTTCAAGAATCATTCATATATTAAAAACATAATTTAATAATATCCAACAAAATAAGTTTCAGACTCTAATATACATACGAAATATAACTTACATGTCCCTTAATTACACTTGTACCGTACTCTACAAGAGATGTCGAAGGAACTCCCATACTGATGTCGATAACTACGCAAGATCAATTCTTTAAACCTGAAATGGTAAATAATATAGCAAGCTTTGGGAATCTCAGTAATACAAAATTACATAATGATGCTTAAGGCCAATTAGATATATGGTAACATGAAGTTTTCATAACGATCTAGGTATCTATAGGTTTTATCGATGAGTCAAAACTTCATTAGGTGGTTTTTTAGGTATTAGTGAGAAGCCTACAGTTTGGAAGATTTATAAAGATAAACAAGTTTAGCAGTCAGTTGGCAAGTCTAGTGTGTTTCAATCAATCCAAAGTAAAGTGTAGAATAGTTTAAAAAGAATAGTATATTTTAATAAAGCAAATTTTAAAATCACTTTAATATAGTTCCCAATAACTACATCCATAAGAACTTATCTAGGCCTTATCGGACATAGAAGCCAACCTAAGGGAGCACCTAAGGACTTACCCTAGCCGAAGTGTAGAAGCTCACCTAAGGGGTGCCTCAAGTCCATAAGGACTTACCATATACACTTTGGGCATAGGATCCATCCTAAGGAGTACCTTAAGATCATAAGGTCTTATCCTATACCTATTGGTCCTAAGAGCCTACCCAAGGGTAACCTTAAGTCTATAAGGAATTACCAGCTTGATCAGAGTTGAAGTTACGAAGACTTTACAACACATCCTAAAGTACCCCGAAGAAAAGATATAATACCCAATTTTCGTATGGCCTACCATTTACAAGACCCAAACATTTTTAATATAGAAGATTTTGAAGCCCGATACATTAGCTGACTTGAGATAGAATAGGCTTCCAATTATCTTTTCAATACATTTTGAAACGCCTCAATCGGACATCAGGAACTGAAGATATGCTTATTTTAGCGAAGATAATGCTTGTAGAATATTGAATACAAGCTCAATATGGGAATTTTAATTTATTATTATTTAATTATTTTATTGATTATTTGTAACTAAATCCAATTTTAGAATTTCTTTATTTATTTAGAGTCATTTAAGATTTTTTTAAAATGGTAGATTTTTTTTTCTTTTTAATTAGTGTATCTAGCATTAAAAGATTCATTTTTTTATTTTAAGGTTTTTGGGAGCACTCTTATTATGTAAAGGAAAGGACTTTTGTTTGGGGAAAGGAAAAAAGGAAGAGAATCACTCTAGGCATTGTTATAGAAGATTGAGAGCAATAAAAGAAGAATCTTTGTTTAAATGTATTATTTTCTTATTTGTATTTTTGTTATTCGGGTTACTTGGTTACTTTTTTTACCTTATTTAAAACTCCATCGAAGAGAGAACCGAAGAAATAAGAAAAAAAAAACTGTCAAATAGATCTTTATAGATTAAACCTTCCTTGAAGTTTCTCAATGAAAAATCGATGGTGGATCTTGATTGTGAAATTATTTTTTCTTTTATTTTATTTTTTATCCAAAACTTGGAAGGAAGAAAATAAATTGATATTTAAACTTTTGTGATTCACATTTAATTAAATGGCCCAACGACCCAATTTGGGTTCCCATGAGATCATCATATTTTCACATGGATAGCAGATGATTATTATCACAATCCCACTATTTTCCTTAAAATTTTAACCAAACCGTTTTTTACTAATTCTATTTTATATTTTCTTAAATTAGACCTTTCAATTTCACTTTAATTCATTTTAACCATTATTTTTCATTTTCTAATTTCTTGTCGAATAACTTTTTAATTTTTTATTTCGGTTGAAATATGTTGTGAATGTATTTCTAATTTATTTTGAATTTTTTTCTTATACTTTTGATCATTTGATTCTTTCCTTTTTAAGTTATTTTAACTTTCATTTTATTCTACTTTTGAATATTTGGACTTTCATTATATATATATATATATATATATATTTATTTTAAATTAATTTTTTTATTTATTTAATTTTAAAATCATTGTATTTATATTTCTTTTCCATATTTATTGCGTGTCTTATAAACTTCGTACATATATATATATATATATATATATATATATTATATATCTCTATTTATTTTATTTTTATGCATGTTTTATTTAGATCCAGTGACCTTCTTATCTTATTTTGTAGGTTAAATTCAGCTCTCTTTTTATTTATTTCATATCCTATTTTATTTAATTTTGCATTGATAAAATCTCAAAGTTAAGTAATTTAGATATTTTCTTTAAATTTTCTCTAACTTTAATTTTCTCTATTAGGACAATTCATAACCGTGTTGGTATCGAAAGGGCAATGTGGGGGTGTTCATCTTTCCCTACACGTAACCGACTCCCGAACTCTTCCAAGTGAATCTGATGTAAAATGTAGACTAGATAAGAGGTAAAATTTAGGTATCTGACTTTACCTAATCCAAAAAGGTTGGTGGTGACTTCAAAATAAAATTTACTTTTAAGTCGAAATGTGATCACAAGTTATCCGAAAGATCATTTTGACAACTTGGCGACTCCACCGAGGACATGAAAAGAGTCAAGCCATAATTGATTAATGGTTGTTTTCAAGCGAAAATTGTAAGTTTGAGCCTTTATTTAATTTTTAGATCCTTTTAATTTACCTTTGAGTTTTATTTTGGTAAATAGTTGTACTGATGTGTGCTTTTAGTGATATTTGGATTTTTTTTCTATCAATGACATTTATTCTCAAGATCTATACCCAAGTTCCAAACCTTTTATGTTAGGGTGAAAGTGACACCTTCGTGAGAATTTATTCTCCGTATGAGCCTAGCAATTAGCCTTCAAAATTCATATACCATATGTCTTCGTAGGAATTTATTCCTCACATGAACATAGGGAAATGTATCTCTCGAGTCTAACTTGGTCCTCATAATCCTATGATGGCTTTAAAATCGAGGGTCTTATAGGCACAAGGGGGTACCGATAAGGAGAACTCAGGTCCCTTTTATAGAACTAAACCAAGTTGCAAGATGAGATTAGAGCCTACCCCAAAGTCACATGCAAACCCTAGGATGCTTGTTTCCTTTCCTTAATTTTATTGTTCCAAGCATGCAAACTAAAAATATATGTAGTTAGGATTTTTTCTATCAGAAAGAACGTGGGATACAAAATCATGATCGGATAAGAATAAAAGCATGTGACGTAGATATCATGTGAGTAAGAACTGTTATGATTTTTCTTTTATTTTGAATTTATCATTCTAACTCATTTACTTTTTTTTCACCTTTTCATTTATTATTTGCATTATTACATAGAGGTGTTTATCTATGATGTTTTTGTCAACTCCGGATAGTTTTCATTAAGGGACAAAGTGGTTACGATGCAAGAGTTAAAAAATGCGGAGGTAAAGCGATGGTCAAGGAAGACTAAAATGGGACATCTACAAGACAAATACGTGTCATAGTTAATAACTACTTCGATCAACCTTAAGTATAACGACATTTAGGAGTTGTTCTCAGTATCTACTTTATGTATGAGTGGATGAGCCTCTATTTCAAGCATAAATACAATTTTGAAATGTGTAGTACAATTGAAGACATGATGTCCACTACCGAGGAATGCAAGGCTTTATAGCATTACAAAAGAGTCCATACAGGTCAGGTCCATTACAAACTGACAAAGAATATAGGAGTATATCGAGTAAAACAAAAGACGATGAGATGAAATTAGTCTATCCAGAGAACAATGAGTAAGAAAGCATTGAATGTGAAGTAATGAAAAAACGTAGAGTGTCATGGAAGGATACAAGAAAAAAAACGAGCTAACTTCAGATAGTCCCATATGATGGAGGACAAAATGACGATTTCGATAGAAACAAGCCCATTACGATCTGAGAGTTTAGATCATCCACAACATGGCTCATCACTTATGGCTTAACAAGAGAAGCTGTGGCAGTGTGGTAGCATATCCGACCAGTGACTAGTGAAGCAAGAAGAGTTGAAGGTGTCTAGAGTTTAGAAAATTTAGCTAAAGTTTACCTATAAAATGTTTTAGTCTCATTTAATAATGCTTTTGTTCGAATGAAGATTACTTTTTATGACATTCACTTTTTAGATCAATGCCTCAAATTTTCAAGCATTTCTCATACATTTTGCATTTTAATTTTACACTAAAATTATGCATTCATCATTAAAATTGACTAGTGAAGAAAATGCAATCGAGATTTGATCAATTGGAAGAAAAACTTACAAAAGATGAAACAAGAACGAGAAGTGAGTTGGGCAATATGCAACAATCCATTTTGACCACATCATCAATGAACAGATTAACTCGAGATCGATGGGGAGGAGAACGGAAAAAATATTGTCGCAAACTCAAGCGGAAAAATATGTCGCAAACTCAGCTTTGAAAAAAAAGTCTTGTATGTCTGTTAGGATTTAATTGGCCTTACAATACTCATCAGAAGTGCCTATGCGACATCTTACTCGACTGTGTAAAAATTTAGAATAAAGAGAGCTCAGTTTGGCCCCTAACTGGTAATTCCGTGTGATTTCAAGCAACCAGACATCTAATGTGAAGTGGGCCATTATGAGAAGTTTAGAGGAGGCCATTGTCTAGCCACTAAGGAGTTTTTTACGTTGTCATCATGTTTTGTTTGAATGTGTTTTTCTTTCTTTCTTTCTTTGATTAAATGTTTTAAAAGGTTTTAATGATAACATTCAATGAACAATGTTATTTTTTTAGGCTATGAGTAATGAAACTGTTTGTTTAAATTCATTGAAAATTAGATATAATGGAATGCTCTTCATAAAACATGGTTATATCCTTTTAACATATGAAAATAAAGAACCCATTGCAAAACAAGAACCTTGATCTTGCTCCCAAACATCACACTTTTTCTAGCAGGGACAAGGATAACTTTCTCCACACAAGACGAAACTGTCAAAGCAAAACATTCAAGTATATATAGAAGCAGACAAACTTGGTTATCTTTGTGTGTGACATTGCAAGGTTGGTTAGATTTTCTTTCTGTTAAGGAGTTTAATGATGATCCGTAATCTTCACAGATAAAATGGTGTAGTGGATGATCTCAGTTTTTTTTTTTCTCAGCAAAGGATATTTTTAAAATAAAAAGAATCGAAGTTCACTTATGAGCCTCATTAAAACCTCCCTAATCTAATTGGAGGAAAAGAGTATTTCATAAGAGAACAATACAAAACACAACGAACCAAAAACATAAACCAGAAACTCAAGTATACCACTCCCTACAAAGTCAACTCTTAACCATCCAAAAGAAGCAAAACAATACAGCCTTCAAATCACACGAAGGAACAAAAACAGCAAAGTAATTCCAGTCGATAGTTCAACAGTCGAAACCAGTAACTCATACTAAGGCACAAAAGCATTTCGACACCATCCACCGCTGGTCACTAGAATAGTATACGAAGATGATTACACTACCACAAATACTTTGGAATTAAGAACAAGGTCGTTCCTAATGTCACCAAGCATGTGTTCAAGAAACTCTCGACAAACCAAACAATCACTAACCAAGCAACCAGACCACAATCGTATATAAACCATCAATTTAATTACAACACTTACGATCCACTACTTCCAAAACCTCTGCAACTCAATCCAGTTAGAATAACTCCCTATAAGTAAATTCCACTAGCAGCAACGCCGACCACTCCCAACTTGCCACCACACTTAGTGCCAAAGCTGAATTTAAGCAACAAATCTTCTCAAACAAACTGCAAAATAGAAATAAAAATAAAGCACTCCTCGCACCAATTCAAAGAAGAGCAGGCCACATCATATAAGCATCCAATGAAAATGAATCTTCCATAATAATTCTAGCTAAATAACCTCCACTTGATATTAATCAGATCAGAACCTTATTGACACCAAAATCCAGCCCTTGAATCGTTCATAACATTGCATTAAACAAACACAACTCTGTTAAACAATGCATTGTCCAAGACCCCTAATGCAATCCAATATGATCGAAATTATAACACCTACCCATAACTTCTAAAGATCCTTGAATAAAAACATCTTTCAATCATCTACACTGGACCTCATTATAAACCAGTACAAAAACCTCAAACTTTCAGCGCAAAAAAACCAACTCAACCCCTACAACTCAAACACCAACCTCAACACATTTCTAATGTCGAAAAATCTTAAGCACCTCACTTTCAGGACCAGCAAACACAATACCGAAAATCTTACGTAATGACAAAGCCGCCCACATTTCTTAAAAGCAGAATCTGAAATAGATATACCAGCAGAATCCAAACCTCTGTCAAACAGCAACAACACCCTCTGTACTATTCCAGACTCAAATACCAAACATGTATTACAATAACTAAACTAATAAATCTCAGTTGCTGAGGAACTGACATCTAAAGATGAGATTCTTGATCTTTAACGATACTCAAACTATAAGAGGTTCATATTGATGAGCTTAAGAAATATTGAAATCAAATACATAGTGAATTTAATGAGTTATTAATGCAAGGGAATTTTAATGTTGTTGGGGTTACTCCGCTGAAAGTAGTTAGCTGATGGTCTTTGGAGTTATGTTTGAAGTAGCTATATGAGATAAGACCTAGCTTTATGAAGTGAGTTTATTCAAATTGCCAAGTAGAAGACTTTTAGACATTTTCATCCTCTAATTAGATGTATTCCACTAAAGTAATGGAATAAAGAGGTAATTCCAAGAGTCCCAACTTTATGAATAGAATTAAATTCAGATCATGACACTAATGATTGAATGTCGAGATGAATTTCCCATAATATACCCTTAATAGATTATTCCAATTAACCTGCTACTAAGGTAGATACATTACCAAAAGAGTCATTATCGATACATACATTAAGGTCCTTTAACTAAATGGACTATATTATTTAATTAGGTTCTTAGGTACATTTCATATACAACCTAATTACCCACTATATGCATGAAATTTGAACCATTATATTCAAAACTAAGCCACTTACTAGAAGTATAAGGATAACGAAACAAGCCATACTTTAATTCTTCCCTTGGATTGATTAGCTAAGGTGGTGGAGCTTCGAATACTCTAGAATCTGTGGTTTTTGGGAAACAAAGGAACAAGAGTGATAAGTACTTATAGTACTTAGTGAGGTAACATTTAATCCACTTTTAAACATTTCCATTATTCGTTCTTAATCCTTATGCATACTTATTCGATCACACACACACACACATATATATATATATATCATTCGGTTATACCATATAACATAAGGAACAAGTAATTCAAGCTCACACATGACCATAGAAACCTAATTAAATGCATGTACTTGAATTATACTACATTATTCATTTAATTATCATATGCATGCAATCATTCCATTTAAATAAGAAGACAATTTCACAATTTGAATACATGCACAACCCATGTATTTTAACCGAATACGATTAATCAATACATTTTTATATGCCTTGGTCATTAGTTTAGCCTAGATAAACAAGTCTCCAACCAAATTGTTGCCAATAATAATGCACCGTAGTGTTGGTTAACCCTCATATTTGTTTCCAAAGATCAACTAAATGTACACTCCGTCTGTCGCCAATATGCACTATTGTGATGGACCATAGTTCCCCATTACACAAGAGCTTAGACTCTAATGCATGTCGTTCTATCTAGTACCAACTATTAACCAAGGGCTTATGTGATTTCAACATACAAATCATATATTAATTACTTCTCTATCAAGAAACATTTCATATCAAGGCCATTCGAATGATACTCTTCATATTAGACTATTCAACAATAATTGAATCAAGATCAGTCCATGAATCGCCCATACACCAATAACTTATAATTGTAACTTGGATTCAATGCAATGAAAATAGCAAGCTTTATCGCAACCATCAACATGGAGCATAATTTAATCAAACATGGCATCATGCATCAACACATTCATTAACAATTTAAATCGGTTTCGTTAAGCTTGTATATATTTTATTAGTCCTTTCTTTCCTTTGATCTCAAATTTACAGTATATTTAAGTTTCATTTAGTAACATTCTAATTAAACAAAAATTATATGCAATAAGAAAAGAGTGGTTGGGACCTAATTCCCAACCCTAAATAGAGTTACACTCACTATACTCCGCTAGTCGCCGACTGTTATTCCCTTTAGCTTAGCTTTGGTAGGTTCTCCATTAGATCCTTCGGTCACTTCTTCAATTCCTTGATCTACTAGTTTATGTACAATGTAGATATATCAGTACAGTTTATTCGTTAACAATTTAAACTTAATTAAATGATATTGCACCAAACAGTTTCTGGTTCTGGAAGATTATACACCTTTTACTATTATGTTCATATCTTTTAATCTACTTATTATATTTTAAATTGGTTTATACCACTGGAAATATAATTAGATTATCTTTCCAACCATATATGGCTCATTATTTAGTTCTTTATACATTAATAAATATTTGCAGTTAAAGTCATGTTAAATTTCAGTAACTAATGTCTCTTTTTATAGTTAAATGCACTTTAATGAGTCAATTCACCTAAAACCATCATTAATTCCTTTTGTTAATTTTTAACATTGTTTAATAGATATTTCTTATGTATTTTTAATCCACTTTAGTCCTCAATAATTCAATTAAGTCTAATCAATATACTTTTCGAAACTGTCCAGTTTCACCATTCTTACCAATACATTCACTTAAAAGCTATTAATTTTGTCTAATCGACCCTTAACATGCTGTTATTATTTAAGTTCAGTTCTGGTATTGTGTCAAACTAGTATTACCAATATTCCTTCTTGTCTAATTAAGCCCCGAATGTTTCAATTTGTTCAAAATAGTCCCTAATTTATTTTCCAGCAACAATGGTGACTAATTTCAATTATAAGGTAAATTTTCATAATTTTAAAGCATATCCTATTATTTGAAGCTTCAAATCTTTAACAAATCTCAATTTCCAGCAAATCCATCCTACACAAAATTTTTCAGTTTAGTCCACAACATTCAAATCTTTGTGATTTAGTCACATGCAAACCTTAAGCTTTTCGGTTGTCACCCTTTAAACCAAATCAATCTACAATTTGTTTAAATCCTATAAATTTTTGGTCATGAATGTTCATTTCATCACGATCTATGTTAAATTTTAATACCATACACTATTAATAATAAATAAATCTATCCTAAACAAAATTTGAGAATCATTCAAATGATCTTTAGCAAATTTAGAATAGAAGAAGAGAATAAGCTTAAATGGATACTAGATTAATTTTTTCCTAGCTAATCCAAGCTTGAAATTAAGCTTGCAATTGAACATGTATGGCCAAAACTCTTCTTTGCTTTCTCTCAATTTTTCTTTCTCCAAATGTTCTCAATTGTTTCTTCTTTGGCCGTTTACCAAATTAATTTGATGAAGGTGGTATTACTTCATCTTTAATTAAGATAGAAATGTCCTAATTAGCCTCCCTTAATGATTAAGATATCAACTATTCAAGGGCAATTGTAGGAATCTAGAAATTTAACATGCAATTATAACATTTGTATCTAATTCCTACTTGATCAACATAATTCAATCATTACTCTTTCACTCATTTCAATTAGGTCCTTAATTATATCAAATTACTTTTAGAGACGAGATCCATATTAAAAGAGGTTCGATACCTACGGATCTAATCAGGAATTCAGAAATAGGTACCTAAAGATCATTTAGGATTCAGATATATTTTGAAGGTATTTAGGACTTTTTTCATCAGGATTATTTATGATTTGGATATTTTAGGAGTAATTCCATCATTTAGGAAAGTATATACATTTTAGTCATTTTGATTCTCGAAGAAAATTTGGTAAAATTAGCCTAGGTAAAATAGTGATTTATAGTATTCAAGATTTTTAACGACTTATCAGGCTCCCAAGTTAAATCGAACTGAGCAACTCCTAGTGATGTGGTACTTACAAAGTTTTTAGACGAGGTAACTTCTCAATGTTCATTCCTAAATATAGACTACATTATATAACTGAATAGACCACCCGCATAAATCATCACTGAACACACCTCGAGGAGATAAGTGTGTATACATGTAGTATTTATTTAATTCCATAATTATAACAATATTAGGAATTTTTGGCATACAAGGGTCATGCTTCATAACATTAGGGGTGATACATCATTTAAGTTTATAAGCGTTTCCATAATTTATCCAATGGCGTTCACTTATTATAGGTCATGAGGATATTTAGGTCATTTTAGTACTCGATATTATTTTAGTCATTTTAGAGCTCGAGCGTATTTCGATCATTTCATTCAAACTAATTGTATGTATTATTTACAATAGTTTGTTCTTCGAGTGTTTGTTTAAGAAATAAAAAATTCTAAGTCTTTTACCCTATTGGAGGTTGTAAATCGATTACTATGATTTTATAAATAGGCCAGAGATTTAATAGCTGAACCAGTGAATATATCAGGAAAAAATACGAGTTCTCAAGTCAATTTCACTACGAAGGTCAATTCATGTCCCTTTTTACATCTCAAAGGTATTTTTGTAAGTTTTTTCAAGTATTTTTGGCATTAATACTTTTAACAAGTATAATCAAAATTTAAATATTTCGATGCTAATTCCCTTTACCGATTAATCACTAACCTTGAAATGATTTCTTATATATCTTCAAGTTTCTTATACAATTCAATAGAGTCTCAACCTATTTATTGTCCTTTTACCACATTTTGTATGAGTTTAGGAATAATCATCGGGATTTACAGGACCAATCATTTCATTCAAGAATAAACCAATAACCAATATGTATTGAAAAGTATGCATAGGATAGTAAAATATTATCTCAACTCCGAGCTACTTTGATAGGCTATTTAAAACCCCCTTTGATAGCCCTTGACCTTAATTTTGGCATCCTGTAATATCTTGGATATATAACAAAATGAAATACATCAGACAAAAAATTTAAATGTGAAAATTAAATGAAATTAAAATGTAAAATGCTTAAAACCAATTTACTAGGTTCAAATTCGGTGAAACAAAACTAAAATAGACTAAGGGCATCAAAAAAGATAAAATTAGGTGTTATAGAAAAAGTCAATGGTCTATAAAAGGTTATTGGAAGGTCAACAGTGGCTCGACACAGCTCGACTTGGTTTGGTTCATCTTAAACTATATCAGTTTGGTTTGGGCGACTCTATTAGGCTTAGTGGTTTGGATTGATTCAAACCAATTTATAACTTTCCTTAAATGAGAGCAACGTCCCTACGTAGGGGGTAGCACATGGGGATGATGTGTGGTGGCTATGTTTGTCAGATTTTCACCAAAATTTCTAGAATTAAACTTCAAGGGTCGGGGAATCTCTTACCGTTGTTGCATGATGGAGAATGAAAGAGGGGGTTTCACCATGGTCGAAACTTACAAATAGAAAACCTCACTATATATGTGTTTGTACAATTCAAGAATAAAGAAGAACACTTAACAAATGAAACAAATGAGTACAAAAGTGTTATTTGAAAGAAAAAATAATATTGAAGAATGTTGAGTTGATTTTGGCTTAATATGATTGCTTTCACTTTCTCTTTGATCTATTATCTTCATATATGACTTGAAATCTTGTTTTTATACCCTTTTATTCAATATAGTCGTTTAGGTTGTTGTGGGATTCAGTAGAGTTGTTAGGATGAAATTTCCCATAATAAATGTTGCATCGATACTCAGGTTTGGAGTATCGATACTCAGGCTTGGAGTATCGGTACTACATGCATTAATTACAAAAATCTAGTCGTTGGTGAGAGAGGAGTATCGATACTCCACTTAGAGTATCGATACTCTCTAAGTATCCGTACAAAATAGTATACTGGAATTGGTGTTTGTAAAAAACATAAAGGGAGTATCAGTAATAGTATCGGCACTACAGTGCATTTTTATACATTATTATCGATACCAGTATCGGTACCACATGAACGTTATTGACACTGAAGTGTATTTTTACACATTAGTATTGGAACCAGTATCGATACCACATGAACAATATTGGTACTCTAGGGTTAAAAATTGATTTTTGACCCGATTAAGACCTGAAACTCTTTATAAAAATATTTGAAAAATATTTTCATAATATTACTTGAATTTTCAAAGGAGTAAGGATTAAAGATGGAGTTTTTGACTTTAAAAATAATTTTATTTTTGAATGGTGGAATCGAATATAAGCTTGAAAACCAAATTAAAAATAATCTTAATTTTTTTCCCTTACTCAAACATTTCTCCCCCTCTTTTTGTTAGATCAAAAAGTATAAACAAGGTATAAATACAAGCTGTGAAGAATGAATTAACCAAAAGAGGTTAGTCAACATAAATAATAGTCTTAAGCAATAAACATAGCCATAAAGAAAATCATGTCTCAAACATAAACTATTATAAATCATAACAAGCATCAAAATATCATATCAAATAAAAGCATCCATGTGCATAAAAAACCAAAGGCATAACAAAAGTATGAAAGCTAACATCCATAACTGAAAGATAAAAATATCCAACAAAGTATAAATGTAATACTGAACATGATCAAATAGCAAACAGTCAATCAAGGAAAAGCGATTAGACATCCAAAGGAGGAGGATCATGATCCGAAGACAGAGCACAGAAGAAAGCAAAGTTGCAAGAAAGAGTGTTTATCCTATCCATCACCATGTTGAATCTAGCATGAATATCACATCGAAAGTCCACATACATCACTTCCAAAGATAATTATCTATCACCAATCTCATAAACCTGAGTCCCCAAAGCTATAAAGTGAGACTCTTTGGTAGGAAACATCATGTCCATCGTCTGTATGAACATCTGGAATTAGGGCAAAATCATGTTCACATCCTCGCCGCTAACTCGAGGGGGATTGAATGGAACAAGATTCACTGGATCATCAACATCTCGTATTAGATCATCATATTGAGACTAAGGTGAATCAGAGGTAGAGCCTATGGCTTGCTTCCCTTTTCTTATCCACACTGCCCCAAGATTTTCCCATCCCATTTTATGAGGAGATTTAAGATCAATGTAGGAGGATAAGGGAATAGTGAGATCTAGAGTGACATTGATACCAACTTTAAGAAAGATATGGCTAAGAAGACAACCATAAACTATGATATCGAATTTCTTATATTGGAAGTTATTAATGACATCGAAAAGCTAACCAAAGACTATTTGGGGAAATTTTATTATTTTGTTACGTTGAAAGCAATAAAGCCACCAAATGTCTATGGTATGAAGGGTGGAGAGTTTACCCCCAGATGGTCAAAACCATAAAGTGATAATCAGATGCAAGAAGCACTCAAGAATGTCTAGGGTATTGACACTATGACCAACCTTATAACGGGATTCAACAATATCTTTCTCATTGTCTATACCCTTAACCTTTTAACCTAAGTCTCCATCTATGAATACAACATCTATTTGAGTATTGTACCATGAGATAGCAGTAAATACTAACAGTGACATTTAGAGTTTGATTAACAACACAATCAATATTTGAATAGGAAATATGAACAAGTTGCTGAAAAACAACGGGTTTGATTTTGAATGCGTTGTCTAGTTTCCAAGATTTGAGTTGTGAAAGGTATTTGAAATTAATCTCAGTCAAGGAAAAAAGAGAACACATACGCTCATCCTTAAGGGGGTTATAACTCAAAGAATTGTGAGTATATATGCCAAAGGTTTTGGGAATCGGGTTCATTAAAGCACGAGTTTTGAATGGTAAACTCTTTTGGATTTGGAACGGGGTTAGGAATAGGATTTGGAGGTGGATTTTGATGAGGAGGTGCTCGGGGAGGAGGGTGGTATCGTGAATAACGGGTTCGTTTAGACATTTTAAGGATAAAATCGGATAGAGAAACCTAAAAAAAGACACAAAATATATGTATGCTAAAATCAATTCCCAAAATTAAAAATGAGTTTGCAATATTCAAGGTATATAATTCAAAACGAAACTGAAAAATAATGAGCTTAACAAAAACAAAAGGAATTATATATATATAAAATTTTATAACTATGCATATATGTAATTTAAAAAAAGTGTATAAAGATATATATATATATATATATATATATATGGATATGGATATGTAGAAAACAATGTGTATTTAAATTTGTATATTGTATATGTAAGTTTGTGTGTATGTGTGTGTATGTGTGTGTGTGTGGAAATATGTAAGTGTTAATATATATAAAAAATGTTTATATATATATATATATATATATATATATATAGTTAAAAATAAAAATATATGTATAAATATATATAAAATTAACAAAAAATAATTCGATTTAATAAGTATATATGTATATATAAAAATATAAATTCAAAATATATTTTAAATAAAATCAAAAAAATTATAGTAAAACAATTGATTACGGAGCGAAAATGAAGTATAAACAATGACATTCACTAATTTAACACAATTTATCATAAAACCAAGACTAAATTTGAAAAAGAAAAACTTAGGGTTTTTAAGAAAATTACCTTGAGTCATGATTTGAGAAGGAAAAAAGGAGTGTAGCACAATTTTGATGATATGCAGGCAACAAAGAAGAAAATGACCCAAAATCGATAAGAAACAGTGAAGATTTGAGAGAGTGGCAAGAGGGATTTCGAACGGCTGCTATTAGGGTTTGAATAAAATAAAGCAAGTTGGATTTTTTTTACCTTTAGAATGAAGATCAGACCCCAAGCATCGGTACTCTTGAACTGAGGAAAATGATATTGATACAAAGTATCGATAATCCTATCGATACTATAATCAATGTTTTATCTTACCGCAAGTAGACAAAACATTATGTATAGTGTTTGCTTATGTTCCAGATTTCAATCATGTCCTATACTAAAGTTAGAGTCTCTAAGGAATCTAAAGATTCTTTTAATGGATTGTAAATGTGCTTCTTTAGGACCTGATTGAAATCTAAAACATAAGAAAATATAAAATATAATGTCCAATCTACTTGCGGTAAGATAAAACAATGACACACTTGCCTTCCTCATCCTTGTCAAGATTTGTAAATGAGCTCATATAAGAGGCTTGGGGTTTCACATCCTCTAATACAAACTTTTTGAGCATATCTTTGATGTACTTTTCTTGATTGATGAAAATGTCATCTTTTCTTTACTTGGTTTGGAGTCCTAAGAAAAATTAGAGATCCCCCTTCATGCCCATCTCAGACTCACTTTGCATTAACTTAGCATATTCTTGGTAAAGATTATCATTAGTAGATCCAAAATAATATCATCAACATAAACTTGAACTACTAATAAATCTTTTCCTTTACTTTTTATAAATAAGGTATTGTCAACCTTCCCTTTTGAAAAACCCTTTTCAACAAGAAAATTTGATAATATTTCATACCAAGCTCTAGGAGCTTGTTTTAAACCATATAAAGCTATTGTCAACTTAAAAACATGATTTGGAAATCTTGAATCCTGAAAACCTTGAGGTTGTTCCACATACACTTCTTCTTTTATAAAATCATTTAGAAAAGCACTTTTAACATCCATTTGATATAAAGTAAAACCATGATAACATATAAATGCTAATAACATTCTAATTGCCTCCATCCTAGCTACGGGAGCATAAGATTCATCAAAATATATTCCTTCTTCCTGAGTATATCCTTGAGCAACAAGTCTAGCCTTGTTCTTCTCTATGTTACCACTTTCATCTAATTTATTCCTAAATACCCATTTATTACCTATAGTAGATTTGTCACTAGGTCTTTCAATTAATGTCTATATTTGACTCCTCTCAATTTGATTTAAGTCATCTTGTATAAATAATATCCAAAATTCATCTTTTAATGCTTATTTGATATTCTTAGGCTCTACGCATGAGATGTGTAACAACCCAGAATTTTAAAAAAATAATATTTAATTGAAATTTGAGGTTTTAATTATGAAAATTGGTAAATTGTAGGGATTAAATTGGAAGTTTTTAAAACTTGTAGCCTGTTTTAGAGTTAAATAAAATTCAGAAACACATTATATGTGTTTCATTCATTCTGAAATAAGAATGAAATTCAGTTTTTCCTTCCAAAAAGCCTATCGTTCCAAACACGATTCCGACTCCGTCCAAGCTTCGATCGTCGTTTTGAAACCACTATCGTGTTCGTCATCGAGCGAAGAACAAACCCCTTAAATTAATTGAAGTGAAATGCTGCCAAACGCCGTGAATTTCAAGTCAAAGCCTTGACATTATTTTAGCACCATCGCCGAGAAAATCCTAAATTCATCACCGATCGTTGCTCCATTTTTGACACCTCCCGTACCATCGTGTTCCTTGTACCGTTTCAAGTCTGCCGGTGTCATTCTTGGTCTCCGTCGGCGGTGGCGCGTGAGGAGGTGAAGCGGTCAAAGTTTTCGATTTGTTGAAATCGAGCTCTCCACCGTTCAAAATTGTGAACTGAGCTTTGTAAGTGCCTCAAAATCGCTTAAAATAATTTTAGGATTTTTTTCGTGATTTTTAGGACGCCGGAGGACGTCCTATGTGCCGCCACTGCGCGTGGGGAAGACTCGGCTGACTACCTTGTAACCGGTTTGACCGGTTTTTAGACTGGTTTAACCGGTTCCGACCCGACCCGTTGACCCGTAGACCGTAGACCGGGGTGCTATTTTAGTAATTAATTTGAAATAGGTGCTATTTTAGTAATTAATTCAAAATGGGTGTTATTTTAGTAATTAATTCGAAATAGGTGCTATTTTAGTAATTATTTTTAAAAGTGTGCTATTTCTCTAAAATAGTTGACAGCTTGTTGACCTCCTTTGACCAGAACTTTGACCGGCTTTGACCAGCTATTAAACGACTGTTAATCTTTTCAGATTATACCTATCCTGACAGTTTTCGAGGTCCTGAATCCATATTTGGGGTCCGTTTCGCAAATTCGAACCCGAAAGTCTCCAAATTTTCAGTCAAACCTGTTGACTTTGATTTTGACCAAGAATTCAAATGCTCAGAAGGTCATATTTTATGTATTTCGACGTCCTGAATATGATTCCAAAGTCCGTTTTACCAAATTCTGACCCGAAATTCCTGAATCGAGCATGTGAACCCAAAAAGGCTTAGTATTTTAATATTTTGATTATTTAATTGAGTTTTGGTTAAGGAATTGATTCAATAAAATATTTTATGAAGGTACTGGTGTTTCAACTGAGAGAAGATTAGTTAGGTCCGGAATTGTTCGTTCGTCAGATCAGCCCGAACCACATACTACTAGACTTACCCGTAGGTTTTCGTATATTATTTAAATAAATATTAAGATTATTTATATTAGGATTCCAATATCTGATTTCTCAGATTGTTACAGGTGTGTTTCTTGATAGTGTTATATTATTGTTTTAAAGAATACAAATATATGAATACTATGTATCTGATTTCTGATTTACTGCATATTTCTGATAGGATTTCTGGTTACGATATTTTATATCGTTTTCTGAATACTGATTACCCAACATCTGAATTACCATACATTACTGATTTGAATTTTAATTTCTGTATTTCTGTTTATGGTTTTCAAGCTTGAAACATTCTTATGTTTTTAAAGAATTATTCATTGTTTTACGCGAATACATTAATGTTCATTACTATCATTGGGGGAATATTGTTGGAGGAAGATTATCTGCAGGCTCCTCGGCTGTGTGCTCAGGGCCTTACTGGTTGTGAGGGGTGTATGGTTCCGGGGAACCTACACAAACAGATTGTGAAAGGATGGGGGTAGTGTTCATGTTTTCAAAACATATTGCATAAACAAAATTTTATTAAAATATTTTGTTAGTTTGGTTTTATACATTGTATGGAGCACACTGGGATTTTTAGCTCATTCTATAGTTTTTACCCTTTTTCGATAACAACAGACTGTAAACTAGCACATTTGGCATCAGGAGAGATCAACTACTTATTTTGTACGAACATATATCTCTATATGTTTTTCGGTTATGTTGGTGACATGTATTTGCTATCGTTTTGGATATATATGTATTATTAATATTTTGTTCTATATTATATTTAATGTTCTATAAGTTGTTAAAAAACCTCTGAATGGGACATGTGACCACTTAGGTTTGGGTCTAACTTATAGACCGGGTCTGGGGGGTTACATTTGGTGGTATCATAGCTTTCGATTTTAAACACTCGGACTGTAGATGGGTCCTAAACTTTGGATTTAAAAAAATTTCACCTTATTTTATGATTTAAAGTTTTCTCAAGATCCCTGATGCTAATCTGACATATGTTTTAAATTCTTTCTGTATAGCCTTATAGATCCAACTATGAATGCTGCTAGAGGTCGTAGGACAGGACGTGGATATGGTCGAGGACGAGTCGCTCGACCTTCTATTACGATAGACGATCCGATGTCACCACGTGATCCTCCTGTTTCGCAAGTAGATCCGACTCTTTCTCATGATGATCAGTTTACTCCTGTGAGAGACCCTCCCATCACTGAAGATGAGGATACTAAAATGAACGAAGACGCCATTAATAGAGCTATCTTCCTCATGTTTCAGAGAGCTGCTAGAGCCCTTAGTAACATGACTGCAGTAGAGATTTCAGATTCTTTGATCGCTGCTGGTGTACTTCCATTCGAGGGTATTATTGGTGGACCCCCGACAGACGCTGAGTATTGGCCGGAAGACACAGAGAGGATTATGGATGAGATGGATCTGAGACCTGAGCAAAAGTTAAAGGGGGCCCTAATTATGTTGAAGAAAGAAAGCTTCAGATGGTTGAAATCCATTTCTGGTAGTATTCCGAGAAACCAATTAACATTGGATCTTTTTAAGACACGTTTCTAGAGTCTCTACGTTGGGGGAAAGATACCTACAGGAGCGACGCCAAAAGTTTCAGAATCTGGAGCAGGGTAATATGTCTGCTATGGACTACGAGGTTGAGTTCATCCGATTGAGCCGCTATGCTTCTGGACTTATGGACACCAAGACAGATCGATGCTTGAGGTTCGAGAATGGACTCAGGTATGAGATCAGGAGTCGAGTCGCTACCCATCGAGAAATGAATTTTGATGCATTGGTTGAGATAGCCAAGACTGTTGAGAAAATAGAGCGATTGGGTATGGAGCACAAAAGAGATAGTGATCGAGCCCAAAATCGATTCAAAAGGCCTTCTGGTTTTGTTGATTCTTCTACACACCCTAGAAAGAGAGGCAGGGGTGAGTCATTTCAGAGAGGTGGTGTGAGTGTCAGACCTGTTGCATCTAGTTCTTCAACTTTTTATCATACTAGACATGGTGGATCTTCTGGGTCACAATATTTGTAGTCATGTAATTATTGTGGGAAACCTCATTATGGGGAATACAAGAAGAAATTGGGTATATGTCTTAGATGTGGTTTAGGTGACCATATTGTAAAGGATTGTCCAGAGTTAACTCATTTAGTTCAGACACTAGCTCGTACTCTCGCTCGTACTCAAAGTATTGTTTAGACTCCTGCGGGTGGTTGTACTCAGGAGAGATCATCCGGATCGAGTAGTAGAGGCCGTGTATCTTAAAATAGGGGTCCAGTCAGATCTGAGGCCAGACAAGCCGCATTGGTTTACACTGCTAGACTTTGACAGGATCGCGATGGGCCTAATGTGATTTCAGGTATTATTACTATTCATTCAGTTCCCTACTTTGCATTGTTTGATAGTGGTTATACCAATTCCTATCTATCGTATTTCGTTTCTGAGGGTTTAAATATTCCTGTTGAGAATATTGAGCATTCAGTGATAGTTCAAAGTCCCTTAGGTAAGTCCATAGTGTTGGATCGTATTTTTAGAGAGTGTCCTATAGAGATCAATGAGGAGATTTTTCTGGCCGACCTGATGGAGTTACCTTTGGATGAGTTTGATTTGATTATCGGCATAGATTGGTTGGATAAACATCGAGTAAATATTGATTTTGAGACCAAGAGAGCTGTTCTGAAGACCCCAGATAATCGAAAGATTGTAATGATCGGGGAACGTCGTGGATTTATGACAAATGTTCTATATGCTTTGGTAGCTGAGAAGATGATCAGGAAAGGTTTCGAAGCGTTTCTTGCTTATATATTGGATATTAGGAGTTCTCAATATGATATTGAAGGCATTCTGATTGTCAAATAATTTCCCGAAGTTTTTCCCGAGGAGTTACCTAGATTACCTCCGGATAGAGAAGTTGAGTTTGAGATTGAAGTCTATTCTGGTTCCACTCCGATTTCAATGGCTCCTTATCATATGGCCCCAAAGGAGCTTAAGGAACTAAAAGTTCAACTTCAGGAGTTGTTGGACAGGGGATTTATTCAACCTAGTGTATCACCGTGGGGAGCTCCAGTTCTCTTTGTCAAGAAGAAAGATGGGACATTGAGACTCTGTATTGATTATAGAAAACTGAACAAGCTCACAGTTAAAAACAAATATCCTTTGCCCATAATCGATAATCTATTTGACCAATTTCGAGGGGCTTCTATCTTTTCAAAAATAGACTTGAGGTCTGGTTATTATCAACTCAAAGTGAAAGATTCAGATATTCCGAAGACTGCTTTCCGAACTCGGTATGGGCACTATGAGTTTTTAGTAATGTCCTTCGGGTTAACAAATGCCCCTGCTGCTTTTATGGATCTGATGAATCGTGTGTTTCGACCTTATTTGGACCAATTTGTAGTTGTATTCATTGATGACATACTGGTGTATTCTAGAAGTGATGTAGAACATGAGAAACATTTAAGGATTGTTTTATAGACCCTAAGGGAGAATAAGCTATACGCTAAGTTGAGCAAGTGTGAGTTCTGGCTCAGCGAAGTGACTTTTCTTGGACATATTATTTCTGCTGATGGCATTCGGGTGGATCCAAGCAAAGTAGAAGCTATTCTGAACTGCAAGCAACCCAGGAATTTCTCTGAGATCTGTAGTTTCTTGGGTTTAGCTAGTTACTACCGTCGTTTCGTTGAGGGGTTCTCTCTTATTGTAGCTCCTCTAACGAAACTATTGAGGAAAGATGTTCCATTTGTCTGGTCTGAGAATCAACAAGCTAGCTTTGAGAAATTGAAGACTGTTCTAACTCAAGCCCCAGTGCTGATTCAGCCTAAATCTGGGAAAGTTTTTTCTGTCTATAGTGATGCTTCTCATTCTGGTTTATGATGTGTTTTGAGGCAAGATGGGAAGGTTATCACTTATGCGTCACGTCAATTAAAGCCGCACGAGCGTAACTATCCTACTCACGATCTGGAGTTAGCTTCCGTGGTTTTTGCTTTAAAGATCTGGAGTCACTATCTCTACGGAGAAAAGTGTTATATCTATATTGATCATAAGAGTCTGAAGTATCTGCTTACCCAGAAAGAATTGAATTTGAGACAGCATCGCTGGTTGGAGCTTCTAAAGGACTATGATTTAGAGATAGAATATCATCCAGGGAAGGCTAATGTAGTGGTGGACGCCTTGAGCCATAAGGCTATATCAGATCTTAGAACCTTATTCCCCAACTTGAGTTTATTTGATGATAACAGTTTGTTAGCTGAGTTGCAGGTTAAACTTACTTTGGCCAAGGTGATTAAGACTAAACAACTTCTGGATAGCTCATTGCTACCCATTATTGAACAAGTTAAGCAGTGATTGAGTTCGGTGTATATTGTGGATCAGGATGGTATTTTGTGTTTTCATGGTCGTTACTACGTCCCTAAAGATGATGAGTTGAGACAGGTTATTCTTCAGAATGCTCATAGTAGTCCTTATGCTATGCATCCTGGCGGGGATAAAATGTACAATAATCTCAAAGAGTGCTACTTTTAGACTGGTATGAAGAAAAATATTTCAGAATTTGTGTCGAGGTGTTTGACTTGTCAGCAGATTAAGGCAGAGTACCAGTATCCATCTGGATTATTACAGTCAATTAAGATTCCTGAGTGAAAATGGGAGCGCATTACGATGGACTTCGTTATTGGTCTTCCTCTGACTCCTTCCAAAAACGATTCTATCTGGGTTATTGTTGATCGACTCACCAAGTCAGCGTACTTTATCCCTATTTAGGTTAATTATTCTCTGGACAAACTGGCTAAGTTGTACATTTATGAGATCGTTAGACTTCATGGTGTTCCGTTGTCTATCATATCTGATCGAGATCCGAGATTCACTTCCAGGTTCTGGAAAGTTTTGCACGAGGCTCTAGGTACTCGTTTGAATTTTAGTACAGCTTTTCATCCTCAGACTGATGGACAGTCTGAGCGAGTGATTCAGATGTTGGAGGATATGTTACGGGGTTGTGTGATTGATTTTCGTGGTAGTTGGGAAGATTTCTTGCCATTAGCTGAGTTTGCTTACAATAATAGTTATCAGGCGAGTATTCGCATGGCACCGTACGAGGCTCTGTATGGACGTAGATGTCGTACTCTTATATGTTGGACAGAGTTATATGATAGAAAAACTTTGGGTCCAGACTTGGTTCGAGAGACTGAAGAGACGGTCAGATTGATCCGTGATCGCTTAAAAGAGGCATTTGATAGGCAGAAATCATACGCAGATAAGTGACGTAAGGATATCGAGTTTAAGGTTAGAGATCATGTTTTTCTCAAGGTATCCCCATGGAAGAAGGTATTGAGATTTGGACGTAAGGGTAAACTGAGTCTGCGATTTATTGGACCGTATCGTATTTTAAAGAAATTTGGACATGTTGCTTATCAACTTGAGTTACCTCCCCAGCTCAGTCGTATTCATGATGTTTTTCATGTGTCTATGTTGAGGCGATACCGTCCAGATCCAAATCACATCATTCAGGTTGATGAGGTGGAATTGAGACATGATTTATCATATGAGGAGGAGCATGTTCAGGTTTTAGAGAGAGATGAACTAGTTCTTCGGAATAGGCTTATTCCAATGGTCAAAGTTCAGTGGAGTAATCGTAGCCCATCAGAAGCTACTTGGGAGACATTGGAGTCAATGGAGATTCAATTTTCGCATCTATTTTCATAAGGTAATTTTTGAGGATGAAATTTCTTGTAGAGAGGGAGAATTGTAACAACCCGAAATTTTTAAAAAATAATATTTAATTGAAATTTGAGGTTTTAATTGTGAAAATTGGTAAATTTTAGGGACTAAATTGGAAGTTTTTAAAACTTGTAGCCTATTTTAGAGTTAAAGAAAATTCAGGGACCAAGCCCTGAATTTACCCCTAGAATGTTGGCAGAAACACATTATATGCGTTTCATTCAATCTGAAATCAGAATGAAATTCAGTTTTTCCTTCCAAAAAGTCTCTCCTTCCAAACATGATTTCGACGCCGTCCGACCTCTGATCGTCATTTTGAAACCACCATCGTGTTCGTCATCGAGCGAAGAACAAACCCCTTAAATTAATTGAAGTAAAATGCTGCCAAACGCCATGAATTTCAAGTCAAAGCCTCGACGTTTTTAGCACCATCGCCGAGAAAATCTTAAATTCATCGCCGATCGTTGCTCCGTTTTCGACACCTCCCGCACCATCGTGTTCCTTGTGCCGTTTCGAGACCACCGTTGTCATCCTTGGTCTCCGTCGACGGCGGCGCGTGAGGAGGTGAAGCGGTCAAAGTTTTCAATTTGTTGAAATCGAGCTCTCCACCATTCAAAATTGTGAACCGAGCTTTGTAAGTGGTTCAAAATTGCTTAAAATAATTTTAGGATTTTGTCCGTGATTTTTAGGAAACCGGAAGACTTCCCACGCACCGCCACTGCGTGTGGGGAAGACTCGACCGACTGTGTTGTAACCGGTTTGACCGGTTTACCCGGTTCTTACCCGACCCGTTGACCTGGCCCGATCGTTGACCCGTTGACCGTTGACCGTTGACTGTTGATCGGGTGCTATTTTAGTAATTAATTCGAAATAGATGCTATTTTAGTAATTAATTTGAAAGGGTGCTATTTTAGTAATTAATTTGAAATAGGTGCTATTTTAGTAATTATTTTAAAAAGGGTGTTATTTTTGTAAAATGGTTGATAGTTTGTTGACCTCCTTTGACCAGAAGTTTGACCGGCTTTAACCAGCTATTAAACGACTGTTAATCTTTTCTGAGTATACCTATCCTGACAGTTTTCGACGTTCTGAATCTATTTTTAGGGTCTGTTTAGCAAAATTCGAACCCGAAAGTCTCCAAATTATGAGCCAAACCTGTTGACTTTGATTTTGACCAAGAATTCAAATGTTTGGAAGATCATATTTTATGTATTTCGACGTCCTGAATCTGATTCCAAAGTCCGTTTTACCAAATTTTGACCCGAAATTCCCGAATCGAGCATTTGAACCAAAAAAGGATTAGTATTTTAATATTTTGATTATTTAATTGAGTTTTGGTTAAGGAATTGATTAAATAAAATATTTTATGAAGCTACTGGTGTTTCAACTGAGAGAGGATTAGTTAGGTCCAGAATTGTTCGTTTGTCAGATCAGCCCGAACCACGTACTACTAGACTTACCGGTAGGTTTCCGTATATTATTTAAATAAAGATTAAGATTATTTATATTAGGATTCCAATATGGATTTTTTTCAATTCGTAGGATCTAGTGCTGCAGCAGAGCGTGATCGACAAAACCAGTAATAGGCTTCCCTATCTGATTTCTCAGACAGTTACAGGTGTGTTTCCTGATAGTGTTATATTATTGTTTTAAAGTATATAAATATCTGAATAATGTGTATCTGATTTATGATTTACTGCATATTTCTGATATGATTTCTGGTTACGGTATTTTATACCGTTTTCTGAATACTGATTACCCAACATCTGAATTACCATACATTACTGATTTGATTTTTGATTTCTGTATTTCTGTTTATGGGTTTCAAGCTTGAAACATTCTTATGTTTTTAAAGAATTATTCATTGTTTTACGCGAATAAATTCATGTTCATTACTATCATTGGGGGGAATATTGTTGGAGGAAGATTATCTACAGGCTCCTCGACTGTGTGCTCAGGGCCTTACTGGTTGTGCGTGGTGTATGGTTCTGGGGAACCTACACAAACATATTGTGAAAGGATGGGGGTAGTGTTCATGTTTTCAAAACTTGTTGCATAAACAAAATATTAAAATATTTTGTTAGTATGTTTTTATACACTGTATGGAGGACACTGGCTTTTTAGCTCATTATGTAGTTTTTACCCTTTTTCAAATAACAGCAAACTGTAAGCTAGCAGATTTGGCATCAGGAGAGATCAACTACTTATTTTGTACGAACATATATCTCTATATGTTTTTCGGTTATGTTGGTTACATGTATTTGCTATCGTTTTGGATATATCTGTATTATTAATATTTTGTTCTATATTATATTTAATGTTCTATAAGTTGTTAAAAAAACCTCTGAATGGGACATGTGACTGATAACTTCCTGAAAAGACTACTTTTAAGGCCTTTTTCACTTAAGTTATTGTTTGTTTAAAAGCTCATTTTAGGCATTTTAGGATCATGTAGTTGCATATAGTTGCATTTGTGGTGGTAGTGTTATTTTATTTCTTAATGGTATTACTTGAGGAAAAGGTGCAGTTTGTTTGTGGTGTGCAGGGAATAGCAAGAAAAAGGATTCTTTGGGAAGCAATGTTGCGGCATCACACGTTGCTAAAGAAGAAGGAAATGCCTCGGCTATTCTGGCGCAGAAAAAGATAAAAAAGATATTTCTGCACAAGGACAGCTGGCACTAGACAGCTGTCTCTGCACGTGAAGGACTGTTGTAACCGCCTGCCAGAGCCACCAGAGGACCACTACCACTTGGAGGATAAGATTCATGCTCAACATGTGATTCTAGGGGTATGAGGGGTATTTTGCACCCAACAATATCATCATTATCCCTAGATATTTGTTTATTATATATGACACCTCATGGGAGAGAGGAAGAGAGGATTGACGCACACGCATACTATAGCAAAAATCAGATTTTTATTTTCTTTTTCCTTTCTTCTTCCTTGGGATATTCCTCCATTGATAAAGCTCTAAGAAGTGGCAAGCTAGGTGCCAAAAGGAGCTAGCGAGCTAGGTGGTTCACGGTGGCCGAGAGGAGACCTCTGGTGGCGCGTCGAAGGCTTCTTCTCAACTTCCCTTTTTGCTGCTATTTTATATTTATTTGTTTGTTGTTGGAACAAATATTTTCATGACTTTGTGTTTGGATATTTTGAACCCCACCATGAACTAACTTATTTGGTGGTGGTTGATTTAATGGTTGTTTGAACTTTATTTTTAATGGTGTATTTAAGTTTATTTTCGTTCTTTATTTGCTTTGATTATGAATGCTTCACCATCTAGGCTTGTAAGAGGCATGGAAATGTCCATTTCTTAGATGAAGGTGTCTTTATAACTTAATCCCTTAGATCTTGGAAGAGACGAGGATAGGATTTCAACGACTAAAAAGGGTGTCTTTATCAATAGGGTAGGCTGGCTAACATCGTTGAGTGAGAGAAGATGCTTTGACGTCCTATTCTGTTAGGTTCTTTTGAACACTTTAGGAAAGCTCTATCGAGTAAGTAAAGACCAAGTAGCTTAAATATACTTGAGAAATAAGTTTAGCATCCTTAGATCAATCCCTACCACTCATTCCATTGGAAGCTTGTCACGTGAGGATTATTTTCTTTTCATTCTATTTTCTTTTTATTTACTGTTTTTACCATTTTTCATTGCCTTGACATTTCACCATACTAATATTAAACATCCATCATTGCCATTGCATTTTCATTTGCTACACCATCAGACCATCACTCCATATCCACCAGCATACACATTTACATTGCCGTGACATTTGTATATATCAAGACTAACTATACTTAGATAGAATAGAGCATTGCTTTGGTTAGACTTTTGTAATTTCACCCAATCCCTGTGGAGAAGATACTAACTCATCATTATATTACTTGAGAGATTGTGTATACTTCCACATTATTTGCATATAATTTATAGTACTCACAACACGTGAACAAGTTTTTGGCGCCGTTGCCGGGGATTGGCAGCCTGAAGTTATTTAGTTTTGCCAGAGCATATTATTTTGTTTTTCATTTTTATTTGTGTATAGTTTACTTGATATTTTTGTTTTATTTTCAGGTTTATCTAGTGTATGCCTAGAAGAAATTTTGAAGAGCCTTTGGAACCAATAGAACCTGAGATTGAAAGACTTTTTAGAAGAAGAAGACGTGCTCAAAGAAATATGTATCAAATTGGAAACCAAGGCATTGGTCAGGATGATGTAAATCATAATGCTGCGACATTAGACAATGTTGATCCTGTTGTTAGGCCGTGCGTTATTCGCGATCACTTAAATCCGATGCAGGATGATCTGAAACCTGGGATTGTGGCACCTGAAATTCAAGCTGCATATTTCTAGCTGAAACCAGTCATGTTCAACATGTTGAATTCTATTGGGTTGTTTGGGGGTATGCCAACTGAAGATGCCAGGCAGCACATTCGCAATTTTCTGGAAGTTTGTGATTCTTTTCGCCAAGGAGTGCATGCGGATTTTCTGAAATTAAAGCTTTTTCTGTATTCATTGCGTGACCGAGCAAGGGCTTGGTTGAGTAGTGTACCAAACGGTTCTATGGAATCATGGGCTGATCTTTGCAAGAGTTTCTTATTGAGGTACAACCCACCAAACATGAATACACAACTAAGTAATGAAATATCATCTTTTCGCCAGGGCGACGACGAATCCATGTATGAGTGTTGGGATCGTTACAAGAGTTTTCTTCGAAAGTGTTCAAATCATGGTTTTCATGATTTAACTCAAGTAGTCATGTTCTATAATGGAGTCAATACACCCACGAGTATGTTACTGGATGCCTCGGCAAATGGGACATTGTTGGATGAATCACCTACTGAGGCGTTTGCTATCTTCGACAGAATTGCTAATAATGATTATCAGTTTCCTTCCTCAAGGCTTGGGAGTGGAAGGAGAACACCTGGAGCATTTGAGTTAGATACCAAGGATTCAGTGTCCGCTCAACTCTTAGCCATCACTAATATGTTGAAGAACTTACAACGTTCCACTGTTGTGAAGGAAGTGAAAGCAACTAGCTTGGCATGTATGTTATGCCAAGGCAATTATCACGAGAGCGAATGCCCAACCAACCATGAGTCCATCAACTTTTTAGGTAATTACAATCGAGGCAACAACAATCCTTATTCTAACACTTATAATGCTGGATGGCGTCAGCATCCTAATTTTTCATGGGGAAATTAAGGAGCCCACAATGTTAATCAACCTACTCGGCAGCAGAATCACAATGAGCCTCAAGGTTACCAAAATGCTATGCCATGGCATAATGACAACAAAGGAGCTTCATCTTTCGCAAGCGTGAGTTCATTGGAAGCTACAATTCAAGAGTTCATATCCACTACGAAGACAATGTTGCAAGACCATTATACTTCAATTAAAAATCAAGGAGATTTACTTCATAGTCAAGGCGCCTTACTTCAAAGCCATACCTCGTCTCTGAGAGCTTTGGAACGTCAAGTTGGTCAGATTGCTACAGCATTGCAAGAGCGTCAGCAAGGACGTTTACCAAGTGATACTGAAGTCACTAGAGAACCTGGAAAAGAAAATTGCAATGTGTTAACTCTTAGGAGTGGAACACAAATCAATCGACAAGTCAAGGATAGTGGGCCACAACATGATGATTCTAATCCCACCACTGAAGTTGAATTACATGATGATAGAGTTCCTGAGAAGGACAAGGAGGAGGATTCTGCTAAGATACCAGATTTTGATGCCAAGGCAAAAGCATATTTTATTCCTGCAGCTAAGGAAGCTAGACCTCCCCCACCCTTCCCGCAAAGATTGAAGAAGCATAATGATGAAGTTCAGTTCAAGAAGTTCTTGGACATTCTTGATCAGCTCCATATCAATATACCTCTCTTGGAAGCTGTTGAACAGATGTCGATGTATGCCAAATTTCTGAAGAAAATCTGTACCAAGAAGAGGAAAGTAGAGACTGTTGCCACGGTAATAGAATTTTGTTCTACATTGAGTAAGTTGTCACCAAAGAGAAATGATCCGGGAAGCTTCATTATTCTTTGTTCTATTGGAGCTAATTTCATTGGAAAGGCACTGTGTGATCTTGGTTAAAATTTGAACTTAATGCCGAAATCGATATTCTTGAATCTTGGCATAGGAGATGCAAGACCCACCTCAGTTTGTTTTACAACTTGCCGGCAGATCCCATGTGAAACCTGAAGGGAGAGTCGAGGATGTCATAGTAAGGATGGATAAGTTTGTGTTTCTAGTCGACTTCTTAATTCTGGACTGCGAAGTTGATGCCAAGGCACTAATCATTCTGGGAAGACTTTTCCTAGCCACTGGACATATCTTGATAGATTGTGAAAAAGGTGAACTCACCATGAGAGTGGTTGATCAGTGTCTGACTGTCAATGTTTTTCGAATGCTCAAATATGTTTATGACACTGGAGAATGCAAAGGCATTTCTGAATTGAACTCAGTGATTGAAGAAGTGACTGAACATATTTGCCAGAACAATTTCATTCAGCTAGCAAAAAATGAATATTGGGTGGATGATGAAAGCTTAGTGGAGTCCGACAACTTTCCAATTTTTGAGGAAGAATCCAGCTTACTACAAGTTAGATCAGGTATGAATTTTAAACCTCTAAATTTTGATGAATTTATTCCTCGTAAGCCTTCATTAATGCATCCACCCACTCTAGAGTTTAAGACTTTGCCAGGGCATCTTAAATATGTAAACTTAGGTAGCGATGAGACTTTATCGGTGATTATTTCCGCTAACCTTACTGCTAACCAAGAGCAATGTTTGTTAAGTGTGTTGATGCAACATAAAAAAGCAATTGGTTGGACTATGGCCGATTTAAAAGGCATTAGCCCCACTATCTGCATGCACAAGATTCTGCTTGAAGATTGCCACGACAATTCAATAGAACCACAAAGAAGACTCAACCCTGTTATGAAGCAAGTGGTGATGAAAGAAATTTTGAAATGGCTTGATGCTGGAGTGATCTACCCTATCTCAAACAACTCATGGGTGAGCCCTATTTCTTTCTGATGGTTGAAATTCAATTTTATCCTACTGTCTTACTATCGAACATTGCCATGACATTTTACTTATGTAACCGCTATCCATTGCTTGAGAACAAGTAATAGCTTAAGTTTGGGGGCGTGATAACTTTCTAAAAAGGCTACTTTTAAGGCCTTTTCAACTTAAGTTATTGTTTGTTTAGAAGCTCATTTTAGGCATTTTAGGATCATGTAGTTGCATATAGTTGCATTTGTGGTGGTAGTGTTATATTATTTCTTAATGGTGTTACTTAAGATAAAGGTGCAGTTTGTTTGTGGTGTACAGGGAATAGCAAGAAAAAGGATTCTTTGGGAAGCAATGCCGTGGCATCACACGTTGCTAAAGCATAATGAAATGCCTCGGCATTTCTGGCACAGAAAAAGACAAAAAAGATATTTTTACACAAGGACAACTGGTACTAGACAACTGTCTCTGCACGTGAAGCACTGTTGTAACTGCCTGCCAGAGCCACCAGAGGACCACTGCCACTTGGAGGATAAGATTCATGCTCAACATGTGATTCTAGGGGTATGAGGGGTATTTTGCACCCAACAATATCATCATTACCCCTAGATATTTTTTTATTATATATGACACCTCATGGAAGAGAGGAAGAGAGGATTGACGCACACACATACTATAGCAAAAATTAGATTTTTATTTTCTTTTTCCTTTATTATTCCTTGGGATATTCCTCCATTGATAAAGCTCCAAGGAGTGGCAAGCTAGGCGCCGAAAGGAGCTAGCAAACTAGGTGGTTCACGATGGCTGAGAAGAGACCTCCGGTGGCACGTCGAAGGCTTCTTCTCAACTTCCCTTTTTGCTGCTATTTTATATTTATTTATGGGTTGTTGGAACAAATATTTTCATGACTTTGTGTTTGGATATTTTGAACCCCACCATGAACTAACTTATTTGGTGGTGGTTGATTTAATGGTTGTTTGAACTTTATTTTTAATGGTGTATTTAAGTTTATTTTGGTTCTTTATTTGCTTTGCTTATGAATGCTTCACTATCTAGGCTTGTAAGAGGCATGGAAATGTCCATTTCTTAGATGAAGGTTAGGTATTCGGAAGAATCCTAGACTAAAAATACTTGTAAGTATTCGAAAGAAACGCAAGATAAGATCCTCATAAGCAATGGGTTATAGTATTTTCAAGGGGCTTTGAACCGACCTAGGAATATTATAACTTAATCCCTTAGATCTCAGAAGAGACTAGGATAGGATTTCAACGACTAAAAAGGGTGTCTTTATTAATAGGGTAGTCTGGCCAACATCGTTGAGTGAGAGCAGATGCCTTTCGCATCATATTCTGTTAGGTTTTTTTGAACACTTTAGAAAAGCTTTGTCGAGTAAGGAAAGACCAGGTAGCTTAAATATACTTGAGAAATAAGTTTAGCATCCTTAGAGCAATCCCTACCACTCATTCTATTGGAAGCTTGTCACGTGAGGATTATTTTCTTTTCATTCTATTTTCTTTTTATTTACTATTTTTACCATTTTTCATTGCCTTGACATTTAACCATACTCAACATTAAACATCCATCATTGCCATTGCATTTTCATTTGCTACACCATCAGACCATCACTCCATATCCACCAGCATACACATTTACATTGCCGCGACATTTGTATATATCAAGACTAACTATACTTAGATAGAATAGAGCATTGCTTTGGTTAGACTTTTGTAATTTCACCCAATCCCTGTGGAGACGATACTAACTCATCATTATATTACTTGAGAGATTGTGTATACTTCCACATTATTTGCATATAATTTATAGTACTCACAACACGTGAACAAGTTTTTGGCGCTGTTGCCGGGGATTGGCAGCCTGAAGTTATTTAGTTTTGCCAGAGCATATTATTTTGTTTTGCATTTTTATTTGTGTTTAGTTTACTTGATATTTTTGTTTTATTTTCAGGTTTATCTAGTGTATGCGTAGAAGAAATTTTGAAGAGCCTTTGGAACCAATAGAACCTGAGATTGAAAGACTTTTTAGAAGAAGAAGACGTGCTCAAAGAAATATGTATAAGATTGGAAACCAAGGCATTAGTCAGGATGATGGAAATCATAATACCGCGGCATTAGACAATGTTGATCCTGCTTTTAGGTCGTTCGTTATTCGCGATCACTTAAATTTGATGCTGGATGATCTGAATCCTGGGATTGTGGCACCTGAAATTCAAGCTGCACATTTCGAGCTGAAACTAGTCATGTTTAACATGTTGAATTCTATTGGGCAGTTTGGGGGTATGCCAACTGAAGATGCCAGGAAGCACATTCGCAATTTTCTGAAAGTTTGTGATTCTTTTCGCCAAGAAGGAGTGCATGCGGATTTTTTGAAATTAAAGCTTTTTCTGTATTCATTGCGTGACCGAGAAAGGGCTTGGTTGAGTGGTGTACCAGCCAGTTCTATGGAATCATGGGCCGATCTTTGTAAGAGTTTCTTATTGAGGTACAACCCACCAAACATGAATACGCAGTTAAGGAATGAAATATCATCTTTTTGCCAGGATGACGATGAATCCATGTATGAGTGTTGGGATCGTTACAAGAGTTTGCTTCGAAAGTGTTCAAATCATGGTTTTCATGATTTAACTCAAGTAGTCATGTTCTATAATGGAGTTAATGCACCAACGAGGATGTTACTGGATGCCTCGGCAAATGCGACATTGCTGGATAAATCACCTACTGAGGCGTTTACTATCTTGGACAGAATTGCTAATAATGATTATCAGTTTCATTCCTCAAGGCTTGGGAGTGGTAGGAGAACACCTGGAGCATTTGAGTTAGATACCAAGGATTCGGTGCCCGCTCAACTCTCAGCCATCACTAATATATATTGAAGAACTTACAACGTTCCACTGATGTGAAGGAAGTGAAAGCAACTAGCTTGGCATGTCTGTTATGCCAAGGCAATCATCACGAGAGCGAATGCCCAACCAACCATGAGTCCATCAACTTTATAGGTAATTAAAATCGATCCAACAACAATCCTTATTCTAACACTTATAATGCTGGATGGCGTCAGCATCCCAATTTTTCATGGGGAAATTAAGGAGCCCACAATGTTAATCAACCTACTCGGCAGCAGAATCACAATGAGCCTCAAGGTTACCAAAATGCTATGCCATGGCATAATGCCAACAAAGGAGCTTCATCTTTAGCAAGCATGAGTTCATTGGAAGCTACAATTCAAGAGTTCATATCCACTACGAAGACAATGCTGCAAGACCATTCTACTTCAATTAAAAATCAAGGAGCTTTACTTCATAGTCATGGCACCTTACGTCAAAGCCATAGCTCATCTCTGAGAGCTTTGGAAGGACAAGTTGCTCAGATTGCTACGGCATTGCAAGAGCATCAGCAAGGACGTTTGCCAAGTGATACTGAAGTCACTAGAGCACCTGGAAAAGAGCATTGCAATGTGTTAACTCTTAGGAGTGGAACACAAATCAATCGACAAGTCAAGGATAGTGGGCCACAACATGATGATTCTAATCCCACTACTGAATTTGAATTACATGATGATAGAGTTACTCAGAAGGACAAGGAGGAGGATTCTGCTAAGATACCAGATTCTGATGCCAAGGCAAAAGCAAATTCTATTCCTGCAGCTAAGGAAGCTAGACCTCCCCCCACCCTTCCCGCAAAGATTGAAGAAGCATAATGATGAAGTTCAGTTCGTGGATATTCTTGATCAGCTCCATATCAATATACATATCTTGGAAGCTGTTGAACAGATGCCGATGTATGCCAAATTTCTGAAGGAAATCTATACCAAGAAGAGGAAAGTTGAGACTGTTGCCACGGTAACAGAATTTTGTTATTCATTGAGTAAGTTGCCGCCAAAGAGAAATGATTCGGGAAGCTTCATTATTCCTTGTTCAATTGGAGCTAATTTCATTGGAAAGGCACTGTGTGATCTTGGTTCAAATGTCAACTTAATGCCAAAATCGATATTCGTGAAGCTTGGCATAGGAGATGCAAGACCCACCTCAGTTTTTTTACAACTTGCCGGCAGATCCCATGTGAAACCTGAAGGGAGAGTCGAGGATGTCATAGTAAGGGTGTATAAGTTTGTGTTTCCAGTCGACTTCTTAATTCTGGACGGCGAAGTTGATGCCAAGGCACAAATCATTATGGGAAGACTTTTCCTAGCCACTGGACGTATCTTGATAGACTGTGAAAAATGTGAACTCACCATGAGAGTGGCTGATCAGTGTGTGACTGTCAATGTTTTTTGAACACTCAAATATGTTGATGATACTGGAGAATACAAAGGCATTTCTGAATTAAACTCAGTGATTGAAGAAGAGAATGAACATCTTTGCCAGAACAATTTCATTCAGCTAGCAGAAAATGAATATTGGGTGGATGATGAAAGCTTAGTGTAGTCCGACAACTTTCCAATTTTTGAGGAAGAATCCAGCTTACTACAAGTTAGATCAGGTATGAATTTAGAACCTCTAAATTTTGATGAATTTATTCCTCCTAAGCCTTCATTAATACATCCACCCACTCTAGAGTTTAAGACTTTTCCAGGGCATCTTAAATATGTACACTTAGGTAGCGATGAGACTTTACCGATGATTATTTACGCTAACCTTACTGCTAACCAAGAGCAAAGTTTGTTAAGTGTGTTGATGCAACATAGAAAAACAATTGTTTGGACTATGGCCGATTTAAAAGGCATTAGCCCCACGATCTGCATGCACAAGATTCTGCTTGAAGATTACCACGATAATTCAATAGAACCACAAAGAAGACTCAACCCTGTTATGAAGCAAGTGGTGATGAAAGAAATTCTGAAATGGCTTAATGCTGGATTGATCTACCATATCTCAAATAGCTCATGGGTGAGCCCTATTTCTTTTTGAGGGTTAAAATTCAATTTTATCCTACTGTCTTACTGTCGAACATTGTCATGACATTTTACTTATGTAACTGCTATCCATTGCTTGAGGACAAGCAATAGCTTAAGTTTGGGGGCGTGATAACTTCCTAAAAAGGCTACTTTTAAGGCCTTTTTCACTTAATTTACTGTTTGTTTAAAATCTCATTTTAGGCATTTTAGGATCATGAAGTTGCATATAGTTGCATTTGTGGTGGTAGTGTTATTTTATTTCTTAATGTTGTTGCTTGAGGGAAAGGTGCATTTTGTTTGTGGTGTGCAGGGAATAGCAAGAAAAAGGATTCTTTAGGAAGAAATGTCGTGGCATCACAAGTTCCTAATGCATAATGAAATGCCTCGGCATTTATGGCATATAAAAAGACAAAAAAGATATTTTTGCACAAGGACAGCTGTCTCTGCACGTGAAGGACTGCTGTAACCGCCTGCCAGAGCCACCAGAGGACCACTACCACTTGGAGGATAAGATTCACGCTCAACATGTGATTCTAGGGGTATGAGGGGTATTTTGTACCCAACAATATCATCATTACCCCTAGATATTGTTTTATTATATATGACACCTCATGGGAGAGAGGAAGAGAGGATTGACGCACACGCATACTGTAGCAAAAATTAGATTTTTCTTTTCTTCTTCCTTGGGATATTCCTCCATTGATAAATCTCAGAGGAGTGGCAAGCTAGGCGCCGAAAGGAGCTAGCGAGCTAGGTGGTTCACAATGGCCGAGAGGAGACCTCTAGTGGCGCGTTGAAGGCTTCTTCTCAACTTCCCTTTTTGCTGCTATTTTATATTTATTTGTGGGTTATTGGAACAAATATTTTCATGACTTTGTGTTTGGATATTTTGAACCCCACCATGAACTAACTTATTTGGTGGTGGTTGATTTAATGGTTGTTTAAACTTTATTTTTAATGGTGTATTTAAGTTTATTTTGGTTCTTTATTTGCTTTGCTTATGAATTCTTCACCATCTAGGCTTGTAAGAGGCATGGAAATGTCCATTTCGTAGATGAAGGTTAGGTATTCAGAAGAATCCTAGACTAAAAATACTTGTAAGTATTCGGAAGAAAAGCAAGATAAGATCCTCATAAGTAATGGGTTATAGTATTTTCAAGGGGCTTTGAACCGGCCTAGGAATATTATAACTTAATCCCTTAGATCTCAGAAGAGACTAGGATAGGATTTCAATGACTAAAAAGGGTATCCTTATCAATAGGGTAGGCTGGCCAACATCGTTGAGTGAGAGCATATGCCTTGGCATCCTATTCTGTTAGGTTCTTTTGAACACTTTAGGAAAGCTTTGTCGAGTAAGTAAAGACCAGGTAGCTTAAATATACTTGAGAAATAAGTTTAGCATCCTTAGATCAATCCCTACCACTCATTCTATTGGAAGCTTGTCATGTGAGGATTATTTTCTTTTCATTCTATTTTTATTTATTTATTGTTTTTACCATTTTTCATTGCCTTGACATTTCACCATACTCAACATTAAACATCCATCATTGTCATTGCATTTCCATTTGCTACACCATCAGACCATCACTCCATATCCACCAGCATACACATTTACATTGCCGTGACATTTGTATATATCAAGACTAACTATACTTAGATAGAATAGTGCATTGCTTTGATTAGACTTTTGTAATTTCATCCAATCCCTGTTGAGACGATACTCATCATTATATAACTTGAGCGATTATGTATACTTGCACATTATTTGCGTATAATTTATAGTACTCACAACACGTGAATAGTGACCACTTAGGTTTGGGTCTAACTTACAGACCGGGTCTGGGGGGTTACAAGATGCAACAAAATTACAAATATTTTTAAGAGAGGATCTAGTAGTTACCCCTTTGGATGGATCACCCAAAATCTCACCATCCTTGACATAGTTGTACTCCCTTGGGCATGATACTTTCATTTCCTCTTGAATTGTCTTCTCAAGAGCATCTTATGTTTGTACTTGCATATCCTCTTTAGATGATGGTTCACTAACTTCATTTGATGTCATAATACCTACACCATTTTCCATATAAGATTCCTTACTCGGAAGGGGGTTATCATCTAAAACAACATGAATAAACTCTTCTACCAATAGATTTTTTTTGTTAAAAAATTGAAAAGCTTTAGAATTAATGGAATATCGAAGGAATATTCCTTCATCACATTTTGCATCAAATTTTACAAGATCATATTTTTCATTATTTAAAATAAAACACTTAGACCCAAAAGGGTGAAAATGGCTAATGTTAGGCTTTTTATTTTTTGAAAAGTTCGTATGGAGTTTTCTTTAAAATAGGCATAATCATTACTCTTTTTACAATATAACAAGCGATGTTTGTGGCTTCCTCCCAAAAACATTCTGGAAAATTATTTTCACAAAGCATGGTTCTAGCCATTTCCTCTAAAATTTGATTTTTCCTCTCAACAACTTCATTTTGCTTAGGGGTTTTAGAGGCTGAAAAATTATGGCTAATACCACAAGAATTGTAAAATTTATCAAAACCAAGATTTTGCAATTAGGTTCCATGGTCAATCCTAACACTAGAAATTGAGTAAGCCTTTTCATTTTAGTTTATTTTTGAAAATGTGATGATTTATCTAAAGCTTCATCCTTAGCACTTAAAAAGAGAAATCATGTGAACTAGAGTAATCATCAACAAGAACAAAAGCATATTGTTTTTCACTTAAGCTAATAGTCCTAATAGGCCCAAATATATTTATGTGAATCAATTACAATACCCTACTAGATGGAGCATCATTAATGGATTTCAAGGAAACTTTTTTTGTTTACCCTTTACACATGCATCAAAAATTTTGTCTAAATCAAATTTTAGCTTTGGTAAACCTTTTACTAGATCACCTTCAACAAGTTTATCTAATATACTCATACTAGCATGTCCAAGTTTTCTATGCCATAACCATGAATCATTTTCATCTTTAGCTACTAGGCATACATTTGAAGAAACATTATCATCTAAATGCACCATGTAAATGTTTCCAATTCTATGTCCAACAAGCATAATCATGTATGATGTAATGTCAACTATTTTACAACCATTAGACTAAAAAAATGACATTGTGTCCTTTATCACACAGTTGACTTATACTATGTACAAATGCTTCAAACCATTGACATATAACATATTTTCACTTAAAATGGAAGAATTGTTACCAATTGAACCGACTCATTCTATATGGTCTTTAGATTTGTCACCAAAAATTATTACTAATTCACTTTTAAGTTTAAGCTCTTTGAAACGGTTTTTGTCACCAATCATTTGTCTTGAGCATCCACTATCAAGATACCATGAATTTACGCTTACATTTTGGGCCTTGTAGAAATGCTCCCCCACCTATAAACATAGATTATTTTTTTTTTGGTACCCAAATTCTTTTGGGTCAATAGGCATTAGTTCCCAATAATCTAGCCCCTTGGGTATCCATTTTTCTAGGATATCTTTTTCCTTAGTACCAATGAGTATGCTTCTAACAACTTTCTCATTAGAGGATCTTTGGATACCTTTATGTTTGTATTATCCAAAGTTATTTTTAACATAGTTGGATTTTGAAGTTTGACCTTTTTGAAATTGGTTTGATCCAACTTTGTTAAATAAAGCTTGGAGATCATCAAGCTCTTTGGGATGGTCATCATGAACTTTAGAAAGTAAGTTGTGCAAATCTTGATTTTTCTTTTTTCAAACTCATCAAGTTTGACTTGCATATCCTTCATCTTACTTTCAAGTTCATAATTGGTCTTAGATAAGAGATCATTTTTATTTTTCATTTTTGAAATATTTTTCTTATTCTCTGAAAGAATGATCTCAAATTCTAAGGCAAATTCATCATATGCCTCTTGTAGTTTATGAAAGGAATATTCATTTAAATTATATCAACTGGAGGTTACCTTCATTTCTCTCTCGATGGCCATAATACACAAGTTGGATACTTCTTGTTCTTCTTCATCGAATCATTCTCCATTGCTCCATGTAGCTACATGTTCCTTTTATGCCTTCTTAGGTGACCCCTTATTCTTCAATTAAGGACAATCAAACTTGATATGTCCCGTTTTCTTGCATGCATAACAAATGATGGGGTTCTTGTCCTTATATTTATTCTTGAACCCTCATTTCTTTGAAATATTCTTCCTTTGATTAACCTCATGAATCTTCTAAATCTGTTGGCAAAAACTATTATTTCTTCATCTTCATCCTCACTAGAATCATTCTCTTCCTTGGTGGACTCGAGAGCAATCCCAACTTTCTTTTTCTTTACCTTCTTTTCTTATTCTTCCTTTTTCTTTTGAAGTTTCACTTCATGAGTGAGTAATGATTCGATGAGTTCATCAAGGGTGTACAACTCCAAATCTTTGGATTCTTCAATAGCGGTTGCTTTACCTTCCCAAGATGAAGGTAATGATGTAAGCATTTTTCTTACCAAATCTTTATTGGGATAAACCTTCCCAAAGTTCCTTAAATCGTTGATGATGGCAGTAAAACGATCTCGTTTAGATGTCTTCGTCAGCCTTCATTTTGAAATTCTCATAATTGAGAGTGAGAATTCCAATATTTGATTTCTTCACTTGAATTGTACCCTCATGTGTGACTTCAAGCTTATCCCAAATCTCTTTTACATTTGAGCAAGAATACAACCTACTATATTCATTAGGGCCTAATGCAAAAAATATAATGTGTATGGCTTTTTCATTTGGTTGTATGAGTCTTTGATCTTCATTTTTCCATTCAGACTTAACATTCGGTACAACAAACTTTCCTTGCTTCTTGGAAGAAATTGATGCTCTGTCGGTGATGACATCTCACACTGAATAATCGGTGGCTTGAATAAATACCATTATTATATTCTTCCGATAAGAATAGTTGGCACCATTGACATACGGAGGCTTCTATATAGATTGAGACTCACCAAAAAATGTCGGAAGTAGATAGAGTGGTCATTGTAGTAATTGATTGACTTCTTCCAAGGATCTTCTCAAGAGGATGTTAAGCCTTCCAATGAGATTAGCTATGATATCAATTATTGAGTCAATCGAACCAATGAAATAGCCAAGAGGGAGTGAATTGGTAATTAAGAGAATGATGAAGCTTATTGTAAGAAATTGAAAATTTTGACACAAGCAATTTTAGAGTGGTTCAACTTCTTCAATGAAGTCTACATCCACTACCTTAACTTCAACACTAAGGATTTCAACAAATTCATTAATTTGTTCAAACCTTTAAGGACAAGGTGTAACCTTACAACATACTTAGACTTATATCCCAAAGTCTCAAGTGTACAACCTTTCCTAAGAAGAAATTACAAATAGCAAACTTAGAAAAACCTCACTAGGAATGTGTTTGCACAATTCAATAACAAAGAATATTGACTTGATTTTGGCTCAATATGATTGCTTTGTCTTTCTCTATGATCTATTGTCTTCACATATCACTTAGAATCTTATTCTTATACTCCTTCATTCAATTCTAGCTGTTTGGGTTGTTGTAGGAGTTAATAGAGTCGCTGGGATAAAATTTTCCATAATAAATGTTGCCCAGACACTTGACTACTGGTACTTTGGCCTGGAGTATTAGTATTGTCTGCATTAATTCTAAAAATCTAGCCGTTGGTGAGAGGAGAGTATCGGTACTCCACTTACAGTATATATACCAGTATCGATACTCACAGAGTATCGGTACAAAAATAGTATATTGGAATCTGTGTTTGTCAAGAAACTTAAAGGGAGTATTGGTACCACATGAATAGTATCAGTATTGTTCTTGCAGTACTGGTACTCTAGGGTTAAAAATTCAATTTTTTTCATGGTCAAGACCTGAAACCCTTTGTAAAAATGATTGAAAATTATTTCCATTGTATGACTTGAATTTTCAAAGGAGTAAGGAGTAAAGGAGTTTTTGACTTAAAAAAATTATATTCGAATGGTTGAATCAAATATAAGCTTAAAACCAAATTAAAAATAATCTTAAAATTTTATTAAACTTATTTACTTGTGGTTATCAAAATCTCAAAGCATGGTTCAACAAAATCATTTAGCAAAACAAGAACTATCTCGTCAAACTATGTTTAAAACATGATGAAAACATGTTTGAAGTATTGAGAGCTCATAATGTAATCAAATGAAATACACGTACTGTTAATAGGTTGTGTTTGTGATTTAATGGAATTCAGGGGATCGTTTCAACCAGGTTGGAGAGTACAGTTTTCCCCATTACGTTTCCAAAAGGTTTTTAATTAGGTTCACAACTTAGGCTTAGGGGTGTATGATTTAATCTTTAATAAAATCATATTGCCTAGCAAAAAATATTATGTTATTTTTTAATGGTGAGTTACGAAAATAAAATCAAAACGCGACGTTAGTGATGATTTCCAAAAAAAGAAAATAATTGAGTGGCCAAAACAAAATTAAAATAATAGGTGAATAATCAAATATATTGTATTCTATACTAGGGAATATAAATAAACAGCTTGATAAACCGACCAAATATATTTGCTATATAATAATTAAACAAACATAAAGTAATTGCAATAAATAGTTAATGGTTCTATAAATAAATGATCGGTATTTGTTTAAAAGTAATTCCTTTAACATAATATAAATCACTATTTCATTCAATTTCTTTGGATCGTAAACATAACCAAGCTCAAACCTCAAACCTATATATGTATAGTTTATGGTGAATAATTAATACTATTTTCCATAGTCCCAAAAATTCATCTCTCCTCGAAATGAAAGCTGGTTGATTGGGTGCACCGAGGAACCACCGTTGGCGGCGGCGCTGGCCTCAAACCTCAAACCTTTGGAAGAATCTTGAGCTATTCCTACATGAGATGTAACCAGGCGGTCCAGCATCCCCCATTCATTCATGCCCTCGATCTCATCATCTCTTGCACCACCAACACCCTCTAGACCCGCTTGGTACCTCCCACTTTCACTCCCACTTTCACAATCCCTAGGGTTCCCAATAAGCTGTTTGATTATTATGGGGTGATGATGATGAGGCTCCGATGGGAGACCCACCGGTGGGTACTCGTTATAGCCGACTTGAGTTTGGGTTTGAAAAATAGAGTATTGAGGAGGGTGCAGGGAAGGATAGTGAAGGGCTAGCTCCGCCTTGTTTAGCTCCTCCAAGCATTGTTGAGTGGTGGGGTTGTTTGATCTGTGCGTGAAGGACAGTGGTGGAGTTTGGCTGTCGCTTGAAGTGTTGTTCAGCTGTCGATTCGATGATGAGTTGATGCTTGATCCTCCGTTAATGCTAACTTTGAACAGGTTTTTCTTCTTGAACACCCTGCATACCACCCATCCATCTTCCTACACATGCATGCAGCATGCAATTTTTACATTTTATATAGGAATGATGAAATCAACAATATGTTTACTAATGCCAAATCCTGGTTTTGGTCCCTCTACTATACTCAACTTATTTTTAGTTTTACATATTTTAATCATAAATTTTATAATACCATTTAAATAATTAACTCCGTTAACACAGGTTGAAGATGAATTCTGAAAAAAAATTATTAAGCTTCTCATTTTTTTTAGAAGTTTTAACTAGGAGATCCTCATTAAATCTTATTTTCTTTAATATTTTAATAAGGCCAATCTAAAAATTTTGAAAATTCTTATTAAACCCTAAATTGGTTTTGAAAACTTAAATTAACCACTAAAAGTTTTTAGAAATTCTCATTGACCCCTTAGAAACTTTTAAAATTTTTAATTAGATCTCAAAAAATCTAATGTCAAGATCCACTACCTGACCATTAAGTTTTCTTAAAAGTACTCTTAACTCATCGTGTTGTGGAATTTTTTGTGTTAGAATGGTTGCTTTTAATAAATAAAAAATGTCTGAATTTTACTTGAATGGTTAATAGTATTAGTTATTTATACTAACCAAACATTAAAAAATTAACGATTAATAGGTTCCTAAAACATTTTAAATTATCTTATATTTTCTTTTTATAATTTTATTAATAATTTATTTTCGCCCTTAAAATTTTATAATTTTACTCCCCTCTAAAGTTTTATAAGTTTGCTCTCCTCTAAAATTTTATAAGTTACTCCTAACATAAAATTCTGATGATCAACTTATGATAGATTAAAGTACACAGATTAAGTACCAAATTTAAGTACAGTAGATGGATCAAAACCACAATTTAACGTTTACTAGTTGGCAAAGTTGGATGAGGGAGAGAGAGAACTAACAGTGGGGTTTGCTTGGGGATCGTCGCCATCTTCAAGTCGGTATTCATGCATGATCCAGTCGGTCTTTTGGCCATGTGGAGCTCTTCCTCGGTAGAAAACAAGGGTTTTCCTCATACCAATCTTTTTGTAACTGTTCCGAATGCACTTGTCCCTACCCGTCGCTTTCCATACCCCAGCATGGGTTGCCCTATTCGTCCTCGACCCTGTCGGGTATTTCCGGTCCTTGTGGCTGAAAAAGTGCCACTCGTTTTGTCGACTTGATCCGATCCTACACCTCTCTGTATATACATACACACTGCATATTATAAAAACCTTAATCTACCTTTCATTTCATCATATAATTATACCAGAGGTTGTAACTTGAAATAGCCCGGAAAATAACTACAGAGACTAAGATTTAAACTCTTTCACGAGTTAAGCGACTTTGATGATTAAAATGGATGATTGTTATTTTTAGAGGTTTTAGATTCGAGTACTACTTCTACAAGGTTTTTAAATAATTTATTATCTGATGATTAGAAATATTTTAAAAAATAATACCTTGTAATCACCCAACCACGTAAAAAAAAAACTCTTTGCTTTCATTTGATTGCTTTAATACACTAACAAGTCTACAGCTCTTGAGTTATGTCTAAGTACAAACAAACAGGAACTAATAATCAAGACAAAGTATCAGAAGGATGTCAAAAATCAAATTTTATGAGAGAGCCTCTTCTACATATGAGTTTTATAATTATTAAATATTATTGGATTCAAATATCATAGTGCAACTTTTGGCAGATCTTCATAGCATGAGACTATGAAAAACAATATTTTACAACACGCACAGAATTGTTTGGTTGTTTAGCTAATAAAAATAAATAAGAATAATGCTAATTAGTCAAGCTTCTCCTTCTCAACGTTTCTTCTCTAAACCTTTTTTCCCGAAATAATATGTAAAATTTCCTGGAAAAGGAGTAGGGCATGACACATTGAAACTGAAATCGGTATAGGGTAGAGAAAACAATTTTGTAGAACACCTGCGGATCGGATTTGAATTACGATGTTAAATTGTACAAGATAATACATGTTCGGATATTTTTTAGTCAATTGACAATGCAAACACATTCTACAAATAGTATTGTAAGAATTCAGAACCTCTAAGAAGAATAACAATTTCCTTTATTATTGAGGTCACTCAATGAATTCATAATGATAATTTTAGATAAACATCGATGAGAGAATGAATTAAAACTCTAAACAGTTGAGTCAAACGTTCACAAGGAACTCAAGCAAAGGATCAAAACTCAAGCAAAGGATCAAAACACTTTACCCTGGTGGCACTCCTCCGTTTGATGAACCCATTCACCTCTTTTAGTAGCCAAAATCTCGATGATCAACTAACAAGCTTTGAACTATTTTCTTTCCTTCTAAAACTCTCTCTAATGTTAACGTGCGTGTACATATATATGCACACAAGGAGAAAGATGGAAGCAATGAATTTGAAGTAAATATGGAAATAAGTGTCAACGGGTGGGGGCTGTAAGAGGAAGTTGACGACCGGTCACTACGCCGCCGGGGAGGGTTAAAGCTCGCGTAAAAAGCAAGTCTAAGGAATAAGACTATGATTAGTATTTTTTAGTGCTTGCTTTAACCACAGGGCCTGCTCTACATGCTCTACAGGAGCGTGGCTAACCTTATCTTTTATAAATTTACTTGAGTTTACTGGATCATTTTAAAAACATATTTTTGAATTACTTTTCAGTTTTCACCACATCCAACCTTGGTTGATAAATATATATAAAACTGTTATGTCTCCGGACACCTTTCGTAAACCTCCTAATCTCCGTGGATTTCATAAAAATCTCCGAGCATATATCTTTAAGTTAATTATATTGTACATTCGAGACCTAGACAAGACTTTTACGCTGACAGATTTATACTATCAGATCTTTCTAACCTGATCAATCTATAAATAACTATCGTGACCTTACCGCTAACCCACATTAAAGGTAAATAAATCAAAAAGAATATATCTCGAAGAGTCCACGCAAATAATTTATATAAGATGAAAATTGAACCTGGATATTCAAAGCCTCAACCTTTACCAACTCCACTAAGATTTCATTAACATATACGTTAAACATTGAAAAACATATTAGTTAGCTTGCATGCATGTAAAATTACGTTAAATGTATATAACTTTCATGTTTAATGAATAACTAAACTTTGCACGCACAGCACATTAACTTGGGACAAGTTCTACATTTTAAGTAGTTAATGTAACAACCCAATTTAGGGGCTAAATTTTAGGAATTATAAAGTGGTGAATTTAAATTGATATTTTGGAAGAAATTGGGGATTAAATTATAAAATCGTAAAGTTACTAGACCGTTTTATAAAGTGCAGAAACTTCAGTGACTAAACTCATGGTTTACCCATTATTTATGGGATGAATTATAACCCTTCCCCGATTGTTTCTGCGTATTTTTCTTAGTTTTTCCTCCCCCGTTGACCCTCCTTTCCTCTCCGATCTACTCACCGTCCGGCGTCCGTTTGACGAACCAAAACCACCACCGTGTTCGTTGTCGATCGATGAACAAAACCCTCAAACCTTTCATCGTGAATCATAGTCGTTCGTCGTTAATTTCAGTTGGAAGTATCGTCGGTTTTAACTCGATTTCCGTTGGTTTTTCGTCGATTCACGACGACTCGGCCATCCGTTTTCGACACCTCCCGTACCATCGTGTTCCTTGAATCGTTTCGAGTCCAACGGTGTTCACCGTTTCTCCGTCGTCGCCGATGAGTTTAGGGGTGCAAAAGTCAAAGTTTTCAATATTTCGTAATCGAGCTCTCAACCGTTCAAAATTGTGAACTGATCTTGGTAAGTGTTTCAAAATGCCTCAAAATAATTTTTAGAAATTTTCCGGGAATTTTCCGACACCGTATCAATGTTCACGCGCCGCCACTGCGCGTAGGGGTGCTAGTTTTGTAATTAATTTTTTGTTAGGGTGATATTTGTGTAAAACTAGGGTGCTAGTTTTGTAAATATTGTTACAAGGGTGCTAATTTTGTAATTAATTTATGTTAGAGTGATATTTGTGTAAAACTGTTGACCGTTGACCGTTGACTGCCGTTGATCGTTGACCGAAAAAGTCAAAATTTTCGAAAAGTTATATTTTATAATTTTTGACGACCTGAGTTCGAATCCGCAATCCGTTTTGCCAAATTCGGACACGAAGGCCTCGAAATTGCCAGTCAAACCCTTTGACTGCAAAGTCAAAATTTTCAAAAAAGTCATATTTTATGTTTGATGACGTCTTAAATCCGAATCCGAAGTCTGTTTCGCCAAATTCGAACCCGATAAGCTATTTTTAACTGATTTATCACTCGATTCGATCCGTTTATCGGAATTAAGCTTCGTTTTTTATGTAATTTCTGTTGATATGCATCTGAGGAATTATTGGAAGTTGATTTCAAGATCGAGGGTGTTCAAATGGAATTTAATGGTTGATCAGTATGGCACAGAAATCGAGGTAATATATTACTACCTCTTTATGCTTTATAGAACATGTTGGTATTGATAATGCATGAATGGAAATGTTTGGTCTCATATGTGTAATTAATGAAGTTCTACACTCGATTCGAATAGAGTAAAAATTTCATAACTGAATATGGATCAGACGACTAATATAAGAAATTGAAGGATAATTTGAATTCAATTACAAGTTAAGAGATTAAGTGATATATGAATCAGTATTGAATATGCAATTTATAATCTATCTCATTTGATAAGGTATGAAAATAGTTCGATTAGGTAAAATTATAAAATTACCCTTATGTTGGAAAATGACAAGAATTATCCCTAAAAGTTGATTAATAACTCTGAAAAGACTTATTGGTCTGATAAAACTACAGATGTGCAGAAGAAATGTTAGCTTTAATTGGAAAATTCGGATAACCGGTTTTTAACCCCAAGAGGGTTTATCCACGATACTAGAAGTCTGTTAAGGAATCATTTCAAGATTAGAGAATGTTCTGAAAAGAAATTAACCATATGATCTCTAAATTATAGTTATTTTCGTAAAGAGTTAATACTGAAACTATTTGGTTAAGAAATTATGAAAATGCCCTTGAAAGGTAAAAATAATCTGAGTTGACCCGGAATGAGAAAGTACTTTAATGATTTGTACTTTACTCGATAAATTACGGATTTAATTGTTAAGATCATGTCTTTGTACAGAAAAATTCATGATATTTCGTTTGTAAAATCTGAGAAGGCACTTGACCCGAAAATATCCGAGTTATAAGTAAATACCTGAAGAACAATTTATCGGGGGTGTTCTTTTGTCAGAATTGTTTGAAAGGACTGAAATAAATGATAAGATTGGATTTAATAGTAAGATCGAACGGAAGGAAAGATTGAAATACACTGAATCTGTAAAATGACCAAAATACCCCTAGAATAGAAATGACTCGAGAATATCACCAAGCCCAAGAATGAATGGACATCCTCAAGCTTTGAAATGAATGGAAAAACATTGAGCATCAAAATAACCAAAATACCCTTATGACCAAATAAACATAGGTGTGGTATTGATCTTAAAAGTTATGGATCACATATTAAGCCGAGAAACCAATGCTAGTGTTATATCAGTAACAGAATGGCATAGATATCACTTGAATGCGTGTTCGAGTTCTTAATTTTGGTTCGATGATAATTTTGGAAGTATTCAACTCAGCTCAATTATAGATCGCATTCTGTACTAATAGGGATGGCAACGGGCCGAGTTCGGGTCGGGTATTGGTCCCCCCATCCCCGTCCCCGTTTAAAAAACCCGTACCCATCCACGCTTAAAAAACCACGGGGATTTAAACGGGGATCCCCATCGGGTAATAAGGGAAAACCGCGAGGAAACGGGTATCCCTGTTTAGCATAAACGATTATTTAAATGGGTATCGGGTCGGGTATATATATATATATTTAAATTAAATATATAAATATTATATATATATTTTAATTTAAATTAAATTTATTAATATTATATATATATATATATATATATATATATATATATAAAATAATTATTTTTAATATTTATCAGGCCGGGTATCGGGCCGGGTAATCGGGGTGGGGATTAGCAAACCCATCCCCGTTCCCGTTTAGCATAAACGGCTTTTCCCCATCCCTGCCCCTGTCCCCGTTTATCATCCCCGAACCTGACCCGTTTAATTCGGTTTTAGGTTTTCCTCGTCGGGTTTGAGTTTTTTTGCCATCCCTATGTACTAAGAAGGGGAATTCATCAAACAAATCAACCATGAAGACCAAATTGAATGGAACAGGAGTACAATACGTATCCGAAATTCAGAAATGTACAAATTACTCTAGAAAACCCCGAAGTAACTAGAATAGACTTGACTGCTAAATGAATTAAGTAACCTCAAGGACTGAGGATTAAGTAAGTGATTTTGATGAGTCTGGAAACGTTAATGAACTTACATAATGTACTGTTCTTATGGATCGTGAACTATAAATCAAGCACGTCAGTATTTTATGATATCGTGGAAGCGTGAAAATAAAGTAAAGACCATTTGAATATCTGTTAGTTTCCTTAAGATCTATTCAACGATGATTCCCAACAATGTTATCAAATTATGTAAAGCGCCTCACGAGTAATGTGAGAGTTATCTAAGAAATTCTGACCCTACTCCATATATAAAATTGGATCGGATCGGGTTACTCGTATCGGTTTGAAGGTGTTATATTTAGTGGTATCAAAGCCTATATTGAATCGTTTTTATGGGTAGACCGGTCAGTCAACTTTCATAGAATATCTGGTATGTAAATTCCCCTAGATTATAACCGTACTTCTCTGAGCCGGAACTCCAGTGTCGAGTCATCTATATGTAATAAGTATGCCTATTTATTATGTCCGTTAGGGCTCAACCTGTGCAAAAAGGGAATACCAACAATGTTTGTCCAAATTATGTAAAGCGCCTCACGAGTAATGTGAGAGTTATCTAAGAAATTCTGACCCTACTCCATATATAAAATTGGAATATGTTAACCATTTTATGACCTAACCTCGTAGCCAAGCTCTAATTGTTTCCACAAGGATAATTCTATTTATATTCTTGAATTATGATAAGGGAGAGTTCTAACGAGAACACATATTCAACTGATTAAGTTTTAGTAGAGGAATCTAATCCTATAAAAAGAGGCCTGAGAGATTGGAGAAGTGATGAAAACTGAGTTTTCATATTTATTTGACTCGGGTGAATTTTGAGGACGAAATTTTTTTTAGGAGGGGAGAGTTGTCACACCCCAATTGTTACTTGCTTTTAATTTAAAATTTATTTAATTAATTTTTAAAGACCAAATTATGAATTTTTAAAGTTTTAAGATAGTTTTCAAGTTTCCCTAAAAGTTCAGGGACTAGTTCCCAAATTTAACCATTTTTGGTTAGCAAAGAAAAAACAATATGCATTTGGTGTGTTTTGAACCCATGCCTTTAGAACCCTCCCCTGTGCCTTTTACCAGTTAGGCTTAGGTATTGTAGCTAATGGGATGTGGTGAAAATATCGGTTAAACCCAATGAAAATTAAAGACCCACATATCCCTTTTTGGTTATTTGATTAAAAGCCCAAAAACCTGATAGCCTTAAACTCAACCCGTCATTCTCATAGCATATCAAATGCTCCGATCAGTGGTGACTTACACCGTCACCACTAGCAGATTCGACATCGACCTGCAAACAAAACTTGATTGACCACACTTTAAGAATCCCACCATTTGTCGTAAAATGTTGGAAGGATCGTGAATAAAAACCCAAATTGCCATCATGGTTTTTCTTCCTTTCCAGCCACTTTCACCATCGATGAACGTCATCGGCCTTACATGTGGAAGTGACACCCTCTTCCGACCAAAACCTAGTTGACTTCGCCTTGTGAAACGTTGTCGGTAGCCGTGAATTTAAGATCAAAGCTTTGATGAAACCCACTGGAAGCCTTGGTTCTTCGCGTTTTCAAGCCAATCTCAATGCCAGCTCACTTTATTAGCTTCACATTCGGGATCCTCGCAAAATATTTGTCAAAACTCAGTCGAACCCATCGCCCCACAGTTGTTGCTTCGTCGAACGTCGTTGGGTAAAGGCCGGTTGTTTTATTTTAATTTTCTTCAATGATTGGCTGAGTTTTAGTGTTGATTTTGATTAGATTTGATGTGTGGTTGCCGTGGGAATATTTTGCCGCCTTGCCCCGTCCATTTTTCCGTCGTACGCACCTCCACACGCCAATGGTGCACCTAGGCTTCGTTCCCGTTGAATTTCCTAGAAACCGAGACAACTCGTGAGTCAACCCATCGAATCAAACTGTTAAGTCAACCCAGATCGAGTCGACTGAGTTAACTCAGACCGAGTTGTTCAATTAACCTGGACCCGTTGACCTGACCCTTTACACGATCGTTGACCTTTGACTTTGACCCTGTTGACTTTAACTTTGATCAAAAGTCATGGTTTTAGAAAGAGGCCTATTTTATTATTTTTCGATGTCCTGAGTCTGAATCCAAAGTCCGTTTCACTAAATTCAAACCCAATAAGCTATTTTTTAATGTTTTATCTCCCAATTTGATACAAAGTTTCATGTTTAAGTTCTGTTTATGACGTAAATCTGTTTGTTATGTATTCGAGACTTTATGGGACGTGAACATAAAGTTTGAGGGTGATTGAATAGAGTTTAAAGGGTTGGTTGATGTGGCTTCTAAATTGAGGTAATACATTACTATTATTTGCATGCTTTACGGAACACGTTGATATTAGTTATTACATGAATGAATTTTATTAGACAGTTTTGTATAGTTAATTATTACTGGACTTGAACTGAATTTAGTAAAAGTCTAGCAAACTGTATAACACTTTAGGAACTCCCATAAGAAATTGGAAGACCATTAAAAAGTTAAATTTCAATTTCGATGATTAATGAGTAAATCAATTGTCCTCAAGATCCGTAATAACTAAAATAACCCGAAATAATAAATTTTTACCTCCGAAGCGGAAAAGCATACTTAGAGTTATGTTCCTAAGCAAACGCTTGAAGAATAAACCAACCAAGGTATCAGTTACATCTGAATGGTTCGAAATGGCTTAATTATATAATAAGACTGAATCGAAAGATAATGACTAGAATAACCTCGAATACCAAAATGACATAAATACTCTAATGATCTGGTTTACAGAAAGGTTTATAGACAAGTTTTGAATGTACTAGTGAAACATTAAATATTTTAACAACCCCTAAAGGTTATGGAGACGATCCAAGTACGTCAATCATCTTGGAGACTATTGCAATACATAAATAAAACAAATACCATCAGAATATGTATAGTTCTTCAAGATCCATTCAACGATGGTTGAAGATGATCAGTTCGACTAGTGTAGTCAGTATTAAAGTATGAATATTCTTGAAGTGTATAGATTCAATTGGTTAATAGGTATCGCAGTTCAAAGATTTTTTCAGTTAGAGTTCACCCGATATACTGATAAATTGACATTAATCTTGAATACCATAAATCTTCGTTTCACCCTTATTGGATCAAGTTGCTAAGAATCAACTAGAAATAAAAGTGTTGGAAACACCTTTCTGATACACCTGAAATCCTAAATGGTCCTAAAGCATTAATCTATGAATGTTTATTTAAACCCGTTAGCGATTAAACCCTTTTAATAGGGACGTCGATCTTAAAATCCGATCAATTTTGTATAAGTTCATAATTTCTATTCCTGATAATTTTCAAGAACCTTCGAGAAATATCTGGATCCTCTAGTGTGCTCCCTATTGTCAAAAATGTTTTCTCTTATTTATATTAAGCATGGTTTCTGATATCTGGCTTCTGATCTCTTACACAAGGTACAATTAGCTCCTGATTTTCGCTATTACTTTCTGCTATCTAATTTGTTTTATTAGTGTACTATCTGGGTAGGTGTCAAGTGACTTTGAGGTTCATCTAGCTGGTAAATCCTTTATGTTCTGATCATTCATATTGGACTCCTAGATACTAGGGGTATAAGGTAAGTCCTTATAAATGTATGTTCTAGGGTACTGCATTTGGTGTATTTTAATAAAAACCTAACTTCTGATTTCTTTTTTATGATATTACTGGTTCTATATGAAACTATTTTATTAGGGAATTGATTAGGTAGGATTTTGGAGTCTTTAAGGTTCAAATAGCTGGTAAATCCTTTTTGTTCTGATAATTCATATCGGATTCCTAGATCGTAGAGGTCTAAGGTAAGTCCTTATGAATGATGTCCTGGGGAATTTCACATGGAGTATTAGGATAGAGGGTACTACATTGATTTTAAAAACAAGTTTTACTGAAATAACTACTACTATTTTTAAAGTATGATTACATTTTATTCTGGTTTTGAAGGAACACACTAGATGCCTGTTTCAATCTCTCAACCTGGTCTTCTAAATGTTTCCACTATGCAATAAGTTTCTTGCTTGTTACCTAAAGAAATATCAGTGGAACCTCAGCTCATCATGAAAACCTGTAGATGTTGAATCAATGAGAAAATTTTTATGCTTGCCATTTATTTGCTTGTCCTTTAGCATCATTGGTAGTTTTGTATTACTAAGCTTACCAAAGCTCACTCTTTTACTCACCGTTTCAGGTTAAAAGAATAGATCCAGTGCAACTATCAACTTTAGTAATGGGAGTTCATTTAGCTTGTCTTGCAGAGTACGATACAAGCACAATTAGGGGCAGGTAGGTCACATTTAATTTTTACACTAAGTTTGGAACTTGTATGATTTTAATTTTATTTGTAATATATGAATGGTTTTTTGAACTTGTATTTTATTTATAATTTATTTTATGATTTTACATGTTTTAACAAAAAAAAATATTTTTTACTGAATTTTTACTATGGGTCGCTCCAATAGCCCTAATGCAACACCTCGGATTAGATCAGGTCACACGTATCGGTATGAGGGTGATACATGATTATACAAAGAGAATCCATCCATGAATGAAAACAGGGAATTTCTGGCAGTATTGTCCACTAGGCTCTCTATATGTGGGAAAGGAAAATTATCCTTCAGACTTCCTCTATTGAGATATATATAGAGCTAACACACAGATGAACTTTTCCATCCTTCTATGGTACTGGGACAATATTTTATACCCACTCGGGGTATTTTGCCACTTTGAGAAACCCATCGTCAAATTGTTTCTCTGCCTTTTCCATTATCTTTCATTAGCATTTTGGATCTCATCCTTTTCAACTTTTGTTGCATTGGCTTGCTTCAAAATTTGTTGGCAACTTATGTACTAACAGTTTTGTATCCAACCCTGGCATATCCTAATAGGAAAAAGCAAATACATCCTTGTATTCATGAAGCAGCTCAATCAAATTCTGACATCCTTCACCTGACAATTTGGTGCCTAGTTTTACTTATTTACTCTCCTTATTAGACCTCAAATTTAGGAATTCTATCTGCTCCTCATGAGCCAATATCTTCTCATCCTCCATTTTCACAATTTTTTTAATTTAAAAGGAAAATCACATTCCTCTTCGTTATCACAATTATCGACTTTCCCTTGACATATGGGCAACTAAAAGTCAATCTCTAGGTCAGAGTCATCATCATTTATGCTTTTGATATCTGAGGACCTGAAAAATAAAGGGCGAGAAGATATATACATATATACATACATGGGACTCAATACACATTGAAATAGAAATAACTATCATACATACATAATAAAGAATGAAAGCATGAATGAAAGAATATTTTCCATGTTAGATTTCAAGAAATACATCTTTTATTGAAAATTAAATAGATATAGTTTAACCCTTACAAAAGAACACCCATTGTCTCGGGTTTGAACAAATGGGGAAATTTTTCATGTATTTCTCTAAAAAAAATTTGTAAACAACACGTAATTCCTCTGCAGTCCAATTTTTCAGTAGAAAGCCTGACAGAGCGGGGTAAATTCCAATAACCCTTCATTCTTCATCTTCATTCTCCATGATGGCATTGACACTTTAGTCTCCTACGGTATCCTCAACAACAAATTTCTTCACCGGCTGGTCTCCATAGAACATGTAACCTTTACATATAAATGTCTTTTGATGTGGCGAGAAAGTCATCAGCTCCCACTTTAGGTCCTCTCTATCCCACCTGGCTCTTTTCGTCTCTTGGTTTTGTCTCTTCATTCATTTTCTCTCTCAAACATGAATGATATCCCAAGCCAAAATGATCCTTCTTGGTGGATAAGGATATAGCATTAATTGTTCCCCGAAGGTATCCGCCTAAATCTTTTCCAGCTCTTGCCCCTTTTCCCACAATTAGCTTGAGTCCCATCCTGGTGCACTCTGATAGTTTATGGCTTGGCATTTTTCTTCCTTCAACTATAAAGGCAACATTGATAAATTATAAAGACCTGAAGGAGCATTCAAGGGCCTTCTCACTCACTTTAATGTAGGGGGCACTAGTCAAGAGAGAAGAAATTATGTCTTTTTCAGCATTGATCCATATCAACTTCCTTTCAACCATAAATGTGAGCTTCTAGTGCAGTGGTAATGGAACTGCTGTTGCCTGATGGATCCAAGTCCTTTCCAATAAGCAGTTATAGGTAGGCATGATATCTATAACAAGAAATTCAACCTCATAGGTAGAAGGGTCAATAGTTAAGGGGATGTAATTCTTTCCCATCACTTCCCTTTTCATTCCATTGAAGGCTCGAACAACATTATGACAATTTTGCATGTGTGTACTATCCATGGGCAATTTCTTTAGAGTAACCAGAGGCGTCACATTCAGTGTAAAGCCATTGTCGATTAGTACCCTTGAAAACACGTGCCCTTTGCACCTGACGGTAATGTATAGAGTCTTGTGACTACCCATCATCCCTGAGGGGATCTCATCATCAGAAAATGAAATGAAATTGTTTTCTTGAATGTTGACTACCAATCTATCCAACTTATCTATAGGTTGTCACACCCCAATCTGGAGTTAGATTTCTTTCAGTTTAAATCTGGAATTTAAGTAGTAGTCAAATTAAAATTTTGGGTCCACTGAGAAAATTAAGGAGATTTAAGGACTTTAAGGGTAAATTGCCCTTCCTTGGTTTTAGGATGTTCTAAAGTCCAAATGAGGATTCATATTGTTTTAAGTGAATGTTCATTTTATTCTATTCTATTTTATGTTTAATAATCTGGAAAATGAAGAAACATGTTTGAAAGATATTTTTGGGATGACTTTGTTTTAACAGAGGAGTTGGAAGCAATCTGATTGACTTAAAAAAATTATTCTTCCCTATCTTGACCCAGAGCATGAACCACTGTGTTCATCGGGAATAATAGAGAAAACCAACACCGTAAATCAGTTTAATATCAAAGTAATAAACTGAAACTTGTAAACTATACCCAACCATCCTATCATCCTTAGATTAACGTTCCAGTGAAACCCCCATTAAGTCTAGCGACCGACGATAAAAGCGATAATCATAGTCACTGAGAAAATTAAGGAGATTTAAGGACTTTAAGGGTAAATTGCCCTTCCTTGGTTTTAGGATGTTCTAAAGTCCAAATGAGGATTCATATTGTTTTAAGTGAATGTTCATTTTATTCTATTCTATTTTATGTTTAATAATCTGGAAAATGAAGAAACATGTTTGAAAGCTATTTTTGGGATGACTTTGTTTTAACAGAGGAGTTGGAAGCAATCTGATTGACTTAAAAAAATTATTCTTCCCTATCTTGACCCAGAGCATGAACCACTGTGTTCATCGGGAATAATAGAGAAAACCAACACCGTAAATCAGTTTAATATCAAAGTAATAAACTGAAACTTGTAAACTATACCCAACCATCCTATCATCCTTAGATTAACGTTCCAGTGAAAACCCCATTAAGTCTAGCGACCGACGATAAAAGCGATAATCATAGTCACTCATATCCTTCACGTGGTTACCTGAAAAGTGTAAATATCAAGGTTAATATAAAGTGAAAGACATATGGGGTACATTTTTCATGTTTTGACGATCTAAACATTGGATGGTAGATTCGTGTGGTGGAAAGGTCATAACGATAGCAAGGAGCAACATAGCTCGATTTTAAAATCATCGGAAGGTCGTCAAATGCAAACTGACATGTTTTGTTTTAAGAAAATTGAATGTTTTTAGTCGATTTGTGACTATCCATGGGGTTTCTTGGTAATCGACGTTCAAATCCATGACGAGGAGACTATCACGGTTCGAATGATATTTTTTTGGGTGAGAATGGTCGTCCGTGACGGTGGCTAGCATGATGGTCACTGATGATCAGTGGTGGTCAGTGATCGACGAATCATAAGCATGTTTGTTATGTGAGAGCTTAAGGGAGAAGAAGATAGAAACAAAATAGAAAAAAAATAAGAAATGTGAATTGGTTCATAGAGCACGTGGGTTTTGAAAATGTTGATATGAAAAAGGGGCATATCATACCTTTAGTCCCCTATTTTTTGTAAGATTCTAACATTTTCATCTGGTTTTAGAATAATTTCAGCCAAGCTTCGATAGTTTAGATTAATTCTTTTTAGCCATGATTTTAGTAATTAAATATTCTAGAAGCACCATCAATTTTAAGTTTTACAATTTAGCTCCCCAAATTATTTTTTTAGATTCTATTAAGTTAATTTTTATGGTAAGGGGGAATTATATTGGATTTGAGTTTGTATATTTGATAGTCAGGGTTCTTAAGAGAAAAATTAGAAACTTGACTCTATACCTCCCGATCCATCTATTTGCGTAAGTTGTAATTAGTTGTTTGGTTCTATAATCCTTGTGAATATTCAGTTTAGTATATTACTCATATTGTAAGCATGTTATGTAATAACTTAGGTTCTCATACAGTAGAAGAACATAGTAAAGCTGGTGCTTGGTAGATATTCCGGATTGTTTCTTTTTGTGAGGTGTGTTCCTTTTGTGCCACACATTTGTTTTAAATATATGTTTGGAATATCATGTGCACGGGATTGTTTTATCTGATTTGCAATGTGTCTATATGTTTGACTTGATTTTGTAGGATTTATCTGATTTAATGTTTGATTTTTGATTTACTAAAGTAAACCCCATTATCTGATTTCTATTCTCTGGTTATTATTTTTACTGATAAATAAATATGTATGAACTCTGATTTCCTGCTACCACTAGTTATTGTCTGAAAAATATTTTTCTCTGGGGTACTCTGGGATTTAGTATGAAGTCTTTGTAGGCTCAGCTCGTTTAAACTGGTAATTCCTTATATAGGTTCAAACCGATCGAATTGGTAATTCCTTATGGACCTAAAGAGAGCCTTGGGTGGGCTCCTGGGCTCAATGGACCTAGTGGTAAGACCTTATTGACCCTAAGGTACTCCCTTAGGGTGGCACCTCTGTTATGTGTATTGGGTAAGTCCTTATGGGCCTGAGGGAACTCCCCTTAGGTTGTGTTGAATTATGTTTCGATATAACAAATTTAAGGCAAAATGTTTTTGGACTTGAATTGAATTTATTCAAAGTTTTAAAAAGGTTTCAAAAATAATTCAAAGTCCATTACATTCGGATTTGAGCAAAAATGCTAAAGGGTATCAAAGGGTATCCATACACTGATATACCAATACCCCTATGAGTGTATCCATAAACAGGTGTACCGATACACCCTACAATGTATCCATACACTCTGGCTACAACAACTAGTTTAATTTAAATTTAATGAAGGTGTATCGATACCCTATGAAGGGGCATGAATACCCTCTATTATGGGTAGCCTATTTTTACAGAAAATTATCCCCAAACGCCTCCAAAATATGCCCAACGTCTATATACAACTTCAAACTCATTTCAAGCTATAAATACAAGCTGAGGACATTTAAAGAAGTATGCGAACAAGTATCCAAGCAATCAAACACAAGAGAATAAGTTTTTCATTCTTATTTTCATTCTCTTATAAATATTGTTCTAGTGAGCTTAATTCTTGTAAACACCTACCTTTGAAAGGTTTTCTTATTTTATCCTTTTGTAAAGGGGAAAGGTTCTAGTTGATCCCGTGAAAAGCTAGGGAAATGTTATAGTTTAGCCCATGAAAAACTAGGGAGTTTGTAATGGTTATCTCTTTGTCTTGCAAAAAGAAAGAACAAATTAATGAAATTTTTTAGAAAATCCTTGGTGAGGAGTTAAGGTAGTGGATTTAGAATTGGTTGAGAAGTCGAACCACTATAAATTGCTGTGTAATTTTCTATCTTTCAATCTCCTTACTCCTTAAACACAAAAACTATTTCGACCCCTTTTTGTAAACAATTTCAGTTGTCGATTCGAGATTCCGCAGATCCCAACAATTGGTAACAAAGTTTAACTCGTTAGAAGGATTCACATCCTTGAGACGATCCTCGAAAAACTCTACTGATTCCCGATGCAACTGACAAAGAAATGGCTTCAACCTCCAGTGCTATCACTTTGAAGATATACCTATTATAGATTCACAACCAGTCAACAAGCCACCCTTCTTCAATGGAAAAAATTATGCTCATTGGAAGAATAAGATGATGTAATTTATTCGAGCCTATGATCTAGGAGCTTGGAACTCAATCACGAGGGGTTATTCCACTCCACCCGGTGAATACGACGATTGGAGTAATGAAGAGAAGAAAAAGTTCCAGCTTAATTCTAAGGCAATCCATATTCTCTTTTGTGCATTAGCTCTAAATTAATATGGAAGAATCTCATCTTGTTCCAGTGCCAAAGAGATTTGGGATAAGCCCCAAGTCACTCATGAAGGAACCGACGAAGTGAGGGAATCAAAGAAAAGTCTTCTCAACCATAGCTACGAGAACTTCAAGATGAAACCCGATGAAGACATCAAAGCTATGACAGATAGATTTTCCGTGATTGTCAATGTTCTCAGGGGATTTAGAGAAGTAATCCATAGTGAGAAGCATATAAAGAAGATGATCTACTCTCTTCCAAGTTCGTGGCAATCGAAGAAGACCGCCATTATCGAAGCTAGATACCTAAAGTCTTTCATTCTCGATGAGCTAATCAGTTCCCTTCTCACTCATGAGATGATGTTGAAGGAAGAGGAAGAATGTGAAAAGAACAAAAAGAAGAAAAACAAGGAGGTAGGCATTGCCTTCAAATCCGCCAATAAAAGCTATCAAGATTCAAGTGATGAGGTGGATGAAGATAATGATGAACAAGAAGATTAGATGGTCAAGCTCTTAAAAGAGTTAAAGAGATTCATGACTTCCAAGGTAGTAAAGAATGAATCAACCAAGAAGAAGAGTCCCCCGATGTGCTTCAATTGTCAAAGAAAGGGGCATGTCAATCATGAATGTCCTCTTCTAAAGAAAAAAGGGGTCAAACAAGAAGAAGGCATTTGTTGCATCTTGGAGTGATGAAGATGATTCCAATGATGAAGATGAAGAAGTCAACCTGTGCCTCATGGCCATTCAAGAAGAATTCGAGGCATGTTCTAACTCAAATGAATTTAATTAATTTACTTTTGATGAGTTACAAAATACTTATAATAGGTTGTATTTGGGATTTGAGACCATGAATTCTAAATATACGAAATTAATTTCAAAACTCAAAATTGAAAATAAATCGATTTTGAAAGCTATAGTTGATTTTGATAATCAAAATTAAATTTTGAAAAATGATTTAGATCTTTCAAAAATCAAAATAAATGATTTAGAAAAGAAAAATTTTGAGTTAGAAGTTAAGTTTGAAAGCTTAACAAAAGAAAAAGAATTAATTTATAAAAAGAACTTATTATATTTATAAATGAAAAAATGCTCACATTGTCATTTTCATGGTCATAAGGAACATGCTTGTCCTTTGAAGGAAGAAAAACGTTTTCAAATTAGGCAAGTATGGGTTCCAAAAAAAAATATGGGGCATTGAAACTAATGTCCAAGGATCCAAACCAATTTGGATACCAAAATCAAAATAAATGTATCTTGTAGGTGTGTGGGAGCAATGGTGATGAAAGTGAAGATATTCAAATACTATAGCCACACATGAAAAATGAATGGGTAATCTCTAAGCTTAATGATTTGTTTTTGATTAATTGGTTGTTTATTTAGATTTATACATGCATGAGTTTTGAACTTAAACGATTTTGTGTTAAATTTCTAGCTCATGTATGTTAAAAGGAAGTTATGATGAACATTTTAAAAATTTTAATGATTTTTCATAATTTTTAGTTCATCATAATGAATTTTGGTCAAAATTGATTTTCAATGCAATTGATATCTCTCTAACAATTGATATTAAATTTTCAAATACCTTGATTTTAAATGCAAATGATATCTCTCTAACAATTGATATCAATTTTTTTAAAAAAAATTGACCTAAATTTAAATGTTTATGCATGTGGTTTAAATGAAAATGATATCTCTCTAACAATTGATATCTAAAATTTTCAAATGCATAACATTTTTGGAAAACTTTATGCATATGCACTTAATTTCAATAATTGGTATTGAATAAAGTATTTTAGACTTGTATATATTGAATTTCATATGCTACTAACATGTTTATTATTCTTTGTTGAAATTCAATTTTGTTTAGGTGTAAAATTGTTAAAAGCTTAATTTTGTTTGGAATGCACATATTGAGGGGGAGCATTGATTTTTCAAATGATTTTTAATAATCAAATTTACCACTTACTCTCCAAAGTTATTTTCAACTTCAAAGATTGAATTATTTTTTATATAACAAAAAAGGGGAGAAGTTTGGTTTAAAAAATTCAATTTCTTAATGAAAAAGGGGGAGCTTAACATTTTCATATATTTTTCCAACAATTGGTAACTTTTTAACAATTGATATCCTTTTGTTAACAATTGGTATCAAAGGGGGAGATTGTTGAATTATGTTTCGATATAACAAATTTAAGGCAAAATGTTTTTGGACTTGAATTGAATTTATTCAAAGTTTTAAAAAGGTTTCAAAAATAATTCAAAGTCTATTAAATTCGGATATGAGCAAAAATGCTAAAGGGTATCTATATTCCCTGTAGTGTATCGATACACTGGTGTACCGTTACACCCTGCAGGTGTATCCATACACCTATGACTGCTCAAACACCGAATCCAAAAAGGGTACCAGTACCCCTATGAGTGTATCCATACACTGGTGTACCAATACACCCTACAGTGTATCAATACACTCTGGCTGCAACGACTAGTTTAATTTGAATTTAATGAAGATGTACTAATACCCTATGAAGGGGTACCGATACCCCCTGTTATGGGTAACCTATTTTTGCAAAAACATTATCCCCAAACTGCTCTAAAATATCCCCAACGGTTATATACGACTTGAAACTCTTTTCAAGCTATAAATACAAGCTGAGGACACTTGAAGAAGTATGAGAACAACTATCCAAGCAATCAAACACAAGAGAAGAAGTTTTTCATTCTTATTTTCATTCTCTCATGTGAATGTTGTTCTAGTGAGCTTAATTCTTGTAAAACCTACATTTGAGAGGTTTTCTTGTTTACATTTCCTTTCATTGTAAAAGGGAAAGGTTATAGTTGATCCCGTGAAAAGCTAGGGAAAGGTTCTAGTTTATTCCATGAAAAACTAGGGAGTTTGTAATGGTTATCTCTTTGTCCTGTAAAAAGAAAGAACAAATTAGTGAATTTGTTCGAAAATCCTTGGTGAGGAGCTAAGGTAGTGGATGTAGACTTGGTTGAGAAGTCGAATCACTAGAAATTATTGTGCAATTTTCTATCTTTCAATCTCCTTACTCCCTAAACACAAAAACCGTTCTGACCCCTCTTTACAAACCGTTTCGGTTGTCGATTCGAGCTTTCATAGATCCCAACAGGTAGAAACCTACGCTTCGGCTAGGGTAAGACCTTATGGACCCAAGGTGCTCCCTTAGGTTGGCACCTAGGCTCTTAGGGCTTAGGGTAAGTCCTTATGGATTCAGTTCTAAGGAATTACATATGATGTTCGATTGTAGGGTGATTTTGTATTTTTAAGCTATAAAAACTACTAACATTTTCACAATTTAGAATTGAAATGATTTTGGAAACTCTACCGACGTTTCATGACTTTATTGATGAGCTGATTTTGAAATCTAAACTGTATGTTTTTATTTTTGCACTGTTGGAACATATTGACCTCCCTAGCTCACTCCCCCAAACTTCTCTCTTTCATATATTTTGGATATGCATCTCGGACCTAGCACTTGGAAGATTGACACATTAGTACGTGATATTTTGTTGCAATGTATTTATATTCCGAGCCACATTTATTTTGGGTGACATGTTCCTATATTTTGAAAGTATTTACTTTACGGCTCATATTGTTTTTTGTTAATGATGTTAGATTTGCTTCGATACTAATTTTGAAATATTTTATTTTACCCAATTTTTACAACTTTAATTGACTATAACTAAACTTTTATGCTATTAATCATATTTTTAAAGATGTTTAATTATATTATGGATTTTAAATTATCCAAGAATGTTTTGGATTTTTTTTACTTTAATTCACTATATCTAGTTGTAACTCATAGGTCGGGTCTAGGGGGTTACATATTTTTCTATCAAAGCTTTCGGTTTTTAAAACATCGTACTGTAGATGAGTAAAACAAAATACGGATTTGGAATGTTTTATATAATCAGTTGCAAAGGCCATGTTATAAAGTTTTTGCGAGTTTAACTGTGTTTGGGACTCCAAGTGACAAATATAATATAAGGACTTATCTTTATATAGTGAGTTTCAAGATTCTCCGATATTAGTGTTAGACGTGGTCATCGACTTTCCTAAGGGTAAGATCAAGCCACTATATTCTCTGACTTGATAGATGATACGTACGTAGATCCTCTATCTCTGTTAGCATATTCTACTTCTCGAGTAACTATAACTTGATAGATTTGTCACCTGTCCTAGGTAGTGATGCGGCCACTTTGGTTAGTGGAAAGTTAGAACGCTTATTATCTCAAGCAAACTCTTTTGATATGTTAGTGAATCTTTGTGATTATCTAAATAACCCTATTTTCTTTGTTAATTGATATTCATTATTGAAAATGTCTACGAGATCCTTCGTTTATTAAGTTAGTCGTGTTAATACAGTCACTACTACAAGTGCTTGAATTAATCATTGGATTATTAGATTGACAAAGTGTGGTACCGATCTGAAATTAGGAATCAAGAAGGTTATTTTAGAGGTTATGATGATAAGAGAGTTGTGGTATTAGAGTAATGTTGTGAATTTCGATTAAATGATGTGTCGGGTTAAAGTGGACTTGAAGATGATCAAGTAAGGACATGGAGTTTTTTTTATGTTCTGGATAATAAGTCTCAAACCTCATAATTGAGGGGTTTATAATATTACGAGAACATGAATTTTTATGCCTAAGTTGAGATGATATTGTTATGATTCTTCCATTCATGATGTGTTAATTCGGGATATTGAATGAAGATTTAAACTGTTGTACCAAGAGAAGTCTATTTAAATTCTGGAATATGATTAGAGAGTTTTGCAAATTAAATGACTTCAACGGCTAAGGTTAAGTGAAGGGATCACAATATGACGAAAGCTACTAGAGAGACTACGGATTAGATAAATGCTTCTTTTTTGCATCTCTCTAATTTAGGTGCATTTCGAGGATGAAACTCTTATAGGGGAGGAGAGTTGTGACACCCCAATTCGGGGTTAGATTTCTTTCAGTTTAAATATGGAATTCAAGTAATAGTCAAGTTAAAATTTTAGGTCCACTAAGACATTTAAGGACTTTAGGGGTAAATTTCCCTTCCTTGGTTTTATGATAGTCTAGAGTTCACATGAGGATTCATATTGTTTTAAGTAAATGGTCATTTTATGCTATTTTATTTTATGTTTAATAATATGGAAAATGGAGAACCACATGTTTGAAAGATATTTTTTGGGATGGCATGGTTTTAACTAGAGGAGTTGGAAGCAAAGTGACTAACTTAAAAAAAAATTCCTTCCCTATCTTAACCCAGAGCATGAACCAGTTGCCTCATCGAGAATAATAAAGAAAACCAACACCATAAATCAGTTTATAACTGAAACTCGTAAACTCGGCCCAACCACCCTATCGTCCTTCGATTAACATTAAACTGAAAACCCCACTAAGCCGAGTGAACAACAACAGAAGCGGCAATCATAGCCAATCATATCATTCACGTGGTTACCTAAAAAAGTGTAAATATCAAGGTTAAGGTAAAATGAAAGATCGACAAGTACATTTTTTGTGTTCTGATGATCTAGACATTGGATGGTAGATTCGTGTGTTGTAAAGGTCAGAACGACAACAAGAAACAACATAGCTCTATTTCAAAATCATCAGAAGGTCGTCAGGTGCAAACTGACATGTTTTGTTTTAAAAAAATTGAACAATTTTAGGTAGATTTACGACTATCCATGGGGTTTCTCGATAATCGACGGTCAAATCCATGACAACGGTTCAAAAGGTGTTTTTTGGGTGATGATGGTCGTCGGTGATGGTGGCTGGCATGATGGTCACCGATGATCAGCTGTGGTCGGTGATCGACCGAATGAGAAGCATGCTTGTTATGTGAGAGCTTACGGGAGAAGGGGATAGAAACAAAATGGAAAAAATAAGAAATGTAAATTGGTTCATATAGCACGTTGGTTTTGAAAATGTTGATATGAAAAAAGGGAAAATCATACCTTCAGTCCTCTAATTTTGGTAATATTCTAACTTTGTCATCTGGTTTTAGCATAATTTCATCCAAGCTTTGATAGTTTAGATTAGTTCGTTTTAGCCCTGATTTAGTAATTAAATATTCTAGTAGCAGCATCAATTTTTAGTTTAACATTTGGCTCCTCAAATAATTTTTAGATTATAATAAGTTAATTTTATGGCGAGGGGAAATTATATTGGATTCGAGTTCATATATTTGATGGCCAGGGTTTTTAAGAGAAAAACTAGAAACTCTACTTTGTGCCTCTCGATCCATCCATTTGCATAAACCGTAATTGTCGTATAGTTCCATAATGCTTATGAATATTCAGTTTAGTATATTACTCAGATTATAACCCTATTTTGTAATGACTTATGTTATTGTATAGTTGAAGATCGTAGTAAAGTTGGTGCTCAGTAAATATTCCATACTGTTTCTTTTTGTGAGGTGTGTTCCTTGTGTGCCACACATCTGTTTTAGATATATGTTTGAAATATCATGTGCACATGATTGCTTTATCTTATTTGCAATGTGTCTATCTATTTTATTTGATTTCGTAGAATTTATGCAATTTAAAGTTTGATTTCTGATTTACTAAAGTAAGTTTGATTGTCTGATTCCTGTTCTTTGGTTATTATTTTTACTAATAAATAAATATGTCTGAACTGTGATTTCCTGCTACCACTGATTTCTTTCTAAAAAATTTTTTTCTCTGGGGTACTCTGGAATTTAACATAAAGTCTCTACAGGTTCAGCTCGGTCAAACTGGTAATTCCTTATATAGGTTCAGACCGATTGAACTGCTAATTCCTTATAGACCTAAGGCGAGCCTTGGGTGGGATCCTGGGACCAATGGGCTAGTGGTAAGATCTTATAGACCCTAAGGTACCCCTTTAGGGTGGCATCTCTTCTATGTGCTTTGGGTAAGTCCCTATGGGCCTGAGGGCATTCCCCTCAAGTGAGCACCTACGCTTCGGCTAGGGTAAGACATTAGATACCCAAGGTGCTCCCTTAGGTTGGAACCTACGCCCATCAAGCCTAGGGCAAGTTCTTATGGATACAATTCTAGGGAACTGCATATGGTGTTCGGTTGAAGGGCGATTCTGTATTTTTAAGATAAAAACACTACTGACATTTTCACAATTTTGAACTGAACTGATTTTGAAAACTCTATCGACGTTTCATGACTTTATTAATGAACTGATTTTGAAATCTAAATTGTATGTTTTACTTCAGCACTGTTGGAACACACTGAGCTCCCTAGCTCACTCCACTAAACTTATCTCTTTCAGATATTTTTGATAGGTATCCCGGACCTGGCACTTGGAAGACCGACACATTAGTAAAGTGATATTTTGTCTTAATGATCTTCCGAGATGTATTTATTTTGGGTGACATGTACCTATATTTTGAAAGTATTTACTTTATGACTCATATTGTTTTTGTTATTGATGTTACATTTACTTCGATACTAATTTTGAAATATTTTATTTTACCAGTTTTTACAACTTTAATTGACTGGATATAAAATTTAATTCTATTAATCATATTTTTTTAAAGATTTTTAATTATAATATGAATTTCAGGTTATCGAAGAATATTTTGGAAAAAAATACTGTTATTCACTAGATATGGTTGAAACACATAGGTCGGATTTAGTGGATTACATATTTTGGTATCAGAGCTTTTGGTTTTTAAAACCTCAGACTATGGATGAGTAAAATAAAATACAGATTTGGAATGTTTTATAAAATCAGTTACAAATGTCATGTCATCTAATTTTTGCGAGTTTAATTATGTACGAGACTCCAAGTGCCAAATATAATCTAAAGTCTTTATCTCTATATAGCGAGTTTCGAGATTCTCTGATATTAGTGTTAGACGTGGTTGTCAACTTTCCTGATGGCAAGGTCGAGCCACTAGATTCTCAGACTTGATAGATGATACGTACGTAGATCCATTATCTCTATTAGCATATTATACTTCTCGAGTAATTGTAACTTTAATAGATCTGTCACCTGTCCTAGGTAGTGATACGAACATTTTGGTTAGTGGAAAGTTAGAATGCTTCTTATCTCAAGAAAACTCTTTTGATTTTTCAATGAATCTTTTGTCTTATCTAAATAATCATATTTTCTATGCTAATTGATATTCTTTATTGAAAACGTCTTTGAGATCATATGTTTATTAAGTTAGTTGTGTTAATACAATCATTATTACAAGTGTTCGAATTGATCATTGGATTATTAGATTGACAAATTGTGTTTTCGATCTGAAATTTTGAATCAGGAAGGTTATTTTAGAGGTTGTGAGTATAAGAGAGTTGTGGTATTAGATTAATGTTGTGAATTTCGATTAAATGATGTGTCGGGTTAAGTGGACTTGAAGATGATTAAGGATCTGGAGTATTTTTTATGTTCTGGATAATAAGTCTCAGACCTTCTAATTGAGGGGTTTATAATCTTACGAGAACATGCATTTGTGTGCCTAAGTTGAGATGATATTGCTATGATTCTTCCATTCATGTTGTGTTATTTTGGGATATTGAATGAAGATATGAATTGTTGTACCAAGAGAAGTCTGTTCAAATTCTGGTATATGATTAGAGAGTTTGGAGAATTAAATGATTTCAACGGCTAAGTTTCAGTGAAGGGATCATAATCTGATAAAAGGTACTAGAGATACTATGGATTAGATAAAAAACTTATATTTTTTCTTTGCATCTGTCTGATTTAGGTGAATTTCGAGGACAAAATTCTTATAGGAGAGGAGAATTATCACACCCTAATCTGGGGTTAGATTTCTTTCAATTAAAATATGGAATTTAAGTAGTAGTCAAATCAAAATTTTAGGTCCACTAAGAAAATTAAGGAGATTTAAGGACTTTAAAGGTAAGTTGCCCTTCCTTGGTTTAGGTTGTTCTAGAATTCACATGAGGAGTCATATTGTTATGAGTGAATGGTCATTTTATTTTATGTTTAATAATCTAGAAAATGCAGAACCACTTGTTTGAAATATATTTTTTTGGGATGGCTTGGTTTTAATCAGAGGAGTTGGAAGCAATCTGATTGACTTAAAGAAAATTATTCTTTCTCTATCTTGACCCACAACATGAACCAGTGGGTTTACCGAGAATAATAGAGCAATCCAACAACATAAAACAGTTTAATATCAAAGAAATAAACTTAAATTCGTAAACTTAACCCAACCACCCTATAGTACTTGCATTAACGTTCCAGTGAAAACCCCACTAAGCCGAGTGACCGACGATAAAATCAACAATCATAGCCACTCATATCCTTTATGTTGTTACCTGAAAAAGTGTAAATGTCAAGGTTAAGGTAAAATGAAAGACTAACAGGGTACATTTATCGTGTTCTGACTATCTAGACATTGGATTGAAGATTCGTGTGGTGGAAAGTTTAGAATGACAGCAAAGAACAATATAGCTTGATTTTAAAATCATCAAAAGATCGTCAAATGCAAAATGACATGTTTTGTTTTAAGAAAATTGAATGATTTTTGGTAGATTTACGAATATCCATGGGGATTCTTGATATCGAAGGTCAAATCCATGACGATGAGACCATCATAGTTCGAACGGTGTCTTTTTCGGTGAGGTTGATCGTTGGTGACGGTGGCCATCATGATGATCACCAGTGGTCAGTGATCGGCCGAGTGAGAAGCCTTCTTATTATGTGAGAGCTTAAGGGAGAAGGGGATAGAAACAAAATGGAAAAAAGAATGTGGTAAGCTGGTGGTCGGTAGATATCAGGACTGTTTCTTTTTGCGATGTGTGTTCCTTGTGTTCCATGCATCTGTTTTAAATATATGTTTGAAATATCATGTGCACATGATTTTTTTTATCTTATTTGCAATGTGTCTATCTGTTTGACTTGATTTCGTAGAATTTATCAGATTTAAAGTCTGATTTCTGATTTACTAAAGTAAGCCTGATTGTCTGATTCCTGTTCTATGGTAATTATTTTTACTGATAAATAAATATGTCTGAACTGTGATTTCCTGCTACCACTGGTTTCTTTCTGAAAAATATTTTTCTCTGGGGTACTCTAGAATTTAGTATGAAGTCTCTGCAGGTTCAGCTCAGTCAAACTGGTAATTCCTTATATAGGTTCAGACCGAATCGAAGTAGTAATTTCTAATAGACCTAAGACGAGCTTTGGGATGGCTCCTAGGCCCAATGGGCCTAGTGGTAAGACCTTATGGACCCTAAGGTATCCCTTTAGGGTGGCACCTCTGCTATGTGCATTGGGTAAGTCCTTATGGGCCTGAGGGCACTCCCATTAGATGGGCACCATGTTTCGGCTAGGGTAAGACCTTATGGACCCAAGGTGCTCCCTTAGCTTGGCACCTACGCCCTTCAAGGCCTAAGATAAGCCCTTGTGGATGCAATTTTGGAAACTGCATATAGTGTTCGGTTGGAGGACAATTTTGTATTTTTAAGCTGAAAACACTACTGACCTTTTCACAATTTTGAACTGAACTGATTTTTGAAACTCTACCGATGTTTCATGACTTTATTGATGAAATGATTTTGAAATCTAAACTGTATGTTTTATTTTCGCCCTGTTGGAAGACTCTGAGCTCCCTAGCTAACTCTCCTAAACTTATCTCTTTCAGATATTTTGGATAGGCATCCTAGACCTGACACTTGGAAGATCGACACATTAGTACAATGATATTTTGTTGTATTGTATTTATCTTTCGAGTTACATTTATTTTGGGTGACGTGTGCCTATATTTTGAAAGTATTTACTTTGCGACTCATGTTGTTTTTGTTACTGATGTGAGATTTGCTTCAATACTGACTTTGAAATATTTTATTTTACCCAGTTTTTATGACTGTGCCTATATTTTATTCAAGGAATTACTAGTAGTCACCCCTTGAGCACAATCGCGGGAGATGTACTATTAATTCCTTAATAAGTGAACAGTGCCTTAGATTTGTAAAAACAATGTAATCAAACAAAATTTTATTTGTCTTAATTAAACTAAAAGTAAATTAAGGTATTTCCTAACTTAAAGTGTCAAATTATGAAAATTAAGGATCCTAGAAGCTCAAATTTAAAATGAAAGTTCTAGTATTAATACTTAATGCTATATATTAAAATGAATTAAATATTCACGTATTAGAAATTTTCTTTTTATAATTTTAAAATGATCAAATATTTCCCTTAGTCAATTTATTTCGATTTGAGTTAAATGATGCTTATGAGGATACGTACATATCATGTAAAAAATGTCATACGATTTGTAAATTAATCACTTTGTACATATGTAAACATATCAATATGCAAAATAATATAACAACTAATTAAAAAACATAATTATGGGTAACACATGTATCAAAACATTTAATGATTATATACTAAACATATATATAATAAGATTGTATATATAATATTAAATACAAAGCCATTTTAACACACAAAATTATTATATTACACGTGATAACATTTAATGATTCCATATTAAAGATATATATAATAAGATTGTATATATAATATTAAATGTAAAGCCACTTTTGCACACATATAATTATTATATTACACATGATTAAAAAGCATAAGACATATAGTAACACATGTATGCATTACATAAAAAAAATAAGCATAATATAATGAATTTAAAATGAAACAAACAGTGGTCATAAAAATATAAAATGCAAATTTAAACTAAACATGGGACAACCACGAAACAAACAAAATTAAAAAGCCCCAAATCAAGGATCAAATTGCATAAAACTGTAAATTTGGATGGCCCCTAAAATGAGTAGCCCATACGTGAATAGTAAAGCTGCCCTAGACCTAAACACTGTCATTTTAATTGATCCTATATGCAAATTAGGTAATAAAAAAAACCTAATTTCATTTGCTACCTAACATCTCCTCTGCTCCGTTCTCTATCAATCCAACTTCCTCTCTTCTTCTCAAACCTTCTATTCGACTTCTCTCCATTTTGTTCAACCCTCATGAACGACACTGCCTATCACCAAAGCCTTCATCGTTGCCGGTTGGCCACCTCCATCTCTGACGACAAACCAACAAAAGGTAAACTCGAATACCTCTTGCCCTATTTTACTTTCGTTGTTTAACCAACTACCCTTCACACACAAAACTACTAGAAATCAAAGAAAAAAAATACCTTTAAAGCTATGGTTTTCTATGGAACGATATGAAAAAAACAATTTTGTAGAAATCCTTTTTTTTGTATTGATTTCGAAAGAAAAAGGATCCTCTGTTACATTTGTTTTTCTTTCCAAATAAAGGATTCCCAATGCGTTACTGTTTTTTTTTTTGGTCGAGAGCCCTCTTTTTTTCTGCTTGCTTTATAATTTTCTGTTCTCCTCCGTTCCTCGTAATAATTTCTGGTTTTCACGGAAAATTCCCTCCTTTCGTTAACTGCCCCCCAATTTTTTATCTCCATTTTCTTCACCAAATTCCTTTGTCGTTGCATGATAATTTCTTTCTTTTTGGCGAGACTTTGATTGGAGTAGGTGAATATTTGGGCGTATGCAATGACGTTTTCTGAAGATTTAGGTGCTTCACGTGATGGTGCTGCAAGGGTGTGGTACTTGGGCTTCAAGCTGGGTCATGTAATTGGGTTGATGTTGAGCTTTGTAATGGGCTCTGGAATTTATTTGTATTTGGCCTGCATGTAAAATACAATAATAATAATAATAATAATAATAATAATAATAATAATAATAATAATATTAAAAGACGAGACGAAAAAATGAGTGTCGACAGCTGCCCCTCTTTGCGCATTCTTGTGTCAACAAGAATAGGGCAAAGATGAAAAGACAATGCGTTTTTTTCGTCTGGTCAACTTCATGGTTTGAAATATGATGAGGGATCTATTCCGCTGTCACTCAGGGAATATCAGATCTGGAGATGTTGATTCATTGAATCAGAGTAGACTTGTTCCACTGTCACTCAGGGAATATCAAATCTTGAAAGAGAGAGATCTGTTCCGCTTCCTCTGAGGGAATATTAGATATGGGAGAGTTGATCCATTGAATCGGGCAGATTTGTTCCGCTGTCACTCAGGGAATATCAAATCTTGAAAGAAAGAGAGATCTGTTCCGCTTCCTTTGAGGGAATATCAGATCTGGGAGAGTTGATCCATTGAATCGGGGCAGATTTGTTCTGTTGTCACTCAGGGAATATCAAATCTTGAAAGAAAGAGATTTGTTCCGCTTCCTCTGAGGGAATATCAGATATGGGAGAGTTGATCCATTGAATCGGGGTAGATTTGTTCCGCTGTCACTCAGGGAATATCAAATCTTGAAAAAGAGGAATTTGTTTCGCTTCTTCTGATGGAATATCAGATCTGGGAATGTTGATCCATTGAATCAGGGTAGACTTGTTCCGCTATCACTTAAGGAATATCAAATCTTGAAAGAGATGGATCTATTCCGCTTCCTCTGAGGGAATATCAGATCTGGGAAAGTGATCCATTGAATCAGGGTAGACTTATTCCATTGTCACTCAGGGAATATCAAATCTTGAAAGAGAGGGATTTGTTCTGCTTCCTCTAAGGGAATATCAGATCTGGGAAAGTTGATCCATTGAATCAGGGTAGACTTGTTCCGCTATCACTCAGGGAATATCGAATCTTGAAAGAGATGGATCTGTTCCGCTTCTTCTGAGGGAATATCAGATCTGGGAAAGTTGATTCATTGAATCATGGTAGACTTGTTCCACTTTCACTCAGGGAATATCAAATCTTGAAAGAGAGGGATCTGTTCCACTTCCTCTGAGGGAATATCAGATCTGGGGAAGTTGATCCATTGAATCAGGGTAGACTTGTTCCACTCTCACTCAGGGAATATCAAATCTTGAAAAAAATGATATGTTCCACTTCTTCTGAAGGGAATATCATATAGATGGATTTGCTTCACTATTATTCCGTGAAGGTTTAAAATGGCCCGGAGGACTTAATCGTCATGCTCGGAAGGCTTACTGATGGATTTGCTTCACTACACTTCGGTGAAAGATTAAGATGACCCAAAGGATTTAAGCATCATGCTCGAAAGACTTACAGATGGATTTGATCATTATGCTCGGAAGACTTACTGATAGATTTGATCATCATGCTCGGAAGACTTACTGATTGATTTGATCATCATGCTCGGAAGACTTACTGATGGTTTTGATCATCATGCTCGGAAGACTTACTGATGGATTTGATCATCATGCTCGGAAGACTTATTGATGGATTTGATCATCATGCTCGTAAGACTTAATGATGGATTTGATCATCATGCTCGGAAGACTTACTGATGACCCGAAGGATTTAATTTTGAAAATAGTTTACTAGGTAAGAAACATTTCTTACTTTTCAAAAATTTCAATTTTAAATTTAAATGAGAAACCTTTTTCATTTGAAAACATCCTGCCCGAAGGTCTTATGGATGACCCGAAGGATTTATAAATTTTGGAAATATTTTACTAGGTAAGAAACCTTTCTTACTTTTCAAAAATTTCAATTTTCAAATTTGAATGAGAAACCTTTCTCATTTTTTCACTTATAAAACGGCTTAATGGTTGGGCAACATGCCCCACTATAAAACAATGTTTCCTCTGTGGATTAGACCCATCATGTTCTTCGGGTTTTGCCTCTTTAAATATGATAACCTGTATTTGAGGTTTGAATTCTAACTTCCATTTGTTGGGATTTGGATATCATGAATCTTTTTTCTTGGAAGATCTATAAAAATCAAATATTTATGTGTGAAATACAAATGCAATGCAATGAATTTTTTATGCAAATGATGTTCTCATGCATGCATAAATGCTGATTCAGTTTTCCTTTGACTCCAAGGTGGGGAACCAGGCATTCTTCTTCTTGATCATTATTCTCTAGGGTTTACACAGATATCGATATAGTAGCTTGCAACTTCTGAAGATCTGCCCAACCATCTTATGGTCTTTGTTTTCAGTCTTCATTTCGGAGGAAGTGTTTTATCTCTCAACTTCTTTCCATGGTCAGAAATGGGACTTTGTTGCCCATTTTTGGAGACTATGTATATGAATATGCCAAACTCTGCAAAGATCAATGGGATAGCATCGTCTATTCTGATTGGACTCATGTCACAAGGAGGATTTATCCAAAATTTTCATGTCACCGTATTTAATCAGATATCAAATAAGACTTGTTTACATCATAACATGTCGAAAGGTCTAATAACATCCTATCATTCAACCTCAGTTAGTTCCATTAGTCTATTGATGTTAAAAGTCTATCACCTCTTTTGTGGAAAGAAATCTTCATCGTTTCCCCTTTTTAACCTTAGGGTTGTAGAAAACAACATCCACCTTGGGTAATGCAACATTGGTTCAACATCATATTTATTGGTTCGTGAAACATTTGTCAACACATTCATCCTTCCTGTGGCTTCTGCCCATATCTTTCAACAAGATAAGCTCTTTGCATAGCGTTCAGTGTTTTTGTGTGGTATTACAAGGATACCAAAACTCACTGGAAATTAAAAGTGGGATGTTTTGGCTCGCCAACATTAATGCATATGAAATCACAAGAGTAAAGCAACTGATGATGGACAAAATGATCATATACAGTAAACTCCACTGTCACTGTTTCACCATTTTCATTCTTCATACATTTCTATCCCATTGGAACTATTTGTTCAGTTCAATGATCTTTCCATGGGCTTCCCAAACTACCTCACTTTAATACTTCTAGCTGAAACAGGCCTTCACTAGTGCCCCAACATTATCTTACACTGGTACGGGCCTTCAAAATACCCCAACACCTCAAATTGTAAGGCTCATTCTCAATGCCTTCTTGGTCTGAATCTTGTCATCTTAACATGATTTGGGTTTCTGGTCATTCCCCAAAGTGGGTACTCATGGCTTCCTTTGTGCCCAACATATCTTAATCTTGAATGGTCTCAACCTGGTGTCACTGAACAAGAGTGTTGTCAAATAGCTTGAGGGTTTTTCTTCATGCTGCCAGGGACACATAAGTAGCAGTCAACCCTTCTAACATAATGTCTTGCATTTTGTTATGAGCTGGGATATGCATGCCCTTCTCTTCAAATAAAGTGATCATCTTATTCTTGACTGATCACACTCTTGCATTTTTGCTATGCACTAGGATATATGCCCCTCTCTCATAGGGTGATCATCTTCTTGATAGATTGCTGACAATGTTACAAAGGGCTGTTACAAGCTTGGGGAATGTTTCATTACTCTGGCATCACCTATTCTTTTTCTCCAAGAAACAGCTTATAAGATCTCCATCACTCAAGAAATCAACTTGTTTTTTTTTTTTTGCCCCGATCCAAATATCTCAGAGAGACGTCTTTGATGAGGATCAAATGGTTATGAATTTAGTTCACAGATCATTCCAGATCATTCCTTGGCATACACTCTTTAACAAATGAACACGAGTGTCAAAGATTTTGGACTACTTAGGATTTCTTGCACTTTAAAAGATCGATTTAAAGTAATACTAAGAAATCTTTTGTTTTCTTTAGAACTATGTTAACCTACTTATAAGACACTTATAAATGCACACAGTTGGGGTTTGAAATGATGAAATTGGAATTTTACAAAATCATAGCAATCATAATAAAAATCAAGAAATAAATTCAAATGCCTCAAGCATCACCAACATGAATGTTCCTGAACCAATCAACTTGATACAATTTGAGGTAAGCTTATGTCTAGAAGAACGCAAATGTTGCCAAAATAGCTTCTTTCAAAACATCAGACTCTTGTGGGTGTTTTACTTGCATGGTGCCTATCAAACTGTATTCGAGTTACCCTTTCAACCTTTCACCTCAATTCCTTCTTTTAGCTTTACAACGATCTTGGTGGATTCTCGTATTGAGCCCCTTTTCAATCTTCCTTATTCTTTTTTTATTCTTTTTTTTCTTTTTTTTTTCTTTTTTTTTGCGAAGTACTTCTTGACTGCGTCAGCATTCACAGGGTTAGGTAATTCTGGTTCATCCATCTCAGTGAGTATCAAAGCTCCTCCAGAAAAGGTCTTCTTTACCATATAAGGTCCTTCCCAATTTGACGTCCATTTTCTTCGAAAGTCTTTCTGAATTGACAAAATCTTTCTTAGCACCAGATCTCCATCCTGAAACTCTCATGGGCGAACCTTTTTGCTATGTTCCCTCATCATACGTTTTAATACATTTTCCCATGGCAGATAGCTTTCAATCTTTTCTCTTCAACCAGATTCAACTGGTCATACCTAGTTTGCACCCATTCTGCTTCATCTTGTTTAACCTCTGATAGCACCCGTAGTGACAGAATCTCAACCTCGATGGGTAACACAGCCTCCATCCCATAAGCTAAAGAAAACAGAGTTGCCCCAATGGACTTCCTCACTGAAGTTCGATACGCAAACAGAGCGAATGGTAGCTTTTCATGCCAGTCTCTATAAGTCTCAGTCATTTTTTGTATGAGCCTCTTGATGTTCTTATTGACTGCCTCTACCACTCCATTCATCCTTGGGCGGTAAGTGGTGGAATTACGATGTTTAATCTGGAACTGTTTACATACTGATTATATCATCTTATTGTTTAAATTCAAGGCATTGTCGGTGATAATCCTTTCTGGTAGCCCATACGAAAGATAATTTCTCTCTTCAAGAACTTGCAAACCGTTGACTGAGTGGCATTTGCATAGGAGGCCGCTTCTACCCACTTAGTGAAGTAGTCTATTGCCACAAATATGAAACGATGACCATTAGAAGCTTTGGGTGAAATTTGCCTAATGATATCCATGCCCCACATAGAGAATGACCATGGAGCAGTCATTACGTGCAACAGATGAGGAGGGGTGTGGAGCTTATCTCCATAAATCTGGCAATTGTGACATTTTTTGGAGAAATTGATATAATCGGTTTTTAGGGTTGACCAATAATATCCAAATCTTATTATTTGTTTAGCCATTGCATGTCCAATAGCATGGGTACCGCATACTTCTTCATGCACTCCTTCAATGATCATGATGACTTCTTTGGCATCCACATATCGCAACAAGACCTGATCATGACTTTTCTTGTACAATATCTCACCATCAAGCATGTATCCTGCGACCATTCTTCGAAATTTTCTTTTGTCGTTCTCAGTGGCATGCTCAGGGTAGCATTGATATTTAATGTATTGTAGGATGTCGTAATACCAGGGATTTCCATCATTTTCCTCTTTTATGCTATAGCAATGGGCTGGATACCCGTAAGCTTGCATCTTAATAGACATCATGCTTGAATATTCATTGACTTTGACGGCTGCTGCCAAGGTGGCCAGAGCATCCGCCAAGTGATAGAAAAAATGCCCCAATCCCGTGCCCCAAGGCATTCGAGGCACCATCGAAATTCATCTTCCACTGTTCATTAGTAGAGGAAACTGACTCATCTGTTGAAACAACCATTAAATCTTCGTCTAGAAAATTGAAGTTCAGTGGTTCATACTTTTCAGAAGCCCTACTTGCAATGAAATCAGCCACAACACTTCCTTTAGCTGCTTTTTGACTTACATATTAGGTCAAACAATATTTTCAGTCACCGGTTTGTCTGTCAGAGTTGGTGACTCCATCAATCACTTTAGGGGAACAAATTTGGATATTCACCTAGTAAAAAGGAAACATGTATTGTTTGTATCTTCGACCAACTTATGACTTCTGGATCAACGATTATCGGGTCTCGTAATTGGTGAGCTTCGTGCCCCTAGTACTGGACGAGTCTCCCATTTTATGGGCTTGTTATGTTCCCCCCACCACTCATCTTAATGGACTTTTGAAGGTTGTTAAATAGAGGATTAACAAACTATCAAGAACTTGTGTACTACCACCTCTATATCCAATCCTGTTACGCTTGATAAAACTAGGAAAAGATGATCTTGACGAAGTATTGCAAATCTTTAACTGTATTTTTTTTTTGTTCTCAGATTCGGAATCTCAACTTCTTGTCTGCTAGATAAGACCTGATTACTTTGTTTTTCCATCAGCATCAATAATTCGTTAGAAACCTCATATTCTGCCTTATTTTTACACTCATAGGTTTCTTCTAAACACAAACTGCTCGAATTTTATCTCATGATTAGAATCCAGAAACATTCATGTTATTAACGATTGAGACACCTGCCAAGAAAATTTGGAATGAATATATACATTTTAAAAAAAGTAATAAATGTTTGTATGGGATGGACAAAAGAATACTAATAATAATAGAAGTGTCAAAAATGATAAAGAATGTAAATAATGAGAATGTATAAAATGATTTCCCTTTGAAAAATAAATGAAAACATATTTAATTGTCGAAAAGTACAATTAACATAGCATCCCTCACAAAAAATTCCTTAATGCTCGTGGGCAAAAAGCATAAGGGTTAATTCCGAATATTACTTTAAACTTCACCCAAAAGCTACAAGAAGATCCTTCGTAGTCCAATTGTTTGATGGAAAACAAGGCCAGATACCAATCACAAATTTCATTATCGTCGTCTTTAACATTCCCAAACTGGAAAGTATTCTTCGTATTCTCTGAAAGACTACCCTCTCCTTTTAGGTTGGCATTTCTCCCGCATTTACGCTCGGGGGCAAATGCTATCGATCTCGATAAACGAATACCCTTTTCAACGCTTGTGGGGGTGTTAATCCTTCCCCACGCGTAACCGACTATCGAACCTGATTTCTGGATTTTCGCAGACCTCCAAACTCGATATTTTGATAAAAATAAAATGTTTTATTAAAATCATCCGATTTTTATGGTGTTCCAATCTCACCTCAAATGATTGGTGGTGACTCTTCACCTTTTAAAACAATTTTCAAAGAGAAAACCCCCGAGTCGGTATCGATCTTTTCCCTCCGGGCGAGAAACGGTTACGACACTCTTCATTCTTTTTGTCTCTCTTGATGGTTATAGTAGTCACATTGATGTTTAAACTTTGCTATTCATATAGCCTTACGGGCTTGTTTGCTTAGTTTTCAAAAGCGCACCTAAGTGTGCTTAAAGCACAAAGTACAGGTGGGTGTGGAGAAAAATACATTTGAAGAGATAGGCGTAGTGCAAAACTAAAAGCCTTTCCAAGCACGCACTTTGGATGTTTTTTTATACAAGCGCAAGGTGCCTAGGTTCCAGAGACCCTTTGCACCTCGATGCGCCTAGGCTCTCAATTGACACCTCCTTTTTTCCTTAGGTTGTGGGTTCAATACTCATTAGGAGCAAAATTCTCCTTCCCCTCCTCTAAGTAAGATTTTTTCAAAAATAAAATAAAATAATGAAACATTAAATTAAATAATTTATTTAACAAGTTTTATTTAGTATAAAAGTTAATTTTTGTAATAATTTAGAGTTATGTGAATTTCAAATTGATTATAAAATTAATTGTATCATTTAAAAATAAATAAAAATAATTATTAGAAATATTAAAAATAATTATATATAAATCAATATATGATAGTTTTTGGTGAAAGGGGCAGAGAACGAGACATTTAACTAGGAATGAGATTTTTATCGAAGGGTAAATATCTTTCACTATTCTTTTATTTAGTTGTATAGAGTAGTTATTTTTCCATGTGACGACCATATGACTGACCTATATCCATCTATCCTTATCAAAATTAGGATAACCGTAACTTTTTTATTGAAATACATTGGAAACTAGATCCTTGTGAATTGTAGAAATATAACTTCACTTCTACGGATCAGACAAGCAGTGATGAAAGAACAAAGCATGAAGAGGGGGTTAAGTGCTTTAGGAATGAACCAATGGGTTAATTGGTGTGAATATTCTCTAGAATTGAGAATAAAAATTATGCCTTCCCTATGAAAGACATGCACGTTCGCATTGTGCCTAGGCTCTAGAGACCTTTTACACCTCAATACGCCTAGTGCCTTTTAAAATTAAGCTTGTTCGTGGCCTTTGGTGAGCTTAATTTCTCACAAGAAAAATTTTCAAGTTTATTTAAGTGTCCAAACAACTGATGAGTGTCTAAGGCCACGCGTTTCGCTAGACCAAAACTCTATGGGTGTGATAAGTGGTATCAAAACGAGTTAATTGGACTTGCAACCAAGCTAACTTGCAGCTGCAACTGAGCTTGGTGAGTACTTGCATTCAAGCTAGTTGTGGTGACAAGCTAGTTATAGAGAGCCATGGTGGGAAACTAAGGTAGACAAGAATGAAGAACGTCACATCATCAATGGAGAAGAGGGTTGCTAAACTTGAGAAATCCAAAGTGGAGGCCAAAGAGACCCAAGGTGTTATGAAGTCACGTTTAACAAGTTAAAGTCCATATAAGACCAGTTCAGGGACAAAACACAAAGTGTTCTCGACGAGTCATATGAGATGACAGTCTAGACGAGTGATGCTCTAAAAGCCAAGATAATGGCTTTGAGGAAGAAAGTGGATAAGTTTAAGAATGATTTGTTCATTTTCAAGGGTGCAATTAGTGAATGAGGTGCGCTTCATACCTTTTTATAGGGACTTAGACTAGAGGCGATGCTCGCAGTGGAACAAGGAGATTTATAGAGACTTTTAGAGGCCATAGTTGTAATTGAGTCATTGATTGAGCTTATGAGACAAACCAACAAATATAGAGTCGTCTAGGCACATGCTTAGAGATAGTAGTAATGGTGGGGGAGACCATGAAGAGGGATAATTGAGATGAGGTGAAGAAAGTTCTTCGAGTGACCAATACGATCATAGTCATTGAAAAACATCAAAGAAGAATAGTGAGACTAAGTCTGTGTGTGAAAAAAGGGGAGTAAGCATGGAAATTTTACTTTTGAGATAGTCGTCATGTGATTAGGGGATATCTCAATAAGAATCATGTTTCTTCCATCATCAAGAAAAAAGACAGGTCAGAAGGAGAAGTAGCAAGACTTGGCGTGACTACAAGTGTCAAAGGAATCAAGCCAGTAATGAGACTTGATGCAATTACGAGTGTCAAAGCCATCATGCAGAGGGTAAAAATGAAGGAGCAGATGAAGTTCTACCGATGTAAGAGCGTCGCAAGTTGTAAATATGAACATATCAATCCAAGTGGTCTAAGAAGAAGAACAATGTCGAGTGTAGCGAGCCTGCAAGACTTGGTTTGATGAATTTTGTTTCTATTAAGGCAAGTTGAGGCCAAAAGTAGAAATGTTAGATGTGTTTGAGAAGGATTCCAAGGATGTTTGTGGAGAGAAAAACATCACTTTAGAAGCCATAGTTAGGGAAGGGTTGAGGGAACTCGAGGACATTGTAATCATTGAGACACTAGTAATGGGAAAGGTAGGAAAAAGCATTAGACTTCGAGTAAGAAGTACTAACACTAGAAGGGGCACCAAACTTCAAGAAAGAAGGATTGATGCATGAAGGGAGCATCAAACTTCAAGTTAAAAAGCATATATAACAAGGGGAAGTTGACTTCATGGAAGAAAGGTTGATGTACAATAACGCAAAAAACTTCATGGAAGAAGGGTCAATGCGAGAGATATCAAATTTTGTGGAGAAAGAAAGGGTAACACATTTTATAGTAAATGCGACCAAGAGGGAAGTACATCTCAAACACATTCCTAGTGTTTTTCAGTTTGATTTTCCATCTTTTATGAGTGTAGGTCAAGCTAGACATCATTGCGTAGTCGCCAAAGGTTGGAAGGGATATGTGAAACCTTTCAGAGTTCTTAGAGATAAAGAACATTTGCTGACAAATCTAAGGGTGCAATTAGTATTAAATGTGGAGATTTCCAAGACTTTACTAAAGGATTAAGGTGAGCTAAGTCGAGGTAAATCAACACTTGTAGGGGGAGAATACTAGAATGGAGTTGTATGTAACAATACGAAAGATTGTGACATTACATGGTGGCATAAGCTAAGACGAGTAGTCCTTATGTGGGGACATGAGCAAGTTGAGGTGTTGAGTAGAAACCAATGTGATCCTAGTCCAAGTGTGTAAATCCCTAGACGTTGCATAGGAGTTAAGACCAAATCCAAGCACTCATATGTCGTATACAAAATTTTTCTAGTCAAAATAATATGTATAATAATAAACATATAAATATACTAACATCATAAGTATATATATACACGTCCAGAAATAAAATACCGATAATACAAATACATAAGCATTAGTAAAACAGGTGTCACCAAAATATAACAGAAATGTCATATAGGAATATACAATGATATAAAATGGAGAATAGTCGATCCTCCTGATGCCAAGTTTGCTAGCTTACTGTCGAGTAGTATTTAAAAATATAAAAATTAAATAATGAGATAAAAATCCAGTGTGCTTCTTGAGGTGTATAAAAGCATACAAATAAAATACTTCGGTAAAAGTTACATATAAAATAGATTTTGAAAACATGAACACTACCCTCATCTAAAACACCAGAATGTGTAGGTTCCCCTAAACCATACACCCACCTATACACCTGGTGAGGACCTCATACTGATAGCATAAGGGCCTGCAGTAAGGACTTACCACATGCACAAAGCAGAAGAGTCTGCGGTAATGACTTACAAGTTATAGACTAAGCCTGAGATATTTCCTTCAATCGTACCCCTGATGATAGTAAATGTGCATGTATTTGAGTGAAATAATAATTTAATTTATTAAAACATTAAAACATACCATATAACAAAATCAAATACATAAATACGATAACCAGAGATCATGTTGAAGAATACATAAAACATATCATGCAGTCAGAGTGTTTAATAAATAAAAATTTAAAATAGTTCAAACAATTTCAAAATAACACTATAACCCAAAGAACACATTGTACTGATCAGAAATCTAGGATGGTAGCTGTACACCTCCAACCCGTATCTAAGTCGAATACGAGTCTGAGGTGTCACATTAACTTTTAAAATAGTTTACTTTTACAAGATAACTGAAAATTCACATTTACATTAAAATAAAACTAAACCAGTTTACATTAAATACAATCATATAGTTTTATAAAATCGATCAAAGCATATCCGACTCAAATCTTTAATTACATGCCAACTAAAATCAATATAACAAAATACATATAATTCAATTCTTTTCTGATATGATCTTTGGAAAGGAGAAGCTGACCTGACTTGCCTATCTTTGCTCTTTTTTCTTCTCGAAACCTACGTGTGAAACATTCACACGCTAAGTGGTTGACTTAGTGAGGCTTATAAAACATATAATAAAAACCTTAAATACTTAACAATACATCAACAGTTCATACCATATTACCATACAAAACCATAAAACATTTCATATAACAAAATACATACATGCACATATACTATCATTATCATCATCAACATTCATATAATTATCATTAATCCTTTTAATCATATGATCTGGTTCTTAACATTAGTAAACATTATATAATACATTTCACAAAGAAAAACACATAACATCACTTTCAGTTTATTTATGTTATCTCTTTTAATAGCCCATAGTACACTTCTGAGAACTAAAGATAAGTGGGTGCATTAAGGTTGTGCACAAATGCTGTCACCACAGCTTGTATAAATTGCACCGAAGTGCCACATAGAATGTCCCGAAGAACAACATAGTGGTCCTGAAAGACTGCGTAGAATTGTCCCGAAGGATCGTGTAGAACCCCGACTCTTGGCATGCCAATACCCCCAGCTCTCATATCACATACTATGGGCTTTACCATTTATTATTATTATATCTTATTTCACATAGACCGATAATCACATCGATTATGTCACATAGCTTATTCTTGTTCTCATATGTTCACATATATCATATAGCACATAGAATAACCTATAACACATGGCTTATCTATAACAGTGCATATAACATATAAACTTATGCATGTACTCCTGTACACATTTTCATATAGTCTCGTAGATAATGCCATATAGCTTATCTCACAGTTTCACATAATCACTTATATTAATCACATCACTTATATTCTAGTTCCAGATATCATTTAGTTCAGTTTCACATAACTTGTCACATAGACATGTATAACATATATCATATTCACATAGATTATATCACATAGACATGTACTCACATAGCTCATATTCACATAAGATAGCACATAACACATGGTTTATGAATAACAATGCATATACCTTGTAAACATGTATTCATGTACACATAGAAAACCATATAAAAAATATACTGAAATAGGCTTATCGCAAGTCTTATTTCAATAAAACACCATATACAATGTAATATGCACTCACCTTAGCCTCATCTCGTCCAAGCTAAGCAATTAGTACCTTAGATCGATCTTACACTTTGAATCATTGAATCTTGCTTTCGATCAATATCTACACAACTATCGATCTAAATAAATATAGAATTAATAATACTATAAATCAATCACCAAAAACGAAACACTCAATTCACTATTCACTTTGAATAGTCGGAACTGAAGGTACAATACCGTACTTCTACACTATGGTATCGATACTATACTTCAGTATTGATACCCAATTCGATTTTGGAATTTCATCAAAATGGTACCGATACTGGCTCACTGGTATCGATATCCCTTGGTATCGATACTATTCATTCAATATCGATACTGAATAAAAAATTTCATACAATTTACTTATGGTAACGATATTGTTCTTCCAGTACGATACTCAAACCCAATATCACCTCTCTGAAGATCGATATTGTTCATCCAGTATCGATACCCCTTGCCCAAAACTTATTATTTTACCCGAAAAGTTTCCAAAAATTACTTAACTTCCACTCTTTTAATCATTTCAAATCAATTAAACTCAAATATACTTATTAAAACTAACTTATGTTACTTTAACAAACTTTCACATCCAAAAATTCCCATAGAACACTTAGAACCAAAAATCATACCAATTACTCAACATGTTCATCCACTTCTATTACTTCCAACTTCTTAATTAGACCATTGTCAAGTCAAATTTAACCTTTAAATCCAATTCCTAAACATTAAATCCAATTCCTAAACATTTCTCATACATCCACTCAAAAATCCTCTTTACAAATCCCCTCATAACTGATCAATCTTTTAATTTCTACTTCTCTTTTAACTTCCTTAAGCTTTCTTAACACTCCAAGAATCAAAACCAACTTTAAAACGAAGGATAATCAACTTGAGACAACTTACCTTATTCATGGAGTCAAGGGAAGAGAAGAAGAAGAAGATAATGGAACCCAACATTCTCCAGATTTTTCTTTCTCTTTTCCTCCTCATTCTCCATGTGTATATAGTACCTCCACTAAAGAATTTTTAATTATATTCTTATCAAATGACCATTATGCCCTTTTCATTTCCAAACTTTTCTGTTAAATCCAACACCAAGATACTCCAATTAAGTCCCTAAACTTTTCAATTTTTCCTAAATTGATCACAATGTTTCAAAACTTGAACTTTAGTTACTAGCCCGATTTTTGGGATGTTACTGTAGCCTACTCTTGGGTCTACCATTCACGGTCAGCAATAATGCTAGATCCTACGAATCAAAATAATTGAATCAAAATAATTGAATCAAAATTCTAATAAGATAAGTAATAAACTTTAATTAAATATTTTAAAGTGTTTGAATGCACTTACTTAGTTGGGTTAACAACGGTGAACGTCAGAGAGCCCGATTACGCTTTGTCAGAAAATTAATTCACCTCACCCTCCACACACTAACAACAACTGCTACGGAACAGACACAGTGGACTCGAGACGACACAAGGAATTCAATGTACGGACAGTGTCGAGAATGGAGATTTGATTGGCGATGAAACGTTGATTGAAGATTTTGTCCAAAAATTTCCCAAAAAAGGAAGGTTGGAGAGAGAGAAAAGTTTTTGAGTTTCTAGAAATGGAAATTTCTAGTTTTGGGAAGCTTTTAAACTCATCCAAAAAGGAAAATGACAAAATTATGCCATAGGTCCTTCAAGTTTTATTATTTTTTGATATAGACTCAAATTTAATTAAAAAATCATTTTGGTCCCCAAATTAAATCAAAATTTTAATTTAGTTCGCATAATTAAAATTAAAAAAAAATCTAAGCCTTATTTTGGGGGTGTGACAGAGTGTATTATAGTGGAGCATCGAAGGCATCGCTAGATTCAATGGGGGATAATGTCACAAACTGGTCCAAGATATGTGCGCAAGTATGTGCCAAAGAGGTTCTATACGGAGTATCAGACTTACCAAGACCACTAAACTTGACATGTCACTTAGAAAATACTAAGGAGACCATTCACATTGGTCTTGCAAAAAAAGAAATTGACATTATATCAAAAAATATTCTAGAGGGGTCTTGCCATATCCAAAGAAAATTATATACAAATTGATGTAATCAGATAAGATTGAATGTGATTTTTTTAGATAGGGGGATTTGTGTAAATATGGGTACATCTTAGTCATTGATGTAAATTGATAGGCCATTCATTGTGTGGGAGCTCAACTATAACTAAAGACTCCCTTCCTTATTCTAATAATCTCATTCCATCCATTCTTTCATAGAGTAATACAACTCTAGCATTTAATATATTTCTCTATTGTCACTTTGTTCTTTGTTCTCTTTGATCATGTTGTCTCTCTTGGTACGTAGTTATAGTAGACTCATAGGTGTTTACGCTTCCACATCTATCTAGCCTTAAGGCTGTTTATAGCCTTTGGTGAGCTTAAGTTCTCACAAGACGGATTTTCAAGCTTACTTAGGCTCCAAAATGACCGAAGAGTGTCTAAGACGCAGATTCGTAATACCAAAACTATTTATAATGAAACAAAGGCTTAGACAACAATGTACATTAGAATTGTAACAAGGGAAAACACCAAGCGTCCCTTATGTTGAAAGCGACAGACACCACCACCTTTCAAATTGTTATACATTTATTTATAATGAAATAAAAGCTCAAATTTTCAAAACTATACGATATAGATATGACAAGGGTACAATAAATATAAATAAATTTTAAAATTTATAATTCACTGCAAATCATGTATCAGACTCATCCAATTTACTACTTGCATTGTCTTGTTAAATCAGACATATATTAAGTTTTTGATGCCTGATTAAGGCGTTTCGAGATGCGTTAGAAAAATAACCGAAACGTGGTTCATACGTAAGAAGGCCTCTCAACTTAGAAATACCTGAATCTCATATGAAAATTCATTGTACGTCAGTTGATATTTCATTGTACGTCGTTGATATTCTAGACTTTAAAATCAAATTCAATTTCTTATTCAAAATCATCTTTCTTTTTAATTTTTTTAAGTTCAATTTAAAAAAAATTATAGAAGCGTGCATGAAGACCAAATAGCATTCCTGATATATCTCTAAAATTCTCTATGACATATACACTAATTTTAAATATATACTCCTTCACATAAGAAATTCTAGATACGTATTTAAGTTGTACTCGTCTCGTAGCCATCTAATATATATTTAATAATTGTAACCGCATTGAGTTATCGTACCCGTGCAACAGAGCCCTCACCAATACAATTATTACGCTTCCGGCACATTTCTCTTCATCCCACATTTAGTTTTCTTTTTTAAAATAATTTATTTTTTATACATATTCAACACCATTATTCTAATACTTTAAATCATCAAGACAAAAAATTTAAATGAGTGTATATCCGTCTCATCATGGGTAAAGGATTCAATAATACCAAAATAAAGAATATTGATTCAATCCCAATTTGAGCATAGTGGAAGGGCCAAACCATAGTTTGACCAATATTATTCATTGAGAATGAATAAGAACTAATTTTTGCTATTATTGTTATTTCAAAACCTCAGGACATAGTCCTTGCATGCATATAATCAGGGGATGCATTAAGCCTTCATTAAGATTAAATGTATCCTTATTATTCTGGATTCGTCACTGCATATACTTCAATCTTTCAATTAAGCATAGTGTAGGACCAAAATTATAGTTTGACTATTAGTATTCATTTAGAATGACTAATGAACTAAAATTTTGCTATTATTATTATTCCAAAACGTCATAGGGCTATGTTCATGGATCAGAAGGAAGAAACGCTATATGAAAGAAGAAAAGAAACACACCCAACCTAAAGTTTAGAGTTAACAGATGGAGAACCGTATAATTGGCCAAAGGATCCCTGGATTTGTGAAGATTTCGAGAGGTATAATGTTGGATCAGGCATTTGGTTGAGTTTTAGGGAAAAGGGGTCTTGGTTTCGGGATTAGGAAGAAGAGAGGAGCATTTTGGTGTGATTTGTTTTTCAACCACCGTAAGCGGCGGTGGAGAGCACTAACGAGCGGAGGCGCTCCTCTCCTGTGGATTTTTAGCCTTAAACCGATGCTTATATATCCCATATGAAACGAGGTTGTTTCATGGGGGGACTAAGTGGGCATTTTAGGTATTCAGGTTAATAGCCATTTTAGTTCTTCAATATTTATAAATCTACATTTTTGTCATGAAATAAAATGGTTTATTTCTGTGCGTGGACCTTGAAACTTTGCTATGTTTATATTTTAGTCCATTGTTTTCATTATTGCTGAAAATGAGGCTGAGAGTTGTTTTAGAGAAGGTGATTGAAGATACTCAATGTGGCTTTCTATGAGGTCGACAAATAATGGATGGTATTTTAATTGCCAACGGGATTATTCATTCGATGGCTACGGGTGGAGAAAATATGGGGGTGTAGCTCTAATAGTAGATTTTTCCAAGGCGTACGACTGTGCTTGGTTGGACTTATTGATTATGATCCTCGAGAAGATGGGTTCGGATTGGAGATCGTGGATTTGAGAATGTGTATCTTCGGTCAGAGCTCCGGTCTTAGTTAACGGGTCCCCAACGAAAGAATTTCTTATGAGGAGGGGTCTCCATCAAGGGGATCCGCTTTCACCGTTTCTGCTTATAATCATAGCGAAGGCACTGCATTTGTTAATCAATAAAGCGGAATGTGAAGGTGTCATTGAAGGAATAGGAAACATTATCCCTTTTCAATCATTCTCTCATTTGCAGTTTGCAGACGATACCATTATCTTCTTGAAGCCGAGAGTCGAATACATCCCTAATATGAAAACAATGCTCAAGTGTTTTGAGGTCTATTCCAGTTTGAGCATAAACTTCAGTAAGCCTTGCCTTGGAGGAGTGGAAATGGAAGAACCGAAAGTGGAGATGTTAGCCAAGTTTGCGGTTGCAAAGTGGGTGTTACTCCTTTTTTGTACCTAGGCATACCATTAGGCGCGGATCCTCATCGAGTTGCAACGTGGGATCTAATCATAGAAAAAATTCGTCAGAAATTAGCAAGAAGGAAGTGTAGGTCTTTATCATTTGCGCGGAGGGTGACTCCAATTAATTTAGTTTTATCATCCCTCCCGGTATGTTATATGGCCTTGTCGGTAATTAAAAAAATAGAAAAGATGAGAGGGGGTTCTTGTGGGGCAGCGCTGGGGATAATAAGAAGATCGCTATAGTCGTTCGAATCGGGTCTGTCTTTTCCGCAAGAAGGGAGGAGCGGGCTTTATCAATTTGCAAGTGAAAAATGAGGCTTTATTGGCTAAATGAGGTTGGCATTTTGGTAAGAAAGGAAATGCGCTATGGAGGATGGTAGTGCTCGAGAAATATGGTGCCCCACCTGATAAGGAATTGATCAAAGTATCTAATCCAAAGAAAATGTCGGTATCGTGAATAATTGGATAAAACCGTCGGTGAATAGTTGATTGAATAAGGACGCCTTTCGATGGATTGTGGTTGATGGCCGTTTGATTTTTTTTGGTGGTTATCGGTGCCATGATAGGCCTTTAAGAAGTACTTTTCCAAGGTTGTTCAGGCTGGCAGCAAATAAAAGAGCATCGATAGCGGAAGCTGTGTCATACTCAGGGCTGGATTGTGTTAGTTGGAAAGATCTATTTTGGAGGGATCTCTTAGATAGAGAGGTTATCCTACTGGAAAATCATAAAGAGGTTGTACAAGGAGTAAAAGTAGAGGAGGGCAGAGTCGATAGATTGGAGTGGTGCCACGAAAAAGGAGGACAATTTTCAAATAGATGGTTATCGCAACTCATTGTTGAAACAGACGCGGAAGATCCAGACTTCAAGTTCAATAAGATTTGGATTCTTAAGGTTCCACTAAAGTTCAAAAATTCTTATGGATGGTACTTCTAAATAGAATTCCAACTAAAATACTTCTGTGGAATCGCCCCGGGGAGGGGAGGGGGGGGGGGTTGGGAGAAAGTGGCAGTGGATGTGGTTGTGTGAATCAGTGTCTGAGGATATCGATCACCTGTTTGTTCTTCCGTTATCACGCAATTTGGAATTCTTTTTCTGAGTGGTGGAGGATTACAATGGTTTTTTGTGGAAATGTCTCTGCCTTTTGAACTTTGTCTTCTCGTTGAAGTGGGGTACTGAGATAAGACAAATCTGTTTTCTTTCAGTTGCAGTTGCATTATGGTCGATCTGGTTTTTAATGGCAAGCAAAAAACTGAAAGATATGGTCTTTGTGTCCAAGTTACGGGCAATGATGTCGATTACAGGTCTTCATGAAAATCTGTCTTTTAATGAGAATCTGTGATGGAAAAATCCTCTAGAACTCTTTTGATTAATTCGTTTCTCTGAGTCATAGTTGGTGTACGATTTCAAGGCTCTCTTTCATGTTGCTGGTGTGACTAGAGAGGGAAGAAGTGGATATGAAGGCGTTTTACGGTTCCCATCGGGTGATCTCAGGGCATTATTCTCAGGTCCTGTGTTGGACTATAGTTTTGATTTTGCGAAAATTGCAGGTGTTAAAATGACTCTGGAAGTGTTTGAAGAAGCGAGATGGGGTGGCGTGGCAGATTTATTGATTGAAATTCATCTCCATTGTTGTTCGCTGGCTTCGCAATTCGATTAGTCATCCAACTAAGTGGTGGCCAATCTTCTTGGAGATCAATGAGCGGCTTAACATCCTTAAAGCGATTGAGTTTTTTGGTGTCCCATGTCCCAAAAATTCTGTTACAAGCTGTTTAGCGACTGATGGAGTGAAGAGGGCAGCAGACTTCAAAGCATGGTGGTGACTTGGTTGGGGATGTGCTGTTAGAATGTGTTGGTGGCGAATTAGCTGTGCAAATATTCTTTATGGTTTGTTGGTTTGCTGTGCGATTATGTTGGTTCTGCTCTCAACTTTCAATGGCAATGTTGTACTTGGGTGTAGGTACTCTTTTTCCCATCTAGGTTAAGGGTTTTTAATGAGGCTTACACCTAAGTTTTGTACTTTGGCTAGATCGCCATATGATAAATGAAATAAAATTCATGGACAAAATACTAAATTATACCTTATAATTTTAGTTAATTTTGATTTTATCCCTCATTTTATATGGTTAATTATATTTGGTTACCCTCTTTTTTTATGGTTAATTATACTTTGCCCCCATGAACTAGTATATTGGCACTGTCCCTGAGGGTGAAAACAATCGGTCCCCTAAAAATTTTAAATTAATATAGATTTTAAATATTTTTTTATATTTTTAATTGATAAATTTCCACCCTCTTAGAATTTTATAAATTCATATATTCCTAAAAATTTAGTTTAAGATTTTGCGTTAATCCTCGCCGACAACGGTTGTACTTGGGTAATACTCAACAAAGGCTCTCTCTCTCTCTCTCCAAGCATGGGTAAATTTACGGTTGTACTTGGGTAATACTCAACAAAGGCTCTCTCTCTCTCTCTCCAAGCATGGGTAAATTTATTTCCTGGATCTTGTCACTTTGAAATGTTCGGATATTGTCAAAGCATGATATCTTCTTGAAATATGACTGACTTTTAATTAGTTTTCTAACGCATTTTGAAATATTTCAATCGGATATCAGAAGCTCAAGATATATTTATTTTAACTAAGATAGTGCACGCATAAAATTGAATATAAGTCTAATACGAGAATTTTGATTTGTTATGAATTTTCAATTATTTTATTAATTATTTGTAATTAATTAAATTTTAGACTTTTTCTATTTATTTAGTGTAACTTAATATCTTATATACTATGAAAAGATTTATTTTCTTTAAATTTTTGTATGTAATATTAATGAACATATGTTAAATTTTCTTTTTAAGATCTTTTTGGAGGCTTTTAAATAGAAACTCTTATTATATAAGGGGAAAAAAGAAAAAAAAAATGAAGGAAAAAGATATCAATAAAAGTTTTATCTTCTAAAGTTCTCTTAAGAAATTTTTTTCTTTGTTCAAGTTTTTTATATTTAGTTCTTATTTTGGATTTGTACCTTATTTAAATATTTGGATTACTTGATATATTGAATCTTGTAAGTTTATTTTATTTTATTCTTAATTTCACATGAATTAATATTGATTATTCTTCTAATTCTTATCCCTTTTATTTATTTTTATTATATTATATATTATACTATTACTATTATATATATATATATATATATATATATATATGGCTAATATTTAATTATATAGTATAAAAGTGTAAAACTAAAAAATAATATGTTGAAACATTTTGATATTTCGATATAACAAATTAAGTTAAATGGATTTTAAGATTTTCCAAATGATTTTCTAAGTATATTCGATATAACTATTCGAATATCAAAACATTACTCCAAATATTTCAAAAATCATTTTTAATCCTTACTTAAGTGTAAAATTAAGTTTTAATCATAAACAATTTCAAAATAATTTTACAAAGTATTTCGAACCAATTCAAAGCCAAAAATTCCAGATTACTCATAGGGAACCGATTCCCCCCCATAGGAGGAACCGATTCCCCCCTGAATGGTTTGGCTCCGAGATTTCCAGAATGCTCGGAGGGAACCGATTCCCCCATAGGAGGAACCGATTCCCCCCTAAACAGTTTTGTTCCGAGAATTCCAGTATGCTCGGAGGGAACCGATCCCCCCCAAGGGGGTACCGATTCCCCCCTTATACAACGGTCGAAATATTTGAATTTTACACTTAGGAACTGATCCCTTCAAGGGGGAACCGATTCCCCCACGCTCCAAGCTGTTTTATTAAATGTTTTCACACTAAAACGGCTATAATATCTTCTCTAATCATCCCCAACGTTCAGAAGTGATCCAAGGTGTATTTAAGCAAGCTTAGAAGCCATTGATCAGTAACAAGAAACATCAAGCAACTAGAATCAAGAGAGAATCAAAGAGAAAGCATCAAACCTCAAGTTTGAGCATTTCAAGCATATTTTCATTCAATATTCATTTTGCTTTCAAGAACACTTTTTGTGCTCAATTGTATTCATCTTTGAGTGTTCTTTTCTTTGTTCTAGAATTGTGCAAACATCTTACCTTGTGAGGTTTTCTTGTAAGTTTGCAAATTTGTAATCTTCTCTTTGAGAAAAGAGTGTTCTCAAGAGTTGGGGTATACTCTTGAGGGAATTGTAAGGTTATCTCTTTGGCCTCAAAAGAAAGAACAAATTAGTGAATTTATTGGAAAATCCTTAGTGTGGATAGCTAAGGTAGTGGACGTAGACTTTGTTTGAGAAAGTCGAACCACTGTAAATCGCTGTGCAATTACTTTCAATTTTCTGCAAAAGCTTCCACAAAATTTTTATTGCCAATTCACCCCCCTCTTGGCCAATTTCGTCATTCGATTAACTCAACAATTGGTATCAGAGCCTAACTCATTTGAAGGTTTTATCGTCTCTTGAGTCGATTCGGGAAGAGTTATATCGATTATTAAAGTCATCAATGGCCTCCGCTTCAAACTTCGACTCCGGTCTCGATTCGATGCCCGTCAACAAGCCTCCTTTCTTCAATGGAGCTAATTACGCCTATTGGAAGAATAGAATGATGTACTTCATTCAAGCAAGTGACATGGGAGCATGGAATGCCGTAGAAGAAGGATACATCAAGCCTATCACTCATCCAAGGTTGTGGAGTGAAGGAGAGACAAGAATGTTCCAGCTCAACTCCAAAGCCATCCATATTATTTTTTGTGCTCTTGGACCAGATGAATACGGAAGAGTTTCATCGTGTACAACCACCAAAGAAATATGGGACAAGCTTCAAGTCACACATGAAGGTACATATGAGGTAAAGAAATCAAAAATTAGTATTCTAACGCATAGCTATGAAAATTTCAGGATGAAACCAAATGAAGACATCAAAGCTATGACTGATAGATTTTCAACGATTGTCAATGGTCTCAAATCATATGGAGAGATCATCTCAAATGAAAAGCTTTTGAGGAAGTTAGTCTACTCCCTCCCAAAATCATGGCAATCAAAGAAGACGGCAATCATCAAGTCTAAGGACCTATCGTCCTTAACTCTTGAAGAACTTATCGGTTCACTCCTCACTCATGAGATGATGCTCGAAGATGAGGTGGACCTTGATAAAGTTGAAGAGACACCAAAGGAAAAGGAGAAGAAGAAAAATATTGGAGTTGCTCTCAAATCCACAAAAGATGAGAGTGATTCTAATAATGATGATGATGACGAGGAAATGGCATTGTTTGCCAAACGGTTCAGAAAAATGATGAGACCTTACCAAGGAAGAAATTCAAACGAAACGAAGGCCTCAAAAATGAACCAAAAGAGAAGGACCCAATCATTTGCTATGAATGCAAAAAGCCGGGGCATGTCAATATGATTGCCCACAATTGAAGAAAAAGGGTCAATCAAAGAATAAGCACAAGGCTCATGTGGCTACATGGAGCGATGAACAAATTTCCGATGAAGAGGAACAAGAAGTAGCAAACTTGTGCTTGATGGCATTCGGGGAAGATTCTAAGGTAACCTCTAACTCATCCGATTTTGATGATTTATCTTATGATGAGTTATTTGAGGAATACAATGGGTTGGCTTCGGATTATGAGAAATTGTTTTTAAAATATAAAAATGATGTTTCAAAATTGAAAAATGAAAACAAACTCATATCCAAAACCAACAACGATCTTGAAAGTAAAATCAAAGATTTGCAAATCAAACTAGAAGAGTTTGAAAAGAAAAATTTAGATTTGCAAAATTTACTTTCAAAGATCAATGATGATCATCAAAAGAAAATTGATGATCTTAAAACTTCTTTTGATAAAGTTGGAACAAAACATTTGAAAAAGGTGGAAATTCAAATCCAACTTGTTAGAAAAAGTTTTAGGAACTACAATCATAGAGGTCCCCAAAGAACCTCTAATGGAAAAATCATTAGAAGTATGTGGGTTCCTAAAGAACTCATTACTACTAAAGATAAAAATATCCTACACAAATGGATACCTAAGGGGACTAGGATTTTGGAAACTAATAAATATGGACCCAAAAGAATTTGGGTACCAAAAATCAAAAATTAATCTATGTTTGTAGGAAAGGAGCATTGCTACAAGGCACGGGAAACAAATTCAAATTCATGGTACCTTGATAGTGGATGCTCAAGACATATGACCGGAGACAAAAGCCGGTTCATTGAGCTTAACGCCAAAAATGGAGGAGAAATGACTTTTGGAGACAATTCAAAAGGTCACATTGAAGGTATTGGTACAATAGGTAATACCTCTTCCATACAAATTAATAATGTTTTATATGTGAATGGATTAAAGCATAATCTATTGAGTATTAGTCAATTATGCGATAAAGGACTCAATGTCTTATTTGAAATTAATGGTTGTAAAGTCATTGACATTGCATCTAATCGGATTATGCTTGTTGGTCATAGGATAGGAAACATTTACATGGTGCATTTAGATTCTATTGATATGACTAATTTATGCCTAGTTGCTAAGGATGAGCATGATAGTTGGTTATGGCATAGGAGACTAGGTCATGCTAGTATGAGTGTTTTGCAACGATTAATTCAAGGAGACTTAGTAAGAGGATTGCCTAAGCTTAAATTTGATAATGATAAAATCTGTGATGCTTGTGCTAAAGGAAAACAAAAACGAGTTTCTTTTAAATCTATTAATGATGTATCAACTAGTAGAGTATTACAATTGATCCATTTAGATCTTTTTGGGCCAACTAGAACTACTAGCTTGGGTGGAAAACAATATGCATTTGTCTTGGTAGATGACTATTCTAGATACACTTGGGTTCTATTCTTAAGTACTAAAGATGAAGCATTAGAAAATTTCATCACATTTCAAAAATAATCCAAATGAAAAGGTTACTCTATCATTAGTGTTAGAAGTGATCATGGAACTGAATTTGAAAATCTTGGATTTATTGAGTTTTGTAATTCTAATGGTATTAGCCACAATTTTTCAGCACCTAGAACCCCTCAACAAAATGGAGTTGTTGAGAGGAAAAATTGAACTTTAGAAGAAATGGCTAGAACCATGCTTTGTGAAAATAATTTGCCAAAATATTTTTGGGCGGAAGCCACAAATACCGCTTGTTATGTTGTGAATCGAGTAATGATTAGGCCAATTTTAAAGAAAACTCCATATGAAATTCTCAAAAATAAAAAGCCTAACATTAGCTATTTTCATCCTTTTGGATGTAAATGTTTTGTTTTAAACAACGGTAAAGAAAATCTTGGTAAATTTGATGCTAAAAGTGATGAAGAAATTTTTCTGGGTTATTCCTTAAATTCTAAAGCTTATCGTGTATTTAATAAAAGAACTTTAGTTGTAGAAGAGTCTATACATGTTGTTTTCGATGATAATCCCCTTCCGAGGAAGGATTCTTCTGTTAATGATGATGTAGGTATTGTACAAGCAAATGACGTTAGAAATGATGTTGGAGAATCATCATCAAAGGAAGAAACAAAAGATGAGGAAACTCATGATCCCCTCGAGAATCCAACCATTGAAGAAAGGAAGTATCTTTTCCAAGAGAGTACAACTATGTCAAGGATGGTGAAATTATAGGTGATCCATCAAAAGGGGTAACTACTCGATCTTCTCTTAGAAATATCTGTAATTATGTTGCATTTATTTCATGCATAGAGCCTAAGAACATCAAAGAAGCATTAAAAGATGAACATTGGATTATGGCTATGCAAGAAGAATTAAATCAATTTGAGAGAAGTAAAGTATGGACATTAGTTGAAAGGCCTAGTAATAAATCTACTGTAGTACTAGATGGGTTTTTAGAAATAAACTTGATGAAAGTGGTAATATAGTGAGGAACAAGGCTAGACTTGTTGCTCAAGACTATACTCAAGAAGAAGGCATAGACTATGATGAAACATACGCTCCCGTAGCTAGGATAGAAGCAATTAGAATGTTATTAGCATTTGCATGTTTCAATGAATTTAAATTATATCAAATGGATGTTAAAAGTGCATTTTTAAATGGTTTTATAAAAGAATAAGTGTACGTGGAACAACCTCCAGGTTTTGAAGATTCAAATTTTCCGAATCATGTTTTAAAATTGACAAAAGCTCTTTATGGTTTAAAACAAGCTCCTAGAGCTTGGTATGAAAGATTGTCAAATTTTTTAATTGAAAAAGGTTTTTAAAAGGAAAGGTTGACACTACATTGTTTTTAAAGAGAAAAGGTAAAGATTTATTAGTAGTTCAAATTTATGTTGATATATATTTGGTTCTACTAATGATGTTCTTTGTCAAGAATTTTCTAAGCTAATGCAAAGTGAGTTTGAGATGAGCATGATGGGGGAGCTCTCATTTTTCTTGGGACTCCAAATCAAGCAAAGAAAAGATGGCATCTTCATTAATCAAGCTAAGTACGTCAAAGATATGCTCAAGAAGTTTGGACTTGAAAATGGGAAACCTCATAACACTCCAATGAGCTCTTCAACAAAGCTTGACTTAGATGAAGGAGGTAAATGTGTGGATGTTAAATTATATAGATCCATGATTGGCTCATTGCTTTATCTGACCGCAAGTAGACCGGATATTATGTTTAGTGTTTGCTTGTGTGCTAGGTTTCAATCATGTCCTAAAGAATCACATTTACTAGCTGTTAAGAGAATCTTTAGATACCTTAAGGACACTCCTAGTTTAGGACTTTGGTATCCTAGAGACTCTAGCTTTAGCTTGCATGCTTTTTCTGATGCGGATTATGGAGGATGCAAATTAGATAGGAAAAGCACCTCCGGTACTTGTCAATTCCTTGGAAATATGTTGATTTCTTGGTTTTCAAAGAAACAAAATTGTGTTGCATTATCCACCACTGAAGCGGAATACATTTCAGCCGGTAGTTGCTGTGCACAAGTTTTATGGATGAAACAACAACTTTTTGATTGTGGAATTGAAGTAGGTACCATTCCTATCAAGTGTGACAATACTAGTGCTATTTGTATCACTAAAAATCCCATCCAACACTCTAGAACTAAGCACATTGAAATAAGACATCACTTAATTAGAGACCATGTCACTAAGGAAGATGTAGTTCTAGAATTTGTTGATACTTTGCACCAATTAGCGGATATCTTTACAAAACCCTTAGACAAGGAAAGATTTTGGACACTTAGGAGAGAATTAGGTTTGACCAACCTATCTTCACTTAGTGTTTAAAATAATTTTAGCACTTTTAATAAATCTTGAAAAATGCTTATAATAATAATTTTTGATTGCATTCTTGCTATTAGTTAGGGGGAGTTTGTGATTCTTAATGAAAATTAATTTTATGTTCAAAAATCGATTAAAGATTAATTTAATTGTTTGAACATAATTAATGTTTGATATATGAGTTACCAATACCACTAGAAAAGATTAATTTAGCATTTTGTGCTTAAAAAATCATATTTTAGCATTTTGGTGCAGAGGGAATCGATCCCCCCCTTGAGGGAACCGATTCCCCCTTTGAAGGGGAACCGATTCCCCCCACAGGGGAATCGATACCCCCCTGGGGTTCTGTTAAAATCGGGCAGAACACCCCCAAAATCCCAAAACCCTCTTCTCTCCCTCTCTTCCGTCGTTTTTCACCTCCTACACCCTCAAATCTCCATTTCATTATTTTTGAACATAGGATTAGTTGTAATTAGTTCTAGGTTGAAATAGTGATCGGGCATTGCTTATTTAGTGATTAGAAACTAGATGTTACAACTAATTTCATCAAAAACACAAGAATTTTTCAAAATTTTTTTTTAAATTTTCGAATAAACAAAAAAAATTATTTTTCAAATTATTGTGTTTTGATTAAATTATGTTGTTGTTATGAAAAACTATACATATATTGTTTCTCAAAACCATATTTTCAAAAAAAAATTCAAAAACTTTGCCCATTAGGATTGATTTAGAGAATCTTGAAATATTGAGGACTCATTTGAGTTTTGGGATTAATTGAATTGCATACATCTGTTTTAAAATTGCTGGTTATTCTATCTATTCCGATTTCCTTCACCATGTCAAATCCTAAACGTCCTAGGTCTTCATCTAGTCGTTCTAGTCGTCAACCAAATCCTCCTCAAAATCCTATTCCAAATCTTGATCCTAACTTGACTATCCAAAATACTTGTTTCAATCAACCGGCTCCTAAAGATTATCGTTATTGGTTTTACCAATATTTTGACTCGTATAAGATTAGGGAAGAACGTATCCCATATCTTCAAACTATGGTTGACATTAACTTTAAATATCTCCCTATCTTGCACGAATGGAAATTTGATAAACTTTTCGAACTTGAACCCATTGTCTATCATCAACTTGTTCGTATCTTCTACTGTAATGCCGTTTGTATCAAAAATCGTGACAAAACCAAAACCATAGGAGTGCGTTCCTACCTCCTAGGTCAATATTTCCATCTTGATCCGGATTACATAGCCAATGCCTTAGGCTTGGATAATGAAGGTTTATCAAACGAAAAACAAGTTTTAGGCTCGCGATATAAACGGAATGATAGTGCAAGTGTTTTAGATCTCCATGAGCGTTTCCTTCATCTCATGATCACTTGGTGGTTTCGACCATCCGGGGGTCGATATTCAACTCTTAGAGCTTTAGATCTTTGGTGGTTGCACTGTTTTGAAAACAATATAAAAATAAACCTCTCCGAGATTATCTTTGCTGAAATTGTTGAAACCGTTAACCTAGTGCCAAATAAGAAACTCTGTTCTTCACTAGTTTACGGTTGTATTCTTAGTAATCTCTTTTCTAAATCTGAACTCCGAGTTGGTCTAGATGCCTCATTTCCTCTTAAGAAACAAATCAATCTTCTTTCTTTAACAAGAGCGGGATGGGTCAAAAATAAGGAAACCGGTGCATGGGTTCGATCTTCTACTCCGGGAGCTAGTTCTTCACAAGCTCCACCCGAAGCTGACGAAGATCCCGAGTTTGAACAACTAATGAGGGATATTGATGAAGCTGAAGAAGAACCTGAACAACCCGAGGAGCACGCACAACAATCAACTCAAATGCCTCCATATTTTCAATCCTTTATGGAGACATTTGATTTCCGTTATGCGACAATGGATTCACGCTTTTCCTCTATAGAGTCTCATTTATCCACAATGGGAGCTCAACAATTAGAGATTCTTCAGGAGATGCGTGCAAACAATGAAGCAACCAATGCTCGTATTAATGAACTAACTCATGAAATGGCTGCTATGCGAGCCCGTTTTCCACCTACCGATCCGGATGTTTGATTTTATGTTTAGCTTTAAACTTTGAACAAATGAATATTGTTTCAACATTTTGAATTGTTTGATTTTGTAGATTGTTGGATTTTGGATTTATGGATAATGTGAACTTATATGTTTGGTGTGTTTTATTCGTTATTGCATCATTTACATCATTATTAGCAATATGACCAATTTTGCCATATCACATTATTTATGAATATTGATGAAACTAATGGCTAACCTCTCTTTTGATTGTAATCTTAGCAGCTTAAGCTTATAATTAATAAATCAATTGGATAAATGATTTTAAAACCTTGTTTTACAATGTCTTTTTGATTTAACAAAAAGGGGGAGAAGAATAAGTTAAGTGTTAAATGTTTTACATAATAAATTGAAGAAGTGTTAAAGTAAGGGGGAGTAATTTCAAAATTTCAAAACCTGAAAATTTCAAAACCTGATTTCAAAAATCTTAAAATTACTAAAATGTTTTGTTATATCAAAAAGGGGGAGATTGTTGAAACATTTTGATATTTCGATATAACAAATTAAGTTAAATGGATTTTAAGATTTTCCAAATGATTTTCTAAGTATATTCGATATAACTATTCGAATATCAAAACATTACTCCAAATATTTCAAAAATCATTTTTAATCCTTACTTAAGTGTAAAATTAAGTTTTAATCACAAAACAATTTCAAAATAATTTTACAAAGTATTTCGAACCAATTCAAAGCCAAAAATTCCAGATTGCTCATAGGGAACCGATTCCCCCCATAGGAGGAACCGATTCCCCCCTGAATGGTTTGGCTCCGAGATTTCCAGAATGCTCGGAGGGAACCGATTCCCCCATAGGAGGAACCGATTCCCCCCTAAACAGTTTTGTTCCGAGAATTCCAGTATGCTCGGAGGGAACCGATCCCCCCCCAAGGGGGTACCGATTCCCCCTTATACAACGGTCGAAATATTTGAATTTTACACTTAGGAACCGATTCCCTTCAAGGGGGAACCGATTCCCCCCACGCTCCAAGCTGTTTTATTAAATGTTTTCACACTAAAACGGCTATAATATCTTCTCTAATCATCCCCAACGTTCAGAAGTGATCCAAGGTGTATTTAAGCAAGCTTAGAAGCCATTGATCAGTAACAAGAAACATCAAGCAACTAGAATCAAGAGAGAATCAAAGAGAAAGCATCAAACCTCAAGTTTGAGCATTTCAAGCCTATTTTCATTCAATATTCATTTTTCTTTCAAGAACACTTTTTGTGCTCAATTGTATTCATCTTTGAGTGTTCTTTTCTTTGTTCTAGAATTGTGCAAACATCTTACCTTGTGAGGTTTTCTTGTAAGTTTGCAAATTTGTAATCTTCTCTTTGAGAAAAGAGTGTTCTCAAGAGTTGGGGTATACTCTTGAGGGAATTGTAAGGTTATCTCTTTGGCCTCAAAAGAAAGAACAAATTAGTGAATTTGTTGGAAAATCCTTAGTGTGGATAGCTAAGGTAGTGGACGTAGACTTTGTTTGAGAAAGTCGAACCACTGTAAATCGCTGTGCAATTACTTTCAATTTTCTGCAAAAGCTTCCATAAAATTTTTATTGCCAATTCACCCCCCTCTTGGCCAATTTCGTCATTCGATTAACTCAACATAATAAGATATTCACTACAAAAAAAATAAGGATTTAATATCAACCTTTGATTTTTCTTTATCCAAAGATCATAAAAAATGTAAAACTTAAAATTTTACACTAGATATAAGTGGATCTTGGCTTATTTACCAAAAAATCACCCTGCTTTTTTTATTTACATATCAGACACTGTTTGAATTTTTTTACCGACCTAGAACCCTTTGCAGAAAGGAGCAAATAATGATCCACACCTTTCTGCAAATCTGACACGCGCACACTCCCCCAATTAATGATACCCATCTGCCTAAACCCCATCCCAAAACCTACCCCCTAAGCTATTTCAACCACACCAAATCCTCTCAAAAACCAAACCCTCTTAAAGTTCAAAACCGATCAAATTATATTTAGAAGGTGGAATGTGGTCTGCTTCGTTTAGATGGAAATCATATCTTGAGGCATTTTTCTAATACGATAACAATTTTAAATTCTATTTTAATTTTAATTATTGGTAATAATTTATTTATTTATTATTATTAGTTTATATATTAATTTTTGTAATGTTTATTAAATTAGGAGAGAGACTGTATATTAGATCCATTTATCCACAATCTTAAGTTAGAGATACCAACCCCTGTCTGGCCGTATTTAGTCGAGGCTGGATTTAGTTACGTAGCTAGATATGAAGGGCACTGTAACGTAGAATCCAAGTTGATTTTTGCATTAGTCGAGCGGTGGAGACCGGAGGCACACACATTTCATCTTCCGTGCCGAGAGTGCACGATTACGCTGGAGGATGTTTCCATGCACTTGGGGCTTCCAGTAGATGAGATGTGCTTTCAGGGGTGGTGCACGATAACTGGAATTCATTTTGTCAGGAATATCTAGGAGGTGTCTCGCCAAATTTTAATGGTGGTCATATTCCGTTAAATTGGTTGGATGCAAATTGCAAGCATTTGAGTAGCGACGCCTCGGAGGAGCAGGTAAAAATGTATGCACGGGCATGCATACTACAGCTGATAGGAGGGCTCCTGATGCCGGATAAATTGTGCAACCAAGTTCACTGTATGTGGTTACGACATTTCGTCGATTTTCATCTGGCTGTAACACTGAGTTGGGGCTCGAAAATTTTGGTATTCATGTATAGAGAAATATGTCGAGCTACTAACTATAGGAAAAATGATATTGGCGAATGTCTCTTTCTACTACAGTCTTAGGCGTGGTATCGCATGCCCTTTTTATGTCCGATTGTGAAGAACCCGTTTGTATTCCCGCTATTATTGAGGTAATTACAATACTGATTTCTTATATTAATCATTTTATCTAGTATATAATAAAAATTATTTCATTGAATAGGTGGTCTACTGCAAGGAAAGATCATCGGGATTTACCTGATGAATTAGAATCAATTAGGCTACTAATTAATCAAAAGGCTGACACAAATATATGCATTTAAATAGCAAAATATATTTTCAATTATCGTTATATAATTAGATTATTATTTTGATAAGAATTATATATATTTGTTTTTGTTTGAATGGGCTCCTTATTGTACTGAAGATATGAGGATTTGTATCCCACACGACTTAAGGGGCCCATTAGATGTTTGGATGGTAGTGGTCAGTCTGATATGTTATGCGATTATCGAGTGGCACCCCACTGATCGCGTGCTCTGACAATTTAGTTTTGTACAATTCTAGAAGCACATCAAAATCTCGACGAGTTGCATAGCACCGATCGACGCGATAAAAAAGATATGAACTGGCTGCTGAAGCATTATGAGTAGGTAATGATATGGGAGAATCTACGTCGGCGCATTCCCCGCAGAGAACTCATTTATGTGGACCATTGATGGTTATTACGAGTTGTTCAACACGAACGGGAAATTGTTCCTGTTTTCAGAGGAAACACGAGGAGGGAGCATTCATCGACGTTGACAGGGATGTTCATCGTCATAACCCCATCGTCCCCCGACTTGTGGACGAAGAGCAGGTGCTTTCGGTTCATCCTCAACTGCAACCACCGTATGTAACGATATACACCCCGCAGCCAGTACATATGGCTCGCAGCCACATTAGATGTCGCCACCTCCGTTCCCAAACCAAATGCCTCCACCTCCACAGAGTTATATGACCTCTCCTGGAGGATATTATGGTTCTATGTTTGTAAATCCAATTTGGGGTTCATATAGTGGTTATTTGGCGAGTCCAACATCTCCATCGATGGTCGTCGCACATACACCTCCTATACAATTTTCTCACTCATCGATATATCAGTTTTCTCAGTTTTCTATGAGCGGTGGGACAGTTTTCTATGATACACCTCCAGGGTCCTTATTCATGGAGGTACGACATTTTCATCAGTTCCTCACCAGGCTCCTGATGACGACAATGACGATGTCGACGACGACGACGATAATAGTGATGATGAGAGTGAGGAGTCAGGACAAGTTATACGAAGAAAATCCTCCTCGAGATAGACAACCATCGCCCTGCGGAACACATTCAAGACACAAACATTGATAGATTCATACATTTCATTATATTTGTATTTAATTTTTTTAGACGAATAATTACAATTTTTTTAATTATTTACCATTTAATACTTAATTTATTGTTTTAATTTTATTTATTACTTAATTCAAGAGAATGATTTTATCATTTACTTCTTTTCAATTACTTTTCTTTTTTATTAATTATTTACCTTTTATGACTTAATTTATTTTGTTAATTGAAGCGAATGAGTTTATTATTTACTGAATTTTAATCCCTTGGCTTGTATTGTTTTCTTGTTTAAACAATCGATGATGATCAAATGACATTAACTTAAAACAAATGTGAATTAAATTACAAGAGCTATTCTTTGATAAACAACAACTACATCAAGCACAACATCAACGGTTACTTGATGACAAAAGAGATGGACATTTCTCTCTACTGTGTCCTAGGTTTCTACAATGCCCACATCTTTTGTTTTGTCTAGATGTTTCTCGAATATCCATATCACAATGAATTCGAGTGGATTTTGGACGACCACAGTCCCTTAATAAAGATTGATTTGGTACAATCGAAAGTCAATTCTGAACCTCATTAGGGTCTTTCTCATTACCTATGGGGGGGGAACTCAAATTCATATACCTTAAACACTTCTGATAGTAGGTATATGGATCCACAAAAATGATTATAGTCTTGACGGGTATGCGAGCATGCTGCTATGACATGAGAGCATGGATACTTCAAAGCTTGAAAAGCCCCACAGTCGCACCATCTATCTCGTAGATTAACTTTTAACGAGTTAGCTTCAATCCCTTAATGAGGTCACAAGATCTCTATGATACGAAACAATTCATGTGTTCTAGAGAAGCTTGTTATAGACATTCCATTTGATGTAATAATTCTTTTTTGTAGTTCTGTAACTAATCTAGGGTGATAGACATGACTGTTTTGCATCCATGTTTGAGCTTGTCCCCCGAGCTTCGCAAAAAACACTCCCAAACAAAAATATGTTGTTTTTACCAAAGTCGTTACAGGTAAATGACGTGCCCGTTTAAGGTCGAATTGATTGCCTCAGCCAAGTTGGTCGTCATGTGTGCATATCGATATCCACCGTCATATTGCATTTGTCCACAGTTCTTTATTGATGAGGCTGATGTAATCGTATTCTTGCTCGTTCTTCCCCCTTAACTCTTGAAGCATTGACTCAAATGTTTGAGGTAATAGTTTTTAACCTGAGGATCAAATGTAGAACTTACTAACTTTGTTTCTATAAAAAAATAAAAATGATTGAAAGAAAAAAAATAATAGCATTTTCACATACCCATGCGCACAAGTAATTAGCGCTCATAATTCTTCTTAAACCTTCCATGATAGTAACCAACGATGTGTCAGATACAGTACCTATGTTGGACATAGGGTGGTTGCCACATTGGACCCAAAGAATCTATTGTTGCTTTGATCCCAGCTCTGTGATCTGAAATGGCACATATTTTTTCCCTCGTGATAACATGTGAGCGTAAGTTTCGGAGGAAAAAAGACCAAGAATTTGTATCTTCTCCTTCAACAAGGCAAAAAGCAACTGGAAGAATATTGTGATTACCATCTTGGGCAACTTTCAATAATAAAACTTGCTTGTATTTTCCATACAAGAATGTCCTGTCGATTTGGACCACCGGCTTGCAGTATTTCACAACATTAGTGTATTGTGGGTAGTCCAAAAAAGCTGGTAGAATTGGCATCGATCGTGAAGAACTCAATCATTATGGTATGCATGGAAAGTTTCGAAGTCCATAACTGCCCCAAGATTCAACCTGCGCACCACCTTGAACCAACTTGGTATTTCGTTGTAAGATGCATCCCATTCCCCGTGAAGATTTTTAATCGTACTCTGCTTTTGCCATCCATCCTTTTCTGTATGAGAAGGAATACCCATACTGCGATTGTATAGTTGAAATCAACACAACAATAGCTATATGGGAGCTTGCTTACCATGGGCATGATGGCTTGGCAGATTATTTCGGTGTCCAAGTTGGGATGATCTTGGTTGATCCCTCTAGCACAACATGTGTGAGGATCGTTGTATATAATTAGTTCCCATATATTGTTTTTCCTCTTCCTCTTCGATACACGAACTATGTAATTGTATCTGTTATCATGTTAGACATAGTGGCAAACATACTTTTCGGTCGTATAGCAGTCTACTCTGGACTGAACATAATTACGAATATTGTAATTTTTAATTGCCATCATCGCTTCTTCTTTACTTGAAAACTCCATTCCTAAATATAACTCACCATTAATTATTGATGAGTTAAATCCATAGTCACCGACATTAGGCATATCCGCAAATTCTAGCTCGTACATTTCACCATAGTCAGCTTCATACATGTGTGTTGGAGGTGCAATGTGTACCACATTTATGGGAACTTCATCTACATCATCATCATCATCGGAGTCTATGTTGAACTGCAGTGATTCTGGGTGAACGAATAGTCCAGTCTCAGCACCATCTGCACCTGGCTCACGAAGCAGTTCTTCTGGAGGAGATGAGGGTTCCTCCATACTGTCCACATTTAGGTCGAACAACCTAGTACTTGCATGCATTCCCCTTGAACTTGAAGACATATCGACATTGAGATCGAAGAAGCTCGCAGTAGAATGCCTCCCCCCTGAAGCTTGAAGCCATCGTGTCAAATGAAAACTGCACAGATTGCTACGTCGAGGGCATCTCCATATTTAGGTCAAATAAATTGGCAGATGAATTGCTTCCCCTTGAACTGGACGCGATGTTGCCATACATATTGTTTTTGGACCTACCTCGGTACATATAGTAAGGAATTGCTGATAAATGTATCCCCATTGAACTTGATGGGATGACACCATGATGCGAATTTCCCATTATGGCGTTAAAATCATTACACATTATTGTAGTTGGGCTGTCAACTTTATCAGCTTGTTGAGCCAGCCCATAGTGGGAGTATAATGGCATACCATGAACAACACACACTTTAATAAACTTTGCATACATCTCCGTATCGGCGTCTGAATAATGATTTTGAGAATCAACCATCATTGCAACATCATCATCGTTCGATAGTTCGAACGTTGTATAAGTTAACGAAAACACTGATATTGGAAATTTGTACTGAAGCGATGACAGTTTTCTAGTTCTTCCAACATGAACCTTCCTTGAAATCTTTGTTATTAGCTCCTCAAGAGTTATATTTCTCTTGAAGGATATTTTAACATAATGATTTGATGCGAACACAACGCCGATTTCATATTCCCGAATTTCTCCATCATAGTAAACAATAGCTGAAATTCACGTTATTCTAAGAGTTTGAAAGATATACAATCTTATATCTGCAAAATAATAGTTGAAATAAGCCGAATTAAATAAATAATATACGAATTAAAATATAACGCAATAAAATATTTAAAAATATTTATAATAATTTAAATAATATAATTTTATATTATTATTATATCGACAAAATGTCTCGACGTATGATCCCACTTTCAATTTTTACAACCACAAAAAATAATAGAAAATAATTAGTACAATATTTTTTTTCAAATAATTATATATATAAAATAAATATTATATATTAAAAAATTACCTTACAACGAAAGATAGAACGAACTGATGAAGTAAATATAGGAGGAATTGATGGGAGGAATTGATGGGGTGATGTTTACGGTTTAGGGGGTCTTATTTATAGCCGAGGGAAAGTTTGAAGGCTAAGAAATTCGGAACCAATAACACCATCCGCGCCTTTCTGCAAAGGATGCTAGATCGGTAAAATTTTCTCAAAGGATGTCTAACACGTAAATAATAAATGGCAGGATTATTTTTAGGTAAATACGCCGTGGATCTTATCCCATACATATATAATGTTTACATAGCTAATTATATATATATATATATATATATATATATTACGTATTCAATTTAATATGTATCATTTTATCTTTTAGGTTATCATTATTTATTATATACATATATATTTCTATTTCTATTTTTATATTATTTATATTATATAATTTATGTATTTAATTTAATACGTATCATTTTATCTTTTAGGTTATCTTTATTTATTATTTTTATTTTTCCATATATGTATATTATTATTTTAATTTTTATTATTTTTTAATTTATATAATTATTTTTCATAATTTTAATATTTACATTTTCTTTATTTTATTTTTATATTTTTAGATTCACAATTTTGTATTTATGGTTTTGGTTATTGTTTATTTCATCTATTCCTTTAAAGTTGAACTTTGATTGTTATTTAACTTTTTATTCATACTATGTATAATTTTTTATTTTTTATTTTGGTACCTATAATTTTTATCTCACTTTTGCATATCAGGCTAAAATGATTTATTATTCATTTTTTTAACTTTTTGTACAACCTTAATTTATTTAATTTTCAAATGATAAATTCTCAAAAGTGAGTTATATGGATCTTTTATTTAAATTTTTGTCTAAACTTTAATTTTTACTATTAAGATAATTTGTAATTTTGTTTGTACCAAAAGGGCGATGTGGGGATGCAACTTCCTTTATTAAAGTCTGCCAACATAGTCACCAACTTCATACAAACTGTGTTCCTCCTCGCACTCGTTGGTGGTTTCGCCTCTGATTCGTATCTCGGCCGCTTCCAGACCATGATGGTCTTCGGATTCGTGGAGCTCTCAGTAAGTAAAAATCGTTTAATACTGAAAAAACTGGTGTTATTGCAGCATTTTTTATTCCTGATGATGTTTGCAGGGCTTTATATTAATTTGCATTCAAGCACATCACCCACAGCTGAGACCACCCCAATCTGATAAGGTCTCTAATGAATATCACTGTGAGGAAGCAAAGGGCTACATGGCCTTAATTTTGTTTCTTTCACTCTACTTGGTTGCTTTAGAAAGTGGATGCCTCAAGCCAAACATTATATCCCTTGGGGCTGACTAATTCACCAAGGAAGACTCAAATCAATCAAAGAAGCTCTCCACTTACTTCAACATCGTGTATTTCGCCTTTTGCATCGGAAAGCTAGTTGCACTCACTCTTCTGGTTTGGGTTCAAAGTCACATCCGGATGGACGTTGGATTCGGCATCCCTGCCGCTGCTATTGGGATCGGGATGATCAGCTTGATTTCGGGTATGGTTTTTTATCAGAACAAGCTGTCGAGAGGAAGTATTTTTACTCCGATCGCTCAGGTGCGGTGCCTTGATTGTTAAGCAACTTAGCTATGTGTGAACCTCTGTTTCTTAATGACTATTAAAAGCAATAAGACTAAAAGAAACTTTGAAAACTTTATAATTTATTCTTTTCTAAGGCTTGGTGATGATATGATACCTTCTTATTGCCTTAACTTTTTGTATATAATATTATCTTTTTGGCCGGCTCATTGCATTGCAGTAGTCAATTTATCGACAATTTGCAATTATTTAAGTAGAAACACTTGCTCTTTTACATGTACTGGGTTCCAATTGTTTACAGGTTTTTGTTGTTGCAGTAAGAAAAAGAAAGCAAATCTGTCCTTCAAATGCAGAGATGCTCCATGTAAGTCAAAGCAATGCCCCAAATACATCGGTCGGTGCCAGAAACCTTCATCATACCAATAAGTTCAGGTGAGGTTAAAATATGACATGCAAAACGGAGATGAAACTAGAATTTTGTATTATGGGATCAATATCGAAATTATAAAAATAAATAACCAAATTATGTTAAATTAAAGGGTAAAGTATATAAATGGTCCCCCAATTATAAAGCACTGCTTTGTTGAGTCCCCCAGTATTAAATGTTACAAAATGGTCCCCTAGCTATAGAACGATGCTTTGTTGAGTCCCATATTTTCCTGCACAATCATTTTCAACACATTCTTGGCACATCGCCAAACATTTTCAGTCCAACAAGGGAGCACAATGAACACCGAAATCGTCAACAGCTTCAAAATCCCACCCGCCACCTTGCAATCCATCCCTTACATCATGCTCATCTTCGTCGTCCCACTCTACGAAACACTCTTCGTCCCACTCGCCAGAAAAATCACTGGCAACGACTCCGAGATCACTCCTCTTCAAAGGGTTGGTGTCGGGCTATTTGTCGCGACGTTCTCGATGGTATCGGTTGCCATGGTCAAGAGCAAAAGAAGGGTCTCGGCCTTACATGAGCACAATGAAACTGTTAAAAAGTAATATAAGAGCTGTGGAAAAATTAATCTTCATTTCTCAACTCACAAATTACAATCTGTTTACATATATATATATAAACCTTTTTAATCTAACTGCCTAACTAACTTAAAACTACTTGTAACAAACTATTAACAGAAAAACTGATTACAAACTCAACACTCCCCCTCAAGTTGGATGTTGAAAAACATTTTCAACTCCTAACTTGGATAGTAGATAACCATGTTGCTGCTTCCCAAGGCCTTGGTCATGATGTCTGCAAGCTGTTTATGTGTTGAAATATGTTCCGTTTGAATCATTCCTTCCTGTATCTTTTCTCTCACAAAATGGCAATCAATTTCAATGTGCTTTGTCCTTTCATGATACACTGGATTAGCTGCTATTTGAAGTGCAGCTCTGTTGTCACAGTAAAGTTTTACAGGCTTCAGACCCTTTATGCTAAGCTCTGTAAGCAAACCTTGCAACCAAACCAACTCAGAAGTGACCACTGCCATAGCTCTATATTCTGCTTCTGCCGAAGACCTTGCTACAACATTTTGTTTCTTTGATTTCCACGAAACCAATGAATCACCAATCTTAATGAAAAAACCTGTTACAGATTTTCTTGTCATCAGACATGATCCCCAATCTAAATCACAATAGGCTAAAAGTTGACAAATTGAAGAGGATTTTAACAAGATTCCTTGTCCTGGTTCCTTCTTGACATATTTAACTACTCTTAAAGCTGCCTCCATATGAGACCTCTTATGTTGCTGCATGAATTGACTAAGAAGATTCACTGCATATGTAATATCAGGTCTTGTATATGTCAAGTAAATCAGCCTCTCAATAAGTCTTTGATAAACTGACTTTTCAACAAGATTATGTTCATCTTCATTATCCTGCTGCACAATCTTATCATAGTCCAAAGTAGTCTACTTCAGATTCTGCTCCAGAGGAGTAATAGCAGGCTTTGCTTCCTCCAAATCAGTATCTTTGATTAACTGTAGTGCATACTTTCTTTGATTCAAAAGTATGCCTTCTTTTGACCTCAATACCTCTATTCCTAAGATATATTTTAACTCCTCCAAATCCTTCATCTTAAAATGACTATTCAACATTTGCTTCAATTCATCAATCAATTCACTACTATCACTTGTGATTACCAAATCATCAACATAGACTAATAACAAGGCCATTTTACCTTGTTGTCTCTTGTTGAACAATGAGTAGTCATACTTGCTTTGAACATAACCAGTCGAGACCAATGCCTCTGTTAATTTCAGATTCCACTGCCTGGAAGCTTGCTTGAGACCATACAATGATTTTTGCAGTCTACACACAATCCTCTCCCCCTGACTGCAAAAACCCTTAGGTAGTTGCATATAAATTTCCTCAGAAAGATCTCCTTAAAGAAAAGCATTGAATACATCCATTTGCAATAATGGCCAATGAAGAATAGAAGCAAGTGCTAAAATGGTTCGAATAGTTACCATCTTAACCACAGGAGAAAATGTGTCAACAAAATCAATTCCCTCCTGTTGATTATAGCCTTTAGCAACCAAGCGAGCTTTATATCTCTCAACCTCACCTGATGCTTTGTACTTAACTCTATAAACCCACTTACATCCAATAGGAATTTTTCCTGGTGGTAATGGAACAATGGACCAAATTCTATTAGACTCAAATGCATGTATTTCTTCTTTCATAGCTTGAATCCAAAGTGGATCTTGAATAGCCTCAGAATAAGATTGAGGCTCAGAAATTTGAGATATGGAAGACAAGCATATTTGAGTGTGAATTGGTAAGTGGGAATAAGAAAGAGAACTGAAATTTGAAGAAGAGGATTGACAAGAGCAAACAAAGTTATTTAACCAAGTAGGAGGCTTAGATACTCTAGAGGATTTCCTAGAGGGAATAGGTGCACTTATTGAAGCAGAAGACTGAACTGAAGTCTGAGAGGTGTGTTCATCATTATCGGTACTCAATGCAGTAGGAGTAGTATGAAGAGAGCTAGAATGTTGAGGACTTGGAGTATTTAAAACTAGGAAATCATCATCATGAACAAGGGTAGTAGTTGGGAAAAAGGTTGGATCAGAATTATAAAAGGAAGAAGATTGATGAAATGGAAACTGATTTTCATGGAACTTTACATCCCTACTGATGAATAGTTTTTTAGAGTCAAGATTAAACAGGAAATAACCTTTTTGGGTTGGATAGTATCCCAAGTATCCCAAAAAGACAGAAGCAAAGGCTCGAACATCAAACTTATCATGAGGAGCAAGATTTGTTGTAAAACAGAGACACCCAAAAACTCTAAAGTGTTCATAAGAAGGAGGTTTATGATATAGTAATTCAAAAGGAGTTTTCCAACATAAGACTGAAGAAGGCAACCTATTGATAATATAGCAAGCAACTAACACACATTCTCCCCAGAATTTAAAAGGGACCCGAGATTGAAAACGAAGAGCCCGAGCAACTTCTAAAAGATGCCTATGTTTACGTTCTGCAACCCTATTCTGTTGAGGAGTGCGCACACAAGTACTTTGATGGATAATTCCCAAAGATACAAACAAGGGAGAACACTCAGAATTGAAAAATTCACGACCATTATCACTACGAACAATTTTAACTGAGAGAGAAAACTGATTCTTAACCATTAAGATAAAGGTTCGAAGATAGGAAACAACATCATTCTTAAGTTTCAATAAGTAAACCCAAGACATCCTAGTATAGTCATCTACAATAGTTAAGAAAAAACGTTGACCATCATGAGTAGAGATTTGATAAGGCCCCCACAAATCAATATGAATCAATGTAAATAGAGTGGTGGTCCTGGAATTGCTAACTGGAAATGAAAGTCTAGATTGTCTAGCTAAAGGACAGATAGAACAATGTTGAACCGATTCATGATGCAAATTCTCATTATGAAACATAGGCAATTTTCTTAATTGAGAAGCTGGAACATATCCTAAACGAGCATGCCAAAGACTTGTTTTATTTGCATCAACAGATTTACAAGTATTGAGAAAAGTTTCAGAAGGTGTACATGCATCAACAGAATGTTCTAAGGTAGAAATAGAAAAAACAGAATTTGATGGAAACCTGAGCATGTATAGACCTCTATATTCTTTACCAATCACCCTCATCATGCCATTGTAAAGATCCTGCAATATGCAAAGATCAGGATAGAACAAAACATCACAGTTTAACTCATGAGCCAGTCTTGAAACAGAAATGAGATTATGAGTAAAGTGAGGCACATGAAGAACATTAGATAATTGAAGACCATTTGGGAGCCTAACAGAACCTATATGTGTGACAACAAAGGATTTTCCAGTAGGCAGCTGAACAAATTTAGGCGTGGATGTACAGGGCACAGGATTGAGCATGCATTTTAAGTCTGACAAAAAATGGTCAGTTGCTACAGAATCCAGAATCCATTCAATTGAATTATAAGTAAGAGAACAGAAGGTACCTGTCAGATTCACAGAGAAATCTGGACTGGAACTTTGAGCTGAAGATCGATTTAGAAGCCCCAGAAGTTGCTGATATTGTGTAGTTGTAAAAACTGGTGGAGCTGGAGTAGACACCTCACGATCAGAAGGAGTCACCATAGCAGCTTGGGAACCCTTCTTCTTGTTGAATTTAAAATCAGGAGGAAAGCCAATAAGGCGATATCAATTCTTTTTTTTATGGCCCTTCACCTTACAATGATCACAGACCCCAGTAAAACGTCAACGGTTGCCAGAAGCATTGGAATACAGTGCTGTAGAGTCCAAGAGGGGGACAACGTCGGATAACTGAAGGCGATGAGATTCCTCCTGACTAATCATGGAATAGGCGCTATTGACCGAAGGTAAGGGCTGCATCAACAGGACTTGACTTCGAATGGCAGTGTACGAGTCATTCAGCCCCATGAGAAACTGGAACAATCTCTGTTGAGAAACATGGCGTGAACTGGACTGAGCATTTTCACATGTACAGCTCGAGTAAGGTACCAGTGTATCATACTCGTCCCACAGAAGCTTCAACCGTGAGAAATACGCAGAAATAGAAAGCTCGCCTTCGACCATCGTGGTAATCTCATGATGAAGAAAAAATATGCGGGAACCGTCGACCTTGTCAAAGCGCTCCTTGAGATCGGCCCAAACGAACTCTGCACTGGAGGCAAAAACAATTCCAGCAGACAAATCCTTGCTCACCAAATTGATGAGCCATGAGAGCACAAGGGCGTTGCATCTGTCCCACTGTGCTTGAAGAGAGGACTGAAAATCATTGCGACAGCAACCTCTATCGATGAACCCTAATTTGTTCTTGGAGAGAAGTACGATTCGCATTGAGTGACTCCAGACGGTGTAGTTATCTGGTCCAGACAACTGATGCGAGATCAAGATCGTACCCGAAGTGTCCGAGGGATGGAGATATAGCGGGTGATTAAAGTCAAGAAACGTTGATTTGTTCATCGGGGCTGTGGTGTGTGGCATCGTGATAGATGTGGCGATGAAGAAAGAGCAGAAAGGTAACCTACTTCAGGAATGAGGAAAAAGAAATGAAGCAATAGCAGACCCGAGAAGGAGAAAAGGCCCAGTGAAATTGGGCTAGTCTGATACTATGTTAAAAAGTAATATAAGAGCTGTGGAAAAATTAATCTTCATTTCTCAACTCACAAATTACAATCTGTTTACATATATATATATATATATATATATGAACCTTTTCAATCTAACTGCCTAACTAACTTAAAACTACTTGTAACAAACTATTAACAGAAAAACTGATTACAAACTCAACAGAAACCATGTCCATCTTTTGGATTGCCCCACAGTTCCTTGTATTCGGGGTCTTAGAGATGTTCACAGCAGTGGGGCTTTTGGAATTCTTCTATAAGCAGTCCTTGGAAGGGATGCAATCGATTTTGACCGCCATGACCTACTGCTCCTACTCATTCGGGTTCTATCTTAGCTCCATACTCGTCTCCCTTGTTAACAAAATTACAGCCACTTCGTCTCATGGAGGGTGGCTAAGTGACAATGACCTTAACAAGGACAGGCTAGACCTTTTCTATTGGATGTTAGCTGCTCTTAGTCTCATCAACTTCTTCAATTATGTATTTTGGTCTGCTTTTTTATACTTATAGCCAGTATTTATCGGCTGGTGGACAACATCATGAGGACCCAAAAGCAAGGCAAGGAAGCTTAGAAGCACTCATATTGTATTAGTTATAGTTTATAGTTGCATAATAGATTCAATAAGATTTTCCTGCTAGTCATCATTATGGTCTAATATAGTGAGTGTTGACTGTTGCAGTTGAATTACAAGATTGAGCCAAAGCTGAGGATTGAGCACATCATTTCTCTTTTTTGGTGGAGGAAGACTTGAGTGGTAGGGTTCCATTACTTAATAGTTTTTTTCCCCTCAAGGATAGTTGTGGGTGGGATTCACCAATCTCAAACATTATGTTGAGATTGCTAGCATTATAGTTATTTATTTTGGTTGAAACTAAGGGGTTATGTGTAATATTTTAGAAGCAAGTAGTAGGTAAGAGTAATGTTTGATCATGTCTTTAGTCTAAGTATTCTTCCAATTTTGAAATTAATTTCTTTGTTTAAATTCATATATTTGGTTACATTTAAACTTCAACTTCATGGATGTTAATGTACTTTTTGTAAAATTTAAATATATTATTAATTAAATTTTAATATGTATTAATATCTTTGAATATTAAAATGTCACTTTCAAATTTATTGAATATAATAAAGTAAAATTTAATTTTATTAATATGCATTATAGGGAGTTTGATGTTAAGTTTGTATCTCGAACTTGTAATTTCGTTGCTCATAACTTAGCATCTTGGGCCCTTTGTACAAGGAGTTTTATGTTTTTTTTTTTTTTGACTCGATTTGTCTTAAGATTATTGCTTTTGACATATCAAACGATCTCTTTCCTGGTTAATGGATTTTCTTTTGCCCTTTATAAGATTTAGAAGGAATTTTTAACGTGGCCGAACATTCAAAATAATAATTTTAAAATTAAACAATAAGAGAAATTGGATTTTTTGACTCCTAAAGTTATAATAATATATGAACTAGGTATATAATCAAACCTGAAAATAAACAATTTAATCTTATGTTATGAATATAATCAAACCTGGATTTTGAAAGTTATGTAAATATTTTTTTGAATAATTTTATATGTAAAAATAGAGCTTTAATTGAAATCCTTTTATTCTACTTAACTCCGGCTTTGCAAATATATTACTCTAAACGGTAGATGTTAAGTTAGTCAATGGGCACACTTGTTATCTACTGCGGAAATATGTTGAATCTTGGTAATCCAACCTTCATTGACATGTGCTAAAAGTAATTATCGTATTTGTTATTTTATAAGTTCTGAATTTAAACACGACGTTTATAAAGATATTTGAATAGTTAAATCAAATGATTAAGAATCTCAAGAGTTCTAAAAGAATTAGGTTATTTATTTTGGTTTAAACTAGCTGGTTGTGTAATATTTTAAAAGCAAGTAGTAGGTAAGAATTGGGTATCTTTTTTGTGTCAATATACTTCAAACTTTGAAAACTTGATAATGCTAAAATATATTCTATCCAATTGTTGTAGTTTATCTAGCAAATTTGTATAATACGACAATTTACTAAGTCATTTTTCTGTTATATCTATTTTGTTGGTATAAGTGAGGCTCATAAGACCAACGCTCTAACCAACTGAGCTACAAGACCAAAGTATTTGTTGTTTTAAATTTATTTATTGGTATAAAACTTTTACTTTATATTTTTATCAAAATTTATGATGAGTGGCGCGGATTATTGTTATAGTCTAATTTTGTCCAGCCAATTAAACCAAACTAAAAACTATTCGAATGGGAATTTGAAATTTGTTTGTGCCTTGACATCGAATTGAATGGTGTTGGTGGCATGGCATTGATGAAGGTTCGTGTATGTAGAACGTGGACAACTCGATGCTTGAAGCCCCTTTACAATACCCATAGCCCAAATTCACCCATTTAAAGTCTATTTCATGTAACCCAAATTCATAATTGACCCAAGTATATAAATCATTAACCACGCACAAGTCAAACCCATATGACCCATTCACATATCATTGATCCCTTTGTTAAATCTGTCTACCCATTTCCATAACATATCACCCCTAATCTATAAATAAAAACGCATTTCACGGCCACAATAAAAAAGCCCAACTATTATTCACATATCCAGCAGGCCCGAAACATTAACCGAAACAGAAACCCTAATCCTAAGCTTCATTCAAGTGCCATCCCCGCCTCTCTAGAATCTTCCAAAGGAAGGTGGTTTCCAGCTGACGCGCGTGGTCTTCACGCGAGGACCTTCAAGCTCCTCCGCACGCGCATTCCAAAAGGTTCTTCATCCACTCAGCAGTTCCTTCACGACGGCAATCTAGCACCCATTTTTCAATCCAAAAAATGCCATGCAAAGAGAAATATACCATATTAGATTCTTTCTTTTTGTTTTTACCCTCGAATGATAATGACACAAAACGATAGCCACAACTAAACACAACCCACATGCCCTGAACTATGACCATTGCTATAAACTACACAACCCCACAGGACCTTAATCAGACACCTAACTTAAGCAAAGATGCCCACTACTAAAAAGCAACTAATAAAGCAACCAGCAACACTACAATACAAAGGATAAAAACAAATGATCTGACAATTGAAGCAAAACAGCCAACTAGAAATCAATGATGCACCACTACCTACAAACAGCACACTCTGCACTTCGACCGACCACTTCACACCCTCCAATATGAACCACGGCCAAATTACACGGGAACACCTTCCCCGGGCACTGCTGCGGAGCTTCAAACGATGATCGCCCACCTTTGTTTAAAACTGGACCAAAATCAAAACAACAACTACACTTCGAGACCACCACACGCATATTAGTTTTGTAGCTCACCCAACGCTAGGAAGAAAACCCAATAAAGCAAAGACCATACACCAGCAACCAAATTCTTTCAATCTCACAAGGTGGTCAGTACAAAAGCTTCCATCAGCAGAGCATTTTCTCATCAGTCAAAAACTTCACAGCAAGAACTAATATGAAGGGCAACATCATTCATCCCTCATAGAAAAGTAGTCACAACAGGCGACAACACCACCAAAAACAGTATATTGCAGCACTTACAACATGATACAGCACATAACAGTAAAAAACAATCAAGATCTTATCCAAAGAACACAAAACTGAAATCAAAACAGTAGTCTAAAGGAACAACACGTCAAAAATGAAGTTACCACTAGACTTTGAAAATGGATGATATACACAATCCTTCAAAAGTGAGGCCATCCGCCATCGCGTTGCAACACTTGAAAACATGGGAAAACTTAAAGTTCCCAAAACTCTTCACCAAACGATCAAACTCCACAATAATTGGTCACCAAATCCATGGTCTACGAGAAACATTTTCTTCCATCGCAAAGAATAGCCACGAGGAGAATTTAACTCTGGACATAGTTAAACTTCACCCTTTCAATGCTACAAAACAGATAAACTATAGCCAACAAAAATGATCATCACAGATAAGGGCAAGAAAACACATTAGATATCCAAAACACTACCATGTTAGAGTTTAACACCTCAATGAACAAATCCAAACTTGGCCAAGTAGATTCAATGCAACCCTTCAAAACTGTTTTAATTGTTGTAGTTTCAAGAAAATTTACTGATAATCCCTCCACAGAACTAGAAAACAAACACCCTCAATATCCCTTCCCCACCTACGATAAAAATTAGCTGACCCTTTTTTCCCATATGTAATGGGGTAAAGGGAGGTATGATAGTAGGCTTCCCCCAACGTCAGGTTGAGAGCATCTTCCGTGGAGACCTCCGAATTATGAAATGCCCTCCGTAGGACTCGATCCCTTCCTCCACCTACGATAAAGATGACCTTATAATAAAATTTGAAAAATCTTTTCATTCTGGATAACTCCTTGCACAACAATACATGAACCACAACAGGTCAAGAGACACCGTTTATAAAAGAATAATCCAAACTTATCTCCAACTCAACATAAAAAAGTTTGGATTTAATGATTTATAAAACAAAAACCGTTCTAAAATTAATCTTAACCCACAATTACACTATCCCACTTGAATCCCCAAACACAACTAATACACTAAAAACAAAAACACCATTATACCACACCATTCAAAATTCACCACCTTCCACACTCTCTGTTTACTTGAATCTTCTAATTGTTGAAGTTTTAATCGCCAAACCCAACCCTCTTACAATCTAGGAACTTCTCGCTAACTCACCACGTAATTCTAAAGACTTACTATTTCATTTCCAATAGAGCTAATTCTCTCACCATCTCATTTTCATCACCTTCAATTTCAATTCTGAGGCTCTTCCCTAATTCTAGACTTAACATTGTCTCCCTAATTTGCATTTCCCAGAGAGATACTAAGTCTGAATTAGAGAGGGATCTACCTGAAAGCTCTGGAGTTTCCTTCCCCTTAGGTTTCTTCTTCATCTTTCTGATCCCTCGATCGCTTTTCTTCAGATCTTGTTCTAAAATAACTCTGTCTTGAAACACCCTTATCAAGCTATATCTCTTTCCTGATTTTTTTTCGGTGTCAGTTCTGGGAAGAACGATTCAAACTCTAATGTATTCTCAGGACAAATTTTTTTCATTGAAACAGAACAATCACTCTCTCTAGTTTCGATATCCACACATTCCTCCCAATCAGACTTCTTAGTCAAAGGCTTACAAGATTCCTTATCTACTCCATATTCTACAGTGGGCTTAATGCCCATACATAGCATATCTTCATTAACCCTCAGCGATAAGGCCCTCAAAAGAGTAACATTCGGACCCATGGAAAGATTTTCAACTTTGTTATCATTTTTAGACTTTATTGATAAACTAACTTCTCCACACATTGTGTCAGTCCATTTTTTTTTTGCTTTTTTCAGAAACATGCGTCTCTTCTCTACTTCTGGGTTGATAGACCCCTTCTCTTTCCCACCAATTTCAATGTAATTTTCGACTGCCTTTAATGAATCCTCCTTCAATTCGTAGCCCAACAAAATTGATTCCCCTAATTGTCTTGCCACAACCTCTCCCGCGTGGTTTGGTTATTACTAAAATCTTTCTCAACAAACACACCTTTTAATTCTTCATATTCGACAGATAAATTGCTATAATTTTCTATCGGTAAAACATTTATCGACAAGGCTTCCGATTGACTTATCGATTCCAGACAATAATTAACCTCTTGAGAGTAGGAGTGTTTCTTAGCTTTTAACGGATCAGATGTATTGTCCTTGAAACCTATCTCTACCAACCTAATCTCATAGATTAAACTCCCAACTTCTAATTCTACTACTTCATCAATCCTTTTAGCTTAACTTTTGGAAATCAACAGTGCTACCTTTTCAGTCATACACATGGTTTAAATTTTTTCCGAATGCTTCGAAAGACCCCCACAATTCTGCCACCCACTTAAGAGTGGTTCCGTTCCAGCAATGAAGAGGGACACATGAGACCTCCAACCATGTTGCACGTTCTCTTTTCCAAAGCTACACCTTATTGAATATCTCTTTCAAGTAAGACCAATCTAGATCCTCTAGCGTTAAAAACAAATCTTTGTCATCAATTACCATTAAGAAAGTTTTATCTCCCAATCTTTCAATCTTTATATCTCCTAACCCCGAGTCTCGGTGTAATACTCTGAAATGATGTTTGGTTCGTAGGAATCCTTTAGATTTAAGGGAATCAGAATTGAATTCTATCACTTTTCTATGTTTGATTCAAGTTTAAAAGGGAATTAAAATCCTAAATAACTTCAATTTCCATTAAGGGAGACAAAGTAAATTCTATCCATAACATGATATAATTAAAATCTTTTTGAGAAGGAAATGTGAAATTTGACCATACAACACTCATCATTATTTTTCATATATTTACTTTTTATATTTCTTATATTTCTTACTTACTTTATTTGTTTTGTTTTGTTTTTTTATTTTTATATTAATTTTAATTATATATTTATTTTCATTTGTATTTTCCTCTTGTTTGTTTGTTTATTTATTTATTTATTATGTATATACAATTATTAGTATTTTCTTTTCTTTTATTCTTATTATTATTTTTTTGCTAGTTATCTTTATTTTGATTATTTTATTTATTTTTCTTCATTTTTTTTATTTCTTTTGTTTTTTATGTTCTTTATTTTATTTAGTTTTTTATCTTTATTTTAATTTTTATGTCTTTTCTTTATCTTATTTTCGTTTTTTCATTTATTTTTATTTCCTTTATTTTATTTTTCTTTAGTTTATTTATCTTCATTGCCTTTTTTTACTAACATGCTTCTCGACTCTTTTAAGGGTACACTTCCGAATCCATCAAGGGTAAGTGATTGAGATCTTTATTTTTACCTTTTAATTTAAAGTTACAATCTTCTTAATTAAAGACAACTGGAAATTACGTAGTACCGAAAGAGAAGTTTAAGGATGCTAACCCTTCATTGACTTGTAAGTTTTTGGTAACTAATCGACATACTTCGATTGAGATATATCGAAATATTGTTCTATCTTTTGGTAACTTATTAACATATTTTGATTGATATGATTTTAACGTATGATGTTTATTAGCATGATTTTTATAATTTATTGAAATGAATAATCAATTAATAAAATGAAAATTTAATATTTTTTAAATTTTTATAATATATTGCTAAATTTAAGTTATAACTCGAACTAAAATTAAACAAAAAACAAGAAGAAGAATTCTGTCATTTTACATTACTGGAATCAAATTCATCTGACATGTCTGCGAACCAAACAGAATATGGAATTGGATTCCAATTCAATTTCCTGCCAACCAAACATGTTTCAGATTCAGATTCCAATTCCTGACAGATTCCAATTCCTTCACATATTTCAATTCCCTCAGAAACATTCTAGCGAACCAAACACCACTTGAATGTTGCAAATCGTATGCATCACTCCAACTGGGTATTTTTTTCATCCTCCATACATCCTCAGGTTCCACATGTCCTATAACTTTCCTTTCCGCCATAACCTTTTGATCGTTTGTTTCACCTATCTCCCTTTCTGAATTGTACCTTCACAGATTTGACGTTTTTCTCTAGTTTCTTTTCTCTGGTGTACTCTTTTCTTTTGAAAGTTCCTTTCCTGGGATTTTTTCCACTCTTGAGATTGACTAGCTTTACTACCAGTGTGAATCCATAAACTAATCTCTCCATTGTCCTTAGCACATCATTTCTTCTTGTAAACATTACAAAACCAAATCGGTTTCCACCTTTACTCAATCTCCTAGCAATGAAGGAATCGATCACATCCCTATGTCTTGCAAACCAAAGTTATAATTCTTTCCAGACTATCTTCGTCGGAATATTTTCAACAAACAAAGTAGTTGCTTGTTGATTTTAGTTTTGGGCATGGAAGGATGTTGACGATGGAGTGAATATTCTCATGTTTCCCTGGTGGCAGGGCCGTGGCTAGGTTGTCAGGAGCCCTATGCAAATTCTTATAAATAGGCCCCTATTTTCTAGATATATTCGATTCTGGGACCTTTATTTTTATGCTTCTTAATGGCAACAATTGATAGATATACTCGATTTCGGGACCCTTATTTTTATGCTTCTTAATGCAACAACTGATAGATATACTCAATTTTGAGGCCCCTACTGATAGATATATTCAATTTCAAGACCCCTATTTTATGAGAAGGTTAATACTTGATAGATATACTCGATTTCATAAGAGCATGCATTTATCATAAAACCTAGTACAAGCTGCCAACTTGTACATGTATTATGGATGCTCGTATTTTAAAATAATGATGTTCTAAACCCTATTTTTTAAATAAATGGATGATTATTAAAATAATGATAAATAGAGATATATTCGATTATGGGACCCCTATTTTATATTTCTTAATGGCAACAACTGATAGATATACTCGATTTCGAGACTCCTATTTTTATGCTTTTTAATGGCAACAACTGATATATATACTCGATTTTGGGCCCCTATTTTTATGCTTATTAATAGCAACAACTGATAGATATATTCGATTTTGAGGCCCCTATTTTTTAGGCCCTGCGTGATCGCACACCTTGCACCCCTCAGCCACACCCCTGCCTGGTGGATACACTAAAACCTAAAATCTGATGCAATACAGAGCTCCCCCTATTCGATTCACAAAAAAAAGAAGAATATAAAAAAAGCTTTTTCATTTTTGAACCACAACCAAACAATAGGTATTCGAGTAATATTTACCAACATTTTTACATCCATTCGAAATAAAAAAACCCGGAGGGTTTAGATTGTTACCTTGCCCTATTTGAGTCCCCATGGAGTTATGGTCATCGAAAGAAATAGTCTCCGGGGTTGGTAGTCCGTGAGTCGCCAGTCCTTTTAGGTCATTAGGGGCTTGGATGTGGAAGATTTGGATTTATGATAATCAGAGAAAGCGAAGTTGAAATGTCGGAAGTTTTTTCGACTTTTAGAGTCTCAGTTCTGTGTGTTCAACTCCAAATCAGGGTTTAGTGTGATAGATATTGAATCTTAGGGTTGTTTGGAACCAAGTTTAGGTCGTTGGACTACCGTGGCCGGAGAGAAAAGGTGATTGGTGTTTTGGGTTTTGTGAGCAGCGCCGATGAAAGAGTTAAGAGAGGTTATTAGAAATTTTTTTAGGTTTAGTTACAAAATGAAGATAGGGTTACTTTTTATAATCAAATTTTTACGGATTATTCACTTTAGCCATTTTATGTTTAACGATTTTTTCATTATAGTTACCTACAAGGTTATTTTTGAATTTATTATAATTTTTAATGGCCTGCTTTGGTAATTTTACATATTTCATTTATTAGTGTATTTTAGGTTTTTAGAAATTAAAATATTATGCTTTAGTCCCTCTTACTTAGACGTGTTTTTGTATTCTAGTTATTGTCATAATTCCAATTTTGCATGTTTAATTTACATTTACTTCAATTTAGTCAGTATTATGAAATTTGTATAATTAGTTTAAATTAAATCCTTGACTAGATATTGATTTTTAATTTAACCCCTAGATTAATTATTTTATTAATTAACTTTAATATTAATTTAGTTTAACAATTTCGTGTTGTAATTTGTGAATTATTAAATTTTTATTTGTATTGTTAATTTTAATTTATTATTGCATGTTTGTTGATTCTTTATTTATTTAATTTTAATTAATTTTAATTCATTTACCTTTTAAGTTTATATTTTCTTTAATTAGTTAAAATTTTAGGATATATCCTTTAGATTTAATTCTCTTCAATTTAGTTCATAGTTAGAACCTTAGACTTTAAACTTATACTTTAAATTTAGCCTTAAATTTAGATTTCTCACACTTTAGTCCTTTAATTTATGGAGTAATTTGAATTGGCTCTCGCATTAACATGCCTAAGGGACCATTTTGATTATTCAATTCAATAATTGGTTAAAATAAATTATGATTAACATTAGAGCCTCAACTTTAGGTTTAATTTCACTTTAGTCTTTTAATTTAGGGAGTGATTTGAATTGGCTCTCGCATTAACATGCCCGAGGGACCATTTCGATTATTCGACTCAATCATTGGTTAAAATTAATTAGGGTTAATATAAAAGCATCCATTTTAAGGTTTAGTCATCTATGTTCTTTAAAATTTGTCCTTTAAGTTAAGGATTGCCTTAATTAAATCACATAGTATAATTAGGTTCATAAATGGTTGTTTGATTGCATCATGATTTTAAAATAAGAAGATAATGTTCATTTATTAAGCAATTAATAGTGTATTCTCTATATTATGCTCAGGGGGTGACACTGGTAATTCTCGAAGTAAATCGACATCATTTTCAAAACCCTCACATCATGGTTTTTTAATCTTCGAGTCATAGTTGGTTTATCAGGATCAATAATTAAGCTTTCGCATAAATGCTTGACGCTGGACGTTATTGATCTCCATAAAAAAGTATCATTTTCAAATTTGCATCCATAATGATTTTTAAATTAAATAAAACCTTGAACTCAAAATTTCTAATTTTAAATATAGGTTAATAGACTATGTACCTCTGGGTGTTGTGGGGGTGCTGACCCTTCCCCATGTGTAATCGACTCATAAACCTGATTTTTGGTTTTCACATCCTAAAATTTTGTATTTTTGATAGATAAAATGTTTTACTCAAATTACCCAATTTTAGGTTTTCCAATCGCACCTTAAAATGATTGGTGGTGACTCTCAAAATTTCTTAAAATCATTTCAAAAGAAAAAACAACCCAACGTTGTAACTAGTCGTCCTTTTCCCTGAAGGGACAATTGTTATATCTTGACGACTTCGCTGGGGACTTTTGTTTTCTAGAACAAAAAGTTAAGATTTGAGCTACTAATCGAATACCCTATATTTACAATTTAGAAATTTTGAGTTCAAACTTATTTAATTTATTATTCATTATGTTTCTTTTAAAAATTAGAAAAATATTTTCTCTATAGTTAATGCTTTCACTTGTGTGAACATATTTAGAACTGTTGCATATATTAGCTATACACCTGAGCTTCGTCATATTTCACCTAAGTAAGGGAAAACACCACACCTGCGAAGAACTTAGTTCTTCCTTGTGTAGGTTTGGTAAAGTACCTCTGGAAAACATTGTAACACTCATTCCCTATATACCCTTCCGTACATGAGATATGGATGTCACATTAAAGTATTTTTTAAACATAACATTTTAATATAATACAAAATATTACTTTCAATATGTTATACACTCCAATTGTTTGAATTTTAAAAGTATTTAAATATTGTGATTACATGCCAACAAAATTTCCAAAATATTAGATTGTCTGGTGTTACGGATTAGTCCACCTTAGTTGATGATCACCACATCTACAAAAACACTCCTTACTCAACTAATCTTTTCTTTGTCCTACGGGTGAGAAACAACACACGTTAAACATTTACTTAGTGAGATAATATAGTAAATAACATTAAAGATCATAAGTAGCTCATAGTTATTTAACTTCAGAAGAAATTATATCATCCATAGGAATCTGTTAAATCATTCGTATTACATCCAAACCTTGGTTATATTATCTTTAATATAATCTTTAGTATGTCCAACATACTTCTCTTTAGCTCACTAAACTCAATTATGTCTATTTTCACGTATTAACACATCCATTTATGCATTAATCCATCATTTTCATGCATTTTCAATTATGGCATCCGTTCATGCCTTAATGCATCCTTTCATGTCTTAATGCCTCATTTTCATGTATTTTCAATTATGGCATCCGCTCATGCCTTAATGCATCCTTTCATGCATTTTTAATTATGGTATCCGTTGATGCCTTAATGCATCCTTTCATGCATTTTCAATTATGGCATCCATTCATGACTTAATGAATCATTTCATGCATTTTCAATTATGGCATTCGTTCATGCCTTAATGCATCACTTCATGCATTTTCAATTATGGCATCCGTTCATGCCTTAATGTATCCTTTCATGCCTTAATGCATCCTTTCATGCCTTAATGCATACTTTCATGCATTTTCAATTATGGCATCCTTTCATGCCTAATGCATCATTTCATGCATTTTCAATTATTAATTGGATTTAGAGCAGTTCATACTCTAAAACTTATTCATAATATTCTTTTAATACTTATAAAATATCATAATTAATATTATAAAACATATATATAATTTAAACAATCTAATTGAATATTCATCATCTCTCATACTTATGATAAAGTACTCACCTAGATTGCATTGCTTTGATATTCCAAATTCACAATTTGCTACTCTGGAAATTTTCCTTTGCCTTTGGCTTTACTTGATTTAGGAGATTGGTTCCGATCTACACAATTACCCATTAAGTACACATAACATAAAAATGTTAGTATACTCCTTAACTTTATACTTTAACATATTCAAAACATCATTATCTCAATTTCTATAATAATTTTAACCTAATTAGTTGTTCTAGGCTCTATAGTATCGATACTTCTATCCTAGTACCGATATTTCTATCCTAGTACCGATACTTCTATAATATGGTACTGATACCCCCTTCTAGTATCGATACCGAAATTAGCTTCGATGTTTCATGGTATCGATACCCTTACCACGGTATCGATACTACTATACTATGGTACCGATACCCCCTTAAGGTATCGATACCAAAATTAGATTTGATGTTTGCATGGTATCGATACCCTTACAATGGTATCGATATTGCATCAATGGTATCGATACTGATTAAATCAGTATCGATACTATACAGTAATTTCGTCCTCTTTTTGCCTATAGTATTGGTACTGATTTAATCAGTACCGATACCCTTGCCCAGATTTTCTAGTTTTTAACCCGATTATTAGCCAAATGGGGCCAAATTTCTTAATATTTACATCCCACAATGATATTTAACTCCTCTATACTTATCCATACCAATTTCCCTTCATCTTTTTTCATAAAACATCCAATATTTATCTAGAATATCAAATTCTAAGAAGCACACCACATCATCTAATGTGTTTTTAATCCTATACAATGCTTCTAATCTCTCATTGGCCTCTATGACAAGTCAAATTTACCATAAAACATCCATAACCACTCTTATATTAACATATCATCTAAAAACCCATTTTCTAAAATATCCATTATTTCCACCATTTGTTAGTTTTAATCTTATTTAATCATTCCTTATACTTCTATACAACTCAAATCTTCAATAACCAACTTAACATAAAAGAACAAACCATCAAATTGAGATCTTACCTTTAGCTAGGGTTGAAGGATTTTTCACGTGGAAGAGAAAGAAGAGAGTGTTGACTTTGTTTTTCCTCTTCTCCTTATTTCTCTAATTAATATACCATAATAAATAAATTTTAAATTCATTTATATCCAAATACCCATAAATGCCCTTTTTAATCATTCCTCACTATAATTTAGTCTAGACTACTATTCCCACTAATTCTCATCTTTATCAATTAAATCAATTTAGTCCTCCATATTTTTTATTCATTTTAATTTAATCAATTTCCTATTATTTGGGGTATTACAATTCTTCCCCCTTTGTCCTCGAATTTACAAGAAATACATGACACAAAGAGACGTGGAAATTGTTTTCTCATATCCTCCTCTCATTCCCAAGTAGCTTCCCCATCCTTATGATTATGCTAAAGCATTTTAACCAATGAAACCCTTTTGTTATGTAATTATTTGGTTTCCTTAGCCAAGGTCTGCACTGGTTCCTCCTCATAAGTTAAATCTGGTTTGATCTCTATTTCTTCTAGCCAGATAACATGAGATGGATCCGATTTGTACCTTTTAAGCATCAATACATGGAAAACATTACGAATCTTGTCCATATCCGGAGGCAAAGCTAACTGATTAGCTACGGGTCCAACCCTTTTCAATATCTTATACGGTCCAATGAATCTCGGACTTAATTTTATTTTTGCCCAAAACGCAGTACCTTTTTCCATGGTGATACTTTCAAAAATACTTTGTCTCCCTCTTGATATTCTATTTCCTTTCTTTTCAAATCTGCATAGGATTTATGGCAATTTGAGGCTATTTTTAAATTGCTCTGGATAAGTTTCACTTTATTCTCCATATCTTTCATCAAATCCGGGCCAACCAATTCTCAATCTTCCAGTTCAAACCAATTTAATGGTGTTATGCATTTTCTCCCATACAAAGCTTCATACGGGGCCATCTTGATACTTGATTAATAACTAGTATTATAAGCGAATTCAGCTAAAGACAAATATATATCCAAAGATCCTTTAACTTCAATCACATATGCCCTCAACATATCTTCCAATATCTGGATAATTCGCTCTAATTGGCTATCTGTCTGCGGATGAAAAGCTATGCTGAAATTCAATCGAGTACCCAAAGACTCATGCAAAGACTTCCAAAATCTTGAAGTAAATCTTGGGTCTTGATCAGACACTATTGATACCGTCACTCCATGCAATCTAACTATCTCCTTTACATACAACTCCGCAAACTTATTCATCGGGTAATCAACTCGAACCGAGATAAAATGAGCCGTCTTAGTCAATCTATCTACTATTACCCATATGAAGTGCTTTTTACCCGGTGACAACAGTAACCCCGAAACAAAATCCATAGTAACCTTCTCTCATTTCCACTCAGGAATGGTTATTGACTGCAGTAACCCAGATGACACTTGATGTTCAGCTTTCACTTACTGATATGTTAAACATGTAGCAACAAACTTTGTTACAGCTATAATGTGCCTCATATAGGATATCCCTCCTTTATTCATCATCGTCGGGAATACAAAGTCTTCCCTTATAGTATAGACATTCATCCACTCTTTTTTCAAAGTCTCTGCTCTCATTATTTTCGACCCCTACCATCATCGTCAAACATTTCTCATCTAGCTTTTGCAGCTCTTTAATCCGATCAAAAAAATATTAGCTTTAACTTAAGCTCAACAATTAAAGCAACATCTTCCTTTAACGATATACGTGCATACAAGGCCCGTAAAAAAGCAAAAATCTTTCGTCTTAATGCATCTGTTACTACATTCGCCTTTCTCGGATGATAGTCGATGATTAGATCGTAATCCTTTATAAACTCAATCCATCTTCTTTGTCTCAAGTTCAATTATTTCTGCGTCAATAAATACTTCAGACTCTTATGATCTGTATACATATGTCAGCACTCACCATACATATAATGACACCAGATTTTTAGTGCAAACACAATTGCCGCAATTCTAAATTAAGCGTCGGATAATGTTTATCATGATTTTTCAACTGTCTGGAAGCATAAGCTACAACATTTCCATCTTGCATCAGAACACACCCCAATCCATTATGGGATGCATCACTAAACACCACATATTCTTTTCATGAATCCAGTTGTACAAGTACCGGGGCCTCCGTCAATATTCTCTTGAGCCCTTCAAAACTTTCTTGGCACTTTTACGTCCATACAAAAGGCACATTCTTCTGCAACAACTTAGTTAGCGACAAGATTAACATTGAAGAATTCTTCATAAATCATCTATAATAACCTGCATGTCACAAGAAACTCTGGACCTCAGAAACATTACTTGGAGATTGCCAATCCACTATAGCTTGGATCTTTCTTGGATCTACTTGAATACCTTCTATGGAAACTATGTGACCAAGGAAAGCAACCTCGACTAACCAAAATTCTCACTTTAACAATTTGATATACAACTTATTCTCACGGAGTGTCTGAAGAACTAGTCGAAGATGAGCATTATGCTCTTTTCTTGACTTGGAATATACCAAGATATCATCTATAAATATCACCACAAATTGGTCCAGATATGGTTGAAATACTCGATTCATCAGATCCATGAATACTGCTGGTGCATTATTCAAACCAAATGGCATTACTCTAAATTCGTAGTGCCCATAACGAGTCCGAAAAATGGTCTTTGAAATATCATCGTCTTTTATTTTTCAACTGATGGTACCCTGACATTAAGTCTATCTTAGAAAACACCGATGCTCTTTTTAATTGGTCAAACAATTCGCCAATCCTTGGAAGAGGATATTTTTTCTTTATTGTGACTTTATTTAATTGATGAAAATCGATACATAATCGCATAGTTCCGTCATTCTTTTTCATAAACAACATCGGTGCTCCACAAGGAGAAACACTGGGTCTTACAAACCCCTTATCTAGTAGCTCTTGTAGTTGGACTTTTAATTCTCTCAATTCAATCGGAGCCATTCTATATGGAGCCATCGATACAGGTTTTGTACCCGGATAAACCTCAATCTTGAATTGTACTTCATAATTCAGGGGCAATCCTGGTAACTCATCGAGAAAAATGTCCAGAAATTCTCTAACGGTGGGAATATCATTCACTTTAGCTTCCGAAACTTGAGTATCTATCACATTGGAAAGAAAAACTACACATCCCTTTGACATAATCTTCCTGGCAATCATGGCTGATATCACATTTGATGGTAATTTCATTCTGTTGCCTATTATTATGATTTTTGAACCTTCTGCATCCTTTAGAAATAAGCATTTCTTTCGACAATAAACCCATCCATAATGTAAAGACAACCAATCTATACCCAAAATAATTTCAAATTCATCGAAGGGACACTCCATCAAATTTGCCATAAATATAATCTCTTGGATCTTTATAGGGCATTTCTACATATTCTAGCGACTCTTGCAGTTTGTCCAATGGGATTTATCGCTATCATCTCACCCACAATTGGTTCTAAAGGAATTTCTCTACTTCTAATCACTTTGGTACTAATATATGAATGTGAAGAAACAGGGTCAAGTAGAACAAAAACATGCTCATCAAAAAGGTGAAATGTACCTTTTATAATTTCAGGGTCATCATGATCCTCATTAGTCTTGATATTATAAAGTCTAGCGACTCCTCGAGTCTCTTGTCTCTACACTGAATCTGTTTGTCCCCTAGATCTACCCCTTCCTCTACTTCTGTTTGAGGCTACTACTGATCATTCAGATTGCGTTGAGTTGTCCCCATATTTCTTAGAACAATATCGAGCGAAGTGACCCATCTCTCCACATTGGAAACAAGCTCCACTGAGTAGTCTGCATGTTCCACTATACAACTTGCCACAAGTCTGTCATGGAATTCTTTCTTCTGTTGCTCTACCCAAGCTCGTAACAAAAGACTGAGATTGTCTATTTTTCTGTGAAGCTGTTGTAAAACTATCTCTATCCGAGAATCTGGAACTCGAGCCCTTGCCTCTTTTAACATGATGGGGAGTGGAAGGTATTCCCACTCTTTTCCCCATCTAAACACTATACTTTACATCCAACGTTTCCTCCTGAGCTCTTTCAATAGCTTTAGCTCTGTTTATGACTTCTTACGGGCTCTGTAAATTCAAGGCCAACATCATCTCTTTCAGTTTAGGCCTCAAACCCTTTATAAACCAGTCACGTCTTGCCTTGTCATTTGGAACGACTTTAGTGGCAAATTGACTCAACTTGTTGTATTTGCCCTCGAATTCATGCATAACTCGATCACCTTACTTCAGATTAAGAAACTTTAGTAACATTGCCCTTTTGAATTGTTCTCCCACGTACTTGTTTTTGAATTTCTCCAGGAAAAATTGCCAAGTTACTTACTCTGGTGGTGCATACATTGTAGTGTTTGCCCACCATACTTGAGCTGATCCTCTAATTAAAGAGACAACTCCTCCCAAATTTTCTAAATCCATAAATTGAAGACTCTCAAGCATTAGTAAAACATCATTCAACCATAAATCGGCCTCCATGGGACCCTCTCTTTCTTTCCACGAAACTCTGGAGCACCCAAGCTCTTTAGATCTTTAGAGATTAACATTCATGGTGCCTGGGGAGCAGGGGGAGGTTAAAACCGAGTCAATATTGCATCAAGGGCTTGCATGAAAGTTCCAAACTCAGACACTGGAATCCCTTGAGGTACAGACGCACTAGCATTTTCAGAGGGGATAAGCTGTTCACTATTGGCCTCATAGCTCTCACTATCAGTTCCTTCTTGCATTTCTTGTCCCCCAGCTCTTCTTGAATTTGAATATTATGACATCTATAATAACTTACATAATAATAACATTTCCATTAGTAATAAGGGTCATTTACTTCACTAAAGTAACCCATACCAGTAACATTGACAATCTTTATGACATGTAATCCTCTTTCCTACTTTAAAATTTACACTATTTTTGACATAGAATCTGCTAAACCTGTAGCTCTGATACCAATAAATGTAACACTCATTCCCCATATACCTTTCGTACATGAGATATGGATGTCACATTAAAGTTTTTTTTAAAACATAACATTTTAATATAATACAAAACATTACTTTTAATATGTTATACACTCCAATTGTTTGAAATTTAAAAGCATTTAAATATTGTGATTACATGCCAACAAAATTTTCAAAATATTAGATTGTCTGGTGTTACGGATTAGTCCACCTAAGTTGATGATCACTACAGCTACAAAAGCACTCCTTACTCAGCTAATATTTTCTTTGTCCTATGCGTGAGAAATAAGACACGTTAAGCATTTACTTAGTGAGAAAATATAGTAAATAACATTAAAGAATACATAAGTAGCTCATAATTATTTAACTTCAGAAGAAATTATATAGTCCATAGGAATCTGTTAAATCATTCGTATTACATCCAAAACTTGGTTATATCATCTTTAATATAATCTTTAGTATGTACAACATACTTCTCTTTAGCTCATTAAACTCAATTATGTCTATTTTCATGTATTAACACATCCATTTATGCATTTTAATAAACATGGCATCCTTTCATGCCTTAATGAATCATTTTCATGCATTTTCAATTATGGCATCCGTTCATGTCGTAATGCTTCCTTTCATGCATTTTCAATTATGGAATTCGTTCATGCCTTAATGCATCCTTTCATGCATTTTCAATTATGACATCCGTTCATGCCTTAATGCATTATTTCAGGCATTTTTAATTATGGCATCCATTCATGCCTTAATGCATCATTTCATGCATTTTCAATTATGGCATCCATTCATGCGTTAGTGCATCCTTTCATGTATTTTCAATTATGAATTTTATTTAGAGCATACTCTAAAACTTATTCATAATATTCTTTTCATACTTATAAAATATCATAATCAATATTATAAAACATATATATAATTTAAACAATCTAATTGAATATTCATCATCTCTCATACTTATGATAAAGTACTCACATGGATTGCCTTGCTTTGATATTCCAAATTCACATTTGCTACTCTGGAAATTTGCCTTTGCCTTTGGCTTTACTTGATTTAGGAGTTTGGTTATGATCTACACAATTACCCATTAAGTACACATAACATAAAAATGTTAGTATACTCCTTAACCTTATACTTTAACATATTCAAAACATCATTATCTCAATTTCTATAATAATTTCAACCTAATTAGCTGTTCCAGGCTCCATAGTATCGGTACTTCTATCTTAGTACCGATACTTCTATACTATGGCACCGATACCCCCTTCCGGTAATGATACCAAAATTAGCTTTGTTGTTTTATGGTATCGATACCCTTTCCACGTATCGATACTACTATACTATGGTACCGATACCCCCTTAAGGTATCGATACCAAAATTAGATTCGATGTTTGCATGGTATCAATACCCTTACAATGGTATCGAAACTGTATCAACGGTATCGATACTGATTGAATCAGTATCGATACTATACAACAAATTCGTCCTCCTTTTTGCCTATATTATCGGTACTGATTCAATCATTACCGATACCCTCGCCTATATTTTCCAATTTTTAACCCGATTATTAGCCAAATGGGGCTAAATTCCTTAATATTTACACTCCTATATTAACATATCATCTAAAAATCCATTTTCTAAAATCTCCATCATTTTCACCATTTGTTAATTTTAATCTTATTTAATCTTTCCTTATACTTTTATACAACTCAAATCTTCAATAACCAACTTAACATAAAAGAACAAACCATCAAATTGAGATCTTACCTTTAGCTAGGGTTGAAGGCTTTTTCATGTGGAAGAGGAAGAAGAAGAGAGTGTTGATTTTCTTTTTCCTCTTATCCTTATTTCTCTAATTAATATACCATAATAAATAAATTTTAAATTCATTTATATCCAAATACTCATAAATGCCCTTTTTAATCCTTCATCACTACAATTTAGTCTAGACTATTATTCCCACTCATTCTCATCTTTATCAATTAAACCAATGTAGTCCTCTATATTTTTAATTCCTTTCAATTTAATCACTGTCCTATTATTTGGGATATTACAAACATTCTAAGTGTCTGGGTAGGTACATTTAGTGATGTGGTCCTCTAAATTGAATTCGATTCACAAAGTCTGTATAATCGTAGTATTTATTAACTTTAGTAGGTTGTAAAGATAGTTTAGGAGCCTTTTTTAGAACCAAACTTTGTATAGATAATTTAGTAAGCATACCCCTTTAGAGCCATATGGATACCCTAAGAGAATTAGAATGCATACGGTTGGGACTTTAATTTCGTTTGTTTGTTTTATTTGTAGCATCATCTATGAGTTGTATTTTATTATTATTTTACTAACTTATATTATTTCCATTATTATTCTTACTAACTTGATTTTTTTTGTCTAACCTGATTTCCTTTTATCTTGTTATGTGTTTTGTCATGTTTTCATTTTTGCAGAAACATGACATTGCATCAAAGGTATTGATCTCTGAAATAACTGATCATTTAGAAGGTTATTGAAATGATAATGCCTTTCGTTGGGTTAGATAGAATTTAAAATATTCTTAAGTGGAAAAAAGCAAAGAAATGTAAATTACAAGACAATTTACCTACTAAAGAAACAAGTTGGAATCAAGAAGGTTCAATGTTGAAGATATTAGCTAAAGGTCATAAAAATGATTCGAAAAACCTTTGTTAATGGAGATAAAGCGCTAAAAGTTTCTGAAGTGATAGAGTCTGATAAAGAATGACGTATTATTTAACTACTCATAGGAGTTGAACAACTAGAAGATGGACTATATTTTATCTGTAATCTTTGATTTTTACTTTCCCATAGTACTGATACATCATTAGTTCTTCAAGAATTGTTCTATGAACAATTATTTTTTGGATCAATATCTTTCTTCATACATGTATTTTGCATTACATTTGCATTATTTGTGCTTTTACATTTTAAAATCATACATTAAAACATTCATTCATTTCATGAAAACCTTTAAAAATAAGACAAGGTTTTCGATCGCAATGATCATGGCCACTATTAGAAGCAAGAACACCATGCTCTCGTATGATACAAGACAAGTAACTAAGGAAATAGAAGGCATACTTGATAAGAAGGAGAAAGATAAAAAAGAGTTGCACGATGAAATAAAAGAAAGACTAGCTAAGATAGAGGCTGATATTGTTAATTCTCATGCTGATTTGCTGGAAAAAATGGAAGATATGTTCAGGAAATTTATTTTATTTTACTGATAAATATAATTGAATATTTTATAAAATATTTGATTTAGGGTTAAAAAGATTATCAAGAAAGTGAAATAGAAATCTTCTTATATTATTTTACTTTTGAAATAATCTTGTTTTAGAGTTATATTATTTTGCATTTTTTTTGTTTTGCACTAGATTATTGTACTAGAAGCGGTTCATCAATTCATTATCCAGGTAATTGGCATATTTGTTTAATATTTATATTTTACTATTGAATATAATTGATTTTTTTATATAGTTTAGATGGTTTCGTCAATTTTATTTTAATTTGTACTTTGGCATTTTTACATAGTTGTATTTGTTATGGTTTTAGTTTTAGGGTCTCTTTGTTCTTACCCAAAGTAGTTGCATTTTTACATAATTAAATATTTTATATAGTTGAGATGGTTTCATCAAACTTAAATGGAGGTTATGAGATCTGCTTTCTTAGCCATTGGAATTCTTGTGCACTCACTTCAATTTTCAGGTAAACAATATATTTAAATAAATAAAATAATTATATAATTTTAACTATGGCAATTAACGTGCTAATTATTTTTGTAGCTTCAAATTATACAAGAAACTCATCATCAACAGACTCACAGTCGACACAAGATTTGGATTGAGATTCTCGCAAAAAATTATTCCACAAGTCATATTATGGTCATATTATTTTTATTTTCTTTGAACATTTAAGTGTTTTTATATTTATAAAAATGACATTATTATGTTTTCTAGTGAAACATTCGTATAAATTTTATTATTTTACAATAAGTAAACTATGTTATATTTTCTTTAGATTAATATAAGTATTTTCATTTTAATATATATTGTCATATTATGGTGGCAATCTTTATCTTGTCATTATATTGGAGAAAATTGTATAAGGTGACATTATGCATAATCATCATTCAAAATACTATTACATAACATTATGTTATGTCACTAAAAATTTGACAATATCTCTTTCGTAACATATAGGTTGATTTTATTGTATTATTCGCGATGATATAAATTATTAATAAAAATATTATATAATTTAGTGACCTAACTGTCATTCAATATAAGTTATAAAATGACGTTAAGCATAACTGTCATTCATAATACTATTAGGTAACGTTATATTACGTCACTAAAATTGTGACAATATTTCTTTCGTCACATATAGATTGATTTTAATGTATTATTTGTGACAATGTAAATTATTAATAACAAATTTTATATAATTTAGTGACGTAACTAGTTGTCATTGAATATCAATTATAAAGTGACGTTATGTATAAACGTCCTTTATACTGCTAATAGGTGACCATGTATTGCGTCACTAATATTGTGATAATTTTTTCTTTCGTCGCGTGTACAAAGCAATTATTGAGTTATTGGTGATGATATGGTTTATCAATGACGAAAATGTACATTATTTGGTGACATAATTAATTGTCATTGAATGCAAATTATAATGTGACATTATCCATTAACGTCACTATATGTTTAATAATACGTGACGAAATCTTATACATCGTCACATTTGACATTTAGTGACACACTTAGGGTGACGTTCGCCGTGACGTCATTTTTTATGTCACATACAAATAGTGACATAAATGTATGTTTCAGTGACAATATTTTAGACGCGAAAAATAATCAAATTTGTTGTAGTATATGAAGAATTGCTCCCAACCATGGTTGAGAATAATCTAGTGAATCCAGTGCAATCCAAGCCAAATGAACCCCTATTTTCTAAAGGCTATGATGTTAACGCAATGTGTAGCTAGCACATAGGAAACACAATACATACTAGTGACAACTGTGTGGCATTGAAACTTAGTGTTCAAAATTTGATCGATTCTGGGGCATGAACATTCATTGAGTAATGGGGTATTCTAATGAGAATAAAAAAGAAATCATTGCGTCCACTAGGAATCTTCATTGTACTCACAAGTTTATTGTCTTGTTTGAATTTTTTTTCTCTCTCTTTTAAAAAAACATAAGTCGCTTGACTTCTAAACACATTAAATAAAATACCTTTTGAGGTTATGAGCAATTAAGCAAATTTCAGTCTTGAAATTCTCTATATATGAATTGAAATAAATGCTCTCTTGAGAATTAAGGTTATAAATCTTTGACAAAGTGACGAGATTGAACCCTTGTAAAACAAGAATCCTTGATTATACTCTAGAAGATACATGAGAACACCATACCCTTTTCTTGCAAGGACCAAGATAGCCTTCTCCTCCCATGAAGAGATAAATAAAAGATTTGGTATTCAGGTACATACATGAGCGAAAAAAATGGGGTATCTTTTGTGTATGAAGTTGCAAAACCAATTGGATTTCACTTCCGTTAAGGATGTTCAATAATGATTATATTCTTAATAGAGTGAATAGTGGAGTAGACGAATTTAGTTTAGGTCAGTTGCTTGAGAATTGAACTCTAAGGATAAAATTTTCTGAATCTTAGCGACACCTAGATTATAACAGGTTCTTCTCAATGAGCTTAATAAATCAAATTCGTATACCCATAAAGTTAATAAAGTGTTATCACAAGGTAAATGTAATAAAGCCGAGCTATTCTGCTAAAGCAATTGGTTATAGAGGTAACTCGAAAGCCTTGGATTTATGAATAGGTTATATTCAAACCATGACACTGATTGGATACTAGGCAATTCAATGTTTTCTCCACTGTGATTGTTAAGTCGAAGGCTTTGTGATGAGATGCGCCCCTTCAGCTGTGGAAAATAAAGGCAAACAAATTTAAAGTTGTCAAACTTCAAGGAATAAAGGCAATAATGCTTAATGTTTGATTCAATAAGGAGTATTAGTGAAAATAAACTAAAAGGGTTGAGAAACACTTTTTATAGTTGATTTCACACAATCACTCAAGAATTTTGTTTTAAGATCGATATTTCTACACTATCTCTACTAAAAGAGTCTATGAAGCTTGAAAATATGGAAGGTTTTAGAAAATCGGAATGAAAGTATTATAAGAGGTCTAGAAATTAAATATGCTAGTTATTTTATTTTGTTTGCATCCAATTGGAATGCTAAGACAAGAAAGATGGACATGCCACAACGTTCACAAGGACTGAGAAATGAATGACACCTCGATGACTAAAGCCTTAGAAAAAATAGGAAGCCAACCTAAAACCAACCCATCAATCTTGACACTTGTCAAAGGGTTATAACTTTGAAAAATTTAAAGAGTAGTTGATTCTTTTGATATTTAGTGAACTCATGTTTTATGATTTGTTTCAGTTGAGAGCATGAAGTAAGGGAAACCCTTTTGTTTTATAAAATTCTTTCATTCTTATAAATTATAAAAAAATGAGTAAAACATTTTCAAATAGGACAATCTCTAGAGAATGAAAGAAGTCCTTAATGCCAATGAGGTTTATTATGCCTCAAATGAAAATGTGAGACAATAAACAAAAAAAACCAAAGCAAGAAAAATAAGCAATACATGAGCAATGAAGGTGTTCTCTAATTTTTGAACAATAAAGTATGAAAAATTAGAAGACTCAAGAATAAACTTCTTTTTGATGTTTTCAATATCAACAAGCAGACTATCACTTAATAAGAAGGGGCATGGCTTATCTTTAGATTATATGATATCTCATTTCATAGAAAAGATTCAAGGAATCCTTTTTCAAAAGTATTGATCAGTTTTTGAGCGTCCATCTAGTTTTTGAGACGTCATAAAGATGAGCCCTTAAGATATTGTATCAGAAAAAGGAAGAAAGACATTTGGTGACAATTCTATTGACCCAATTTGAAATATTCAAGTAAGATTGAGTCATGAAATATCCACTTTAAAGCGAAAAGAAGATTGACGATCAACATTTCTGTATACATTAAGAACAACATGCATTACATTTAGATGCATTTAATTACATTCATATTTTCATACAAAGATGCATAATTTTTATAAATCTTCCAAAGGAAAAAGAGAAATAAGAGAAAATCAAAATTCAAGCCTCAAATGGAAGGAATTACATTCAAAATGGCAAAACCTCAAGAATTAAGGAGGCCAATCCATAAAACAATCATTACTTTGAAGTAGGTCATATTACCCGATTGATATGATTTTTTCAAAAGATTTTTTAAAGAAGCCAAATTTGATGTTAAAAGGTTTCTTGATGATTAAATTCTTCGGGTCATTTGTAAGTCTTTTGAGGAAGATAATAAGTCCTTCGAGCCATTTGTAAGACCTTTGGGCATGATGTTTTCATATAATATTTGAAAAGTCAAGCATAAATGAGAAGTCAAGCTTTGGAGAAGCACATAAAAGATTCAACAAGAATAAGAAGAGAAATAATCAAATAATCATACCACAATTTCACCAGTGGAAAAAGTGGATTTCAACAAAGAATTAAGGACCTTCGAGTCACTACCTTCAGGTACTCTTGTTGCATATTAATGAAATATAGCAATCTTTTAGCATGCTTAAAATTCTTCAAAGAGAAGATAAACCAAGCATTTTCAATGGAAGGATTCCTAATGAGAAGAACTCGTCCGATAAGGGAGAAGAAGTTTCTAATGAGAAGAACTTGTTCAAACTGGCTCGTCCATCATATAAGGAGTTGGACCTGCACCTTTCTTTTTACTCGATTCAATCCCATAAAGAGTTGGATCTGCATAACTATTTTGCTTGATTCCATCACATAAGGAGTTGGATCAACATCATCTCACTTGAAATAGTTTCCCTCAAAACTCATAATCATTTTACTCAAGATTTTGTCTCACTTGAGATTGTTTTTCTTAAAACATATTTTGTATCACTTGAGAAAGTTTCCATTGAAATCCAAACTTCAATATCATTTCACTCGGATATTTATCTCACTTGAGATTTTTTTTCTTAAAGCTGATTTTGTCTCACTTGAGACAGTTTCCCTTGAAGTCTAAACTTCAATATCATTTCACTCAGATTTTTATCTAACTTGAGTTGGATCAACATCATCTCACTTGATATAGTTTCCCTCAAAACTCAAAATCATTTCACTCAAGATTTTATCTCACTTGAGATTGTTTTTCTCAAAACAGATTGTCTCACTTGAAACAGGTTCCCTTTAAATCCAAACTTCAATATCATTTCACTCAGATTTTTATCTCACTTGAGATTGTTTTTATTAAAACTAATTTCATCTCATTTTAGATCATTTTTCTTAAAACATATTCTATCTCACTTGAGATTGTTTTCCTTAAAACAAATTTTATCTCATTTGAAAGTGTTTCTCTTGAAACAAATTTTCCTTCTCTCAAGGCAATTGTTTAGAGTTTTCCTTAAAATCACTTCCTTTAAAAATCAGATTTTATTTCTATTGAGATCAGAATATCATTTTTCTATCTCACACGAGACAATATTGTTGCTAAGCAATAAACGAAAAAGTGAGACAATAAACAAAAACACCAAAGCAAGGAAAATAAGCAATACATGTGCATTGAAGATTTTCTCTAATTTTTGAACAATAAAGTACGAAAAATTAGAAGACTCAAGAATAAACTTCTTTTTGATGTCTTCAACTTCAACAAGCAAACGATCGCTTAATAAGGAGGGGCATGACTTATCTTTAGATTATATGATATCTTAATTCATAGAAAAGATTCAAGGAATTTTTGTCAAAAGTATTGATAATTTGTTGAGCGTCTATATGATTTTTGAGACCTCATAAAGAGGAGCTCTTAAGCTATTATATCAAAAAAAAAAAGAAGGAAGAAAGGCATTTGGTGACAGTTTTGTTTACCCAAGTTGAAATATGCAAGTAAGATTAAGTCGTGTAATATTCACGTTGGGGCATTTCCAAAAGCACCGATCACATTAAGATAATAAAATTCAAATCAATAAGACAATGAAGATGAGCTTCGTCGCTTGAGATGACAAGTGCAAAGTATAAAGACAAAAAGAGCTTATCTTGGAAAAGTAAACCATTCATGATTTAGAGGGTGGAGATATCCTAAGAAAACAAATCTGATTGAACAATTGAGTCAGATGGGGCATCAAGATCTTACCTGACTACGACAAGTATTCAAGAGAGAAAATACTTTTCCTGAAATTTTAACGAAGACATAAGACATGAGATAGAGGGGACATGATAGTACAAGATGATCATATTGTTCCCCAATAGATGTAAGCCTGAACTATTGTGTTTCCACACTGATATCAAGGCAATGTCTATTCAAGTGTGATCAAGTGAAGAAAGATTGAGTTCTCCACTTTAAAGCCAGAAGAAGATTGATGATCAACATTTCTACATACATTGACAACATCATGCATTACATTTAGATGCATTTAATTACATTCATATTTTCATACAAAGATGCATATTTTTTATAGATCTTCAAAAGGAAGAAGAGAAAGAAGAGAAAATCATAATTCAAGCTTCAAATGAAGGGAATTACATTCAAAGTGGAAAAACCTCAAGAATTGAGGAGCCCAATCCACAAAACAACTATTACTTTGAAGTGGGTCATGGTACCCGATTGATATGATTTTTTAAAGAAGCCAAATTTGATGTTCAAAGGTTTCTTGATGATTAAATTCTTCGGGTCATTTGTAAGTCTTTCGAGGAAGATGATAAGTCCTTTGAGCCATTTGTAAGACCTTTGGACATGATGTTTTCATATGATATTCGAAAAGTCAAGCATAAATGAGAAGTCAAGCTTTGGAGAAGCATGTTAAAGATTCAGCAAGAATAAGAGACTCATTAAAGAGAATGAATTAAAGAATCATACCACAATTTCACCAGTGGAAAAAGTTGATTTCAATAAAGAATTAAGGACCTTCGAGTCACTACCTTCAGGTACTTTTATTGCATATTAATGAAATATGATAATCTTTTAACAGGCTTAAAATTATTCAAAGAGAAGATAAACCAAACATTTCCAATGGAATGATTTCTAACGAGAAGAACTTGTCTAATAAAGGAGAATAAGTTTCTAATGAGAAGAACTTGTCTAATAAAGGAGAATAAGTTTCTAATGAGAAGAACTTGTTCAACCTGGCTCGTCCATCACATATGGAGTTGGACCAACACCTTTTTTTTACTCGATTCAATCACACAAGGAGTTGGATCAACGTCATCTCACTTAAGATAGTTTCCCTCAAAACTAAAAAATCATTAAACTCAAGATTTTATCTTACTTAAATTTTTTTCTTAAAACATATTTATCTCATTTGAGACAATTTCCCTTGAAACTCAAACTTCAATATCATTTCACTTAGATTTTTATCTCACTTGAGATTGTATTTCTTAAAACTGATTTTATCTCAGTTTAGATAATTTTTTCTTATAACATGTTCTATCTCACTTGACATTGTTTTCCTTAAAACAAATTTTATCTCATTTGAATGTGTTTCTCTTGAAACACTTTTTCCTTCACTCAAGATAATTGTTTAGAGTTTTCCTTAAAATCATTTCCTTTGTAAATCAGATTTTATCTCTTTGAGATCATAATATCATTTTTCGATCTCACACAGACAACATTGTTTCTAAATAATAAAATGTACTGATCAATGCTCATAGTGTCTTTGTAGGTCCATCATCTATGGGATTGAGGCAAATCTAATGAGGAGATTTTCAGATGCGTTGGGACATATCATTCAAATGAAAGGTGAAGGAACATATTAACAAAAGATAAAAAGATGTTAGTACCAATGATGGAATTGCAATCAAACCAGACAAAATAGGTATTCGTTCTTATTTTCACAACAATAAGTAAAGAGGTAGCTTTGTCATAACTGACTAATCAAACCACGCTGAAAAATATTGAAATGGGAATTTGAAATGGATTGTGCATTGAAATCGAATTAAATGGTGTTGGTGCATTGATTAAGGTGGCTCGTGTAATTAGAGTGTTGATAACTTGATGCTTAAAGTCCCTGTACAAATATTCATACCAAATTCACCCAATTAAAGTCTATTTCATGTAACCCAAATTCATAATTGACCCAAATTGTAAATCATTAACCACGCACAAGTCAAACCCATATGACCATTACATATCATTTATCCCTTTGTTAAATCTGTCTACCCATTTCCATAACATATCACCCTCAATCCAAAAATCAAAACCATTACACAGTCCAATCAAAAAGCCCAAATATATTCACATATCCAGTAGGCCGAAACATTAACTAAAATAAAACCCTAATCCTTAACTTAATTCAAGTGCCACGACTACCTCTCTAGAATCTTCCAAAAGAAGGTGGTTTCTACACGAGGACCTTCAAGCTCCTCCACGAGCTCATTTAAGAAGGTTCTTCATCCACTCTGCTGCTCCTCCGCCCAGCAACCCAACAAATGTTTTTCAATCCAAAAAATGTCAGGCATATTAAATTCTTTCTTTTTGTTTGTACCCTAGTAAAAATTGTGACAAACATGTGTATAAAACCCAAAAATCTGATATTGTAAACATCATCAGCTCACCCCCGATTGAGAATAGAGAAATAAAATCTTCTTCCCCTGTTATTATCGAAGAAATACAGAGCTCCCCTATTTGATTCACATATATATATATATATATATATATATATATATATCTTTTTCATTTTATAACCAAAACCAAAAATTATTTGTACCAACATTTTTACACCCATTCGAAATAATATAAATAAAAAGGGAAGGGTTTAAATTGCTAGCTTGCCCTATTTGAGTCCCCATCGGAGTTGTGGTCATCGAAAGAAACAATCTCGATCGCCGGGGTTGGTTGTCTGTGAGACACGAGTCCTTTTAGGTGGCTTCTCGACCTCATGTCTATCTTAGAGAACACTGATGTACCTTTCTGTTGATCGAATAGATCATCAATCCTTGGAAGAGGATACTTATTCTTTATCGTTACTTTATTTAAGTGACGGTAGTCGATGCATAATCGCATAGATCCGTCCTTCTTTTTCACAAAAAGCACAGGTGCTCCCCAAGGAGAAACACTGGGTCTAATAAATCCCTTATCGAGTAGCTCATGCAATTGAGCCTTTAATTCTCTTAACTCCGTTAGAGCCATAGAAATAGGTTCGGTACCCGGGTAAACCTCAATCTTGAATTCCACCTCACAGTCTGGAGGTAAACCCGATAATTCTTCTAGAAAAACATATGGAAACTCCCTAACCGTTGGAATATCATCTAATCTCACTTTCAATACTCGAGTGTCTATCACATTAGCTAAGAAAGCTATACACCATTTTCACATCATTTTCTTTGCAGTCATGGCTATTATCACATTGGATGGTATTTCGCTTTTTCGCCGATCACTACGATTTCTGAGCATTCCGCATCCTTAAAAAAATAATTCTTTCTTGCGAAAAATCAACCCATCCATGATGTGGACACAACCAATCCATACCCAAAATAATTTCAAACTCATCGAAAGTAAACTCCATCAAGTTTTCCGGGAACACAACCCCTTGAATCTTTATCGGTCATTTTCTACATACTCGCGTTACTCTCGCACTATGGTCCATAGGGTTTACCGTTATCATCTCACTAAAAATTGGTTCTAAAGGAATTCCTCTAGCTCTAACCAACTTTGTACTATTGTATGAGTGCGTAGAACTAGGGTCAACTAAAATAAATACAAGTTAATCAAAAAGATGGAATGTACCTGTTAAAATCTCCGCTTCATCCCGATCCTCATTAATCATAATATTGTAAATTCTGGAGACTCCCCGAGTCTCTTTGCGGCATTGACTCAGATTATCTTTTGGATCTACCCCTTTCTCTGCTTCTATTAGAAACTGTTACTGATCTCTCAGATTACACTGAATTATCCCTGAATTTCTTAGGACAGTTTTGAGCATAGTAACTAGTTTCACCACACTGGAAACAAGCTTCACTGAGAAGTCTACATACTCAATGGTGAAATTGACCACATGTCTGACATGGAGTAGCTCTCTCTTCAAATGCTCTACCCGAGCTAGCAACAAAAAACTGTGATTGCTTATTTTTCTGTGAAGCTGTAGTAGAATCATCTCTATCAGTATATCGGGAACTCGAACCCTTGCCTCTCTTAGCATGATGGGAAGATGAAGACGTTCCAACTCTTTTTCCCATTTGCATACTCTGCTCCGCTGCTAGAGTCTCCTCTTGAGCTCTTTTAATAGTGTTGGCTCGGTTTATAACTTCTTGCAGGCTAGGAAAGTTTAAAGCAAACACCATCTCTTTCAACTTTGGCTTCAAACCCTCGATGAACCAATCACGTCGAGCTTTGTCATTGGGAACTACCTCAGTAGCAAAACAACTCAACTTGTTGTACTCAACCTCGTACTCATGCACTGCTCGATCAACTTGTTTCAAATTAAGGAACTTCTGCAACATCACCCGCCTAAACTACTCACCAATGTACTTGTTTTTAAATTCCTCCTGAAAGAACTGCCAGGTTATTTGCTTCGATGGTGCATACATCATAGTATTTGACCACCACATTCGAGTTGATCCTCAAAGTAAAGATACAACTCCACCCAGCTTTTCAGAATCTGAGCAGTGAAGACTTTCAAGCATTACCATAACATCATTTAGCCATAAATCAGCCTTCATAGTACCTTCATCCTCTTCTCCCAGAACCTCCGGAGCTCCCAAACTTTTTAGCTCTTTTGGGATCAATAATTATGGTGCTGGAGAAGTAGGTGGAGGCAGAGGAGGTTGGAACGAGTCAAAATGGCATCGAGAGCTTGCATAAAGGCTTCAAACTCTAGCATAGACATACCTTGATGTGCAGGTGCACTAGCATTTTCAGATGGGATCAGATGCTTACTATTAGATTCATAGCTCTAGCTACCCAATCCTTCTCTAATTTCTTGGTCAATCGTTCTTCGTGAGTTCGAAGATTCCAACATCTTTTATGACATACATAATAATACCACTCAAGTTAGTAAGGAGTGAAATCAATCATATTCTAATGACACCCTATCAATAACCTTGACAATCTTAGTGATATGTAAACCCTTTTTAAAGTAAAATACACTCGATTTCGGTCGAGAATCGGCTAAACCTGTAGCTCTGATAACAATAAATGTAACAACCATTTACCGTATACATTTTCGTACATAGTCACAGGTGTCATATGGCTTTTCAAAACATTTCTTTCTTTGTAAACCCATAAATTTCGCTTCAAATATTAAAACATTTTAGTGTAATAAAAATAAAAGCTTGTTAACTTTAAGTAGATAAAAAAATCTTAAGGTTATAACATAATACAATTACCATAAGTCAAATACATTCCAGAGCATTTTTATAAATCTAATACTTGCTATCTAATTTATCAAAAGTAGACATAATTGTCCTACTGTTACTGATGAGTCAACCTTGGATTTATGATATCTGCTGCACTCCTTACTCTGCTAGTCTTTGCTAATACCTACGCTTGAAATCAACACACGCTAAGTATTTACTTAGTGAGGCATAAAAATATAAATGAAGTGTAATTCATACAAAAGTATATCATGACTATCAAAATATGAACTAAATCTATAATTCAAAAGAATAATTAAAACTATTCTAGTAACCCAAGTTTCTCTCACATAGTCATCGAAACTATTTTTAGTATGTCCAGCATACCTATCTATCGGTATTTTTCAAATTATCCTTTATTTTCCCAATGTATTCCAAATGAGAATGCAAGGTACATGCATTGCACCGAAGTGCCGAAATAGAAATTCACACACATTATGAATTCCATGGATGTACTTATAGTGCTAAAAGTACAAATAGTACTATACGAAAATACACCATTAAACATTAAACAAAATCGATTGATAACTTTATACATAATTATATATCGAAATGGTAATTCATAAACTCATTATGAATACCATGCTTGCACATCTAGTGCCGAAAGTACACATAGTACTGATACGAAAATGCATCGTTATGCATTAATCAAAATCAATCGATAACTATCATACACAAAGTATGTCGAAATGCACATATAACTCTCAATGCACATACAATGGGCTTTTAAGTCAAATTCTCAAATTTAAACATTTATTTCTGAAACATCAATAACCATTAAACAACATAAACTTTCATCTATTCATTTTAGAGCAGTTCATGCTCTAAAATTTATTCGTAATATCATTCCCATAAACATTATGAAAACATATCAAAGTACTATAAAACATACTTTATCAAAAAATTCGAGGTTAACTTATCGCAAGTCTCCCTCATTTCATAGAAGTAAAATAAATGCACTCACCTACTATGCCTCACTAGTATACTTTAAGGATATCCGACTATTCGAAAACCTTTTCATTGCCTTTTTTCTTGCTTGACTCTGGAGCTTGGTTACGATCTACACAAGCATCCATAATTACACATACAATACAAATGTTAGTATACTTTCTAACATTTATACTTTTAATAATACTCATAAGTACTATTATTTTCAATTTCTATTAAAACTTCATCATATCTTAACATTTTAAACTGACTGGTATCGGTACCCCTCCTACGGTATCGATACTTCTATACTATGGTACTGATACTCCCTTCAGTATCAATACCATTTTTTCATTATGTAATCCATAGTATCGATACCTTCCTCTTAGTATTGATACCCATAGTAGTATCGATACTACTTGTATCAATATCGATACTATTTATCCTCTTTCCTCGAATTTAGCCCTATAGTATCGGCACTGTTTTTCCAGTACCGATACCTTTACCTAGATTTTTCATTTTTATGTCGATTTTTACCCAAATTTCGTTTAAATCTCTTACATTTATCACCAACCATACCATTAAACTTATCATCACTTAACCCAACTAACTTTCCTCCATTAATCTTCTTATAACATCTAAAATCTCCAAAGAACACTCCAAACTAAGAATCACACTAATTTTTCAACATGTTTTTAATCACTTCCAAGGCTTCTAATCTTTTATTTACTTCTTTGACAAGTCAAATTTACTTGTAAACTTCAATCAAAACTCATATTTCATCATATCACTCAAAAACCCATTTTCTTAAATCACAAATAATTCACTAATCACTTAGTTTTAATCATTATAGAACTTTCCTTAAACCTCTATAACACTTAAGGTTTCAAAACCAACCCATAAACTAAAGGAAAAACCAACTTGAAGAAATCTTACCTTTGGCTATGGGGAGAGCATGAGACGAGAAGAAGGAGAAGAAGAAAAATAACTTAGCTTTCTCAACTTTTCCCCTTTTTATCTTCTTAAATATCCCAAATAAAAATGAATTTTAAATCCATTTCCCTCTAAAGGACCAAAATGCCATTTTATTCTTCCATTCTTACTAATTGGTCTTAAACACAATTTCCTAAATCATTTCTTATACTTTACCATTTATTCAATTTAATCCTCTAAATTTTAAAACCTTTTAATATAGTCACTGATCTGATGTTTGGGGTATTAGAAGAACAAGACATAGTCCTTGGTGAGGTTACCTGAAGGTAGAGTTGCAGTCAGTTGCAAGTGGCTATTGAAATTAGAGCGTAACCCAAATGGTACAGTTCGCAAGTATAAAGCTAGGTTGGTTTCTAAAGGATTTCACAAGTTCCTGGGTGTGATTTCAATGATACATTCAGCCTTGTTGCGAGGTTCTCCTCATTGAATACAATATTGGCTTTAGCTTTGACAAATAAATGGGCACTTAGACATGTGGATATTAATAATTCTTTCCTCAATGAAGAATTTGATGAGGATATATATATGCAACAACCACCAGGATTTGAACAATACGCTGAAGATGATACTAAACTTGTTTTAAAGCTCAAGAAGACGTTGTATATGTTAAGGTAGGCACCTTAAATTTAACATGCTAAGCTTAGGGAAACCTTACTACAGATGAAGTATGAGGCTACTCGATCAGATTAATCTCTCTTTATTAGTGGCTGAGATGATGCATATGTTTATGCACTCGTCCATATGGATGATATTGTCATAATAGTTCACTCTTCATAGAAGATCGAGAAGGTGGTAAGGATGCTAGGTGAAACATTTCTTTTAAAGGACCTAGGTGAACTAAGTTTATACTTAAGGATTGAAGTCAAACAAGATGAGGAATCACTTACTCTTAGCCGAAAGAATTTTGTGTTGGAGTTACTTGAGAAAACTGGGATAAAGAATGTTGCCCCATGTTCCAGGCCTATGATTCAATCGTAAAAGTTATCTCTCGATGAAGATGTGCTGCTTCATAATGCTAGTTAATACCGAGGCATAGTAAATCTTACATATAGTGTGGGGAAGATGACACAATTCATGCATGCACCTTGTACACCACACTTTACTACTATGAAGAGAATACTCCAGTATTGGTTGACACAGTGAACTACGAGTTACATTTCAGACCATTTGGGACTAGTCTGACAATTACAATATTTACTGATGTTGATTGGGGAGTAGATGTAGATGATTGATGATCAACATCTTGTTATGGTGTGTTTGTTGATAAATATCTTGTGGCTTAGAGGTCGAAGAAACAAAAGGTCATTTCAAGGTCTACCATGGAAGTTGAATATAAGTGTATAACTGATGCAACTACTGAAGTCACGTGGGGTAAAAGCTTTATTGATTGATCTTGGCTTTCCTCAGTGTGAGGAGCCCGTTGTGTGGTGTGACAACACAAGGGCAATAATTATGAGTGCAAACCCTATCTATCACATTCAGTCCAAACATATAGACCAAGATATACACTTTGTGAGGGAAAAAGTTGCTTCCAAACAACTTCGAGTTAACTACATCCCAACCTCCTACCAAATCATTGATGGATTTATGAAGCCGTTGACCAAATATTCTTTTGAAGATTTTCATGATAAGATGGGTGTACAGGCTGTCTAAAGGAAGAAAGACAAGAAGTAAAGGGAATATTGAGAGTGGTTTACATGTGATAATAGATTAGGGTGCAGAAGTTTTTATAGGGTGGTTAGCTATTCTGTTAGGGTTAATAGGCTAAGAGAAGTTACATGTACTATATATAAAAGTGATATGTTTTTATTCACAAGTGAGATGAATAATACAATGCATTCTCTTCTATATTCTTTTACTCTTTGAGTTTCTCAACAAGTGTTTTTAGTGACGCTTTAAAACGTTGCTATAGAACTAAAAAGCGATGCGATAAACCTATTCTGCTATAGTGTAGGTTGTCCCACTATTCTATTCTTCATATTTAACACACTCTCTATGGCTTTAGCTTGTCTAGTCAACTCCAAAAATACATTTGTAGGATCTAGAGCTAATTGTGTATGTATGATACATGCATCACAAGGCTCAAATCAACTGAAGATGGACTAACGCTTCCAATTGATCTAGACGATCAAGCCGTGCAAAAAAAAGAACATAATAACAGCAGACTTGCAACTACTTTTTGAATGGGATCTTGATGTTTTGGTTGACATGTCTCTTGAAGTTACAACCAACTATCTCTTAGCTTTCCAACGGTTTCATAACAATTCGATCTCAGGAACTCAAGATATACTCATTTAAGTGATTTTGTAAATATTATGCATTTTTAATATTTTTGTTGATTATTTTTAATATAATTTAATATAGGATGATGCATTATCTTTTAAGATTAGATTTATTATTTTATTAGGAATTAAGATAGAGTTGAAACATCTATCTTTAGTTTATTGTTATTAAGAATTAAGGTAGTATTGTTATTGTTATTGCTATTATTATTTTTAAGCATTAGTAACACTACGACAAGGAATCCTTCGTCCTACATAAAGGAGACTCCTCCCACTATTGTAAAACACATATTTTCTTGAATACAATACATTAAGAGTTTATCTTTGCAAATGTTGTGCCATTGAAGTTTCTTTTCATTAAGTTCTTTTCAAGTTCTTTGTGAGAGAGATCTTCATATTTCGATTTGCCTCTTCATTACGATTAGAAGGGTTGTTTAGAGCCATTTATCGAGTTTGCCTTTTCATTACAACTAGGAAGGTTTGATGGGATATTTATACATCTATTTCCATCTTCCATCATATCCATCATCATCTTGATCAAGTTCACGCCATACTCATAATCTTTACAAGTTTGCGACAACCCATACGATCAATTTTACCAAAACCCTAATTTAGCCAAGTTATCCTATCATATCTTTAATTATCTTTATCCTTTTATTTTTCCTTATTTTTTGTCTTAATCTTCTATTTGTCTCCATTTACAGCAGCTCTAATATTTGCATACCATCTCCTTGCTGCCGCCCATAACATCTCAATAATTCCCTCTCATTCTTTGATCGAGTCTAGAGTTTTTTAGGTTTGATTCTTTGACAAGAGAAAAATTCATTAATATGTTTCTGTATCTCTATCAATGTATATCAAGGTGGAACCCCTCTAAGAATCTTTAACATATCAAAGACTTAGTTTACAAAAGTTTTAGACCATATCGGCTCAGTCTGAGAAAATCTCTTTCATACTAAAAAAACAAACATGTCTCCTTGCACCAACTACGAGAACTAAAGTCAAAGATCCTCTATGTAGGCTCCCCCTATATATTTCTATTTAAAATTATTCAGAAAGAGGTCCCATGTCAGTTATTCTGGTTGAAGGGTCATCTCTACCATTTCCCACCAATCAATGACATCCCCCTTGAGAAGGGAGATTACACATTCCAAATTACCCTCCGAGGTCAGATGTAAGTGTCTTAGAATCCTTTGAGTTTTGCGCAACCACTGATCTGCTACTATATGGTCATCTTCACTAGACCCATGAAACATCATAGTTTTGTACCTCCTAAGACGTCCTATTGGCATTTCAGGTGTCTGACCTTAGAAGAGGGAGAAACAAGTATAGGTTAAACCCACGAAATAGTTCTCACAATTCTTCCCAGGACTATATTTAAGTTTTGAAAGAACACCATTTTAGCTACCCGACGTCTCCCTCAAGTCTCGTTTCCCTATAATCTAAGATGAACTTATCTTCTTAGTCATTCTTAAAAGATGATTAACTTTTATTTCAAGCCTCTTGGCTCTTATCGGAATCACTAGCCATCCATTTATGTCTACAATATTAAGAATATAGGGAAAACACAATCAAAATCTCAAACATAAAAGAGTACATTTGACTCTAGGGCATGTATCCAGAAATTCTTACACATTATTGACACGTGACCTAGGATTGACTAAACTTGACGCTCTGATACCATTAAATTTAACACTCTACTCTCATACAAATACACAGTGTCAAACATTCGTGCCCGACTCGTATAACCTTATGTATTACGACCTACTAGTACAAAACTTAACAATTTAATAATAAATGACATGTAAGTAGTAACCATACAATTGACAAAGACTTATTATTTAAATACGGAGCTCCATTACAACAATTTGGAACAAAATAGATACAACAATTTCAAAGGTATTATACAACAACAAAATTTAATAGTTTTGGTAATAAATATATAATTTACCCTTAAAACAAATATAATTAAGAAAGATAGCTCGGGTGCCTATGTATCACCTTGAATTTTTGAATCTGACTAATCAAATCTGATTGTTTCTCGATTAACTACTAATTTAGTTGATATTAAATGATTTTTGAAGTTCAAAATATTCTATTGGTTTTTATGGAACACTAATATTCGAGTATAATGTTGAATAATTCCAAGAACTATATTATATTAAGAATATTATATTGATTTCCAAATACCGAATAATTATTCCAAAATTGATTTTGAATATTGAGTCTATCTTTAAAGTGGCATATTTTCATAAATACTCAATTTTATATTAAAATGGATATATATATATATATATATATATGCTTCCCGGCAAAGTATGATATACTGAATAAGTGTCTCGTATTTATTTTGAAAATATTGTACTATAAAATCACAATTATATGTGCATACATGTGTAATCGATTTTACAAAATTGAAGTATTTTATACGAATATATGTATGGTATATTCAATTTGGAAAATAAGAAAGTTTGATTAGTTATTTTTCAAATAATAATAATAATAATAATAATAATAATAATAATAATAATAATAATAATAATAATAATAATAATAATAATATAATAATATAATAATAATGTGTGTCCTTATGCCTATGCTTTTGGGAGGAGTGTCCTATTATGTTGGAAGTGGGAGATCTTAAACTTTTAGGGGTTGCTTGGTTCACAAAATGTAATGTTACTAATGAGAATAAGACAATTGAAGTGTTGCATTACTTGACATATTGAGAATGTTGTGTTATATTGTTTGGTTTACTTGGCAAGAATGTGAGACAACAGTACGCTTGGTTGAAAGAATATAAGATAAGAAAACTGCATATTTTACCAAATTATCCTTGAGATATATTTCTTAACACATATTTTTTTATTATTCTTAACATTTTATTTCTTTAAAAAATACTTAAACATACTTACACCAATACAATTATGTGTTTATTTTTAGTTACCCGTGTAAGTATGTATTAATTTCAACACTTTTTTATTTATATGAAAATATAAGAACATAGTTATACCAATATAATTATATGTTTATTTTTAAGCACTAAGATATTGGGAGATGCACATACTTACACCAATATAAGTACATGTTAATAGAAAATATAGAAACATACTCACACCAATATAATTATGTATATATTTTTAGGTATCAAGATATTGAGAGACGCACATACTCAAACCAATGTAAGTATATGCTAATTCATATATTTTCTTTTATGAAATTTAAAAGATAAATGAATAAAATAAAAGGGTAAATATATTGTATATTATTTTAATCCTAATAAATATTAATTTCTACATCATTTCAACAATTACATGGAAAAGGAAGAATACGAGTACCTAATAAAGATTGTTATACTTCACATGGCAAAGTCCTCTATTGTTGACAACATATGATTTAAGGAGTAAAGGGCAGGTTGATTTTGAAATATTTATTTTGTTTTAGGGTTATTTTTGTCCGAGTTGATGGAAATTGATAAATATATAAGCGAATGAGATGAATAGCATTTCAGGGAAAACACCCAAAAAATAGTAATGTAGGGAATACTTCATTACCCTAAAAAGGAATGCTCTTAAACCAAACGTGGCATGTGATTCCTAAAATGACTACTCCCCTTGGTAATGAATTTTTTGTGAACCAAATGCCCTCTTCAGGTTATTTTAGGATAAGGGTTTAGAAACCCCAAACTCAACCAACCAATAACTCCCTCGAGCCCCTTCTAGGATCCCCACAGCTCGACTCAGCCCCATTAGTGGTAAAAACCTAGAGTGCTTCCCAATAATCATCGTGAGTCATTCCCAACATTTGCCTTCATTAGGTATGTTTTAACCTAGCATATGGCCAAACTCGTAATAGTGTAGTCAGGTGAGCAACCATCTGTCACCAATAATGGCCACGGTTGAAGCAACAATATCGAATGATAGAGGTAGTCACTCCTCTAATCAACAAGAATGACGGTCTTGGTCATCCCTTTGTGTGGTTGACAACACCTACAAACAAAAAATAAAGAAACAACAACCAACAAAAACACCCAAGGCAAAATCAAAGTGAAGCAAACAAGGGAAAAAAAGAATCAATCGACGAATGAGAAGCCCTCAATCTCAGCATTCCATGCTATGTTCGGGAGATCCCAATGGTAGGAATGCTCACCGCAATGGTGCGATCAACACATCACAGAAGGGGCCATCATAGAAGCGATCGGTGATCGATCGGCAAAGCTTCCATGGTTCTCTTCACAACACCAACAAGAGTGAGAGAGAGTTGGAGAAAAAACCATTTTTAAGTTTGGGTGATATATACAAATGAAATCAAAAGTAGGGATTTTGTGATATAGTTGGTAAAAGTAAAGTGTACATACTAAAACAACAATCCTACAAGTTTGGTAAGGTTTATTCGTTGTTATCTAGATTCAATGTGGTTTTAAATATGGCTCACCAGTTTAGATTATTACCATTTAGTCTTTAATTTCAATAATTAGGTGATTAATTGACCCCATAAATTTTGCAAATTGACCCCATAAATTAAGGTGATTATTTCTCGAACTCCAAAATGTTTTCATAAATGTGATTTTTTGCATGTTCTATATGTATGCATGATGTTTTATCTAAGTAGAGAGCTTGTAAAATTACCAAATTACACATAGTTGTGAATAGTGCCTTGTAATGATTCAAAAATACCTCTAAATGCATAAGGCTCTAAGAAATATTGTGAAACGTTAGTGATTACTTGCAAAACATTAGTGAAAGAAAAAAATACCCTTAAGACGTAAAAGGACCAAAATACCTCTAGTCTTGATAAGCGATGAGGAAATCTTATGAATAAATAGAAAAAAGGTGTTAAGATATCGAACATTAATTAAGTGCTCTTTCTAGAAGTCTTAATTGTTGATATATTTGTGAGTGCGATAAATAACTAATCCATCCTTATATGCCAATATGTATAAAATACCCTTATTGGTATATGTTTGGTAAATCCTCGAAGAATGAAATAATTGAGCTTCCTTGTATAAAAAAATGATTAAAAAGTTTGTAGTATTGAAAATGGCTATAATCCCAAGCTGGAAAAATTAGGAAAACGCCCCTTTATAGTTAAATGAATAAAATGAAAAGGAAGTGTGAATTACATAAAATGGTGAATAGTTTGGGCCTCCACGATTGACTTTGGGGAAAATCATTCGTTATGTGACCTAGGTGGTGATAGATTATTCATTATGTGGAAGGTAACAAGATGTTAATCATTTTAGTCTTCAAATACTTTATTAGGCCTAGGTTAACATTTGTTTGGTTCTAAAATTTATAATTTATTCAAGTGGTTGTCAACGTCAATATTAAGTGTATGTCTTTTTCATACATTCTTTAATGATGTTATGTGATTGTAATAGTAAGCATTGCAATACTCGACTTTATGGGCACTATTATATTTTACGGCATTAGTGGCGATTATGTAACACTCTTCCCGTATCCGTCACCGAACACGAGTCAGAGATGTCACAAGAAACTTACGAAACATTCCTTATAAAATATTAGTAAAATTTTGTTTCTTGAAACCAATTCAATCACTATTACACATAAGACAATTTATCTAACACTCTAACTAATATCCATCATTACTATCATATATTAGCTTATAACTTATTCAAAACTATGTCTGAGCAAAGTTTATACTAAATACTTATAACATATGCATGTCAACTAGAAAAATCAAATAAATTATATGAATGTCATTACTGATATCGTAGACTTGCTTCTCGATAGGTAAGATGCCAAACACCCCTTACTTTGATCTTTTCTCTTTACCTATGTGTGAAAATCATCACACACTAAGTAGACACTTAACGAGGCAAATCAATAATACAAAATAAAACATAATAATAATAATAATAATGATAATAATGATAATAATGATAATGATAATAATAATAATAATAATAATAATAAACAAATCTTATGAGAATATATGAACCTATAAAAAATACTTATGCCAAGTTATTTCCAATTTAGTGATACATAAAATCATAAATTCATATATAAATCATATTACGCTAAACCACTTATAATAAATGGAGGGTTTAACTTTCTCACTTATCTCTCATATTCTGTACTTTTCAAAATTTCTTTATGTCATATTCCAAGGTATACATATTATAATGCAAGGTATGCGAGTCACTGAGTATAAATATAGACTTTTAGTGCCAATCAGATGTACAAATACTATAATCACTGTATCAATGTACCAATAATCAAGAATACCTTAGTATCCATATCACTTACTATGTATTGTATTCCTAAGAGTAAAATAGTACTATAAACACTCTACTATATATTCAATGCAGTTGCTAATCCTCCACCTCTATGGCATGCCAACTGTACCAAGAACACTCAATGTATAAACAATGAGCATTTCCATCACTTGTTCTTCAATGATCAAAGATAACAATATATTGAACATTTCATATAATAGTACAATGGGCAGTTCATATCCTAAATATTTCATGAAAATATCATTGATCACTTACCCTTTTGTCACTTAAAGAACATGTCCATCATATGATAAATGTCATAATTAGCAAGAAAATACAATAGAGATGGCTCATATCAAGCCTTTAAAATAACATATAACATAATAATATTATAAAATGAACGATTTACCACTCATTTTCCTATTCTGGTATCTTTTACTACCCTTACAGAATTATGTTTCTGTAATAATATACACACTGAAATTCTAATTTGTTTATTTCACTTGAAACTAAATTCGAATACAAATCTAACCATATAAAGAACTATTTCTAGTTTGACTTGTATAATTTATGATAAATTTTCTAATCCAACTTAAAAAATTTGTAACCCCCTCAGACCGATGCGGGTAGCCCGATCCGATCTGGAGTGTCACATTAGGGCAACCGGAGCGACCCACTGTAAAAATCTCAGAAAATTTAAAACTTTTATTTAAACATGTAACTCATAATTGCTTTATCAGCATTTAGAAATAAAACATATTTTTAGACTCGTATATAAAACAAAATACAATTAAATGCCCCTAATCATATGTACCATACTCTTCAATCAACACCGGAAAAAAAACTCCCTTATTGATGTCGATAGCTGCACTGGTAATTGTTTTTTAACCTGCAATGGTGAGTAATATAGTGAGCTTCGGAAAGCTCAGTAATACAGAACTATTAGATGATGCTATAGGACATGTAGATAAATGGAAAACCATAATTTCCTTATTGAATGAGACATATACAATTTTTCGGGATAATATGAGGTTCCACTAGTAGTTCATCGAATAGAAGCCATAAATATCTCAATTCATTGGAAGCATTCATAGTATCACGTTTTCAGGAGATCGAATAAGATGTATAGTGTGTTCCAACAGTACGATAAAATCATAATAGGTACACTAATCAAATGATAGTTCAGTAAATCTCAGAAATCATACTATAGTGGAGCTTTTTAAACTCGTATTTTAAAACCATCGTATAAAGAGTTAACCTAAGGGAGCATCTTAGGGCCTGAGAGACTACCCAAGAAAGTTTTGGGGCCATGGGGCCTACCTAAGAACACATCTTAGGGCCGCAGGGCCTACCCGATAATGATCTCAAGGCCGAAGAGCCTACCTAAGAGTCACATTAGGTCCATAAAAATTTTCCAGCTTGATCAGAGCTGTACTTTACAAATCAGTATCTCCAAGATACAATTTATACCTTGATACAAATCCATAAGGCATCACCATTAAGTCGGTGCATCATAAAACAGTAACCATAGATTTCAGTGTACCACATGTTAAAACAATAAAACAATTTATTAATATATCGGGAACACACTAGAGAATCCAAGTGATTTTTCAGAGGCATTTTGTAGTAATCAGTATGGATAACATGAAACTTGTGCAATTTGATCGAATTCCAGGAACAAGGTCATATTGAAGAGAATCGATTATTAACCGTTCTAAATAGACATTTAAGGTTGACACTTTAGAACCCATTATGTTTTCATATGCATCAAGAAAGCATTCACAAATGTCTGAAGTGATTTGAGTTATTAAACGAGGAACGAAGATTCATGACATTTAACATCCATGTTGATCGATCGATTTATCGAACTATTCAAACTGAACAACTCTCAGAACTAATGCATGTCGATTCATCAATTTATTGTCTTTCTAGGGTATTCACTCTTAAATACTAACAGTTGTTTTCCATAAATCATCTTCGTAATCACCACTGAATAAATCTTCCAATGGTCTATATTTCATTTCCACGTCTCAACGATATCAGGAAATATAGACGTACTTGATTCATGGTTCATAACACATAGTAATTGTACATTATGTAAACTCATCAAAGTTTCCAGACTTATCCAAATCAATTTCTTAATCCTCAGTCATTGAGGTTACTTAGTTCATTTAGCAGTCAAATCCATTCCGGTTACTTCAGATTTTTCCAGAGTAATTCGGACGTTTTCTAAATTACTGATACATATTGTACTTCCATTCAGTTTAGTATTCATGGTTGATTTGTCAAACAAATATCAAATTCTTAGTACTGAATACTTCCAAAATTATCATTGAGCTAAACTTGAGAAGACGAACACACATTCAAGTGACTTTTGTGTTGTTCAGGCACTGATATAACTCTAGCATTGGTTGCTCAGCTTAATATGTGATCCATAACTTTTAAGAGCAGTACCACATCCATGTTTATTTGGATTCCTTAATTAATCCAAGAAATTTATTTAGTCTAGACCATAAGGGCATTTTGGTCATTTTGGTCATTTTGGTGCTCAACGTTTTTTACCATTCATTTCAAAGCTTGAGTATATTCATTCATTCCTAGGCTTGGTGATATTTTTGAGTCATTTCCATTACAGTGGTATTTTGGTTATTTTACTGATCCATCATATTTCAATCCTTTCCTTCCACCTGATCTTATTATTTAATTCAAACGTATCATCTTTTCCAGTCATTTCAAACAATTTAGACAAAAGAGCACCATCGATAATTTATTCTTAACTCAGAGATTTTCAAGTCAATTGCCTTCTCAGAAGTTACAAACAGGTTAACAGGAATTTTTTTGTACAAAGACAAGATCTTAACAATTAAATCCGTAATTTATCGAGTTAAATACGAATCCCCAAAGTACTTTGTAAATCAGGGTCAACTTGGACTATTTTTACCTCTCAAGGGTATTTTCGTAATTTCTTAACCAAATAATTTCAGTGTTAATTCTTAACGAAAATAATTATAATTTAGAGATCTAATGGTTAATTTCTTTCCCGAACATTCTCCGATCTTGAAATGATTCCTCAACAGACTTCTAGTATCTTGCACAAACCCTCTTGGGGGTTAAAAACCAATTATCCAAATTTCCTAAGCAAAACTAGCACTTCTTATGCACATCTATAGTTTTATCAGATCAATATGTCTTTTCAGAGTTATTAATCAACTTCCAGGGACAATTCTTGTCATTTTACAACATAAGGGTATTTTCATAATTTTATCCAACCAGAGTATTCTTATAATTTCTCATCCAAGTACCTTTAACATTTAACCTTTGATGACATAAATTATACGTTACTTATTCAGGGCTGATTCCTTTATCATTACTCACAGAACTTGTAATTTAATTCTAACAATCCCTCAATTTCTTATATTATTCATCCGAGCAGTATTCAGTTACTGAATTTTTACCACATTCATATAGAGTGTATGAATTAATTAAATACCCAAATGAGACCAAACATGTTCATTCATGCATTTACCAATACCAACATGTTCCATAAAGCATGAAAAGGTAGTAATGTATTATATCGATTTTTGTGCCATACTGATCGGCCATATAATTTCCATTCAAATGTCCTTGATCTTGAATTCAACTTCCAAAAATTCATCAAATACATAACAATATAAATTTCATCAAAATGAAGCTTAATTCGAAAAAAACGGATCGAATCGGTTGATTAATCAGTGAAAAATAGCTTACCAGGTTTGAATTTGACGAAACGGACTTCAGAATTGGACTTAGGACGTCAACAAAACCCAAAATATTACTCTTGAATTCCAGCTCACCAACTTGATTTCTAGCTTCCAATCTTTTTCTAACGAACACGGACAATTTATCGTACAAATACGACTTCAAATAAATTTTTCTCGCCATAAAAATAACTTATTAGAATCTAATTAATAATTTGGGGACCCAATTGTTAAAACTAAAAACTTTAGGAGTTAATATAATTTTTAATTACTAAAATTAGGGACTAAATCGATCTTAATAAAACCATTATGCGATAATCATAGCAATATGAAAGTTAAGAGACAAGATTGAGCTTTTAACAACTTAGATGGCTTACCTTGTAATTTCCCCTTCACTTTAATAACAACTCCCCCAAATCACGTGCTGCTCCCTTTTCACATTCATTTTCATTCATTTTTTTCACATAATCTGTCTTTTCAGACTTAAACTTTAAGCTATTTTCCTTTTCTCTTTGATCTCTTTACCGAGCTCTGCAAGTGAAGCAAGGAGCTTCGTCGGCCAACAATCAAAAGTCGGTGACCACCACGTCAACTGCCATCTCCGGTCTCCGTTCAAAACCAACTTTACTTGTAAGCTTGAATCGTTCTTCCAAAAATGAATATTGGGTCCGATATCCCAAAATCATCTTCGTTTATCCTAGATTTGAAATTGTTGACGTTGATGCACGTTGATATTTCGGTTTCTAAATTCTTAGCCTTTAGATCTACGAATCTCAAACTATAATTGAAAAAATCACAAGACTCGTTGCTAGCCGGGGAGTCCTCGCCGGAGCTTAGGCTTAAGCAAATATTATCGGATAGTAGTAATACACCGGAGTTCGATAAAGTAGTGATGGTGATAGGCTTAATCTGCGAATTCTATAGGAAGCAACGAGTATTTCCGAGAATAATGTCATCTCTAGTTCTTGCGATTCTTTAGAATCAACGGCTTTCCTTCTCTTTGACAATGAGAAGCTTAAGATTGAATAATCATGTCTGCTGTCTGTTTCTACACTTCGTTTGGAGCTCTCGTACAATTTTCGTCTCTGATTTTGCTATTCTTTGTTCTTTCGTGAGCTCCATAGTTTGGTTACTATTTTGATTGGGGTTTTGTTCTTCCATGAGCTCCATAGGTAGCAGCACCTTGCGTACAGAAAACATGTGATAAATCCGGCAAATTTTCAAAGCTGAAATAGCAATGAATAAGGTGCACCGATATATTCACGACACCTTCCGATAACAACTATGTTCCCAGCTTGGTCTTATATCTTCTAGGTCGATGGATGGAGTAATAGATCTCAAAACACTCAATAACTCTTTCATAATTGAGGAGTAGTTGGCTCAGGGTCTACATAAAATAATGACATTAATAGCTAGCCATCATAATTGCTTCAGGCCAAAATAGATAGCCGAAAAACATAAATGACCTTAAGTGTCCGAAAAGGACATTTGGCCTAAAACACCTACTAATTATCACAACCGGCCAATATACAAGTGACCTTAATAATTACAATAATTGGGGTGTTATAATTCTCTCCTCCTTAAAAGAATTTCGTCCTCGAAATTCATTCATGTCACAGAATTGTAGAAATGAAACTTCTATCAGTTCTTTCATATCTTCCAGTAGCTTTTACAGAAGTACGAGTTTTTTACTAATCTTTAATCATCTGAGTATACATTGTCATCATAAATCTCCCTCTTTCGAATAAAAGAATCAAAACATATTTATCCTTGTGGAATCAATTCAACCTTAGTTACCAGAATAAGCTCATAAAGCGATAACAACAACAACAACAACAACAAAACCCAATTCCCATATGTATGGGGTAAGGGGGAGGTAGGGTAGTAGGCTGCTCCCAACGCCAGGTTGAGAGTAGCTTCCGTGGAAGACCTCCGGCAGTCAGAAAATTAAAAATATAGATAAAATACAGTGCATATATAAATAAATACATAGCTAAACAATATTCATATGCAGTCATTAAAATCATATGTGCGTCTGTAACGGGAATTAATCCCTGCATAATAATCCTTGCGAAAGAATCTCTGCATATAGACAGAAACATAAGACCCGGCTAAATTTAAAAGAGGAAACATGAAGAGAATGATACACATAAGTCAACGATAGCAAGCGCAGTTCTAATCCTTCATAAATACCAATAACAGAAACATATAAAAAGTAGAAGTCATGGAAAATACTACAAAGACATTAAAAGAAGACAGATATGATACACCCTATAGATGTGACCCACACTACTCGACTACCCTAGTCTTTAGCCTCCATATTTTTCTATCAGAGGTCATGTCTTCGGTAAGGGCTAAATCCCTCAAATCAGATCTCAAGCAGTCTTCCCACTTCCGCCTTGGTCGTCCTTTCCTTCTAGCACCGTCGACTGTAATCGATTCTACCCTCCTGACCGCATCCGACGGTAGTAGTCGTCTAAGGACATGCCCAAACCACCGTAGTCTTCCCTCCCTCAATTTTTCGGAAACAGACACCACCCCCAAGGACATCCTAATAGCAGAGTTAGTCGTCATATCCAATAGAGTCCTACCACATGTCCATCGAAGCATCCTCATTTCTGCGGCCTCAATCCTCCTTACGTGATCCTTCTTGGTTGCTCAACATTCTGATCCATACAACAGTGCTGGTCTTATTGCCATTCTATAAAATTTTCCCTTAAGTTTTAGAGGCACCTTCTTGTCACACAGAACTCCAGTAGCGGCCCTCCACTTTAGCCATCCCGCCTTTATACGGTAAAATATCCCAATTTTATTTTCTGGAGTTGGATCGAAATTTCTCAGATGAGTAACACTCACATGGCTCATGAGGTACTTTACAGAATTTAGAAAGACGTTACCGGTATTCCTTTATGCAATGGTAGAGTCCTAATAAATAAAGACTTAGGTTTGCTTGTTACAGATAGGGACTCAACGTTGGAGTTCTTGCTCAGAGAAGTACGATTGTAGTCTAGAGGCATGTAATGATCAGACATCTTTTGAAATTCGACTGACCAGTCTATCTTGAAATTTTTTTGACTCAAACCAAAGCTCTGATACCACTAAATGTAACCCCCTCAGACCGATGCGGGTAGCCCGATCCGATCTGGAGTATCACATTAGGGCAACCGGAGTGACCTACTGTAAAAATCTCAGAAAATTTAAAACTTTTATTTAAACATGTAACTCATAATTACTTTATCAACATTTAGAAATAAAACATATTTTTAGACTCGTATATAAAACAAAATACAATTACATGCCCCCTAATCACATGTACCATACTCTGCAAGCAACGCCGAAAAAAAAACTCCCTTATTGATGTCGATAGTTGCACTGGTAAAATTTTTTTAACCTGCAATGGTGAGTAATATAGTGAGCTTCGGAACACTCAATAATACAGAACTATCAAATGATGATATAGGACATGCAGATAAATGGAAAACTATAATTTCCTTATTGAATCAGATGTATACAAATTTTCGGGATAATCTGAGGTTCCACTGGTAGTTCATCGAATATAAGCCATGAATATCTCAATTCATTGGAAGCATTCATAGTATCACGTTTTCAGGAGATCAAATAAGATGTCTAGTGTGTTCCAACAGTACGATAAAATCATAATAGGTACATTAATCAAATGATAGTTTAGTAAATCTCAGAAATCATACTATAGTGGAGCTTTTTAAACTCGTATTTTAAAACCATCGTATAAAGAGTTAACCTAAGGGATCATCTTAGGGCCTGAGAGCCTACCCAAGAAAGTTTTGAGGCCACAGGGCCTACCTAAGAACATATCTTAGGGTCGCAGGGCCTACCCGAGAATGATCTCAGGGCCGCAGAGCCTACCTAAGAGTCACATTAGGTCCATAAACATTTTCCAGCTTGATCAGAGCTGTACTTTACAAATTAGTATCTCCAAGATACAATTTATACCTTGATACAAATCCATAAGCAATCACTATTAAGTCGGTGCATCATAAAATAGTAACCATAGCTTTTAGTGTACCACATGTTAAAATAATAAAACAATTTATTAATATATCGGGAACACACTAGAGAATCCAAGTGATTTTTCAGAGGCATTTTGTAGTTATCAGTATGGATAACATGAAACTTGTGCAATTTGATCGAATTCCAGGAACAAGGTCATATTGAAGAGAATCGATTATTAACCGTTCTAAATAGACATTTAAGGTTGACACTTTAGAACCCACTATGTTTTCATATGCATCAAGAAAGTGTTCAAAAATGTCTGAAGTGATTTGAGTTATTAAATGTGGAATGAAGATTCATGACATTTACCATCCATGTTGATCGATCGGTTTATGAAACTTTTTGAATTGAACAACTCTCAGAACTAATGCATGTCTATTCGTCAATTTATTGTCTTTCTAGGGTATTCACTCTTAAATACTAACAGTTCTTGTCCATAAATCATCTTCGTAATCACCACTGAATAAATCTTCCAATGGTTCATAACCCATAGTAATTGTACATTATGTAAACTCATCAAAGTTTCCAGACTTATCCAAATCACTTTCTTAATCGTCAGTCATTGAGGTTACTTAGTTCATTTAGCAATCAAATCCATTCCGGTTACTTCAGAGTTTTCCAGAATAATTCGGACGTTTTCTGAATTACTGATACATATTGTACTTCCATTCAGTTCAGTATTCGTGGTTGATTTGTCAAACAAATATTAAATTCTTAGTACTGAATGTGATCTAGAGCTGAGCTGAGTTAAATACTTCCAAAATTACCATCGAGCTAAACTTGAGAAGACGAACACACATTCACATGACTTCTATGTTGTTCAGGTACTGATATAACACTAACATTGGTTGCTCGGCTTAATATGTGATCCATAACTTTTAAGAGCAGTACCACATCCATGTTTATTTGGATTCCTTAATTAATCCAAGACATTTATTTAGTCTAGACCATAAAGGCATTTTGGTCATTTTGGTGCTCAACATTTTTTTACCATTCATTTCAAAGCTTGAGTATATTCATTCATTCCTGGGCTTGGTGATATTTTTGAGTCATTTCCATTACAATGGTATTTTGGTTATTTTACTGATCCAACGTATTTCAATCATTCCCTTCCACCTGATCTAATTATTTAATTCAAATGTATCATCTTTTCCAGTCATTTCGAACAATTTAGACAAAAGAGCACCATCGATAATTTATTCTTAACTCGGAGATTTTCAAGTCAATTGCCTTCTCAGAAGTTACAAATAGGTTAACAGGAATTTTTCTCTACAAAGAAAGGATCTTAATAATTAAATCCGAAATTTATCGATTTAAATACGAATCCCCAAAGTACTTTGTAAATCAGGGTCAACTCAGACTATTTTTACCTCTGAAGGGTATTTTCGTAATTTCTTAACTGTTAACTTCCTAAAAAGGCTACTTTTAAAGCCTTTTTCACTTAAGTTATTGTTTGTTTAAAAGCTCATTTTAGTCATTTTAGGATCATATAGTTGCATATAGTTGCATTTGTGGTGGTTGTGCTATTTTATTTCTTAATGGTGCTGTTTGAGGGAAAGGTGCAGTTTGTCTATGGTGTGCAGGGAATAGCAAGAAAAAGGATTCTTTGGGAAGTAATGTTGCGGCATCACACGTTGCTAAAGCAGATTGAAATGCCTTGGCATTTCTGGCGCAGAAAAAGACAAAAAGATATTTCTGCATAAGGACAACTGGCACTGGACAGCTGTCTCTGCACGTGAAGGACTGCTGTAACCGCCTACCAGAGCTGCCAAAGGACCACTTCCACTTGGAGGATAAGGTTCATGCATAACATGTGATTCTAGGGGTATGAGGGGTATTTTGCACCCAACAACCTCATCATTACCCCTAGATATTTTTATTATATATGACACCTCATGGGAGAAAAAAAAAGGGGGAGAGAGGGCACACGAATAGAGCAGAAAAAAAAATCACATTTTTATTTTCTCTTTTCCTTTCTTCTTCCTTGGGATATTCCTCCATTGATAAAGCACCAAGGAGTGGCAAGCTAGGCGCCGGAAGGAGCTAGCGAGCTAGGTGGTTCATGGTGGCCGAGAGGAGATCTCCGGTGGCGCGTCGAAGGCTTCTTCTCACTTCCCTTTTGCTGCTATTTTTCTATTAATTTGTGGGTTGTTGGAACGAATATTTTCATGACTTTGTGTTTGGATATTTCGAACCCCACCATGAACTAACTTATTTGGTGGTGGTTGGTTGAACGATTGTTTAAACTTTATTTTTTAAGGTATATTTAAGTTTATTTTGGGTTCTTTATTTGCTTTACTTATGAATTCTTCATCATCTAGGCTTGTAAGAGGCATGGAAATGTCCATCTCTTAGATGAAGGTTAGGTATTTGGAAGAATCCTAAGCTAAAAATACTTGTAAGTATTCGGAAGAAACGCAAGATAAGATCCTCATAAGCAATGGATTATGGTATTTTCAAGGGGCTTTGAACCGGCCTAGGAATATTATAACTTAATCCCTTAGATCTCGGAAGAGACTAGGATAGGATTTCAAAGACTAAAAAGGGTGTCTTTATCAATAGGGTAGGCTGTCCAACATCGTTGAGTGAGAACAGATGCCTTGGCATCCTATTCTGTTAGGTTCTTTTCAACACCTTAGGAAAGCCCTGTCGAGTAAGTAAAGACAAGATAGCTTAAATATACTTGAGAAATAAGTTTAGCAACCTTAGACCATCCTTACCATTCATTTCATTGGAAGTGTCACGTGAAGATTATTTCTTCTTATTTTATTTATCTTTTATTTACTGTTTTTACCATTTTTCATTGCCTTGACATTTCACCATACTCAACATTAAACATCCATCATTGCCATTGCATTTCCATTTGCTACACCATCACACAATCAATCCGCATCCACCAGCATACACATATCCATTGCCGTGACATTTGTATATATCAAGACTAACTATACTTAGATAGAATATTGCATTGCTTTGGTTAGACTTTTGTGATTTCACCCAATCCCTGTGGAGACGATACTCACTCATCATTATATTACTTGAGCGATTGTGTATACTTGCACATTATTTGCGTATATTTTATAGTACTCACAACATACGAACAAGTTTTTGGCGCCGTTGCCGGGGATTGGTAGCCTGAAGTTATTTAGTTTTGCCAGAGCATTTTATTTTGTTTTGCATTTTTATTTTTGTATAGTTTACTTGATATTTTTGTTTTATTTTTTAGGTTTATTTAGTGTATGCCTAGAAGAAATTCTGAAGAGCCTTTGGAACTGATAGAACCTGAGATTGAAAGACTCTTTAGAAGAAGAAGACGTGCTCAAGGAAATATGTATCAGATTGAAAACCAAGGCATTGGTCAAGATGACAGAAATTAGAATGCCGCGGCATTAAACAATGCTGAACCTGCTATCAGGCCTCGTGTTATTCGAGATCATTTAAATCCGATGCTGGATGATCTGAATCATGGGATTATGGCACCCGAAATTCAAGCTGCACATTTCGAGCTGAAACCAGTCATGTTCAACATGTTGAATTCCATTGGGCAGTTTGGGGGTATGCCAACTGAAGATGCCATGCAGCACATTCGCAATTTTCTGGAAGTTTGTGATTCTTTCCGCCAAGAAGTAGTGCATGAGGATTTTCTGAAATTAAAGCTTTTTCCGTATTCATTGCGTGACTGAGCAAGGGCTTGGTTGAGTGGTGTACCAGCCGGTTCGATGGAATCATGGGCCGATCTTTGCAAGAGTTTCTTATTGAGGTACAACCCACCAAACATGAATACGCAGCTAAGGAATGAAATATCATCTTTTCGCCAGGGTGACGACAAATCCATGTATGAGTGTTGGGATCGTTACAAGAGTTTGCTTCAAAAGTGTTCAAATCATGGTTTTTATGATTGGACTCAAGTAGTCATGTTCTATAATGGAGTCAATGCACCCACGAGGATGTTACTGGATGCCTCAGCAAATGAGACATTGCTAGACAAATCACCTACGGAGGCGTTTGCTATCTTGGACAGAATTGCTAACAATGATTATCAATTTCATTCCTCAAGACTTGGGAGTGGGAGGAGAGCACCTGGAGCATTCGAGTTAGAAGCCAAAGATTCGGTGTCCGCTCAACTCTCCGCTATTATTAATATGTTGAAGAACTTACAATGTTCCACTGATGTGAAGGAAGTGAAGACAACTAATCTGGCATGTTTGTTATGGCAAGGCAATCATCACGAGAGCGAATACCCAACCAACCATGAGTCCATCAACTTTGTTGGTACTTACAATCGAGGCAGCAACAATCCTTACTCAAACACTTGTAATGCTGGATGGCGTCAGCATCCTAATTTCTCATGGGGAAATCAAGGAGCCCACAATGCTAATCAACCTACTAGACAGCAGAATTACAATAAGCCTCAAAGTTACCAAAATGCTATGCCATGGCATAATTCTAACAAAGGAGCTTCATCTTCAGCGAGCATAAGTTCCTTAGAAGCTACAATTCAAGAATTCATATCTACTACGAAGACAATGCTGCAAGACCATTCTACTTCAATTAAGAATCAAGGAGCTTTACTTCATAGTCAAGGCGCCTTACTTCAAAGCCATAGCTCGTCTCTGAGAGCTTTGGAAGGTCAAGTTGGTCAGATTGCTACGGCATTGCAAGAGCGTCAGCAAGGACGTTTACCAAGTGATACTGAAGTCACTAAAGGGCCTGGAAAAGAGCACTGCAATGTGTTAACTCTTAGGAGTGGAACACAAATCAATCGATAAGTCAAGGATAGTGGGCCACAGCATAATGATTCTAATCCCATTACTGAAGCTGAATTACAAGATGATAGAGTTTCTGAGAAGGACAAGGAGGAGGATTCTTCCAAGGTACCAGATTCTGATGCCAAGGCAAAAGAAAATTCTATTCCTACAGCTAAGGAAACTAGACCTCCCCCACCCTTCCCGCAAAGATTGAAGAAGCACAATGATGAAGTTCAGTTCAAGAAGTTCGTAGACATTCTTGATCAGCTCCATATCAATATACCTCTCTTGGAAGCTGTTGAAAAGATGCCGATGTATGCCAAATTTTCGAAGGACATCTGTACCAAGAAGAGGAAAGTAGAGACTGTTGCCACGACAACAAAATTTTGTTCTTCATTGAGTAAGTTGCCGCCAAAGAGAAATGATCCGGGCAGCTTCATTATTCCTTGTTCAATTGGAGCTAATTTCGTTGGAAAGGCTTTATGAGATCTTGGTTCAAGTGTCAACTTAATGTCGAAATCGATATTCTTGAAGCTTGGCATAGGAGATGAAAGACCCACCTCAATTATTTTACAACTTGCCGATAAATCCCATGTTAAACCTGAAAGGAGAGTCGATGATGTCATAGTAAGGGTGGACAAGTTTGTGTTTCCAGTCGACTTCTTAATTCTGGACTGTGAAGTTGATGCCAAGGCACCAATCATTCTAGGAAGACCTTTCCTAGCCACTGGACGTATCTTGATAGACTGTGAAAAAGGTGAACTCACCATGAGAGTGGCTGATCAGTGTGTGACTGTCAATGTTTTTAGAACGCTCAAATATGTTGATGACATTGAAGAATGCCAAGGCATTTCTGAATTGAACTCAGTGATTGAAGAAGAGACTGAACATCTTTGCCAGAACAACTTCATTCAGCTAGCAGAAAATGAATATTGGGTGGATGATGAAAGCTTAGTGGAGTCTGACGACTTTCCAATTTTGGAGGAGCAATCTAGCTTAGTACAAGTTAGATCAGGTATGAATTTTGAACCTCTGAATTTTGATGAATTCATTTCTCCTAAGCCTTCATTATTGCATGCACCCAATCTAGAGCTTAAGACTTTGCCAGGGCATCTTAAATATGTTTACTTAGGTAGCGATGAGACTTTACCGGTGATTATTTCCACTAACCTTACTGCTAACCAAGAGCAAAGTTTGTTAAGTGTTTTGATGCAGCATAAGAAAGCAATTGGTTGGACTATGGCCGATTTGAAAGGCATTAGTCCCATGATCTGCATGCACAAGATTCTGCTAGAAGATTGCCACGACAATTCAATTGAACCACAAAGAAGACTCAACCCTGTTATGAAGCAAGTGATGATGAAAGAAATTCTGAAATGGCTTGATGCTGGAGTGATCTACCCTATCTCCAATAGCTCATGGGTGAGCCCTGTCCAATGTGTTTCGAAGAAAGGAGGCACGACGCTGGTTACGAATAAGGATAATGAGCTATTACCCACTCGCACTGTGACCGGATGGAGGATATGTATAGACTATAGAAAACTCAACAAAGCTACGAAGCAGGACCACTTTCCTCTACCTTTCATCGACCAAATGTTGGATCGATTGGCCGGCAAAGCATTCTATTGCTTTTTGGATGGGTACTCGAGGTACAATCAAATTGTCATCGCACCAGAGGACCAGGAGAGGACTACATTTACTTGTCCCTATGGCACTTTTGCCTTTAGGAGGATGCCTTTTGGACTCTGTAATGCCCCGGCAACGTTTCAGCGCTGTATGCAAGCTATATTTTCAGATATGGTTGAGGATTTTCTGGAGATCTTCATGGACGACTTTTCTGTTTGTGGGGACGACTTTGAACGATGCCTCGTCAATTTAGCAAAAGTTCTCAAGAGATGCGAGGAGGCTGAGTTGGTCTTAAACTGGGAAAAATGTCACTTCATGGTGACTGAAGGTATTGTATTAGGCCACAAAATTTCACACAAGGGTATTGAGGTGGACAAGGCAAAGATTGAAGTGATTGAAAAATTGCCACCACCAACTTCGGTCAAGGAAATAAGAAGTTTTCTTGGACATGCTGGACTCTATAGAAGGTTTATCAAAGACTTCTCCAAGATTTCTAAACCATTGTGCACATTGCTTTAACAAAACCAACCCTTTGTGTTTGACGAATTATGCCTCGGTGCGTTTACTGAGCTAAAGCGACAACTGATCTCGGCACCCATTGTAGTCCCTCTCGACTGGACATCACCATTTGAGCTGATGTGTGATGCAAGTGATTATGCCATAGGAGCTGTTTTGGGGCAACGTCGAGGTAAAATCTTTCATGTTATTTATTACTCTAGCCATACTTTAAATGAAGCACAATTGAACTACACCACAAATGAGAAAGAATTACTTGCCGTAGTATTTTCTTTTGATAAATTTAGACCTTACCTAATAGACACTAAAGTTATTGTTCACACTGATCATTCGGCTATTAAATACTTAGTGAACAAAAAGGATGCCAAGCCTAGACTTATTAGGTGTATCTTACTTTTGCAAGAATTTGACTTAGAGGTGGTAGATAGAAAAGGAACTGAAAATAAAGTTCTTGATCACTTATCTAGGCTAGAGAACAATTCTGAATGCCATAACACTGTAGATATCCAAGAGGAATTTCCTGATGAGAAAATTTTATATGCAGCGGCAATCCCGTGGTACGCTGACCATGTTAATTTTCTTGTTAGTGGAATTGTGCCTTTTGATTTGAATAGTCAGGCTAAAAAGAAGTTCAAGCACGATGCAAGGCACTATTTTTGGGATGAGCCATATCTGTTCAAACATTGTGCCGATCAGCTCATTAGACGATGTGTACCTGAAGAGGATCAAAAGTGATATTTTGTACCATTGTCGTTCGGCCCCAAGTGGAGGCCATTTTGGTGGAGCAAGGACTACTGCTAAGGTACTGCAATCAGGCTTTTACTGGCCAACTTTGTTTAGAGATGCCCAAGCATTTTACAAAGGATGTGATCGATGCCAACGGACTGGAAACATCTCCAGACGACATGAGATGCCGCTGCAAAATAATTTGGAGATAGAGCTGTTTGATGTGTGGGGCATCGACTTCATGGGACCATTCCCATCTTCTAAAGGAAACTTATATATATTACTTGCTGTGGATTATGTGTCAAAGTGGGTGGAAGCAATAACAACATCAAGGAATGACTCCAAGACCGTACTCAAGTTTTTGCACAAGTATATTTTCACTCGGTTTGGAGTACCTCGTGCTATCATCAGTGATGAAGAAACCCATTTTGATAACAAGTTGATTGCCAAGGCATTGCTGAGATATGGAGTTCGACACAAGATTGCCACGGCATATCATCCGCAGACAAATGGCCAAGCTGAGATATCTAATCGAGAGATTAAGCAGATTTTAGAGAAAGTGGTGAACCCAAAACGAAAGGATTGGTCGCCAAAGTTGGATGAAGCACTTTGGGCGTACATAACAGCATTCAAAACTCCTTTGGGGATATCACCCTTCAAGTTAGTGTATGGTAAAGTTTTTCATCTCCCGTTTGAGCTTGAACATAAAGCTTATTGGGCTATCAAGCGATTGAATTTCGAAGCTCAACTAGCTGGGGAGCAGAGATTATTAGAACTTAATGAAATGGAAGAGTTTAGAGCACAAGCATATGAGAATGCTCGGATATACAAGGAGAAAACCAAGAAGTGGCATGACCAAAAACTGATGCCACGTCATTTTCATGTGGGGCACCAAGTCTTGCTTTACAACTCCAGACTTAAACTCTTTCCTGGGAAGCTAAAATCTCGATGGTGAGGGCCATTTGAGGTGCATTATGTCTATCCCCATGGAGCTGTTGACATCAAGAGAATAGACAATGGGAAGATCTTCAAGGTCAATGGCCAGCGTCTGAAAGCCTACAATGGAATTCCACCACCACACAAAAAGGACGTGTTACGGCTGCACGATACTGAAGCGTGCCTAGAGGAGAACCAAAATTCGATGCCTCGGCATGGAATTTGTGTCTGTGCTTAAATAAAATTTAACATTCAAGTTTTTTTCTTTAGTTTTATTTTATTTTATTTTGTAATTAATTTTTTGATTTGATTTGTAGGGACCACATTGCTGCAAACCGTACAAGGAGCGGTTACCAAAGGGAGGAAAGGACAAAGCATTAATTGGAGAGATATTCTTTTGATTTGTTTCTTTTTATTTAATTTAATTTCTGACATTTCTTTTTCTCTTTCCACAGACTTGTCCTATCACCATCATTACCTTTTGGCAATTTTTTTCCTTCCCTATACATGCAAAACCCCCACCCACTAATTCCTCTCTTAACCGTCCTATCACCCCTTTTCCCTCCCAAATTTTTAACTTTTTCTTTTCTCTTTCTTTATTTATTTTTTTCTCTTTCATGTTAACTTTTACTTTTTCTCTCTCTTTTACTCATCTTCTTCCCTTATTCTCTACAATAGCCGAAATACATCCAAGTTTTTAAAGCTTTCAAAAGCTTCTTCCTTTTTTCATTTTTCTTACTTCAAAAACACTGAAAATGGTGCACTCAAGACCAGCTCCAATTGACACGACTGCTTGGCAACAGTTTGAGAACGATGAGGCCAAGGCTCGGTTCCAAAACTTCAAGAACCGAAAACTCTTTTTTGAGTTGGGATTTATTTTTACCGAGGAAATCGATGGTGGTTTTGGACCCGATGTTATGGACATCGTGACGCCGCTCAAGTGGCAGAAGTTTACCCGTCATCCTGGTTCGGTGAACGCCTCATTAGTTAAGGAGTTCTATGCGAACATTTCCAAGCCCAATCAACACTCCATCTTCGTTCGAGGTAAGAAAATCCGTTTTACATCCGCTGCTATTAATCGTTATTTTCATTTACAGGAGGTAGTAGATGGTCATTCCATGTTCGAAGAGGAAGCCGATAGCAACACATACGATGGGGTCTTGGAGGACCTTTGTTTTAAAAAAACTGAGTGGAATGGACGACAAACGAGTAGATACTCGGTCAACCGAGAACGTCTTCAGCCGCGCGCAAAGTTATGGAATCACTTTCTCAAGCATAAGCTAATGCCCACTTCCCACAACACTACGTTATCACTTTCACGCTTATTACTTTTACATTCTATGATAGTATCTCGTCCGATCGATGTGGGTCGTATTATTGTTCAGCAAGTTCATGACTGTTTGGGTAAAAAGGCAAGTGCTTTGGTGTTTCCTAATTTAATTACCGCTTTATGTCGTAAGAAAAAGGTTGAGGAAAATGCTTTTGATGAAATTTTACCTGGATTATCGGGCATCATTAGGGCTAGGCTTCCACTATTGTTGGGACTTGAAAATCCCAAGTCTAAAGACCCTGTTCATGAGCAATCTGCAGGTACTACAGAATCGAATGCCGAGGCAAGGTTATTTGCTCTCGAGGAAGCTGTGATGCAGACTCAAGCTCAACTGCATGCTTTACACGGTGACATCCGTAATTTCTTTGGATACGTGAAGCATAGAGATGCTGTGGTGGAATCGTTATTTCAAGAAATTATTCCTCACGGTCAATGGAATTTCCCTGGTTTCCCAGACGAAATTCTGCCAGCATTCAATGCCGAGGCATCTCCAGAGCCTGAGCACGATGCACCCGATCCTCCTGCTACTGACCCTACTCCTGATACACACCGGTCCGAGACTCCTGAATATCCGCCCACTGTCCCTGTCAAAGAAACAACCAGCCCCGTCCCAGCACCTAATCCTTCTCATGCACAACGTAGGACTGCTGTAACCGCCTACCAGAGCTGCCAAAGGACCACTGCCACTTGGAGGATAAGGTTCATGCACAACATGTGATTCTAGGGGTATGAGGGGTATTTTACACCCAACAACCTCATCATTACCCCTAGATATTTTTATTATATATGACACCTCATGGGAGAGAAAAAAAAGGGGGAGAGAGAGCACACGCATAGAGCAGAAAAAAAAATCACATTTTTATTTTCTCTTTTCCTTTCTTCTTCCTTGGGATATTCCTCCATTGATAAAGAACCAAGGAGTGGCAAGCTAGGCGCCGGAAGGAGCTAGCGAGCTAGGTGGTTCGTGGTGACCGAGAGGAGATCTCTGGTGGCCTAGGAATATTATAACTTAATCCCTTAGATCTCAGAACAGACTAGGATAGGATTTCAATGACTAAAAAAGGGTGTCTTTATCAATAGGGTAGGCTGTCCAACATCGTTGAGTGAGAGCAGATGCCTTGGCATCCTATTCTGTTAGGTTCTTTTCAACACCTTAGGAAAGCCCTGTCGAGTAAGTAAAGACAAGATAGCTTAAATATACTTGAGAAATAAGTTTAGCAACCTTAGACCAATCCTTACCATTCATTTCATTGGAAGCTTATCACGTGAGGATTATTTGCTTCTTATCTTATTTATCTTTTTATTTATTGTTTTTACCATTTTTCATTGCCTTGACATTTCACCATACTCAACATTAAACATCCATCATTGCCACTGCATTTCCATTTACTACACCATCACACCATCAATCCGCATCCACCAGCATACACAAATCCATTGCCGTGACATTTGTATATATCAAGACTAACTATACTTAGATAGAATATTGCATTGCTTTGGTTAGACTTTTGTGATTTCACCCAATCCCTGTGGAGACGATACTCACTCATCATTATATTACTTGAGCGATTGTGTATACTTGCACATTATTTGCGTATATTTTATAGTACTCACAACACGCGAACATTAACTAAATAATTTTAGTGTTAACTCTTAACGAAAAATAATTATAATTTAGAGATCCTATGGTTAATTTCTTTCCCGAACATTCTCCGATCTTGAAATGATTCCTTAACAGACTTCTAGTATCTTGCACAAACCCTCTTGGGGGTTAAAAACCGATTATCCAAAATTCCTAAGCAAAACTAGCACTTCTTATGCACATCTGTAGTTTTATCAGATCAATGTCTTTTCAGAGTTATTAATCAACTTCCAGGGACAATTCTTGTCATTTTACAACATAAGGGTATTTTCATAATTTTATCCAACCAGAGTATTCTCATAATTTCTCATCCAAGTACCTTTAACATTTAACCTTTGATGACATAAATTATACGTTACTTATTCAGGGCTGATTCCTTTATCATTACTCACAGAACTTGCAATTTAATTCTAACAATCTCTCAATTTCTTATATTTTTCATCCGAGCAGTATTCAGTTACCAAATTTTTACCACATTCATATCGAGTGTATGAATTAATTAAATACCCAAATGAGACCAAACATGTTCATTCATGCATTTACCAATACCAACATGTTCCATAAAGCATGAAAAGGTAGTAATGCATTACCTCAATTTTTGTGCCATACTGATCGACCATATAATTTCCATTCAAATGTCCTCGATCTTTAATTCAACTTCCAAAAATTCCTCAAATACATAACAATATAAATTTCATCAAAACGAAGCTTAATTCGAAAAAAAAACAGATCGAATCGGTTGATTAATCAATGAAAAATAGCTTACTGGATTCGAATTTGACGAAACGGACTTCAGAATCAGACTTAGGACGTCAACAAAACCCAAAATATTACTCTTGAATTTCAGCTCACCAACTTGATTTCTAGTTTCCAATCTTTTTCTAATGAACACGGACAATCTATCGTACAAATACGACTTCAAATAAATTTTTCTCGTCATAAAAATAACTTATTAGAATTTAATTAATAATTTGGGGACCAAATTGTTAAAACTAAAAAATTTAGGAGTCAATATAATTTTTAATTACTAAAATTAGGGACTAAATCGATCTTAATAAAACTATTATGCCATAATCATAGCAATATGAAAACTAAGAGACAAGGTTGAACTTTTAACAACTTAGATGGCTTACCTTGTAATTTCCCCTTCACTTTAATAACAAACCCCCCAAATCACGTGCTGCTCCCTTTTCACATTCATTTTCATTCATTTTTTTTTTTCACATAATCTTTCTTTCCAGACTTAAACTTTAAGCTATTTTCCTTTATTCTTAGGGGGTGTTTGGTTCAAGGAATGTGGGATTCCCATGGGATGGGAATCCCACATTCCCATGTTTGGTTAGCCGGGAATCTCATTCCCGGTAATGTTTTATTACCAATAGTAGATTTTTTGGGGTATATTACCGGGAATGTCATTACCTCCCTTCCCTTAGGTATTGTAACATTACCGGCGTTTTGGACTAAAATGCCCTTAAATTTTTATTTTTTTTCAAAAATATCATTCTTCTGTCATTGAATAATAAAAATTCTACGAAGGTTAAATTACAAAATTATCCTTAAATTATTTTAGATTTACAAAAAAAATCTATAATTAAAATTTTATATGAAGTTTAGGGGGTTAAATTGTTTTTACCCTTTCATTAAACATTTTTTATATTTTTAATTTTGTAAAAAAATTATATAAATATTATGAATTTAATTTTTTTAAAGAAAATATATAAATATTTTACAATTTGTAATATTATACAAATATATAATAAGGACAATTTGGTCAAATATACATTCCAATAATCTTTTATTCCTTTGACCAAACACGGTAATCTTACATTCCTGCTAAACCAACCAAACACAAAATACAACATTCCCAGTAATCCTATTCCCTGGTAATCTTTTATTCCCACTGGTAATCTTACATTCCGTGAACCAAACGCACCCTTAGATCTCTTCACCGAGCTCTGCAAGTGAAGCAAGGAAGCTTTGTCGGCCGTCAATCAAAAGTTGGTGACCACCACGTCAACTGCCATCTCTGGTCTCAGTTCAAAACCAACTTTACTCGTAAGCTTGAATCGTTCTTCCAAACATGAATATATTGGGTTCGATATCCCAAAATCATCTTCGTTTATCCTAGATTTGAAATTGTTGACGTTGATGCACATTGATATTTTGATTTCTAAACTCTTGGCCTTTAGATCTACGAATCTCAAACTATAATTGAAAAAATCACATGACTTGTTGCTAGCCGGGGAGTCCTCGCCAGAGCTTAGGCTTAAGCAAATATTGTCGGATAGTAGTAATCCACCGGAGTTTGATAAAGTAGCGATGGTGATAGGCTTAATCCGCGAATTCTATAGGATGCGACGAGTATTTCTGAGAATAATGTCATCTCTAGTTCTTGTGATTCTTTAGAATCAACGACTTTCCTTCTCTTTGACAATGAGAAGCTTAAGCTTGAATAATCATGTCTGCTGTCTATTTCTACACTTCGTTTAGAGCTCTCGTACAATTTTCGTCTCTGATTTTTCTATTCTTTGTTCTTCCGTGAGCTCCATAGTTTGGTTGCTATTTCGATTGGGGTTTTGTTCTTCCATGAGCTCCATAGGTAGCAGCACCTTGCGTACAGAAAGCATGTGATAAATCCGGCAAATTTTCAAAGCTGAAATAGCAACAAAATAAGGTGCACCGATATATTCACGACACCTTCCGATAATAGCTATGTTCCCAGCTTGGCCTTTATATCTTCTAGGGTCAATGGATGGAGTAATAGCTCTCAAAACACACTCAGTAACTCTTTCATAATTGAGGAGTAGTTGGCTCAGGGTCTACATACAATAATGACATTAACAGGTAGCCATCATAATTGCTTCGGGCCAAAATAGATAGTCGAAAAACATAAATGGCCTTAGGTGTCCGAAAAGGACATTTGGCCTAACACACCTAACTAATTATCACAACTGGCCAATATACAAGTGACCTTAATAATTACAATAATTGGGGTGTTACAAAATCTATTTTGAGCAGAATATACTGCCTTGTTTTCTAACCAATCATTGATAAAAAATTAATAACTTCTAGTATACACTTTAAAATCAATCTCCATTTTTTTTACAAGAAACTATATTAACATAAAAATACAACGATATAATAATCACTTTCTAATCATTTTGCAGAAATTATGGTGATTTTCAAAATCTACTATCAATATCATAAAATCTAGGCAGATTTCATTATTTGCATGAATAAAAAAGTCACATAATATTCAATAGTCACTTCTTACCATAGTAATTTAGCCATTAGCTCATCGCATGCCTATGTTTCCATAGTAACACAAATATTTCATAAACATTCGCTCACCTCGACACTTTATACATCAACCAAATTTAGTCCTCCCAAAAGCTTTATAAGTCCTCTTCTCCTTTTCTTTGTTATTCAATTCACCTCAATTTAGCTTGGATGGTTCACACACATCAATTACACAACAAATAATATCAAAGACATATGTTAGAACCCATTCTAACCATGCATACAAATTTAACGAATTCTTTCGATGCTAAATCAAAATTAATTACATTTCATACACTTCAAATTAATCTTGAATACCAAAATTTCACTAAAACCTTATTTTCTCTCTCTTAGAGTTTCAAGGAACAAATTAAGGTTTTTCATTTACAAATTTAATAATTGTACCATCAAAATGAAGCTTAGATGATGGCAATCAAAATGAACACTACAATTTCACCAAAACCTCAAACCTCTAATTAGAAAACCTAATAGCCAAATATACCATGGTGTCTTCACTCTTGAATTTTTTTCTTCAAACAAAATTCTAAAGCTTACATAACATATAATCCTCCATGATAAACATCAAAACATGCTTGAATAATTTCTCTATTTTATTCTTCATGGCCGAACCTTGTATATCAACTTAACTATGAAATTCATCTTGAGTTGAGCATGGAAAAGTTATATAAGCAACTAATCCTTTAAAAATCAAGCCTTAATCCAACTTAATCCATAAACACTAATCTTTTTCTCTTCGAATTCCGTATACAATCCACAACAATAAATTAGTGGTACCAAATTGAAAAAAAATTCAAAGAAAAGCAAAATTGTATTTCATGGCTTCATCTTAAATCTTTACCAAAATACTTGAAATATTAAATGAATTTTTGCCCACTTACCTTAGCAACCAATGGATATGAAGAGAAATGACGGAGAAAGACTTGAAATTTCCAAAATAATTAACAAAGCAATTTGTCATCTTTTATATAAAATAAATTTAAAATTCATTTTATTATAAAATAACCACTTTACCATTAAGATACAATGCTTACAATTATGCCACGTGTTAAAATATTCATCCAAAGGCTAAGATTAATCTATGGAGTTAATTGTTACCAACTTTGCCCTGTAAAATTTTATAATTACAATCTTACCATTTTACATGCAAAGACTTAGATTTAACATGGAAATTCAACTTGAATCCAAGGATACATGTTAAATTTTATCCTTTAAAAGCATGAAAATGACGTTTTCCCTTGTTCTATGATCTAATAAAATATCTCGTATTTTCGATTCGATTTTTCTAATTTTACTCGAACTTTAATACTTTTTAGCCTTTAAAAAAATTTCGTACCAAAAATTTGAGTAACATGAAAATGTCATTTTAGGGGTAATCTATTCATTCATGGGATAAAATACAGATTTTTGGTCCATGAATTTTTCAATAATTTATACTTTGGTCACCAATCTTTCAATTTATTCATTTTGGTCACTAAACAAAATTTTTGGGTATTAAAAATCTCCCCTAGAAATATTTTCCTTGAATTTTTGTTTGTATCAAATTTAAAAAGATGAGGATATGACTCTTCATCACTTTTATATTTCCCAAGTAGCTTCCTTTACATTATGAGTCCTCTAATGAACTTTCACAAGTGAGATTTTCTTATGTCACTGTTCTTTGATTCCGTAAGTTATAGTTTTTATCGGTTTTTCTTCATAAATCAAATTCAATTGTATTTCAATTTCTTTCGGAGTGAGGATATAATAAGAATTAGAACAATATTTAGGTTAATCTAAATTTTACTCAAATTTTGGGTTAATCTGAATTTTACTCGAACTTTAACACTTTATAGCCTTTTAAAAAATTTCGTACAAAAAATCTGAGTAACACGAACATGTCATTCTTGGAGTAAACTATTCATTCATGGGATAAAATATAGATGCTTTTGAAAGATTACCATTCTGGTCTTTGATTTTTTTTAAAAGTTTATAATTTGGTCACCAAACTTTCAATTTATCCATTTTGGTTACTAAACAAAATTTTTGGGTATTACAAATCTCCCCCAAGAAAAAGTTTTCATCGAATTTGTGTTTGTACCTAATTCAAATAGACGAGGATACGACTCTTCATCACTTTCATTTTTCCCAAGTAGTTTCCTCTACTTTATGAGTCCCCTAATAAAATTTTTCAAGTGAGATTTTCTTATCTCATTGTTCTTTGATTCCATAAGTTAGAATCTTTATCAGTTCTTCTTCATAAATCAAATTCAGTTGTATTTCAATTTCTTCTGGAATTATGACATGATAAGAATCAGAACAATATCTTATAAGAATCGATGCATGAAAAACATTATGAAACTTATCCATCTTCGGAGGTAAAGCTAGTTGGTATTCTACCAAACCAATTCTTTTCATTGTCCATAAGGATTAATAAATATCATACTTAGTGTTCTCTTTTTCTCTAAAGCGTAGCATCTTCTTTCAAGGTGATATTTTAGGAAATGGTGTAACATCCCAAACTCCAAGTCACTAGTTCGGGTCGGTAGTCAAGTGATTCCAGAATTTTCGTAAAAAATAATATTTTTGGTTTTTATGAATTATGAATATTATTATTAAGTGTTTAAATGATTTTTAAATATTAATTATTATTTTTAGCAAGAATGAAAATATGTTTATTAAGTGACTAAATTGAATAAATTAAAATGTTGATTTTAGTGACTAAATTATAAAATGATCAAATATAAAAAAATCTATGAAGCTAGTTTTACCAAGGATTGTGTGGATGGTTTTCCCTCCAATCTTAATCGTGTATTTCATCTCATTTTTTCTAATTTCCTAGTTAGATTCATTCTCCTAATAATTTCTCATTTTCACTCCTAATTTTCATTAATCGTTCTCTTTATTCTCTCATCTAAACACTTTTGTAATTCTCTATAAAATTCTCCCAAAAGCCATACCATAGCCAAAACTCTTCTTCTTCATTTTCTATTCCATTTTTTTGGTTCTTACTCCTTTCATCTTAATCCTTTCTCTCAAATCAAGATTGATTCAATTTTTTTCTTATTGTCATTCTCCTTTGTTTCTTGGTGCTGCTATTGTTGATCTCTTTATCTTCTCATATTCTTTTCCATCAAGGTAATTATATTTTCCTTGGTTCTTTTTTATGGTTCAACGATTAATTATACAATGTTTTGATGATTTTAATTGATCGATTCTTTTAAAGAGAAGTTTGTGAATTAAACTTGATTTTCGAAGGTATTGAATGTGTTATTTTCTTGACCATTTTTAAGGTTTTATTGTGTTTATAAATGTTTTTATGATGGTATTATTATCATACCAAATCATTTTTTCAATTGCATTTGATTTGTATAAGGAATTCTTCAAAACAAGATTGATTTTGCAATTTTTTAAAATTCAAGAATCAATGTTATTTGTTACCATTTTTTAGGTTTTTAGTTGTGTTTAGTTGTTGATATTATTTTCTTGATCATCTCTTGTTGGAGAGTTGTTTCGATAAGATTTTTCGTAATTTCAGTCTTTTTGCTCTATTTTGGAAACAAAAACATTTGCTTTGTTTTGGATGGGATTTTGATGTGTCATTTTGTTTGCTAAGGTACCTATGGTGTGTATGATTGAGGAAAAATGGTGCATCATTTTTTATAGTTGCTTGGTTAGTATTTGGGGTTGAATCACATGGTTGCGTCATTGAGGTGAGTGGTTGTCCATTCACTTACGATGAACATGTTCAATGTTGAATGTATGTTTATTTATGTGTGAACTCTGAATTTTAGATTCTAAGGTTGGTATACTTGTTGTTGATAATTGATTGTCTGAATTCAAGATATGTAGATTAATGTATGTGATCAAAGTAAACGTGTATCTTATGACATGATTTATGTAATATTCGAAGTGAATGATCATTGTGAGGATATGTATAAAAGTATGGGAAATGTGAGTTAATATACATTGAAAGAATATGATTAAGATAAATATGTGAATTATGATATTGATAACTCCATAAAAATACTATATTTTCTATCTTTTTACTTAAGTTATTGTGTGTCTAAAAGCCATTTGTCACAACATTTTAGTTGCACTTAGTTGCATTTATGTCATATTTGCATGTGGTGGATAAGTTTTACATAGGTAAGATTTATTTGGCTTAACTGATGCCGTTGAGGAGGAATATTCTTTGTTGGCTGTGTTGATGCAGGAAATAACTAAGGAAGAATTTATTTGTAGAGACAAAACAATTTCCCGGGGCTAGAGGAACATAAGAAGACGATAGCGAGGAACATATTTTTCTTGCCGAGGGAAGATTTATCTTGTAGATCCTACGTGGCTCAATAATTGTAGATTTCATTTGCCCAGCTTCATCGTCACGTGTAATCATGCCCTTATCAAGGAAATTGACCACTTCCAGCTGTTATATCATTCATAAAATGGGTAAGTCAATGAGGGTATTTAGGGAATTTCCAAGGACATAAAGCCCTAGAAATTTCCACTATGAATACCTCATTATAGCTCTCCAAAAAGAGAGACAATTAAGGAGATGATATACCCTAGGCTTGGAGTAAGCGGTTGCAGTACCTTATTTTCCACCATTCCCCCACTTGACCGTCCTTGATGCCCTCCATAGCCGTGCTTCATCGGAGAAGAGGCAGGCTCTCTAGAGAGGCTGGCTGCTGGAGCAGGCATGGTGGTGGTCAGAATGTCACGGAAGAGCTATGTTTTGGACATCCTTTGTTATTAATTTTTATTTCACTTAAAGGGCTTGTACTGAATGTTTAACTTTGGAGGATATTTTCCGCACCATGAATTCCTTTACTTGGTGTTGGTTATTATTTTAATAAAACATTATTTGAATGTTAATGAATGATAAAGTTTGCTTATGCTTAATGCTGTTTTGTTCATTGTTTTAACATTTTTCCTTGAAACTGTAAGAGTTTTTGAGAGATTTCTTGGTGCCTTGGCAAAACATTCTTAGACTTTGTAAGAGCTCTTGAGAGATTTCCATTTTCTAGGAATAGATGCCTACTATCGAGAGAGTTAGGATAGATATACTCGAACAACAGAACTAATCTGGGATGGTGAGGTTCTAATCAGCCTTAAAGATAAGGAGAGGGCTTCATTCAACTAAAAGGGGTAGCTACTTGAGTAGGATAGGCAAAGACTGCAGTTTACGCTACGGGGTATTACCACAGTAACAATTTGACAAACCAAGGGTTTTAGTTCGCGCTGAGTAGTATTGTCGTAGCAACTACCCTTGAATACTTTAGTAATCCTATCGGGTAGCCTAAGCATAGTGCACTAAATCATCATTAGCGTGAAATAATTTATCGCCATAGAAAAACCAACCTAAGTTCTCCGTAAGAAGTCTGATTGTGTAAGGTTTTTCCTGAATATATTAAACTTGACATTTCTATTTTCGTTGACAATTTTTATTTGTTTACTCTTGCAAATTTTCCTTGCCTCGACCAAACTTTTCTGCACAACATACTTCTCAATATTTCTTGCCTCGAAAATACTTTTCCATATGTTTATATCCTTTGATACTAATTGTTTTCTGTTTCGACAAGAATTTCAGGACTAGCTCGTGACATCTAGTTCTAGCTGTAGCAAAACATAAAAAAATCCCACCAATCCGTGAGGAGACGGTAACTCAACTTACTACTATTACTTGCATCTATTGTGTACACTTGCATAGATTTGCTTGCCTTAGCATATACATTCACAAGCAATCATATATGTTAAATGTCTGTTGTGATATATTGGAATCAAGTGACATTTGCAAGCATGTGTGTTAAAGCATGTTGAATATGAGTTATGATGTAATGTAAGTATGTGATCATAGTTTGTGCATATATGATATGACATGATGGCTATGAATTATTGTGCTTTTGAAGAATGTGTTTCATGGAATATGTTACGTATTGTGAGTACTATAAAATTATACGCAAATAATGTGCAAGTATACACAATCGTAAAAGTAATAAAGTGATGAATGAGTATCGTCTCCATAGAGATTGGAAGGATATTGAGTGAAATTTATGCACTATTCTATCTAAGTATAGTTAGTCTTGATATATACAAATGTCACGACAAATGAAAAATGTATGATGGTGGATATGGATGAATGGTCTGATGGTGTCGTAAATGGAAATGTAGTGGCAAGAACAAATGTTTAATGTTGAGTATGGTAAAATGTCAAGGCAATGAAAAATGGTAAAAACAGTAAATAAAAAATAAATGAAATGAAAAGTAGATAATCCTCACGTGACAAGCTTCCAATGAAATGAATGGTTGGGATTGATTTGAGGATGCTAAACTTATTTCTTAGGTAAATTTAAGCTATCTAATCTTTACTTGCTCGACAGGGCTTTCCTAAAATGTTCTCAAAAGAACCTAACAGAATAGGATGCCAAGGCATCTGCTCTCACTCAACGATGTTGGCCAGCCTACCCTATTGATAAAGGTACCCTTTTTAGTCATTGAAATCCTATCCTAGTCTCTCCCGAGATCTAAGGGATTAGGTTATAATATCCCTAGGCCGGTTCAAATCCCCTTGAAAAGATTATAACCTATTGCTTATGAGGATCTTACCTTGTGGTTCTCTCGAATACTTACAAGTATTTTTAGCTTAGGTTTCTCCCGAATACCTAAACTTCATCTAAAAAATGGACACTTCCATGCCTCTTACAAGCCTAGATGGCGAAGCTTTATCAATAGAGGAAAACCCAAGGAAGAAGAAATGAAAAGGGAAAATAAAAATGAGATTTTTCTGCTCTACTCTATGCGTCTCCTTTCTTCCATACACACTCTTTCTCTTGTGAGGTGTAATATATAATAAAAATATCTAGTGGTAATGATGAGGTTGTTGGGATATTATTGGGTGAAAAATACCCCTCATACCCCTAGGATCACACCTTGTGTGTGAACCTTATCCTCCAAGTGGCAGTGGTCCCCTAACAGGCTGTTACAACCATCATTTCACGTGCAGAGCCAGCTGTCCTCGTACAACTGTATCTTTTTGTCGTTTTCTGCGCCAGAAATGCCAAGGCATTTTAATATGTGTGTGATGCCGCGACATTACTTCCCAGCTCTCCTATTTTGCTTTTTATTTTCTGCACATCACTAAAAACCACACCTTCTTCCTCATATAGTACCTTAATAAAATAAAATAACACAAACACCACAAATGCAATTATATGCAGCTACATACATCTAAAATGACCTATATGTACCCTTAAACAAACAATAACTTAAGTAAAAAAAGGCCTTAAAAATAGTCTTTTTACGGAGTTATCACACCCCCAAACTTAAGCTATTACTTGTCCTCAAGTAATGGATAACAATTAACACAATCAAAATGTCATGACAATTTTCAACAGTAGGACAACAAGACAAAAATTGAATTTCAACCCTAAAAAAATTGGCTAAAACATGCTAGACATATCAAGAATTCAATTACTTTTCCCTAGGTCAAGATTCTTTATGGTGCTGTGTGTGCGTGATTGTATCTAATCTAAACTTAACAAATTTAGGCAATTTCTAATTGAGTTCCCTAGTTTTTCCACGGCATTAACTTATTCATTAAGCACATTTATACTCCCTTTTCACTTACTACTCATTTTTTTCTTCTTCTTTTTTTTCACTTTTTTTTACGGTGCTACGAAGGGAGTCAGCTCATTACACCTACCATCCCACATTCTAGGTGAAAGGGAGCATACCTTCCACCCCAAGCTAGTCAGGTAGAGTCATCCTGTGACTACTTTTATTCACTCGTATACGCATGGCTGCCATTTATTAAAGAGAGTTCCAGGCAATGCCACGGCAAAGAGGAGTGTCCCTCTACAGCTATGCCGAATCATTTATTCATGATTAAACAAAATTCAGGGATAAGGGAGTTCTTAAACAATGATTTATCATTTAAGCATAATACCATATTTTAAGGCCAAGACTAACTAGAGTTCTTTCATAAAAACTTCCTAAGTTTCTTAAGTATAGAGAACATACAAATCTTGTAAAAGTAATTCATTAAGCATCAAGCCTTAGAGTCAGTTCTATTATTCTCAACAGTTATTTACATTTAATTTCTAGCCTAAAACAAATTCATCATCATTGGGTATCATTAAAACATTTCATCTAACTGTCCTATCATTTAATGATGCCATGGCATAACATTATGCTAATATTATCATGCACATGTTTTACAAAGAACACTACCTCCCCAAAACTTGAGAGAGACATTGTCCTCAATGCTGAATAAAAACTAAGTTAAAACTAGAGTACATGCTATGTGATGCAATGCAATGCAATACAATGCAAGGTACCTTGTCTTTCTAAAATGACGGTGGAGTCGTGCTGGCAGTGCTAGTAGTATTGCGCCTGGTGCACTTCTCAATGGGGTAGGGCTTGCGGAAGGGTCAGAATTGGGTTTAACAGGTGGTGTGCTAGGGCCTTCAGTGCTCTTAGACCCAACATATGACTTCAGACGTCATCTAGTCTGTGTTGACTGGGTTAACATCATTTGGCTTGGGTGTATTGTCTTGCTAAGTGACCTTTGGAAATGTCGTGGCATTCTCAAACATTGGCAAGATTGCGTCCATGATGATTGGAAGATTATAAGCCAAATATAGGAGCATCTCCTTATGAACAGGTGCCACGATTGCGTCTTGTTAGAGCCTCGATTGCATCTAGCTTTACCATGGCATATTGGTTTGCAGCAGCCTGTGAAGTTTCCTCGTGAGATTTCATCATGCTCATCCTCCAAATCACCCTTCGTCCTAAAAAGAAATAATATTAAAATTTAAAAAAATAAAGAAATAAAACAAAGAAAAATAAACAAACAAACACTCACAACAAAACAAAACTTCTAAAACATAAATTAAAAAGGGTTCAAGAGATGCAAACTCCAAAACATCATGAATTATTATGTCATTTTTGTCGCGTTCGATGTGAGCACCAATATAAACCAAAATGCTCCACACATATAACAACGCCACCTTCAGTGTAAGTCAATAAAACCCAATTTGTAGGACCTTTGCAGTAGTCCTCTCTTTTCTCTCCCCGTTGTCGTGGCATCTTTTAATTGCTTAGGGAACAAAGTCTTTCAAGAAGTAGGGGTCATCATCCTGCATCAATTTGTTCTTGCCCTGGCTATTCAAGTACGGAAGCAAAACACCACTAACGAGAAAATTGACAATATCAGTGTACCACGACAATGCCGTGGCAAATAATAATTTCTCATAAGGGAATTGTTTCTCCATTTTATTCCTTAGTGCTTTAATAATTTCTAGCCTAGAAAGAAGGGCAACTAATTGGGGTTTAGTAAATTCAATGAAATCAACAGGTTCAAATTTCATATCTGGTCTAGCTATGAGTAAGCTAGACTGACCCGTCTCCTTTAAAATATCCTTATGCTCATCTTTTTCGTCTTTATCAAGCTTCAAGTAATCATCAGTGCCTAAAAAATTATCGTGGCAGAATTCTGCAGCTTCCATTTGGTCATCAACTTCTACTAGTAGGGGTTTTTATTTTACTGTGGTATTATTTTGTATGCCACCATTATGGTTACTCACTGAACCTTCAACTTTGTTCTCCAGCAAATGTGCGTCCTCTTACAAATGAGATTCTTCATGCATAATCTCATAGCTAGGTTCTTCGAGTGTTTCTCCCCTAAACTTAATATCTTTGTAGATCTGGGTGCCACTCCCTAAGGTGAATGTACTAAATTGCTTACTGCCTTTAGCCTCAGTGACTTCAGTATCACTAGGCAATCTATCTGGTTCGTATTCTTGTAATGCCGTGGTAATTTGATCCACTTGCATTTCCAAAGCTCTCAAAGACAAATTATGACTTTGCAACCATGCCCCTTGACTTTGTAATAATTCTTTTTGACTCTAAATAGATGTGTCGTGTTCATGTAATAGAGTCTTCAGTTTCTAACTTGAATGTCCCATATGTCTTTCTTCTAGTTTCAAACCTTAAAGAGGGAAATTGGTAATCATTGTTAGCAATTCGATCAAGAATGCCAAAAGCCTCTTTAGGTGATTTGTCAAGTAAAGTGCCATTTGTCCAGGCATCTAGCATTATCCTCATGGGTGCATTGGCTCCATTGTAGAACATCACGACTTGAGTCCAGTCGTGGAATCCATGGTTGGTACATTTGCGAAGCAATTCTTTGTAGCGGTCCCAACACTCATGCATTGACTCGTCATCAGCTTGGTGGAAATATGCTATGGCATTCCTAAGATGGCTGTTCATATTCGGTGGATTATGCCGTAGCAAAAATATTTTGCACAATTCAGCCCAAGACCTTATCGATCCAAAAGGTAATCCATTGAGCCTTGCCCTGACATGATCTTTCAAAGAATATGGAAATAACTTCAATTTCAGCACATCTTCATACACACCTTCTTGTAGAAAGGAGTCATAGACCTCCAAAAATGATCGAACATGTTGGCTTCCATCCTCATGAGAAGCACCACCAAACTTTCCAATCAAGTCCAACATGTCGAACAAAACTAGTTTGAGCTCGAATTGGGTTGCCTGAATCTTGGGAGCTATAATAGCAGGTTTTAGGTCATCCAAGGTAGGAGCTAAGTAATCTCTAATAGTTTGTGGTCGAGTAACATTCCCAGCATTTGAAATTGTCGTGGTATTTAGAACTGCAGGATCCTTCACTTGATTTTGAACAACATGAGCCTCAGGTTCAATATGAAATAATGGTTCTTTGGGTTTTTATGTGTCATGCGACACTATAACACCTGAAAAAGGTAAACACAAAAACAAGTAACTATGTACACAGAAAAGAAATAAAACGGTGCAACAACTAAACTCAAAATCGTCAATTGTCAATCCCCGGCAACAGTGCCACAACCTTGTTGTGTATTGTGAGTACTATAAAATTATACACAAATAATGTGCAAGTATACACAATCGCAAAAGTAATAAAGTGATGAGTGAGTATCGTCTCCACAGGGATTGGAAGGATATTGAGTGAAGTTTATGCACTATTCTATCTAAGTATAGTTAGTCTTGATATATACAAATGTCACGGCAAATGAAAAATGTATGATGGTGGATATGGATGAATGGTCTGATGGTGTAGTAAATGGAAATGCAATGGAAAGAACAAATGTTTAATGTTGAGTATGGTAAAATGTCAAGGCAATGAAAAAAAGGTAAAAACACTAAATAAATAACAAATGAAATGAAAAGTAGATAATCCTCATGTGACAAGCTTCCAATGGAATGAATGGTTGGGATTGATTTGAGGATGCTAAACTTATTTCTCAAGTAGATTTAAGCTATCTAATCTTTACATGCTCGACAGGGCTTTCCTAATATGTTCTCAAAGGAACCTAACAGAATAGGATGCCAAGGTATTTGCTCTCACTCAACGATGTTGGCCAGCTTACCCTATTGATAAATACACCCTTTTTAGTCATTGAAATCCTATCCTAGTCTCTCCCGAGATCTAAGGGATTAGGTTATAATATCCCTAGGTTGGTTCAAAGCCCCTTGAAAAGATTATAACCCATTGCTTATGAGGATCTTGTCTTGTGGTTCTCTCAAATACTTACAAGTATTTTTAGCTTAGGTTTCTCCTGAATACCTAAACTTCATCTAAGAAATGGACATTTCCATGCCTCTTACAAGCCTAGATGGTGAAGCATTCATAAGTAAAGCAAATAAAGAACCAAAATAAACTTAAATATACCATTAAAATAAAGTCTAAACATCCATTAAACCAACCACCACCAAATAAGTTAGTTCATGGTGGGGGTTCAAAATATCCAAACACAAAGTCATGCAAATATTCGTTCTAACAACCCACAAATAAATAGAAAAATAATAGCAAAAAGGGAAGTGAGAAGTAGCCTTCGACACGTGCCACCGGAGGTCTCCTCAACCACCATGAACCACCTTAGCTCGCTAGCTCCTTTCGGCACCTAGCTAGCTCTCCTTAAAGCTTTATGAATGGAGGAAAACCCAAGGAAAAAGAAGGGAAAAGGGAAAATAAAAATGAGATTTTTCTACTCTACTCTATGTGTCTCCTTTCTTCCACACACTCTCTCTCTTGTGAGGTGTAATATATAATAAAAAATATCTAGGGGTAATGATGACGTTGTTGGGATATTGTTGGGGTGCAAAATACCCCTCATACCCTTATGATCACACCTTGTGTGTGAACCTTATCCTCCAGGTGGAAGTGGTCCCCTAACAGACTGTTACAACCATCATTTCATGTGTAGAGCCAGCTGTCCTCGTACAACTGTATCTTTTTATCATTTTCTGTGCCAGAAAGGCCAAGGCATTTTAATATGTGTGTGATGCCATGGTATTACTTCCCAGCTCTCCTAGTTTGCTTGTTATTTTCTGCACATCACTGAAAACCACACCTTCCTTCTCATATAACACCTTAATAAAATAAAACAACACAACCACCACAAATGCAATTATATGCAGCTACATACATCTAAAATGACCTATATGTACCCTTAAACAAACAATAAGTTAAGTCAAAAAGGCCTTAAAAGTAGTCTTTTTACGGAGTTATCAAAATGTAAATTGGAAATGTGCAATTGATATGGAATGTGATATGGAATGTGATATGAAATGTGAATAATGATGTGTGTATTGAATATGTGTTGCAAATGATGAATAGTATTTTTGAAAGTGGATTTTGAAAGTATATGAATGTGTTAAGACGAGCTGGAAAACTTTACTATCCATGGATGAGTGAGAAACTTGCTATCTATATAAGGTTGATCATGGCAACCAATTTCGATAAATGTTTCAAAGTCTATTTTGAAAGTGTATATGTTTATAATCTATGCAACATTTGTCAACCACTCTTGCGTATTTGGATTAAATGGTTATTTTTACTTAATGGGACCTTTGGATATAAAACGCATGCATAGGAAAAAAATACTCTATGATTTTCTATATGTGTGTGAATAAAGGTTATACAGGGTAAGGTTGTTGCGTTGAGCTTTTCTCCAAATCATGTGGTTTAGACCTAAGTGAGTCCATAAAAAGGGGGTTGTATGGAGTCCATTTATCAAATGAGTGAGTTGTGTTTTGAACAAAATACCATTAATCTTATATGAAAATAATGTATGTGTTGTATATGATTTTTCCAAAAAGGTTTTTGTGCTTAAGTGCATGTGATTTGCGGTAAGATATATGATGATGTAAAGCATGTTTATAATCTAGATTTTATGTGTATTTATGATGCATTAAGTGAACATTGAAGCATGACATTATCCTTGGTTTCATGGATAAACAATTGAGTTAAAAAACAAGTACGGTTTCATGGGAGTTAGGTTTTGTTTCCTTTATCCTTGGTATGTACATCATATTTCAATATTTAGTCATTCACTGAGCTTTATAGCTCCCACTCATTGTTTAATATTTTTCAGATCTTTACTTCTCGATTTGAGAGCTTGATGGGAAAGACACTTGGTGGTGATAAAAGAAAGGGAGATTTTGTAATTTTATTTTGAACCTTGGTTTTATATTGAGGCAATATGGGATCCTTAATTGAGCTTTAAGTTGAATTTTCCTTGTGACACTTACTAATGCATAAGGGACCTGTAATGACTTATGTTATACTTTGATTCTTGAATGATTAATGAAATGATGAATTTTGATGTCGGATTACATGTTATGAAATATTACAAAGTATGCCTGACTTTGTCAAAGTATGATTTATATCTTAAATACATGTCTTAATCATCTAGACAAGTTATAATAAGATGACATAATACGTGAGACTTATAGGAAGCGTGAAACGGCTAATAATGTGCAAAATGGTTAGGTAACTTATGTTTATGTTGAATTTCTATGCCAAATTTGAATTGGATGCTAAATAGTTGTATGTTATGTTAAATGATGTTATGAAGCATGCTACATATGTATTATGACATGTTCTAAGTGGTTTAAGAGTGTCCAAGCATGTTCGTAGACCTTTGGATTGATTGCATGACCAAATAGATGCATGATAATAAACATTAATATTGATTTTTTTGTATTTTCTAGAAAAAAGGTTGGATCCCTTGCTAAAAAGGATAGATCCCTTAATGCAAAGGATCGATCCCTCCCCTAAAGGATCGATCCCTCCCCTAATGGATCGATCCTTATCTCAATTTTTAGCTACTATTTTGCAAAGCATCGATCCATTCATTGTGTTCTCAATAAAATAGGTAAAATTACATTTATTAAAGGCCTAAAGTGTTCCCTAAGTCCTTGGATAGTCCCAAAACTTTAAAATGTATTCAATTTGGTCTAGAACTTGACTTTTTAATTAAAGATTGGTTTTAAGTCGAATTTGGTTCACATTTGTTCTATGACTCTATAATCATAATAATTTCATAATGGAACCTTCAATTTCATGTTTTTGGTTTGTTTACATATTTTGAAAAGTTTACATTTTAGTCCCTAAACTGAGCATCTACAATTAGGTCCATAAACAATGTTCGATTAAGCTAAAATTTTACATGTTACTAATTAAACAATAGTAATTAAATTTTGTAAATTTAAATTTCACTTTTTCCATGAATTTGATAATAAAATATGAAATGACTAATTTACCCCTACATAGTTCAACGCGATGCATGATTGTACGAGTGTCGTAAGTGTGATTATGTTATATATCATTACTGTGTATGATTAGGGATTTTTTGTTATGTCAGACAATATTAGATTCTAATGTACGCTTAGGTATATGGGTTATTTTTTGTAATTGGTTAGGGGTGTTACAAATATTTTCCACCGACTTGATATTTAATATCTTCTTCTTTAGATTTGAATAAGACTTTTTTAATCAACAACACCATTAAGATTATCTTGAATAACATTCACTTTATCTTTCACCTCTTTGATCTAGTCGCGACCAATAATATAATGATTCTTAAGCTCAAACCAATTTAAAGGACTTCGACACTTTCTTCCATATAGTATTTCAAAAGGAGCCATCTTAATACTCAATTGATAACCATTGTAATAAGTGAACTCAATTAAAAGAAAATATTTTTCTCGTAAACCTTTGAGAAATTAATCACACATGCCCAAGCACATATTCTAAAATTTAAAGTATTACTAAAATTTAAATTGATTTCCCAAAGCTTATACAAAACATTTCCAAAATCTTAAAGTAAAACTCAGATCTCTATTACACACAATCAATACTAATATCCCATGAAGTCAAACAATCTATCGAATATATTGTTCAACAAATTTCTCCATAGAATTATTGGTTTGAATAGGAAAGAAGTGTGTTGACTTAGTCAATCTATCGATAATTACCTAAATAGAATCTTTTTCACTTGGTGTTAATTGTAAGCCCAATATAAATTCTATTGTAACTTTTTACCACTTCCACCGAGGAATACAAATTGGTTGTAACAATCTCGAAGGCACTTGATGTTCTTCTTTAACTTGGTAGCAACTTAAACACTTAAAAACAAATTCAATTATAGTTTTTTTTTTCATGCGAGTCCACCAGTATCAACTATTTGACTCTTGATACGTCTTATCTCAACCCAAATCCATAATCAAAGGAATACAATGTGCCTCTTTATGAAGCTCTCGCTTTAATTCATCTTCATCTAGTATACAACTCTCTATTGATAAAATAAGCATCCATCAATCTTAACTTCAAAGTCTTTAGTTTCCCTTTACTCAACTTGTTCATCTTTTGACTAAACATATTTGATTAGATCTAAATTGGTAGGTTTCAACTTAATTTGACAATCAATACACTATTCTTTATCATAAACAATTGCGCATTGAAGGCTCTTAAAACAAATAATTTCTTCTAACTAAGTGCATCAACCATAACATTAGCTTTCCTTGAATGGTAATCGATAACAACATCATAATATTTGAGATCTTCTATCCATCTTCTCTGCCTCGAATTAAGCTCCTTTTGAATTAACAAATGTTTCAAAATTTTATGATTAATATAAATATAACATCATTCACTATATAAATACTAACACTATATTTTTAAGCAAACACAGTCGTAGTCAATTTGAGATCACCAGTCGAATAATTTCTCTCATGAGTTTTGATTTACCTTGAAACATCTACTAAAAATTTTACTTCTTGCATTAATATATATCCTAAACCATTATAGGATGTATCACTATAAATTATATAATCTTTTCCCAGTTTGGGTTGTACTAACACAAGAGCTTATATCAATATCTTTAATCTTTCAGAACTTTCTTGAAACTTTTCAGTCCAAACAAATGGTAAATCATTCTTTTGATAGATAATGTCGGGGCTCCCTAAGATGATAAACTGGATCTTATGAATTTTGATATAACAGTTCTTGTAACTGTGTCCTTAACTAATAAGGTTAGTATAAGTCATTCTATACAAAACCATAGATATTGACGCATTTCTTGGTAAATTTTTTATTCCAAATTCTACTTCTCTATCTATTAATAACCTAAGTAATTCATTAAGAAAGACATCTAAATACTCATAAACAATTGAGATATTTTCCAATACCCTTTGAGGCCTGAATATCCACCAAACAAGCTAAATAAACTTCATATCCTTGAAACAATAACTTATTAGCAATTATCGCCAAGTTCACTCTAAACAAAAGAATTTGATATCTTGCCAACTATTATAATCTCATAACCTCCTGATTATTTCAAATTTAGTTGCTTTAAGTGAAAATCCATAATAAAATGGTAAATAGATAACCATACCTAAACTCACTTCAAACTTTTCAAAAGGTAATCATATCAAGCTTACTAGAAACTCAATCCCTTGGATCTATAATAGGAGTTTTCTATAAACATGATTTACTACCATACCCAAATCTAATAAAAATATAATCAATTAAAAATTGTAAGGAAAGCATCAAGTCGTACAAGAACCGTATCTGTAATCATGATATCCTAGTGAAATTTATATATTTACAAACTCAAAACAAACTTATTTTAGTTTGAGAACCACCTAATCCTATAGCTCTGATACCAATAAATGTAATACTCATTTTCAGTATCCGTTACCGAACACGAGTCAGAGATGTCACATGAAACTTTCGAAACATTCCTTATCGAAAATTAGTAAAATTTTATTTCTTTAAAACAATTCAATCACTCTTACACCATAATAAAATTTACCTAACACTCTAACTAATATCTATCATTAATAGCATAAACTAGCTTATAACTTATTTCGAACTATGTTTGAGTAAAATTTATACCGAATACTTATAACATATACATACCAACTAGAACAATCAAATAAACTTGATGGATGTCATTATTGATACTGTAGACTTGCTTCTCGATAGATGTCAAGCGTTCATTACTCTGATATGTTCTCTGTGAAAATAATCACACACTAAGTATCCACTTAGTTAGGCATAATTAATAATAAATAATAATAATAATAATAAACATATCATATGAGAGTATATGAACATAAAAATCAAACTTATACCAAGTTATTTACAATTCAGAGATACATGAAATCATAAAGTCATATATAAAGCATTTTATGCTAAATCACTTATAATATATGGAAAATTTAACGTTCTCATTTTTCTGTCATATCCTGCACTTTGCAAAATTTATTTATGTCATAACCCAAGGTATATAAATGAGAATACAAGGTATGCGAGTCATTTAGTATAAATACGCACTTTTAGTGCCAATAAGATGTATAGATACCATAATCATTGTATCAATGTACCAATAATAAGAAATACCATGGTACCAATATCACTTTACTATATATTGTATTCCCAAGAGTAAACTAATACCATAAACGCTCTACTATGTACTTAATGCAGCTGTTAGTTGCTCACCTCTATAGCATGCCAACTATACCAAAGACTCTTAATGTACATAAAATGGTATTGTACATTATCACGTGTTCTTCAATCATCAAAGACAACAAAGTAACAAATATTTTAGGTCTTATAAATAAAAATTTAACCTAAATGCATGAATTTCGATGTCACATAATACTAAATAGTAACTTCTTACCATAATAATTCATTCATTGGCTCGTCACAAGCCAATGTTTCCATAATAACATAAATATTCCTTAAACATGCACTCACCTCAATTTAACTTGGATGGTTCACACACTCAAACTACACAACAACAAAAATCAAATACATATGTTAGAACTCATTCTAACCATGTATACAAATATAAGGAATTTTCTAAAAATTATTTCGATGCTCAATAAAACCTAAATACACTTCATACACTTCAAATTAAACTTGAATACCAAAATTTCACTAATACCTTATTTTTTCTCTCTAAGGGTTTCAAGGATCAAATTAGGAGTTTTCACATTTTAATTCCAAATTTCATAATTTTACCATCGAAATGAAGCTTAGATGATGTCAACCATCATAAACACTTTAATTTTGCCAAACCCTAAACCCTTAATTAAAAAACCTAATATTTGAATATATTATGATCTGTTCACACTTGAATTTTTTCTTCAAACAACATTATAAAGATTGCACAACATTAAATCCTCCATGATAAACATCAAAACAAGCTTGAATAATTTTCATTAATTTTTCTTCTTCATGGCCTAACCTTGTATATCAACTTATCTATGAAATCCATTTTGATTCAAGCATGGAAAAACTATACAAGAAACTAATCCTTTAAAATCAAGACTTAATCCAATTTAATCCATAAACCTAATATTTCTCTCTTTCAATTCTACAGCTCATACCAACCAAAACCATAAATTATTGGTACCAAATTGAAGAAAATTCAAAGAAGAACAAAATTGTATTTCATGTATTCACCTTAAATCTTAACCAAATGCATGAAAATCAAATGAAAGTGTTTGCCCACTTACCTTTGTAACCCATGGCAATGAAGAGAAAATATGAAGAAAGTCTTGAAATTTCCAAAATAATTAATAAATCCATTTGTCATTTTTTTAAATAAAATAAATTTAAAATTCATTTTATTGCAAAATGAACACTTTACGCTTAAAACTCTATGCTCACAATTATGCCACTTGTAAAATATTCATCCAAGGGATAAGATTAATTCATGAAGTTAGTAGTTACAACTTTTTCATTGTAAAATTCCATAATTACAATCTTATCCTTTTAAATCATGGAAATTATAATTTTTCTCTTTCTCTATCATCTAACAAAATATCTCGATTTTTTTATTAAATTTGATTTTTCAAAATTTTCTCAAACTTTAACACTTTATAGTCTTTAACAAAATTTTGTACCAAAAACCTAGTAACACAAAAATGTCATTCTTGGGGGTAAACTATTTATTCATGGGATGAAAATATATTTTTGGGAAAATTACAATTTTGGTCCCTAAATTTTCCCCAAATTTATACTTTTATCACCAAACTTTCAATTTACTCATTTTGTTTACTAACCAAAATTTTAGGATATTACAGATTGAGAAAACAACACAAAAGCATAATATTATGACCATACAACATTAGTGGCGCGAAACTATCTGAATACCCAATATTTGATGCATGTGTAACTTATTTGTTATATATATATTATTTTCTATAATATTTTCTTCAGTCTAGGAAATAATTTATAAACATTTGACTAAGTTTTTGTTCTCACTAAATTCACTTTGATAACAATATTAACAAACCTAGAAATGAGGTCAAATTGTGTGCTTTTCTACTTGGAAATAGGATTATATTATATATCATATTTGATATTGTGTGATACATAATATATGTATTATGTAATGCCCCAAATATCAAATTAGGGACTTTATTGAAAGGATTTAAAATTACGAGGATTTATTGGATTAAATGGTAAAAGATGAGAATGATTTGGATTAGTGGTTTAGACTAAATTGTGTCAATGGATGATTATGAGGGCATTTTTGTCCTTTTAAATGAAAATGAATTTAAAATTCATTCTAATAAGGTATTAAAGAAAAGGGGAAAGGGAAAATAGGTTACCACAAAAGTAAAATCTCTTTTCTTCTTCTTTCCCCGTGGAAAAGTTCTCCTCCATAGGTCAAAGGTGAGATTTCATATGGCTAGTTTATCCTTTCGTTTTTTGATGGTTTTTGAAGCCTTGAGTATGATAGAAGCTTAAGGAAGGGTTTTATGGGATTAAAAATATGAGATAGAGGAAATAATGAAGATTTTTAAAAATGGGTTTTGAAATGATATGTAGATTTGACTTGTCAAAGAGGTAAACCAGAGATTAGAAGCATTGGATAGGATTAAGAACATATTAGAAAAAGTGGTGTGATTCTTAGAATTGAATGTTCTTGGAAGATTTTAGATGTCTTAAGAAACTAAATGGAGGAAAGTTAGTATGGATAGGTAAAGAAGAGTTTAATAGTATTGTATGGTGTAAACATAACGAAATTTGACCCCATTTGGGTGATAATCAGGTTGAAACTGGAAATTCTGGGCACGAGTATCGGTACTGATAGAACAATAACAATACTACAGGCTTAAAATCAGAGAATCTACTGAGTAGTATCGATACCGATTCAAGTGGTATCAATACCAAGAGGGGAGTATCAATACTATTAGCATGATATCAATACCATTGATCACAGAATGCAAAAATGGTATCGGTACCGTAATAGAGTATCAGTACCATGGTATAGTAGCATCGATACCATGGTGGGGGTATCGATACTAGTGAGCCAAAAATGTTAAAAATAGGCTGATATTGCTATAGAAAGTCAATGATATGTCCTTTTGAGTATTGTTTAAGTATAATTGTTAGGAAACATACTAACAATGGACCTGGTACGTATTTTTAATGGATGTTTGAGTAGATCGAAATCAAGTTACCGAGACAAGCAAAACGAAGGGCAAAGGTCAAGTACCTGAGTAATCAGCTTTGCATTTTGGATATAGTAGCGAGGAAATCCAGGTGAGTGCATTAATTTGTGTAACTATATGTTGTATAACTATATATTATACTAGTCATATATGTATGATTGATTACTATATGTGTGGTGATTACCAAATAGGCACTAAGTGTGCAAATCATGAAATTCATCATATGTTGATGAATAATTGTTTCTATACTAAGTGTACAAATCACATAATTCATCATATGTTGATGAATAACCGTTTCGACACTAAGTGTGCAATCACATAATTCATCATGTGTTGATGAATAACCTTTTCGGTAATAATTGTGTAAATCACGGAATTCATCATATGGTGATGAATAACTATTTCAACACTATGTGTGCAAATCACGGAATTAATCATATGGTGATGAATAACCATTTCGACACAAGTGTACAAATCATGGAATTCATCATATGGTGATGAATAACCGTTTCGACACTAAATGTGCAAATCATGTAATTCATCATATGTTGATGAATAACAGTTTCGGTACTAAGTGTGCAAATCACGGAATTCATCATATGGTGATGAATAACCGTTTCGACACTAATTGTGCAAATCACAGAATTCATCATATGGTGATGAATAACCATTTCGGCACTAAGTACATAAATCATGAAATTCATCATATGGTGATGAATAACCATTGCGGAACTAAATGCGCAAATCACGGAATTCATCATATGTTGATGAATAACCATTTCGGCACTAAGTGTGCAAATCACGAAATTCATCATATGTTGATGAATAACCATTTCGGCACTATGTGTGTAAACCATGAAATTCATAATTTGTTTATAAATGACCGTATGGGCACTACGGGTGCATTACAAAGAAATGATAATGACCGGAAAATAATGAATTGGAATTTGATTGATAATAAATAATGATATAATGATTTCATTGTATGGTTAGTTTCTGCGTCATTAAGTAATATTTGAATTAAATTGTTGTAAATCGTTGAAGTGTTTGAACATCTCTTTTTGTTTGTCTATTTAAGTTTATTGCATGTTTTATTATAAGTAAATTAAAATGTTTTATAAAAGGAAACAATATTTTATGGGTTTTCAAATGAGGAACTATTTTAAAAGTGATGTGACATCTGTATCTTGTATAAGGAAAGGTATACGGGTGATGGGTGTTACATATTATTTATGTCACTTTTGATCGTGTGGGCTCTTCTACTATTAATGATTTTAGTACTTGAGGCTAAAATAGTTCATATGTTATATAAGATTATAATATGATGTTGGATGGCATCATATTACTGATTATTTGTAAAATGATTATAATCATAAATTATATAGTCTTCACTTAATAGATCAATGATAGCTCTCTTGATTAGATTACAATGAATATTAATATGCTAGATATGTCATATGATAATATATAGTGTAGATGAGATACTTTTCACCTCGAGGACTAGTTAGGGAAGAATTATGTTGCTCTCCATGCCTTTTTGCTGATATCTTATCTTCATGCTCGTGTTTATGAACCTCATAAAATATAGTAGAGTATATGTGTACTCATAGGGCTTAATAGCTCACCTTATAAATTAGTACAACTTTGGGTTATAGATTTCATGGATCGAGATGTGATAACGATATCATCAGAGGAGTCTTAGTGGGACTATGAGTACAACAAGGAGGACTTTAGTGGGACTACTAGTACAATTCTTTTAACCTGAAATGGTAAGTAACATAGTGAGCTTTGGGAAGCTCAGTAATACAATACTACCAGTTGATGTTACAGGACATGCAGATAAATGAAAAGCCATAAAATTTCCTTGTTGACTGACTTAGACTTATACAAGTTTTCAGGATGATCTGTAATAGCACATATATTTCTTCGAGTAACATGCATGAAGATTTTATTTTATAGGAAACATTCATATCATCAATTTTTCATGAGATCGAATAGGATGCCTAGTGTGTTCCAACCAAAACCGGTGAAAAGATATAATATTTTAAATCAGTAATTGTTCACAACATATTTTTCAAACCATAGTAAAACCCTCCAACCAAACTCCATTATGCAGTTCCCCAAATTTGCATCCATAAGGGCTTACCCTAAGCACACAGCAAAGAGAGCCAACCTAAGGGTATGCCTTCAGGCCTATAAGTCTACCCAAGGATACCCTTAAGTCCGTAAGGATTTACCAGCTGGATCAGGGTTGAACCTTCATACTCTAGAATCCTATCCATATAAAATCTAGTAGAAATCAGTTTTAACCATAAGTCATAATATATGGATCATGATCCAGTAAAATGTTAGAATGTAACCATGAAATAAACCATATAACCTAGTTCCACCTATACAGTTCCATTATTAACCCAAGAGAGTGCCTTGGGGCCTGAGAGCCTACCCAAGGGTCATCTTAGGTCCGTAAGGATTTATTAGCTTGATCAGAGATGTATCTCCATACTCCAGCCTACTCAGATAATATCCCAATAAAAGAGTTCGAGTATAACCAGTGAAAATAGGAAATCGTATTCCATAAACCAGTAAATTCCATGATTCAAAAAATTAGGAACAATTCATATTTTTCAGTGAAAACCATAATCGGAGAACACATACCATGTTCCAAGGTTCATACACCAATAAATCAATAATTTCATTAAAACACATTTCAAAACATATAAAACCGTCATGTAATACATGTGGAACACACTAGAGGATCCAAGCATTTTCAGAAGTACTTAATAGCATCAGAAAAAACATGAAATATATTTAATTTGATTAGATTAGATTCCAGGAACGAGGTACTATTGAAAGGAATCAATTACTAATGGATATGATCAGACATTTAAAATTGATATTTTAGAATCATGCAACGATCCATGTATATCAGTAAGATGTTCAAGAACCTTTATATAGAATCATACTAGATTCAGATTTATGGAGAGTGATTCTATTACTTAAACAATCAGAGGTATTCAAGATTATGAATTAAATTATTAGGATTTTAAGTCCTAATGAACCAAATGGGGTATTCATGATCCTTTGCATATGAGTTCCATGTGTGTTCAGATATGACTGGAATGATTTGAGCTTATAAGAGAGAAACGAAGATTCAGGACATCTACAATCTATGTCGATCTATCTGATTATCGAAATAACTCGAGTTGAACAACTCCCAAAACTAATGCATGTCGATCGGTCCATTCGTTGCCCTTTCAGGGTATTCACTCTTTAATACTAACAATTCTTGTCCATAGATCACCTTCATAATCATCGCTGAATATATCTTAAGAAGACGAACAAATATTCCAATGGTCTTTATTTCATTTCCACATTTTAACAATATCAGGAAATGTTGACGTACTTTAATTCGTTGTTCATAACCTTTAAGGATGGCACATCATAAAAGTCATAAGCATTTCCAGACTTATCCAAATCACTTACTTAATTCTCAATCAATAAGGTTACTTAGTTCTTTTAGTAGTCATGTCTATCGCGGTCACTTTAGAGTTTTCTAGAATAATTCGGACGTTTCTGAAATTTGGATACATATGGTACTTCCGTTGAGTTCAATTTGGTCATACAATAAAGTCATTTTGGTATTATAGGTTGATTTAATCATTTAAGACCTTAAAATTTGACCCCTAAATTTGGGTGTGGCAATTCTCCCCTATTTAAAAGAATTTCGTCCTCAAAATTCACTCAAGTCACAACAATGCATAAATGAAGCTTCTATAAGTTCTTCCATGTCTTCTATTAGTTTTTACGGAAGTACAAGTCCTCTACTAATCTTTAACCAACTAAGTATACATTTTCGTCAGAACTCTTCCTCATTCCAATAAAAGAATAAGAATGAAAATATGCTTGTGGAATCAATTCAACCTTGGCTACGAGGTTAGGTTCGTATAGCAGTAACATATCCCAATTTCATTTTCGGAGTCAGGTCAAAATTTCTCGAATGAGTAACTCTCACATTACTCACGAGGAACCCTACATAATTTGGACAAATGTTTCTGATATTCCTTTATGCATAGATCGAGCCTTACAGATAGAAAACTTAGGCTAGCTAATTACAAAGAGGGACTCGACCTTGGAGTTCCAGCTTTGAGAAGTACATTTGTAGTCTAGGGGCATGTACTAACCAGACATTTTTTTGACATTCGACTAGCCGGTCTATCTAGAAAAATTTAACTCAACCTAGGATCTGATACTACTAAATGTAACCCCCTCAGACTGATGTGGGTGGCTCGATCCGATTCAAGGTGTCACATTAGGACAACCGGAGCGACCCATCATAAAAATTAATTTTTTTGTTAAAACATGTAAAATCATAAATTCATTTATAAATATAAAAGTAAAATTTTCCAGTATTCATAAATAAAACAAAGTTCAGACTCATATATAAAACAAATTACAACCTACATGCCCCCTAATCACGTGCACTGTACTTCGCAAGCAACGCCGGTGGAACTCCCTTACTAAAGTCGATAGTTGCACTGGTACGATTCTTTTAACCTAAAATGGTGAGTAACATAGTGAGCTTTGGGAAGCTCAGTAACACAATACTACCAGTTGATGCTACAGGATATACAGATAAATGGAAAGCCATAAAATTTCCTTATTGAATCAGACTTATACAAGTTTTCAGAATGATATGCAATATCATTGATATTTCTTCGAGTAACATGAATGAAGATTTTAGTTCATAGGAAACATTCATACCATCAAAGTTTTAGGAAATCAAATAGGATGTCTAATGTGTTCCAATCAAAACCAGTGAAAAGATATAATCTTTTAAATCAGTAATTGTTTACAACATATTTTTCAAACCATAGTGAAACCCTCCAACCAAACTCCATTATGCAGTTCCCCAAAACCGCATCCATAAGGGCTTACCCTAAGCACACAACAAAGGGAGCCAACCTAAGGGTATGCCTTGGGGGCCTGAGAGCTTACCCAAGGGTACCCTTAAGTCCATAAGGATTTACCAATTGGATCAGGGTTGTACCTCCATACTCTAACCTACCAACATAATATCTCAATAAAAGACTTCGAGTATAACCATTGAAAACATGAAATCGTAGTTCATAAACCAGTAAATTCCATGATTCCATAAATCAGGAACAATTCATATTTTTTGGTGAAAACCGTAATCGGATAACACATACCATGTTCCATGGTTCATAAACCAGTAAATCAATAATTTCGTTAAAACTCATTTCAAAATATATAAAACCGTCATGTAGTACATGTGGAACACACTAGAGGATCCAAGTATTTTTCAGAAGCACTTAATAGCATCAGGAAAACATGAAATATATATTTAATTTGATCAGATTCCAGGAACGAGGTCCTATTGAAAGGAATCGATTACTAATGGATCTAATCAGACATTTAAAGTTAATACTTTAGAATCCCACAATGATCCACGTGCATCAAGAAGATATTCAAGAACCTTTATACATAATCATGTTAGATTCAGATTTACGGAGAGTGATTCTATTACTCAAACAATCAAAGGTATTCAAGATTATGAATTGAATTATTAGGATTTTATGTCCAAATGAGCTAAATGGTGTATTCAGGATCCTTTGTATCTGATTTATATTTGTGTTCAGATATGATCGAAATGATTTGTGATGATAAAAGAGAAACGAGGATTCAGGACATTTACAATATGTGTCGATCTATCGGATTATCGAAAGAACTCGAGTTGAACAACTCCCATTACTAATGCATTTCGACCGGTCTATTCGTTACCCTTCCAGGGTATTAGAGTTTTCCAGAATAATTAAGACGTTTATGAAATTTGGATACATATGGTACTTCCGTTCAGTTCAATTTGGTCATATAATAAAGTCATTTTGTTATTCTAGGTTGATTTAATCATTTTAGAGCTTGAGGATATATGGTTACTCCATGACTTGGAGATACTTTAGGTCATTTTACTTTTTAGGGGCATTTTGGTTATTATACACTTCAGGGTCAATTAT